>NC_092036.1:31427596-32627596 GCF_003086295.3 Arachis hypogaea | reverse complement strand
GTATTTGCATACAGAAGGATGACATTTGGTCTGTGCAATGCACCTGCAACCTTTCAAAGGTGCATGCTTTCTATTTTCTATGATTTGGTGGAAAAATTTCTGAAAGTCTTCATGGATGACTTCTCAGTATTTGGAGACTCATTCAGCTCCTGTCTTGACCATCTAGCACTTGTTCTAAAGAGGTGCGAAGAGACTAACCTGGTTTTAAACTGGGAAAAAAGTCACTTTATGGTGACTAAAGGAATTGTCCTTGGGCACAAAATTTCGAACAAGGGAATAGAGGTGGATCAAGCTAAGGTAGAGGTAATTAAAAAATTACCACCACCTGCCAATGTTAAGGCAATCAGAAGCTTTCTGGGGCATGCAGGATTCTATAGGAGGTTTATAAAAGATTTTTCAAAAATCGCCAAACTTCTGAGTAATCTGCTAGCTGCTGACACGCCATTTATCTTTGATAACGAGTGTCTGCAGGCGTTTGAGACTCTGAAAACTAAGCTGGTCACAGCACCAGTCATCTCTGCACCAAACTGGACATTACCATTTGAATTAATGTGTGATGCCAGTGACCATGCCATTGGTGTAGTGTTGGGACAAAGGCATGATAAGCTTCTGCACATCATTCATTATGCCAGTCGTGTTTTAAATGATGCACAGAAGAACTACACAACCACAGAAAAAGAGTTATTTGAAGTGGTCTACGCCATTGAGAAGTTCAGATCTTATTTAGTAGGATCAAAAGTGATTGTGTACACAGACCATGCTGCTCTTAAATATCTACTCACAAAGCAGGATTCAAAACCCAGGCTCATAAGATGGGTGTTGCTTCTGCAAGAGTTTGATATAGAAATAAGAGATAGAAAAGGGACAGAAAACCATGTAGCAGATCACCTGTCCCGAATAGAACCAGTAGAAGGGACGTCCCTCCCTCTTACTGAGATCTTTGAAACCTTTCTGGATGAGCAACTTTTTGCCATTCAGGCAGCACCATGGTTTGCAGAGCTTCATGATAGTGACGCTGACAAAAAGTTCATTGTTAATGAGCAAGGAGTCAAGCATTATCTTGAAGGCAATGTTGAGCAAGAAAGCTCAAGACTGAGACTGGATTAAAGCTCAGTAATAGTCCAGCTAAAGACATTAAAGAAGCGCTTATTAGGAGGCAACCCAATCTTTATTTATTTATATTTCTATTGTTCTCTCATGTTTTTATTAGGTTTATGATCATATGGAGTCATAAAAGTATTGCAAAAATTAAAAATAGAATAAAAAACAGCAGAGGAAAAGCACACCCTGGAGGAAGAGCTGTCTGGCATTTAAATGCCAGAAACGTGCATCGGTCTGGTGTTTAACGCCAGAAACAAGCACCAAGCTGGAATTTAACGCCAACAACAAGCATCAGGCTGGCGTTAAACACCAGAAACAGGATACATTTGGGCGTTTAACGCCAGAAATAAGCTGCAGTCCGGCGTTAAACGCCAGGATTGCATACAGAGGGCGTTTTACACGCCTAAAAGGTGCAGGGATGAGAAATCCTTGACACCTCAAGATCTGTGGACCCCACAGGATCACCTCAGGATCTGTAGACTGATGAGCGGATAATTTATACGCTTTTTGGCATTGTTTTTAGTATGTTTTAGTTAGTTTTTATTATATTTTTATTAGATTTTAGTTAAAACTAACTTTTCTAGACTTTACTATGAGTTTGTGTGTTTGTCTATGATTTCAGGTATTTTCTGGCTGAAATTGAGGGACCTGAGCAAAAATCTGATTCAGAGTCTGAAAAGGACTGCAGATGCTGTTGGATTCTGACCTCCCTGCACTCGAAGTGGATTTTCGGGAGCTACAAAAGCCCAATTGGCACGCTCTCAATTTTGTTGGAAAATAGACATTTTGGGCTTTCCAGAAGTGTATAATAGTCCATACTTTGCCCGAGATTTGATGGCCCAAATAGGCGTTCCAAGTCAGCTCAAGAATTCTGGCGTAAAACGCCAGAACTGGCACAAGAATGGGAGTTAAACGCCCAAACTGGCACAAAAGCTGGCGTTTAACTCCAAGAAAAGTCTCTACACATGAAAGCTTCAATGCTCATCCTAAGCACACACTAAGTGGGCCCGGAAGTAGATTTTTATGTCATTTACTCATTTTTGTAAACCCTAAGCTACTAGTTATCCACAAATAGGACCTTTTGCTATTGTATTAGCAATCTTTTGATCACTAGAGATCTTTCGATCATGTTTTGATGATTGAACCCTCTTTGGGAGGCTGGCCATTCGGCCATGCCTAGACCTTGTTCTTATGTATTTTTAACGGTGGAGTTTCTACACACCATAGATTAAGGTGTGGAGCTCTGCTGTACCTCGAGTATTAATGCAATTACTATTGTTCTTCTATTCAATTCGGCTTATTCTTGTTCTAAGATATCACTTGTTCCTCAACTTGATGAATGTGATGATCCGGGACACTCATCATCATTCTCACCTATGAACGTGTGCCTGACAACCACCTCCGTTCTACCTTAGATTGAGTGGATATCTCTTGGATCCCTTAATCAGAATCTTCGTGGTATAAGCTAGAATTGATGGCGGCATTCAAGAGAATCTGGAAGGTCTAAACCTTGTCTGTGGTATTCTGAGTAGGATTCAAGGATTGAATGACTGTGACGAGCTTCAAACTTCTGAAGGCTGGGCGTTAGTGACAGACGCAAAAGAATCACTGGATTCTATTCCAACCTGATTGAGAACCGACAGATGATTAGCCGTGCTGTGACAGAGCGCGTTGAACATTTTCACTGAGAGGACGGGATTGTAGCCACTGACAACGATGATGCCCAACATACAGCTTGCCATGGAAAGGAGTAAGAAGGATTGGATGAAGACAGTAGGAAAGCAGAGAGACGGAAGGGACAAAGCATCTCCATACGCTTATCTGAAATTCTCACCAATGAATTGCATAAGTATCTCTATCTTTACTTTATGTTTTATTCATCTTTTAATTATCAATCCTTCATAACCATTTGAATCCGCCTGACTGAGATTTACAAGATGACCATAGCTTGCTTCATACCAATAATCTCTGTGGGATCGACCCTTACTCGCGTAAGGTTTATTACTTGGACAACCCAGTGCACTTGCTGGTTAGTTGTGCGAAGTTGTGATAAAGAGTTGAGATTGCAATTGAGCGTACCATGTTGATGGCGCCATTGATGATCACAATTTCGTGCACCAAGTTTTTGGCGCCGTTGCCGGGGATTGTTTGGGTTTGGACAACTGACGGTTCATCTTGTTGCTTAGATTAGGTATTTTTCTTCAGAATTTTTAAGAATGAATTCTAGAGTTTCAAGGTGATGCTTTTTATCATCACCAAAGCTGATTAATTTTCATTAATTTAGCTCTTTAATGTAATGTCCTGCTGAAGCTTGGCTAGCTATGTCTAATCTTTTTAGACTAAAGCTTTAGACTAACATTGCATGATTCCTGGAATTCTTATTAAAAATTTTGAATCTCTTTATTTTCTTTTCCACATAATTTTTGAAAAATCCAAAAAACTTACAAAGTCATAAAAATTAAAAAAATATTTTATGTTTCTTGTTTGAGTCTAGTGTCTCATTTTAAGTTTGGTGTCAATTGCATGTTTCTGTTCTTCTTGCATTTTTCATGTGTCTTCATTGATCTTCAAGTTGTTCTTGATGATTTACTTGCTCTGATCTTGAAATTCTCTTGTTTTGTGTGTTTTGTTGTTTCTCATATGCATTCTCAACTTGTTAGTGTCGGTGGTATACAAACCTCTAAGTTTGGTGTCTTGCATGCATTGTTTATTTGATTTTAGTTGCATTTTGATTATTCCTCATCATTAAAAATCCAAAATTTTTTTTCAAAAGTGTGTCTTTTCTAGTCAATAATACAGAGAATTGAAGATTCAGAACATACAGCAAAGGAATCACACAGAAAAAGCTGGGAGTTCAAAACGCCCAGTGAAGAAGGAAAACTGGCGTTTAAACGCCAGCCAGGGCACCTGGCTGGGCGTTTAATGCCCAAAAGGGTAGCATTTTGGGCGTTAAACGCCAGAATGGATACCATTCTGGGCGTTTAACGCCAGGATGGCACAAGAGGGAAGATTTTGTTTTAATTCAAATTTTTTTCAAGTTTCCATAATTTTTCAAAATCAAATCTTTTTCAAATCATATCTTTTCAATCATATATTTTCAAACTCAATTTCTTTCCTTTTTCAAAAATACTTGCTAACAATTAATGATTTGATTCAACATTTCAAGTATGTTGCCTTATCTGTTGAGAAAGGTTTAACGTTTGAATCATATCTTTTCTTGTTAGCCAAGTCATTAATTTTAAAAATCAAATCTTTTTAAATTGTTTTTCAATCATATCTTTACAATCATATCTTTTTAAAACCATAACTTTTCAATCATATCTTTTTATCACATCTTTTTCAAAATAGTTTTTGATGAGCGGATATTTTATACGCTTTTTGGGGGTAATTTCATGTAGATTTTAGTATGTTTTAATTAGTTTTTAGTAGAATATTATTAGTTTTTAGGCAAAAATCATATTTCTGGACTTTACTATGAGTGTGTGTATTTTTCTGTGATTTCAGGTATTTTCTGGCTGAAATTGAGGGAGTTGAGCAAAAATCTGACTTAGGCTGAAAAAGGACTGCTGATGCTGTTGGATCCTGACCTCCCTACACTCGGAATGGATTTTTTAGAGCTACAGGAGTCCAATTGGCGCGCTCTCAACGGCGTTGGAAAGTAGACATCCAGGGCTTTCCAGCAATATATAATAGTCCATACTTTGCGCGAAGATAGACGACGTAACTTGGCGTTGAACGCCAAGTACATGCTGCTGTCTGGAGTTAAACGCCAGAAAAACGTCATGATCCGGAGTTGAACGCCCAAAACACGTCATAACTTGGAGTTTAACTCCAAGAAAGGCCTCTACTCGTGGATAGCTTTAGTCTCAGCCCCAGCACACACTAAGTGGGCCCCAGAAGTGGATTTCTGCACCAATTATCTTAGTTTACTCATATTCTGTAAACCTAGGTTACTAGTTTACTATTTAAACAACTTTTAGAGACTTATCTTGTACCTCATGACATTTTTAGATCTGAATTACATACTTTGTGACGGCATGAGTCTCTAAACCCCATTGTTGGGGGTGAGGAGCTCTGCAGCGTCTCGATGATTTAATACAATTCCTTTGTTTTCCATTCAAACACGCTTGTTCTTATCTAAGATGTTTATTCGCGCTTAATTGTGAAGAAGGTGATGATCCGTGACACTCATCACCTTCCTCAATCCATGAACGTGTGCCTGACAACCACCTCCGTTCTACATCAGACTGAATGAATATCTCTTAGATTCCCCAACAGAATCTTCGTGGTATAAGCCGGATTGATGGCGGCATTCATGAGAATCCGGAAAGTCTAAACCTTGTCTGTGGTATTCCGAGTAGGATTCCGGGATTGAATGACTGTGACGTGCTTCAAACTCCTGAGGGCTGGGCGTTAGTGACAGACGCAAAAGAATCAATGGATTCTATTCCAACCCGATTGAGAACCGACAGATGATTAGCCGTGCTGTGACAGAGCATAGGAACGTTTTCACTGAGAGGATGGGAGGTAGCCATTGACAACGGTGACACCCTACATAGAGCTTGCCATGGAAGGAACCTTGCGTGTGGGAAGAGGATTTCAAGGAAGAGTTGAAGTCAGAGGACAAAGCATCTCCAAAACTCCAACATATTCCCCAGTTCTGCAAAACAAGTAACTCTATTGTTCTCGTTTATTTTAACTTACAATTTTAAACACTTTGGCTTCTTACAAATAAATCCAAATAACCTTGTTGACATCCTAACTAAGATTAATAAAATAAATATTGATTGCTTCAAACCAATAATCTCCGTGGAATCGACCCTTACTCACGTAAGGTATTACTTGGACGACCCAGTGCACTTGCTGGTTAGTTGAACGGAGTTGTGAAAAGAAAGTAATCAGTTAGTTGAATTAGTTCTCTTTGGCACATGCCAAAGAGCCATTAATTAAGGATCACAATTTCGTCCACCAGTTTTCAATCATATCTTTTTGATTTCTAATTTCAAAATCTTTTTCAAAAATCACTTAATTTCTTTCCCAATCTTAGTTTTCGAAAATCATCAATCAAATTTTCAAAATTTCTTTTAATTGTTTCAAAATCTTTTACTTTATTTTCGAAAATTCTTCCCCTCTTTTCACATCCTTCTATTTACGGACTAACCCTCCTCCTCAATGCACAATTCGAACTCTATCCCTCTCGATAAGTTCGAATTCTTCTACCTCATCCTTCTATTCTTCTTTTCCTCTGACATCTCAAGGAATCTCTATACTGTGACATAGAGGATTCCATATTTTCTTGTTCTCTTCTCTTTCATATGAGCAGGAGCAAAGACAAAAGCATTCTTGTTGAGGCTGACCCTGAACCTGAAAGGACCTTGAAGCGAAAGCTAAGAGAAGCTAAAGCATTACTCTTTGTAGAGGACCTAACAGAAATCTTCAAAGAAGAAGAACCCATGGCAGCCGAACACAACAACAATGCCAACAATGCAAGGAAGGTGCTACGTGACCTTACTGCACCTACTCCCGACTTCTATGGGAGAAGCATCTCTATCCCTGCCATTGGAGCAAACAACTTTGAGCTTAAGCCTCAATTAGTTTCTCTAATGCAACAGAATTGCAAGTTTCATGGACTTCCATTGGAAGATCCTCATCAGTTTTTAGCTGAGTTCTTGTAAATCTGTGACACTGTCAAGACCAATGGGGTTGACCCTGAGGTCTACAAACCTATGCTATTCACTTTTGCTGTAAGAGACAGAGCTAGGATATGGTTGGACTCACAACCTAAAGAAAGCCTGAACTCTTGGGAAAAGCTAGTCAATGCCTTCCTGACTAAGTTCTTTCCACCTCAAAAATTGAGTAAGCTTAGAGTGGAAGTCCAAACCTTTAGAACGAAGGAAGGTGAATCCTTCTATGAAGCTTGGGAAAGATACAAACAATTGATCAAAAAGTGTCCTTTTGACATGCTTTCTGAATGGAGCATCAAAGGTATCTTCTATGATGGTCTGTTTGAACTGTCCAAGATGTCATTGGACAGCTCTGTTGGAGGATCTCTTCATCTAAAGAAGACACCTGCAGAAGCTCAAGAACTCATTGAAATGGTTGCAAATAACCAATTCATGTACACTTCTGAAAGAATCCTGTGAACAATGGGACGAATCAAAAGAAAGGAGTTCTTGAGATTGATACTCTGAATGCCATATTGGCTCAGAACAAAATATTGACTCAGCAAGTCAATATGATTTCTCAAAGTCTGTCTGGAATGCAAGCTGCACCAGGCAGTACTAAGGACGCTTCATCTGAAGAAGAAGCTTATGATCCTGAGAACCCATCAATGGAAGAGGTGAATTACATGGGAGAACCCTATGGAAACACCTATAATCCTTCATGGAAAAATCATCCAAATATCTCATCGAAGGATCAACAGAGACCTCAACAAGGTTTCAACAACAATAATGGTGGAAGAAACAGGTTTAGCAATGGCAAGCCTTTTTCATCATCTTCTCAGCAACAAATAGAGAATTCTAAGCAGAACCACTCTGACTTAGCAACCATGGTCTCTGATCTAATCAAAACCACTCAAAGTTTCATGACTGAAACAAGGTCCTCCATTAGAAACTTGGAGGCACAAGTGGGTCAGCTGAGCAAGAAAATTACTGAACTCCCTCCTAGCACTCTTCCAAGCAATATAGAAGAGAATCCAAAAGGAGAGTGTAAGGCCATCAACATGGCCGAATTTGGAGAGGAGGAAAAGGTAGTGATCGCCACTGAGGAAGACCTCAATGGACGTCCAATGGCCTTCAATAAGTTCCCTAATAAGGAACCATAGGAATCTGAGGCTCACACTGAGACCATAGAGATTCCATTGGATTTACTTCTGTCATTCATGAGCTTTGATGATTATTCTTCCTCTGAAGAGAACGAAGATGTCACTGAAGAGTAAGTTGCTAAGTACCTTGGAGCAATCATGAAGCTAACTGACAAGTTATTTGGTAATGAGACTTGGGAGGATGAACCCCCTTTGCTCACCAAAAAACTGGATGACTTGACTAGGCAGAGATTACCTCAAAAGAGACAGGACCCTGGAAAGTTCTCAATACCTTGTACAGTAGGCACCATGACCTTCAAGAAGGCTCTGTGTGACCTAGGGTCAAGCATAAACCTCATGCCTCTCTCTGTAATGGAGAAGCTAGGGATCTTTGAGGTACAAGCTGCAAGAATCTCACTAGAGATGGCAGACAATTCAAGAAAACAAGCTTATGGACTTGTAGAGGATGTTCTGGTAAAAATTGAAGACCATTACATCCCTTCTGATTTCATAGTCCTAGAGACTGGGAAGTGCATGGATGAATCCATCATCCTTGGCAGACCCTTCTTAGCCACAGCAAAGGCTGTGATTGATGTTGACAGAGGAGAATTGATCATTCAAGTGAATGAAGAATCCCTTGTGTTTAAGGCTCAAGGATATCCCTCTGTAACCATGGAGAGGAAACATGAAGAGCTTCTCTCAAAACAGAGTCAAACAGAGCCCGTACAGTCAAACTCTAAGTTTGGTGTTCGGAGGCCACAACCAAATTCTAAATTTGGTGTTGAACCCCCACAGTCAAACTCTAAGTTTGGTGTTGGGAGGTTCCAACATTGCTCTGAATATCTGTGAGGCTCTATGAGAGCCCACTGTCAAGCTACTGACATTAAAGAAGCACTTGTTGGGAGGCAACCCAATGTTATATCTAACTATTTTCCTTTTGTTATTTTATGTTTTCTATAGGTTGATGATCATGGGAAGTCACAAAATCAATTGAAAAAAGAAAAAACAGAATGAAAAACAGAAAGAAAAATAGCACACCATGGAGGAAAACTTGCTGGCGTTTAAACGCCAGTGAAGACAGCAAATAGGCGTTTAACGCCCAGTCTGGCACCATTCTGGGTGTTTAACGCCAGAAAGGGGCACCAGACTGGCGTTAAACGCCAGGAAGGGGCAAGAAGCTGGCGTTAAACGCCAGAAATGGGCACAAGCCCGGCGTTTAACGCCAGAATTGGCAGAAGGAGCATTTTTGCTCGCCACTTGGTGCATGGATGAATTTTCCTTGACACTTCAGGATCTGTGGACCCCACAGGATCCCCACTTACCCCACCACTCTCTCTCTTCTTCACCTATTCACCAATCACCTCAATACCTCTTCCCCAAAAACCCCTCACCTATCAAATCCTACCATTCTCTTTACCACTCACGTCCATCCTTCACCTACCCCACCATCCAAATTCAAAATACTTTCCCTTCCAAACCCACCCATAATGGCCGAACCCTACCCTTCTCTCCACCCCTATATAAACCCATCTTCACTCCTTCATTTTCACACAACCTAAACACTACTTCTCCCCCTTGGCCGAACCACAAAGCCCCCTCCATCTCCTCCATTTTCTTCTTCTTGTACTCCTTTCTTTCTTCTTTTGCTCGAGGACGAGCAAACCTTCTAAGTTTGGTGTGGTAAAAGCATTGCTTTTTATTTTTCTATAACCATTTATGGCACCTAAGGCCGGAGAAACCTCTAGAAAGAGGAAAGGGAAGGCAAAAGCTTCCACCTCCGAGTCATGGGGGATGGAGAGATTCATCTCAAGGGTCTATAGCTCAGTAGTAGAGCATTTGACTGCACATCAAGAGAGCCCACTCATGGACCTCAACAAGAGCATGAGGAATTCCCTCATCAAGAAATTCCTGAGATACCTCAGGGGATACATTTTTCTCCACACAATTATTGGGAGCAACTAAGGATAGGAGCACCAAAATCACTAGGGTTCAAGCAACAAAGGCAAGGAAGAGACATAGAGGAGCTCAAGAACACCATTGGTCCTCCAAGAAGAAGGTGCCACCATCACTAAGGTGGACTCATTCCTTAACTTCTTTGTTCTTATCTTTCTGTTTTTGGGTTTGTGAACTTCATGTTTGTTTATGTTAGTGTCTCTATTACATGATCATTAGTATTTAGTAACTATGTCTTAAGGCTATGAATAATTCTATGAATCCTTCAACCTTCTTAAATGAAAAATGTTTTTAACACAAAAGAACAAGAAGACATGAGTTTCGAATTCATCCTTAAAATTAGTTTAATTATATTGATGTGGTGACAATACTTTTTGTTTTTCTGAATGAATGCTTAATCATTCCCACTAGCAACCGGTCCGAAGTTTGATCATCTTTGGACATCTAGTTCTTAGATCACGTTTGGGAGGCTAGCCATTCGGCCATGCCTAGACCTTGTTCTTATGTATTTTCAACGGTGGAGTTTCTACACACCATAGATTAAGGTGTGGAGCTCTGCTGTACCTCGAGTATTAATGCAATTACTATTGTTCTTCTATTCAATTCCGCTTGTTCTTGTTCTAAGATACCACTTGTTCTTCAACTTGATGAATGTGATGATCCGTGACACTCATCATCATTCTCACCTATGAACGTGTGACTGACAACCACCTCCGTTCTACCTTAGATTGGGTGGATATCTCTTGGATTCCTGATACACGACGCATGGTTGATCGCCTGACAACCGAGTGCTTGCCTGACAAACGAGCCAGCCATTCCGTGAGATCAGAGTCTTCGTGGTATAGGCTAGAACTGATGGCGGCATTCAAGAGAATCCGGAAGGTCTAACCTTGTCTGTGGTATTCTGAGTAGGATTCAATGACTGAATGACTGTGACGTGCTTCAAACTCCTGAGGGCGGGGCGTTAGTGACAGACGCAAAAGAATCACTGGATTCTATTCCGGCCTGATCGAGAACCGACAGATGGATAGCCGTGCCGTGACAGGGTGCGTTGCACATTTCTACTGAGAGGATGGGAGGTAGCCACTGACAACGGTGAAACCCTTGCTTAAGCTTGCCATGGAAAGGAGTAAGAAGGATTGGATGAAGACAGTAGGAAAGCAGAGAGACGGAAGGGACCAGCATCTTCATACGCTTATCTGAAGTTCCTACCAATGAATTACATAAGTATCTCTATCTTTATCTTTATGCTTTATTCGTATATCACCCATATCCATTTGAGTTTGCCTGACTAAGATTTACAAGGTGACCATAGCTTGCTTCATACCAACAATCTCTGTGGGATCGACCCTTACTCGCGTAAGGTTTATTACTTGGACGACCCAGTACACTTGCTGGTTAGTTGTGCGAAGTTGTGTTTATGCCATGGTATTGAACACCAAGTTTTTGGGTTCATTACCGGGGATTATTTGAGTTGTGAAAAGTATTGATCACAATTTCACATACCAAGTTTTTGGCGCTGTTGCCGGGGATTGTTGAGTTTGGACAACTGAAGGTTCATCTTGTTTCTTAGATTAGGTATTTTTTTCTTCAGAATTCTTGAAGATGAATTCTAGAGTTTCATGATGATCTGTTGAAGTCTGGCTGGCTGTGAAGCCATGTCTAATTTCATTGGACCGAGGTTTCAACTCATCATCACAAGAGCTTGTTGATTTTTATCAATCTTGCTGTTGGAGCAGTGATCTGCTAAGGCTTGGCTGGCCTTTGGCCATGTCTAGTGTTTTGGACCGAAGCTTTCTTTAAAAGCTTGGCTGGCTGTGAAGCCATGTCTAATTCCTGGACCGGAGTCTTAGACTAAACATTGCATGATTCCTGGAATTCTCATTAAGAATTTTGATACCTTTTTCCACCTTATTTTCGAAAAACACAAAAAAATTACAAAATCATAAAAACCAAAAATGTTTTTCTTATTGAGACTCTATTCTCATTTTAAGTTTGGTGTCAATTGCATGCATTCATTCATGTATCTTAAGGATCTTCAAGTTGTTCTTGATGATTTCTTATTCTGATCTTTGAATCCTCTTGGCTTGAATGTTTATGTGTCTCATATGCATTCTCATTAGTGTCAGTAGTATACAAACTGCTAAGTTTGGTGTCTTGCATTCATTTTTATTTGATTTTAGTTGCATTTCGATTATTCCTCTTTATTAAAAATCCAAAAATATTTTTAATTTGTGTCTTTTCAAGTCAATAATACAGAGAATTGAAGATTCAGAACATACTGCAGAGGAAGAATACAGAAAAAGCTGGGCGTTCAAAACGCCCAGTGAAGAAGGACAGACTGGTGTTTAAACGCCAGCCAAGGTACCTGGTTGGGCGTTTAACGCCCAAAAAGGTAGAGTTTTGGGCGTTAAACGCCAGAATGTGCACCATTCTGGGCGTTTAATGCCAGGATGGCACAAGAGGGAAGATTCTGTTTTCAATGCAAATTTTTTTTCAGGTTTTCAAAATCTTTTCAAAATCAAATCTTTTTCAAATCAAATCTTCTCAATCAAATCTTTTTCAAAATCAATTTCCTTCTATTTTTAAGGATACTTGCTATCAATTAGTGATTTGATTTAACATTTCAAGTATGTTGCCTTTTCTGTTGAGAAAGGTTTAATGTTTGAATCATATCTTTTCTTGATAGCCAAGTCATTAATTTTCAAAATCAAATCTCCTTAAAATGTTTTTCAAATCATATCTTCTCAATCACATCTTTTTTTTAAAACCAATCATATCTTCTTAACCACATCTTTTTCAAAATAACTTTCAATCAAATCTTTTTGATTTCTAATTTCAAAATCTTTTTCAAAAATCACTTTACTTCTTTCCCACTTTTATTTTCGAAAATCAATTAAGTTTTTTTCAAAATGTTTTCAAAATCTTTCACTTAATTTTCGAAAATTACCTCTCTTCTTCTCACATCCTTCTATTTATGGACTAACACTATTCTTTAATGTAAAATTCGAACTCCATCTTCTTTGATAAGTTCGAATTTTCTACTTCTGTCTTCCATTTTTCTTTTCCTCTGACACCTCAAGGAATCTCTATACTGTGACATAGAGGATTCCACATTTTCTTGTTCTCTTCTTTCTCTTATGAGCAGGAGCAAGGACAAAAGCATTCTTGTTGAGGCTGACCCTGAACCTGAAAGGACCTTGAAGCGAAAGCTAAGAGAAGCTAAGGCACAACTCTCTGTAGAGGACCTAACCGAATTCTTCAAAGAAGAAGAACACATGGCAGCCGAAAACAACAACAATGCCAACAATGCAAGGAAGGTGCTGGGTGACTTTACTGCACCTACTCCCGACTTCTATGGGAGAAGCATCTCTATCCCTGCCATTGGAGCAAACAACTTTGAGCTTAAGCCTCAATTAGTTTCTCTAATGCAATAGAATTGCAAGTTCCATGGACTTCCATTGGAAGATCCTCATCAGTTTTTAGCTGAATTCTTGCAAATCTGTGACACTGTCAAGACTAATGGGGTTGACCCTGAAGTCTACAGACTTATGCTATTCCCTTTTGCTGTAAGAGACAGAGCTAGAATATGGTTGGACTCACAACCTAAAGAAAGCCTGAACTCTTGGGAAAAGCTAGTCAATGCCTTCTTGGCAAAGTTCTTTCCACCTCAAAAATTGAGTAAGCTTAGAGTGGAAGTCCAAACCTTCAGACAGAAGGAAGGAGAATCCCTCTATGAAGCTTGGGAAAGATACAAACAATTAATCAGAAAGTGTCCATCTGACATGCTTTCTGAATGGGGCATCATAGGTATTTTATATGATGGTCTCTCTGAACTATCCAAGATGTCTTTGGATAGCTCTGTTGGAGGATCTCTTCATCTGAAGAAGACGCCTACTGAAGCTCAAGAGCTAATTGAAATGGTTGCAAATAACCAATTCATGTACACTTCTGAAAGGAATCCTGTGAACAATGGGACTAGTCAGAAGAAAGGAGCTCTTGAGATTGACACTCTGAATGCCATATTAGCTCAGAACAAAATATTGACTCAACAAGTCAATATGATTTCTCAAAGTCTGTCTGGAATGCAAAATGCACCAGGTAGTACTAAGGAAGCTTCATCTAAAGAAGAAGCTTATGATCCTGAGAACCCTTCAATGGAAGAGGTGAATTACATGGGAGAACCCTATGGAAACACCTATAATCCTTCATGGAGAAATCATCCAAATCTCTCATGGAAGGATCAACAGAGACCTCAACAAGGTTTCAACAATAGTAATGGTGGAAGAAACAGGTTTAGCAATGGCAAGCCTTTTCCATCATCTTCTCAGCAACAGACAGAGAGTTCTAAGCAGAACACCTCTGACTTAGCAACCATGGTCTCTGATCTACTCAAAACCACTCAAAGTTTCATGACTGAAACAAGGTCCTCCATTAGAAATTTGGAGGCACAAGTGGGTCAGCTGAGCAATAAAATTACTGAACTCCCTCCTAGTACTCTTCCAAGCAATACAGAAGAAAATCCAAAAGGAGAGTGCAAAGCCATTAACATGGCCGAATTAGGAGAGGAGGGAGAGGCAGTGAACGCCACTGAGGAAGACCTCAATGGACGTCCACTGGCCTCCAATGAGTTCCCCAATGAGGAACCATGGGAATCTGAGGCTCAAAATGAGACCATAGAGATTCCATTGGACTTACTTCTGCCATTCATGAGCTCTGATGAGTATTCTTCCTCTGAAGAGGATGAGTATGTCACTGAAGAGCAAGTTGCTAAATACCTTGGAGCAATCATGAAGCTAAATGACAAGTTATTTGGAAATGAGACTTGGGAAGATGAACCCCCTTTACTCACCAAAGAACTGGATGACTTGTCTAGGCAGAAACTGCCTCAAAAGAGACAGGATCCTGGGAAGTTTTCAATACCTTATACCATAGGCACCATGACCTTTAAGAAGGCCTTGTGTGACCTAGGATCAAGTGTAAACCTCATGCCTCTCTCTGTAATGGAGAAGTTAGGGATCTTTGAGGTGCAAGCTGCAAAAATCTCACTAGAGATGGCAGACAATTCAAGAAAACAAGCCTATGGACTTGTAGAGGACGTTCTGGTAAAAGTTAAAGACCATTACATCCCTACTGATTTCATAGTCCTAGAGACTGGGAAGTGCATGGATGAATCCATCATCCTTGGCAGACCCTTCCTAGCCACAGCAAAGGCTGTGATTAATGTTGATAGAGGAGAATTGATCATTCAAGTGAATGAAGAATCCTTTGTGTTTAAGGCTCAAGGATATCCCTCTATCACCATGGAGAGGAAGCATGAAGAGCTTCTCTCAAAACAGAGCCAAATAGAGCCCCCACGGTCAAACTCTAAGTTTGGTGTTGGGAGGCCACAACCAACTTCTAAGTTTGGTGTTGAACCCCCACATTCAAACTCTAAGTTTGGTGATTGGGAGGTTCCAACATAGCTCTGAGCAGTTCTGAGGCTCCATGAGAGTCCTCTGTCAAGCTAATGACATTAAAGAAGCGCTTGTTGGGAGGCAACCCAATGTTATATTTTATCTATTTCCCTTTTGTTATTTTATGTTTTTTGTAGGTTGATGATCATGAAAAGTCACAAAATCAATGAAAAAAGCAAAAACAGAATGAAAAATAGAAAGAAAAATAGCACACCCTGGAGGAGAGCTTGCTGGCGTTTAAACGCCAGTGAAGCTAGCTGTTGGGCGTTTAACGCCCAGTCTGGCACCATTCTGGGCGTTTAACGCCAGAAAGGGGCACCAGACTGGCGTTAAACGCCAGAAAAGGGTAAGAAGCTAGCGTTAAACGCCAGAAATGGGCACCAGCCCGGCGTTTAACGCCAGAATTGGCCAGAAACGCAATTTTGCTTGCCATTTGGTGCAGGGATGACTTTTCCTTGACACCTCAGGATCTGTGGACCCCACAGGATCCCCACCTACCCCACCACTCTCTCTCTTCTTCACCAATCACCTCAACACCTCTTCCCCAAAAGTCCTTCACCTATCAAATCCCATCTTTCTCTTCACCACTCACATCCATCCTTCATAAAACCCCACCTACCTCACCATTCAAATTCAAACCACTTCCCCTCCCAAACCCACCCATACATGACCGAACCATGACTCCCCCCACTCCTATATAAACCCTTCTTCACTCCTTCATTTTCACACAACATAAACACCACTTCTTCCCTTTTTTTGGCCGAACCACATAGCCATTCCCTTTCCCTTCATTTCTTCTTCTTCTACTCTCTTCTTTCTTCTTTTGCTCGAGGACGAGCAAACCTTTTAAGTTTGGTGTGGTAAAAGCATTGCTTTTTGTTTTTCCATAACCATTTATGGCATCCAAGGCCGGAGAAACCTCTAGAAAGAGGAAAAGGAAAGCAAAAGCTTCCACCTCCGAGTCATGGGAGATGGAAAGATTCATCTCAAGAGTGCATCAAGATCACTTCTATGAATTTGTGGCCTTGAAGAAGGTGATCCCCAAGATCCCTTTCAAACTCAAAAAGGGTCAACTTTGATCAAAGGTTGGACCAAGTCCTCATAGACATCTGTGAAGAGGGCGCTCAATGGAAGAGAAAGGGAAACCAAGTCAACTAAGAAGGAATGACCTCAAGCCCATCACTAAGAAAAGGATGGAGCAAACAAGAGACCCCTCTCATCATGAAATCCCTGAGATGCCTTAAGGGATGCACTTTCCTCCACAAAACTATTGGGAGCAACTAAACACCTCCCTAGGAGAATTGAGTTCCAACATGGGACAACTAAGGGTGGAGCACCAAGAACACTCCATCATCCTCCATGAAATTAGAGAAGATCAAAGAATCATGAGAGAGGAGCAACAAAGACAAGGAAGAGACATTGAGGAGCTCAAGCACTCCATAGGATCTTCAAGAGGAAGAACAAGCCGCCATCACTAAGGTGGACCCGTTCTTTAATTTCCTTGTTCTTTATTTTTCTGTTTTTCGAATTTTAGTGCTTATGTTTATCTATGTTTGTGTCTTGTGATCATTAGTGTCTTAGTGTCTATGCCTAAAAGTTATGAATGTCCTATGAATCCATCACCTTTCTTGAATGAAACGTGTTCTTAATTGAAAAAGAGAAGAATTGCATGAATTTTGAATTTTATAACAGTTTAATTATCTTGATGTGGTGGCAATACTTTTGTTTTCTGAATGTATGCTTAAACAGTGCATATGTCTTTTGAATTTGTGGTTGTGGTTCATGAATGTTGGCTCTTGAAAGAATGATGAAAAAGGAGACATGTTACTGAGGATCTGAAAAATCATAAAAATGATTCTTGAAGCAAGAAAAAGCAGTGAATACAAAAAAAAAGAGAGAAAAACGAAAAAAAAGAAGGAGAAAAGAAAACGAAAAAAAAGAGAGAAAGAAAAAGAAAGAAATAAAGTTGTGATCCAAGGCAAAAAGAGTGTGCTTAAGAACCCTGGACACCTCTAATTGGGGACTCTAGCAAAGCTGAGTCACAATCTGAAAAGGTTCACCCAATTATGTGTCTGTGGCATGTATGTATCTGGTGGTAATACTGGAAGACAGAGTGCTTTGGGCCACGGCCAAGACTCAATAAGTAGCTGTATTCAAGAATCATCATACTTAACTAGGAGAATCAATGACACTATCTGGATTCTGAGTTCCTAAAGAAGCCAACCATTCTGAATTTCAAAGGATAGAGTGAGATGCCAAAACTGTTCAGAGGCAAAAAGCTAAAAGCCCCGCTCATCTAATTAATACTGATCTTCATAGATGTTTTTGGAATTCATTGCATATTCTCTTCTTTTTATCTTATTTGATTTTCAGTTGCTTGAGGACAAGCAACAATTTAAGTTTGGTGTTGTGATGAGCGGATAATTTGTACGCTTTTTGGCATTGTTTTTAGTATGTTTTTAGTATGATCTAGTTAGTTTTTAGTATATTTTTATTAGTTTTTAGTTAAAATTCACTTTTCTGGACTTTACTATGAGTTTGTGTGTTTTTCTGTGATTTCAGGTATTTTCTGACTGAAATTGAGGGACCTGAGCAAAAATCTGATTCAGAGACTAAAAAGGACTGCAGATGCTGTTGGATTCTGACCTCCCTGCACTCGAAGTGGATTTTCTGGAGCTGCAGAAGCCCAATTGGCGCGCTCTCAACGGCGTTAGAAAGTAGACATCCTGGGCTTTCCAGCAATATATGATAGTCCATACTTTGCCCAAGATTTGATGGCTCAAACCGGCGTTCAAAGTCACCCTCAGAAATCCCAGCGTTAAACGCCGGAACTGGCACCAAAATGGGAGTTAAACGCCCAAACTGGCATAAAAGCTGGCGTTTAACTCCAAGAAGAGTCTCTACACGAAAATGCTTCAATGCTCAGCCCAAGCACACACCAAGTGGGCCCGGAAGTGGATTTTTATGTCATTTACTCATCTCTGTACACCCTAGGCTACTAGTTCTCTATAAGTAGGACCTTTTACTATTATATTTTCATCTTTGGAATCTTTGGATTGTTTTAGATCCTTTGATCATCTTTGGACATCTAGTTCTTAGATCACGTTTGGGAGGCTGGCCATTCGGCCATGCCTAGACCTTGTTCTTATGTATTTTCAACGGTGGAGTTTCTACACACCATAGATTAAGGTGTGGAGCTCTGCTGTACCTCGAGTATTAATGCAATTACTATTGTTCTTCTATTCAATTCCGCTTGTTCTTGTTCTAAGATACCACTTGTTCTTCAACTTGATGAATGTGATGATCCGTGACACTCATCATCATTCTCACCTATGAACGTGTGACTGACAACCACCTCCGTTCTACCTTAGATTGGGTGGATATCACTTGGATTCCTGATACACGACGCATGGTTGATTGCCTGACAACCGAATGCTCGCCTGACAAACGAGCCAGCCATTCCGTGAGATCAGAGTCTTCGTGGTATAGGCTAGAACTGATGGCGGCATTCAAGAGAATCCGGAAGGTCTAACCTTGTCTGTGGTATTCTGAGTAGGATTCAATGACTGAATGACTGTGACGTGCTTCAAACTCCTGAGGGCGGGGTGTTAGTGACAGACGCAAAAGAATCACTGGATTCTATTCCGGCCTGATCGAGAACCGACAGATGGATAGCCGTGCCGTGACAGGATGCGTTGAACATTTCCACTGAGAGGATGGGAGGTAGCCACTGAAAACGGTGAAACCCTTGCTGAAGCTTGCCATGGAAAGGAGTAAGAAGGATTGGATGAAGACAGTAGGAAAGCAGAGAGACGGAAGGGACCAGCATCTTCATACGCTTATCTGAAGTTCCTACCAATGAATTACATAAGTATCTCTATCATTATCTTTATGCTTTATTCGTATATCACCCATATCCATTTGAGTTTGCCTGACTAAGATTTACAAGGTGACCATAGCTTGCTTCATACCAACAATCTCTGTGGGATCGACCCTTACTCGCGTAAGGTTTATTACTTGGACGACCCAGTACACTTGCTGGTTAGTTGTGCGAAGTTGTGTTTATGCCATGGTATTGAACACCAAGTTTTTGGGTTCATTACCGGGGATTATTTGAGTTGTGAAAAGTATTGATCACAATTTCGCATACCACTTGGCAAGGTTAGCCTTTCCTCATCTCATCTGTCACCTCTGTTATTCAGTTGGAGTTGACATAGAGGGAGACATCCCCATTGATGAGGACAAGCCCATCACTAAGAAGAGGATGGAGCAAAAAAGAGACCCCTCTCATCATCAAATCCCTGAGATGCCTCAAGGGATGCACTTTCCTCCACAAAACTATTGGGAGCAACTAAACACCTCCCTAGGAGAATTGAGTTCCAACATGGGACAACTAAGGGTGGAGCACCAAGAACACTCCGTCCTCCTCCATGAAATTAGAGAAGATCAAAGAATCATGAGAGAGGAGCAACAAAGACAAGGAAGAGACATTGAGGAGCTCAAGCACTCCATAGGATCTTCAAGAAGAAGAACAAGCCGCCATCACTAAGGTGGACCCGTTCTTTAATTTCCTTGTTCTTTATTTTCTGTTTTTTTTCGAAAATTATGCTTATGTTTATCTATGTTTGTGTCTTGTGATCATTAGTGTCTTAGTGTCTATGCCTTGAAGTTATGAATGTCCTATGAATCCATCACCTCTCTTAAATGAAAAAAAAATGTTCTTAATTGAAAAAGAGAAGAATTGCATGAATTTTGAATTTTATAACAGTTTAATTATTTTGATGTGGTGGCAATGCTTTTGTTTTCTGAATGTATGCTTAAACAGTGCATATGTCTTTTGAATTTGTGGTTCATGAATGTTGGCTCTTGAAAGAATGATGAAAAAAGAGACATGTTACTGAGGATCTGAAAAATCATAAAAATGATTCTTGAGGCAAGAAAAAGCAGTGAATACAATAAAAAAAAAATTTTTCGAAAAAAAAAAGACAGAAAGAAAAAGAAAAAGAAAGAGAAAAAGAAAGAAAAAGAAAGAAATAATGTTGTGATCCAAGGCAAAAAGAGTGTGCTTAAGAACCCTGGACACCTCTAATTGGGGACTCTAGCAAAGCTGAGTCACAATCTGAAAAGGTTCACCCAATTATGTGTCTGTGGCATGTATGTATCCGGTGGTAATACTGGAAGACAGCGTGCTTTGGCCACGGCCAAGACTCATAAAGTAGCTTTGTTCAAGAATCATCATACTTAACTAGGAGAATCAATGACACTATCTGGATTCTGAGTTCCTAAAGAAGCCAATCATTCTGAATTTCAAAGGATAGAGTGAGATGCCAAAACTGTTCAGAGGCAAAAAGCTAAAAGCCCCGCTCATCTAATTAATACTGATCTTCATAGATGTTTTTGGAATTCATTGTATATTCTCTTCTTTTTATCTTATTTGATTTTCAGTTGCTTGAGGACAAGCAACAATTTAAGTTTGGTGTTGTGATGAGCGGATAATTTGTACGCTTTTTGGCATTGTTTTTAGTATGTTTTTAGTATGATCTAGTTAGATTTTAGTATATTTTTATTTGTTTTTAGTTAAAATTCACTTTTCTGGACTTTACTATGAGTTTGTGTGTTTTTCTGTGATTTCAGGTATTTTCTGGCTGAAATTGAGGGACCTGAGCAAAAATCTGATTCAGAGACTAAAAAGGACTGCAGATGCTGTTGGATTCTGACCTCCCTACACTCGAAGTGGATTTTCTGGAGCTACAGAAGCCCAATTGGCGCGCTCTCAACGGCGTTGGAAAGTAGACATCCTGGGCTTTCCAGCAATATATGATAGTTCATACTTTGCCCAAGCTTTGATGGCCCAAACTGGCGTTCAAAGTCACCCTCAGAATTCCCAGCGTTAAACGCCGGAACTGGCACCAAAGTGGGAGTTAAACGCCCAAACTGGCACAAAAGCTGGCGTTTAACTCCAAGACGAGTCTCTACACGAAAATGCTTCAATGCTCAGCCCAAGAACACACCAAGTGGGCCCGGAAGTGGATTTTTATGTCATTTACTCATCTCTGTACACCCTAGGCTACTAGTTCTCTATAAGTAGGACCTTTTACTATTGTATTTTTCATCTTTGGACATCTAGTTCTTAGATCATATCTGGGTAGTTATCTTTGTTCTGATGCTATCTTAGATCATTGGGAGGCTGGCCATTCGGCCATGCCTAGACCTTGTTCTTATGTATTTTCAACGGTGGAGTTTCTACACACCATAGATTAAGGTGTGGAGCTCTGCTGTACCTCGAGTATTAATGCAATTACTATTGTTCTTCTATTCAATTCCACTTGTTCTTGTTCTAAGATATCACTTGTTCTTCAACTTGATGAATGTGATGATCCGTGACACTCATCATCATTCTCACCTATGAACGTGTGCCTGACAACCACCTCCGTTCTACCTTAGATTGGGTGAATATCTCTTGGATTCCTGATGCACGATGCATGGTTGATCGCCTGACAACCGAGCGCTCGCCTGACAACTGAGCCAGCCATTCCGTGAGATCAGAGTCTTCGTGGTATAGGCTAGAACTGATGGCGGCATTCAAGAGAATCCGGAAGGTCTAACCTTGTCTGTGGTATTCTGAGTAGGATTCAATGATTGAATGACTGTGACGAGCTTCAAACTCCTGAGGGCAGGGCGTTAGTGACAGACGCAAAAGAATCACTGGATTCTATTCCGGCCTGATTGAGAACCGACAAATGGATAGCCGTGCCGTGACAGGGTGCGTTGAACATTTCCACTGAGAGGATGGGAGGTAGCCACTGACAACGGTGAAACCCTTGCATAAGCTTGCCATGGAAAGGAGTAAGAAGGATTGGATGAAGACAGTAGGAAAGCAGAGAGACGGAAGGGACCAAGCATCTCCATACGCTTATCTGAAATTCCCACCAATGAATTACATAAGTATCTCTATCTTTATCTTTATGTTTTATTCATCATTCATAACCATTTGAGTTTGCCTGACTAAGATTTACAAGGTGACCATAGCTTGCTTCATACCAACAATCTCTGTGGGATCGACCCTTACTCGCGTAAGGTTTATTACTTGGACGACCCAGTACACTTGCTGGTTAGTTGTGCGAAGTTGTAGTGATCACAATTTCGCCCACCAATAAGCACAAGAACTAGAGCAATAGGAATCAAGTCCAAACCACAATTGTATTGAATTATCAAAAGAAATTCATGCTTGCAAGAATATAGATAATATGAGTGAACACATGCGATTGAACTTTTGAACCCTCACCGGATGTGTATCCGCTCTATTCATTCAAGTGTTTAAGGGTTAATTCACTCAATTCTCTTCTAGTCATGCTTTCCAAAAGTTGAGTTTCTTCTAACAATCAACACCTATTCAATGCATGCATACATTCATCATGAGGTCTTTCATTTAGGTTGTAATGGGGTTAGGGTCAAGGTAGGATCATTTATGGTTAAGTGGACTAGAGATTAGATCTTTGATTAGCATAGACTTTCCCACCTAACTATATAATGACCTATACAAATTCAAACTACTCTAACTACCCATTCTTCACTTTTTCTTGCATATTCATGAATCTTATTTCTTGATTCGTAACACTTATGCATTGATTCCCTTTTATTGAACTCCACTTTGGGGCATTTTGTCCCATTTTATTATTTTTTTCTTCTCTTTTTTTTCTATATTCTTTTTTTTCCATTTTATTTTTCTCTTCTTTTTTTTTTCTTTTCTTTTTATACTTTGTACAAGGATATCAATTGCATAAGGTCTTATACGTTCAATCAATACATGAATATGTTTCCAATTCCTAAATATGGAAGTGTACTACCCTTTTTATCCTATCCAATGTTCCCAAGCCTTACCAACTTTGAATAATAAACACTCTCACTAGCCTAGGCTAATCAAAGATCCAAACAAGGGACTTTCATTGGTTTTTCGCCTTGGGCTTGTAATGAGCTAAAATGAGAATAAGTTGGTTAAGCGTAGGCTCAAAAATTGGCTAACAATGGAGATTAAAAGGTAGGCTATTTGGGTATGTGGGCTAATGAAATAATGGCCTCAATCATACAAATGCATGAATACAAGAAATAAATGAGACATAAAGAATCAAGCAAATCAAGGATCACAATCATAGAAAGAGAACAATTGCACATAAGAATGGAAAATAAGTGGTTATAAAATGTAACCACACTATTAGGCTCAAGTCTCACAAGCTTGTGTTCTTAGCTCAATACATGCTTCACAAAATATGAAATTCAAGCAAGTTACCTCAAAATATTTTTCTTCAATCAATTGGGTTGGTGCCCTATAATTAAGTTTCTTGGAGAATCTCAATATTTGACTAAGCATTGTTGTGATTGAGAAATTCAAAAATTTTCTTAGTTTACCCTTTCCTTTTTCACTTAAAACCAATTTCTTATGCGAAAAGGGTGACTAAGTTTTAACAATTCACAAACAATTTCTCATCACAACCATAAACTAAAAAGAAAGATATACAAAAGAAGATATGCAAAAATGTATAAAGAAAAATCCAACTAAAAGTATGGAATCTATCATCCAAAACATCTAAAAATCCAAAATAAGCAGCAAAGGTATCCAAAACGAACCAAAATTGTAAGAGTATCCAGAATAAACTCAAAATGCATCAAATATATACAAAGGTATGCAAAGCACGATAACTAGGAAAGTATAACTAAAATGTTCACCGGTCCTCTAATGATGCTACCGGTGACCTCCCCACACTTAAAATCGAGCATCGTCCTCGATGCTAAACCGGCGGATCAGGGGAAGGTACACTGGTAGGTGCTGACTCTGTCTGAGGCTATGAGACCGGCTCCTCATGGGGCTGCGGAGTCTCTGTGGCGTCAGGTACAGCTGGAGGTGCATCCTACTGAGTCGGCTCATCAACATCCTCCCCCTAATGATCCTGCTCATCGGAGGCTGAAGAGTCTGGAAGTGGAGGTAACTCAGCGCCCAGGGAGATGAGTGCCTGATCCATCCGATCCAGTCGGCGCCTGATGTGGCGCTTCTCGCGCTCCAAAAATCGAAACAGACGCTGAACCAGTAGATATGTCGGCTCAGGAGCTGAAGAAGGGGCTGTCGAAGAAGATGGAGCTGCTGTAGAAGAAGATGGGGCTGCTGAAGGTCCAGCTGTCCCTACCACTGCTCTAGCCCTAGATCGGCGTCTAGCCGGGGGCTTCTTGTGCACCCAACCACCCCAAGGAATAGTAACCTCCTTGTCAACGTTATCTGGGGGTGGTGGTGTCACATCATCGTCCAACCAGGGGACCTCAGCCAAGGCGGCCATACTGGTGACCAAGGTGGGAAACGGAAGTAGGCCACGAATATGTGCTCGCCACATACACTACCGAATAAGTCGAGGAAAATAAACCTCCTTTCCCTCCATAACAAAGCCAACCAAAAGTAGCATCTCCATAGGGATCTCAGAAAAGTGAGTGGTGGGTAAGACATAGTGGGCAAATATTATCTGCCAAGTCTTGGCCTCTCCAGTCAGATGAGCAAAGAGCATCCCTTTAGGCTTAGTGTTGGTCGCATCCATGACCCAAGTGGCATCCGGTAAACCAATCACGCGCCTAAGCGCCTCATAGTCAAAGGTCATGTTGTGAATAGCTATCTCAGCCTGCTGATGAGCGCAGGTGCCATCAGTAAGGTGTCGGCACTGCAATGCCTCCTCTATGGCTGACTCAGTGATCATAATCTCTCTACCCCTCACCTGAACTGAATCCAAAGTGGGACGGAAGAAGTTGCAATAGAATTCCTTAACCCAAGAAATGTTGATATCTCCCAAATCTCTATCAACAAAGTCCATACCCAACTCTAGGATGCGACTAGTAATGGCTCGTCTCACATCATTAGGTAGGAGTAATTTCTTCTCAGTATTCAGCTTCGTCGTCCGATACTTTTGGAAGCGAAGCTCACAGTAAAGATTGGAAAACTTGGTTGGATCGGTAGAAGGTAGCAACTGATTTTCCTTTTCTTCATCATTCAATGGATTCTTAGCATAATTCTTGTAAACGGAGGGGATAGAGGGTGTAGAATGTTTTCTTTTCTTGGAGGTAGTGGCTATGGCTTTTCCTTTATCCGACATCCTGAAAAATATGATAGAATATAAGGAATGAAACACTTAGCATGTAGCAAGGAAAGCATGTTCAGGATATCAATTGGCTAACAAACAATCATGATGTGAACTGAACTTGAAAAGAATTGGTAAACAAGTAAGCATAAGTGAACAAGTAAACCAAGAATGCAATGTTTACTAAAGTTAACAACTCTTACTCATTACGCAATAAAATCATCATACTTTTGAAAGAATGGTCAAAGAGGGTTAAATGTGAGTAGAAGTTAAATGGTTAAAGAAATTAGGAAGTTAGAAAAGTGGATTAGTGGTATGATGATATTTAGGCTCAAATAAAAGAGAAGTTGTGGTTCATGCTCACAATGATTGGTGCAAATTTGGAAAGTTGAAAGGAAACAGAAATTAGCCCAAATTACAATAGAGATTAAGATGAAAACAGATTTCTTGAAAATTGGGCAGCATTCCGGCTTAAAATTGGACGTTCCCGGAGAGCAACATAGCAAAAGCAGCAAGAATACAACATCAATCAAGCATGGCAGCAGTGGTACAGTACTCAGCAACACAAATTGCATAAAATAGCAACCCAAAATCAGCATACAACACCCAAGTAAACAAACAGCAAATCATGCACAAACGGAGCACTTATCAGGCCTAGAATCCTCTATCCAGTCCTAGCTACCTAACCACAATTATTTCTAACTAACCTAACATGCAAAATTTCAATTCTAACTAACTAACAGAAAACTAATAGTAGCTAACAGAAACAAAAAATTAATAGAAAACAGAGTTGGAGCAGGAACCTGGGAGCAGAGTAAAAAGGAATGGAAATGGGAAGTAGGGGCGGCAGAGAAATGAGCTGGGTAGAGCACCGCCGTGGAGGATGGCGGTCACAGCGAAGCAGTGGTAGTGCTCGGTGGAGTGACGGTGGAGCTGGCGGCGGTGAGAGAGGGAGAGTAAGAGGGGAAGTGTTGATTGATGGAGAAAGAGAGAGAGGGGGGACCGGCCTCGCGGTGCTTGTCACCGGCGGTGACGGCAGAGTGACGGGGTATGGGAAGGAGAGGGAGATGGCGAAAGGGAGAAGAAGAGGGGTGCGCGACTGCGCAGTGCTCTTCGCGCATTAGGGTTATCCCCTTTTTTTAATTTGGCGCGGGCGCGAACAGGGTGCGTCCGCGCACATTGGCGAAATTAGAGACCTACGCGTGCGCGTATAGCGCGCTCACGCGTGGATGGGGAAATTATGCATCGGCGCGTACGCGTATATTACGTGCACGCGTACATGGGGTTGGGTTGGAGGCTTAGAGTGGGCTTGACGCACGCCCAACTCTCTGGACAAAGGCCTGCAGTGGCGGCATCAGCTAGGTGATGCGCACGCGGCAAGTGCGCGTTCGCGTACGTTGGTAGTGCAACATAAAGCGCGCAAGCGCGATGCGTGCGCTCGCGTCCTTTCCTCCTTTTGGCAGATGGGTGCGCACACGGCGAGTGCGCGTCCGTGCGAGATGAGTTGGGCTGGGGGCTTATAGTTGGCCCAGATCCAGCGCAACTCTCTAGATAGTGGCTCAGAAGTTGCAGCAGCAGATCGACGGGGACGCGGCAGTTGTGCGTCCGCGTGCACTTCCTTGTAGCTGAATGGACGTGCACGCACGTAGTGCGCGTCAGCATGGAATGAGTTGGGCTCGAGGCTTAAGGTTGGCCTAGGAGAGGCCCAACTCTCTGGAATTTGGGTGATGATGCAGTGACTCAAGGACGCGTGCGCATACATCGTGCGCGCGCATCTAACCCCTTTTTTTATTGCTCCAAAAGCAGAAAAGTTGTGCTCAGGTGCTCCCTATACTGCTCTCAACTCTTTATTCAATCAACCATCATACAATTCACAAAAAATGCAATTTGATATTATTCATCTACTACTAAACATAACATACATGTGACTATGCTAACAATTAAGTTGTACAAACAAATCTATATGAGACATCTACCTACAATGGCAACGCAAATCACTTATTAAGCAAAATTAAAAGCGAATGGAAAGAGTTTACCATGGTGGGGTGTCTCCCACCTAGCACTTTTATTTATTGTCCTTAAGTTGGACATGTGAGAAGCTTATTGTCATGGTGGCTTGTGTTTGTACTCATCCTTGAATCTCCAAGGATCTTTACTTCTCAATTGGTTGACAGAATTTCCAACCATCTTCACCAATCTAGGGTAGAGTTCTACCCAAGATATGAGTCCCCATAGTTGGTCTTCACATAGCGAACCGGGATCCCATATCTTATCTTCACACCCATCCGTGAGTTGAGTTTCATGATTTTTCCGTACGGGTGGTTGACATAAGGGCGGTCGACACATAGAATCCTCTTTAGTCCACCAATTCTTCCTTCTAGACCCATACGAAGTAGTTCTTGTCCCATCATAATCCCTATACCTTAAAGCTTGGACCTTAGTGAGCTTTATACCAAATTTCCAACCACTACACAATTCTCTTTTTCCTTTGAGTCCACAAAGAGCTCTAAGTTGTCCATCCGTTTCAATCAAACCATATTCAAGTGAGAAAGTAAAGCTTAGGGATAAGAATTTTACCCACTTGAATGTTGTGTTGGATGGTTACTTGGGAAGGGAGACCTCCCCACACTTAGACAATGCAAGGTCTACTTCCTTGTGCTCTTCTTTGTGTATTTCAACCTCTTTGTGAGCTTCCTCAATTTCAACCTTTTTCCTTTTTATCACTTGGCTTGGTGTTGTCTTCAAGAATCTTGATTTCTTGCCCAGTAGGAGGTGATTCAATTTTGGATAGGAATTCATTGATGAATAAATCCATCTCTTGATCAACCTCTTCATATTCTTCAATTTCGATATACACCATGCCAACGTGTTCCTCTTGGTAGTTCTCTTTCTCATTGCTCACCAAGGGTATGAGAGATTGTGCACACTCTTCTATAATTCCAACTCCATGTCCAATGGGGGATGGTTCCATTGTAGAGAGAAATTTATCCATGATTGAATCCATCTCTTGATAAGCCTCTTCCAAGTCTCCAACTATGATATGCCTTGGAGGTTGCGCACCCTCCGCAACGTCAATATCAAGCTTCTTGGAAGAGTCCTCCATGATGCTACATTCCCATGGACTTTCAACATCTCCCAAATCTTCAACCACTTCTTCCTTTTCTTCAATGATCATAGGCTCCTCCAATTGTTCTAACACAAAACTTGGTTCTCCCTTCTCTACCGGATTGTCCAATTTCTCCTTCATACTTTGCTCTTCTTTAGATTTTTCGCATGTGGTCACGGAAGTACCTTGAGTATTCAAGCATTGGTGGGCTAAAGTGTGCACCATCTTGGTCAAATTGGTCACAAATTCAAGTGTATCCCGCTTCATGGCTTCTTGTCCTTGGAGTAACAAAGTGAGAGGATCGTCTATTGGGGCTTGGGGCGAGTAGGAAGGTTCATTATTTTGGAGAGAGGGCTCATGGTAGGAAGGTGGTTCCTCTTGGTAAAATTGTGGAGAGGATGTACATTGAGGTGGTTCTTGGTAGTAATCTTGATGGGGTTGTGGTGGTTCTAAAGGTTCTTGCTCATAATGATCACAAAGATGTGGTATGGGTGATTGGTTATATGATGGATAAGGGTCACATAAAGGTACTTGGTAGAAAGGGGCTTGTGAGTATGATTGAGCATCATCTTGAGGATAAGATTCATAGGTATATGGTGGTGGTTGATTGTCATAAAAGGAATCACCATAACCATTGAATTGACATGCATTAGGATGAGAATTATACCTATAAGTGTCTGGAGGTTGATGCCAATAGGAGTGATCAATTCCTTGAGGCTCCTCCCATCTTGGAGTGTTCCATCCTTGGTACATGCTAGCATTGAAGTTCACATTCCCTACAACACAATTAGAGCCAAACTCATAGCCAAAGTGACAATTCATGGTAGCAAGAGAAAATAAGAAGCAAAAACTAATAAGAAATAATGAAACAAAATACTAAGACTAGCAAAAACTAACAAGCAATCCAAAAATCAAGCTATTCACAATATTCACATATATACAATAACCAATAACATAACACCATTGCAATTCCCCGGCAACGGCGCCATTTTGATGATTAGATTTTTGACGGTTTAGAATTTCACAATTGAATTCTCATTGCAAGTATAGTTTCTAAACCAATCACTAATCCTTTCATACAAAAAGTTGTTTGTCACTAAAACAAACCCCTAAAATTTACAAACCGAAGTATTCAAACCTCGGGTCGTTCTCCCTAGGAATTACAATAAAGTGCCTTGTTATTGGTTGTGAGTTATATTTGGGGTTTTTAAGATTTTAGACAAGAAATATAAATGGCAAAGAAAATAAACTAACAACTAGCAAAGCTCTTGACAAGATATGAGAACTAGAAGTCCTATCCTAGTTATCCTCCTCAATTATGATGACAAGTTGTCCATTACTCCCACTTAGTTAACCTCTAACCATGGAGGAAAGTCAAGTGGATGAATCAATTTGATTCCTCAAGACTAGGTTTAGAGGCATTCAAATCAATTAGCAACTTCTAATTATCAATCAACAAAGGAATTAGATAACTCAAGAGTCACTAATTACTCTACCTAGGGCAAGAGGAACAAAACCTACACTAAAATCCAACCAAGCATTTCATCAAACACTTGGAAGGCACAAAAGAAAAGCATAGTAAATCAACAACAAGAATGAAATCTAACAACAATTATTGCAAGGAATTAACAACAACAATTCAAGGAAACCACAATTATCATGAATTACCTCAAATTGCATTATTGAAAGAAAATAAAGGAACAACAATCTATCCAAAACAAAGTGAAGAATTACAATTATTAAAGCACATAACTAGAAAGAGGAAGATGAGAAGAGTAAGAATTGATAAAAGGAAAAGTGAATTAAAGCATGCATTAAACCTAGATCTAAGAAGAGAGATTAACCTAAACCTAATCCTAATTCTAGAGAGAAGTGAGAGCTTCTCTCTCTAGAAACTAACTAATCCTAATCCTAATGATGCTAAAAATGATTCCAAGATTTTTTTCCCTTTCAATCCTTGATCCTTTTATTCCTTTCTATCAGCAATTGGCGCCAAAATGGGTTCAGAAACCCTTCTAAATCGCCAGGCACGTGTTGCTTTAATGAAGTCATGTGCCGACTGCGACGCGTGTGTGCACGGTACGTGTGCGTGCCTCTGGCCGATTTTGCAATGTGCGCGCGAGCGCCTTGTGCGCGTGCGCGTGCTTGGCCGATTTCACTTCTTTGACTTTTCATGCTTCTCTCCACTTGTATGCTTCCTTCCTTGCTCCCTTTGATCCATGCCTAGCCTATTTCAATCCTGGAATTACTAGCAAACACATCAAGGCATCTTGTGGAATCAAAGAAGAATTAGAATTCATCAAAATAAGGCTTAAAAAACATGTTTTTACACTTAAGCACAAATACGGGAGAGATTACAAAACCATGCTAATTCATAGGTTAAATGCGAGAAAAGGTCATCAAAATATCCTAAATTCAATACAAGATAAACCGTCAAATTGGGGTTTATCACTCACCGCTCCTCTTCCCCACTCACGGCTCCACTTCCTCACTCGACGCTAACCACTCGAGAGCCATCAGTCGTCTTCGCTACGTGCTCACATCGATCATCAGCATCATCCTCCCATCGCTCACCACGTGGTGGAGAAGGTATATATTCAAAGGGTTAGGGTTCCAATTTTAGGGCTTTCAATTTTAGGGTTTGGGTATGTTGCGGCGCGGGTGAACTGTACCCTCATTTCTCCTTTTGTTCCACTTGATTTTCTTTGGTGCTACTGTTGTTAGAACCGCTTCCATTAAAATGAAGCAGGTTTCTCAAGAACTCAAATGACTCGCTTCAATTTCTTCCAAACAAAGAGCACCTTCTTCTTCTTCTGATGCTGCTGCTGCAAGAAGAGAACACTACGATAGGACTAAGTCCGCGGCTTTGAGTGCTCTCAAGGGACTTAAGTTCATCGCTAAGGGTGGTGGTGGTGGTGGTGGCGGCGGTGGTGCAGGGTGGCATGAAGTGGAGAAGCAGTTTGATGTTCTTACTGCTTCAACTGATGGATGGCTTCATCGTTCTCTCTTTGGAAAATGCATAGGTAATAGTTGAAATTGAAGAGTTTATAACAAATCTGCACTATTTTTTTGTTGTTGCTTTCCAAGTGTTTGTGAAATTATTTGTGTGTGTGTGTGAGTGAGTGAAATAAGGACTTGTTCTGAGTAGTTTTCTTTTAGGAAGTGTTTGGATAACTATGGTTCGGATTTGTTGAATTGTTTGTATGTAGGGATAAGCAAGGAATCTGAGGCATTTTCTGGTGTGCTTTTTGGTTCTTTGGCTAGGAGGAGGGATATTCATGGGGATTCAATTAACAAGGCTAAATTGAAGGACTTTTGGGACCAGATTTCTGACCAGAGTTTTGATTCCAGGCTCAGAACCTTCTTTAACATGTAACTAATTCATTACCTCTTTACTTAATTTTAGAACTAGGAAAAGAAATTGGTTGGTATTTTCTTTAATTCCCACCATTAAGTATGTTAACCTTCATTTGGAATAATGCAGGGTTGATAAAGATGCAAATGGAAGAATCACCGAGGAAGAAATTAAAGAGGTTTATATGAATTTTCTTTTTAAATTAATCAACAAAAAAAATAGAATGAAGATAGTGAAGTAGTTTTTATCGACAACCTTCTTTCTTTTCCTAGCTTTGCATTTTGTTCCCATGAGAATAAGAGTTTCCTTGATCACAAATGATCAATTCTGTTTTTAGATCATCTGCCTTAGTGCCACAACAAACAAACTCTCAAATATACAGCAGCAGGCTGAAGAATATGCAGCTTTGATAATGGAAAAACTAGACCCTGAAGAGACAAGATTTATCATGGTATTTACATCATCCTATTTCAGATTGTTTTAGTATAAAACTTATCAAAATTAAATAAAATTAGTCACTATTACAGTTTCACATACAGATAAGTACTTATATTTCAAATCATAAGTCTGAAGTTGATTTATATTTAAGATGATAAGAGGGATTGATTTCACTTGTATTTAGGAAATTAGATCAAATCCATAAGAAAACTTTGACGTAGACCAAAATCATAAATAGCTAACTCTAGAAGTGACTAGAAATTTATTTGAAAAGAAAAACAAAAACTCCATATTACTTATGTTAATCTCATTTATTTGGCCAATTGGTGATTATTATTACTGCTTCATCAGTTGGATAGCTTAGAGATGCTCTTATTGTATGGACCAAGTCATTCTACAAGAGGTGATAGCAAGTACCTATGCCAAATGCTAAGCTTGAAACTGAAGCCTACATATGAAGACAGTGCTGTTAGGAGGTGCTATACAAATACCAAGTGCTTCATACAGGACAAGTGGCAAAGAACTTGGGTTATGGCATTATGGATTTGTGTGATGTTAGGTTTATTTGCCTACAAATCCATACACTATAGAAGGAGAAAAGATGTATCCTGTTATGGGGTATTGTGTATGCATGGCCAAAGGTGCAGCTGAGACACTTAAATTGAACATGGCTATTATCTTGTTACCAGTTTGCCGGAACACTATTACTTGGATGAGGAATAAGACCAAGCTTGGCATCATGGTTCCTTTTGATGACAACCTTAACTTCCACAAGGTAATATTTTTTACTTGCCCCAAATTTTTGTTGGAATTTGTGTATTTTTCACAAGTCAAATTGCCAAAAGGGTATGAAGAATATTTGGAGTGTTTCATGAATTAGAAGTGGCAAATTTGCTTCTCAAGGAACATATTTGTCACCATTTAAATAAAGTTAGTAGTACAAATAAAGTGAAGGTATATATGTTGTTGTTCTTGCAGGTGATAGATGTGGCAGTAGCAATTCATGTTGGAATACATGCAATTTTTCATCTTTCTTGCGACTTCCCTCGCCTCCTTCGTGCAACCCCTCAAACGTACAAGCCACACCTTAGTTCAGGAGAAATAGGGTTAAGCTTCTTAAACCACTCAACAGTCTAACTGGCTTCAATGCATTTTGGTACTCACATAATCTCTTTGTCATTGTCTACGCCTTGTTGATTGTTCATGGAATCAAACTTTTCTTGACCAAAGAGTGGTACGAGAAAATGGTTAGTAACTTTAATCCCTTTTCCTTTATATAAATTGCACTGACACTTTCTTGAGGTTAAAGTTAAATTATATACAACACTTTATTTTTTTAATGGTTGCATTGACTTTGTTAGTGTTGTGTTATAAAAGAAATTAATACCACAGCTTACAATCTATAGAAATATTAAGTATTATATAACTTTAATTTGCACTAGAAATTCATTAAAAATTTAAAATATACTATTGCAAATATCAAAACAGAGAAGTATTATGTGTATTATTGTCTAATATCAAGACTAGAGAGAAGCCATCACAATTTACCCTTTTTTCTATTTAGAATAAATTATCATTTTTAATCATAAAAGATCTAAGTGCTGACAATTTTATGTAGTGTGGACAAACCTTACCTGGATTTCTTTGAAAGTAATTTTATTTACTATTCTTACTCTGATGGAAAGCAACTTTGAAATTCTGCTTCTGTATGTTGTGACGTCAATGTCAATAAGTTGCCACTGGTCATGTCTAGTTTGTATCAATCAGATGCATTTTGATCTGGTTTTCTGCAATTATCGCTTAAATTTTAATTAATTTAATTGATTCATTCTATTTTGAATGCTCTCGTGGATGATAGTTGATGAATGAATTTTTGACGGTTTAGAATTTCACAAATAAATCCTCGTTGCAAGTATAGTTTCTAAACCAACTAAAATCCTTTCATACAAAAATTGTTTGTCACAAGTTAACAAACCCAATAAAAATAAACCGAAGTATTTAAACCTCAGGTCGTCTCTCAAGGAATTACAGGAAAGTGTTTTTACTATTGGTTATGGAAAAGTATCTTTTTGGGTTTTTGAAATAAAGAACAAGGAAATAAAATGGCAAGAAATTAAATTAATAACTAAGAAAACTCTTAACTAGGATTGAGAACTAGAAGTCATGTCCTTGTTATCATCTTCAATTGTGATGATAATTGTATTTCGCTTTCACTTAGTTAACCTCTACAATGAAGGTAAGTCAAGTGAGCAAAATCAACTTAGGTTCATAAGCCCTAATCAAAGACTAGAGCTAGTGAAGCCTAAGCCAATCAGCTATTTTTAATTATCCTTCAACAAGAGAATTTGATAACTCTATAGCATCAACTAATCAATCCAAGTCAAGAATATAAAAAGCTACTTTAAAATCCTTCCAAGCATTTCACCAAACACTTGGAAGGCACAAAATAAAAGCATAGAAAAGCAATAAGAGAATATAAAATATGGAACCAACAATTGCAAGAGGGAATAATAACAATAAATTGAAGAAAGAAACAATAAATATGAAATACCTCAACTTGCATTAAAAAGAAATTGAATCTAACATGGAGTTCATAAACCAAATTGGGGAAATAAATAAATCAACAAGAGAAATAAATAAACCAAAGTATTAGAACAATTAAAGTAGAAGAAACCTAAATTGAAGCAAGGTAGAATTCTGAAATTGAGAAGAAATAAACCTAAAAACCTAAAACCTATAGAAATCTACATCTAAAAACCTAAAATTATGTGAATGAAAGTTGGATCCTTGATTCCCCCACTCTACAGCCTCTGATCTGTGTTTTTGGGCTTGAAACTGGGCCAAAAATCGCCCTACGTACAGCACGTGGCTCCGTCACGCGTACGTGTTGTCCACGCATACGCATCACCTAACAGCAAGGCAACTATGGAAAATTGTATATCATTTCGAAGCCCCGAATGTTAGCTTTCCAATGCAACTGGAACCGTCTCATTCAGACCTCTATAGCTCAAGTTATGATCGATTTAGTACGAAGAGGTCAGGCTTGACAGCTTTGCCATTCCTTCAATTTCTTGTATTCCTTCCACTTTTGCATGCTTCCTTTCCATCCTCTAAGCCATTCCTGCCCTATAAACCCTGAAATCACTTAACACACATATCACGGCATCGAATGGTAATAAGAGAGGATTATAAATAGCAAATTTAAGGCCAAAGAAGCATGTTTTTAATCATAGCACAAAATTAGGAAGAAAAATGTAAAACATGCGATTTCTATGAATAAGTGTGAGAATAATGGTTAAAATCTACTGAATTAAGCACAAGATATACTGTAAAATAGCGGTTTATCAATCTCTCCACACTTAAACATTAGCATGTCCTCATGTTAAGCTCAAGAGAAGCTATAAAGAGTGAAGGCAAAATGGTAGAATGTATGAAATGCAACCTATCTATATGAATGCAACTATATGCTAAAATGATTCTACTTACTTAGTTAAAAATAGATAAACCCTTTCAAGAACAAATATGAACTAGATTTCACTAGTTCAAATCATAAAAATGAAGTACAAATAGACTTGCAAGAAGAAGATAGCTCATGAAAGCCGGGAACAAAGAATCGAGCATCGAACCCTCACTGGAAGTGTATACACTCTAATCGCTCAGATGTTTAAGGTTTGATTCTCTCAATTCTCTACTAATCTTGCTTTCTAAGACTTGCTCTTCATCTAACAATAAAAAAAAATTTAATACACTAATACACATATCAAGAGGTCTTTTATTGTAATGGGGTTTGGGTCAAGGTAGGATTATATTTGGTTAAGTGGACTAAAATCTGAATCCTTGACTAATCTAAACTTTCCACCTAACTTAAGCCAAACCATATAATCAGAATATAAAATCTAACTACCCATTAACTGTGTTTACTACATATTCATGCATCCCAAATTTGAGTATAGCACATATGCATTGCTATCACTATTTACTTTGGGGCATTTTGTCCACTTTTATTATTTTTTTCTTTTTTTTTCTCAATGCATATGATTAAGGTATTGAATGCATGAACGTGTCCTTAACATTCTTTTCACAAATTCACCAAAAATATACAATATCCAATTCTCAAACCAAATGTTTCCAGACCTAATTTCCCCACACTTAGTTTATGAGCACTCTCACTAGTTTAAGCTAACCAAGGATTCAAATTAAGGACATTATTGTTTTTCACTTAGAGTTAGTGATGAGCTAAAGTAAAGAACAAATGGGAAAAATAGGCTCAACTTCGGTTTACAAATGATAATGAAAAGGTTAAGGCCATATGGGTATGTAAGCTCAGTGAAACAGAGGTCTCAATCATATAAGTGCATGCATACATCAAATAATGGAAATATAGAATTAAGCAAGACAAAGGATTCACAATTTTAGAGAGAACAACAGACACCAAAATTAAAACATTGGTTGATAAGATGCAACCAATCGATTAGGCTCAAAATCTCACGGGTTTTGTGTGTTCGAGCTCTAAACCATGTTCTAAAATAAATTTTCTCAAGCAAGTTTAACAAAATTTTAATTCAAATTAGTGAAATGCTATAGGAAGTTTCTTAAAAAAGAATTCATCACTTCAACCAAGTAATGGTAAAATATGCACAAAATCAAACAAACATGCAATCAATCATGCAAATGCGACAACTAAATAACAAAGAAAATTAAATATTGGTGTTAAGACAGGAAGTAGTTACCCGCGGAAGTTGGTATCGACCTCCCCACACTTAAAGATTGCATCGTCCTAGATGCATGCAAAGATGTAGAAGTGGGCGGGTGGCTCCAACTGAAGCATTTCTCCAGGGATTGTGCAGATGGACTTGTTTGTTGGCCCATTGAGAAGCTTTTCCTTTCCCTTCTCGATGGCCATCCTGAAAGAAGAGGAAAATGAGGGAAAAGTAACCCAGAAATAGAGATAAGAAAACAAATAAAATATAGATGGGTTAATTCCAAATAATGAGGATCTTAACTACATAGTAGTTACAACATGCGAGTGAGAAAACAGTAAAAGCAAACGGCGTATCAATAGTGCAAAAATTACAACAATGTGAGAGAGAGAGTGGGTAATGAAAGACAGTATAAGTTCATATCAATGCAAAAGGAATACAAGTATTATAAAGGATTAGCATTGACTTATAAATAATATCACCCAACAATATAAAACAAGTCACTAAGTAACAAAATAATGCAAGAAAATATCCACAGTTGAATAAGAACATGTAACACCAATGATAAAATAGGAAATTAGAAAAGAAGATAAAAACATAAAAAAAATTAAAATGTAACGAAGGAAAGTATGCAAATGTAATATGTAAAAGAGAATGAAAGAGAATAACGATGAGAAGGGAGGAGAAGAAAGTAAGAAAGGATGAGGATATAAGAAAAGGAGAGAAAAAAGAAGTAAGAAATGAAAAACAGGATGCAACGCGCGCACACGCGTGCGCGTGAAAACAGAAACTACCATGTGATGCGTAAGCGTCGTCCACGCGTACGCGTGACCTCTGGTCGTGCGAAATGCACGTTGCCAGCACCAAGGCAGTACAACTCTCGGCCAAATCCCTTATTGATGCCGATTTTCATCCCACGCGTACGCGTGGGCAGGCACCGTTTCTGCGCAGGTCCAGCGCAACTCGCTGCCTATTTTCTTATTTTTGCGCACCTACGCACGCACAACGCTTGCACGTCGTAAGCTTTTTATATATATATATCAACACCAGAAATTATTAAACAACTAAACCATAAATTAAATGAAATAAACATAACTAAAAATAATAATTTAACTTATTACTAATATAAGCAAAAGAGAAAATATGAAGAATATACCATGGTTGGGTGTCTCCCACCTAGCACTTTTAGTTAAAGTCCTTAAGTTAGACATTTGGCGAGCTCCTTGTCATGGTGGCTTGTGCTTGAACTCGTCTTGAAATTTTCACCAACGCTTGGACTTCTAATAAGCTCTATCAATCATAAGTAAATTCCCCAAGCCTTGATGAAGTTCTTCATAAGCTTTGAGCTCTCAAAATTGATCCTCTTGTATGCCGAGATCCCAAATCTTGTTTCTACACCCGTCTTTGAGTGGATCTTCATTATTCCAACCAGGTGAAAAGCAGTCTGAATTCTTAATGAAGTACCAAACTCGTCTCTTAGACCCATCTAATTGATCACCAACCCGACCCTTGCATCTAGCTCTCGAAATCTCAACCTTGATCAGTCTTGATTTGCAACTCCAACCACTAAACATCCTTCTCTTATGCTTAATTCCACAAAGCCTCCTAAGTTGGCCATCCGTTTCTAGTATACCATACTCAAGTGGGACAATAAAGCGAATGGAGATAAATTTTACCCACTCAGATGAAGGAGTAAATGGCCACCTAGGTAGAGAAGTTTCCAACGATCTCGACAGAGCATACTCAACTCCCGTCCATCCTTTTTGAAGGACTTCCACCTTTTGAAGAGATTTTTCAACTTCAAGTTCTTCCTCACCGGATTCATCCAACTATTCTCCGTTACTCAAATCATAAATATGAGGTTGAGAGAGATCTACCTCAATGTTGCTGTCAATTTTGTCGAGAGAAGGCTCTTCTAACTCAAGGATTTCACTTGTGGGTGCAAAGTCATTACTAGGAGGGCTTGATTCATGATCATCATCACCAAGGGAACTTGCTTCTTGCTCTATTCCGTCCAATTCTTCATAGGGAACAAGCCTTGGAGGTTGTGCACTGGCTTCCTCAACATCAAATTCAATCCTTTTGGAGGAATACTCTACAACTCTAGATTCTCATGGAAGTTCAGCATCTCCTAAGTCTTCAACCACTTCTTCCTCTTCTTTGACAAGCATAGCTTCTTCCAATTGTTCTAACACAAAGTCGCATTCCTCACTTTCTACCGGAATTTCTAGCTTCTCCTTCATGCTACATTCTTCATGAGATTCTCCACATGTAGCCATGGGAGTTCCTTGAGTGTCCAAATGTTGGGAGGCTATTCGATTTATTACCTCGTCCAAGGCGGTCGTGAATTTTAGCACATCCCTTTTCATCTCCTCTTGCCCTTGAAGAAGATCACGAAGGATGTCATCCATTGGAGGTGGGGGTGGATATAAGGGTTCACTGTATGGAAGGAAGGGTTCATGATAGGAAGGAGGTTCATAAAATGGAGATGGTTCATCTTGATAGGGATATGGAGGTGGTGTATATTGAGGTGGTGGTTCTTGGGAGTAATTGTGTTGAAATGGGGGTGGTCTAAGTATGGTTCACAGGGCTCATAAGGCTCTTGGTATGGGGAATATGGGTTAGGGTCATATGGGAGTGTTTGGTAACATGGGGCTTGTGAGTGTGGCGGCTCAAAATTATGTTGAGGAGGGGGTTCATAGGTATATGGTGCGGCTTGTTGCTAACTGATGAGCAGATATTTTATACACTTTTTGGGGGTAATTTCATGTAGTTTTTAGTATGTTTTAGTTAGTTTTTAGTATATTTATATTAGTTTTTAGGCAAAATTCATATTTTTGAATTTTACTATGAGTTTGTGTGTTTTTTTGTGATTTCAGATATTTTCTGGCTGAAATTGAGGGAGCTGAGCATAAATCTGATTCAGGCTGAAAAAAGGAATGCTGATGCTGTTGGATTCTGACTTTTCTGCACTCGGAATGGATTTTTTGGAGCTACAGAAGTCTAATTGGTGCACTCTTAATTGGGTTGGAAAGTAGACATCCAAGGCTTTCCAGAAATATATAATAGTTCATACTTTGCTCGAAGATAAATGACGTAAACTAGCGTTTAACGCCAGTTCTATGTTCCATTCTGGCGTTAAACGCCAGAAACAGGTTACCAGTTGGAGTTAAACGCCCAAAACAGGTCACAACCTGACGTTTAACTCTAGAAATATCCCAGGCACATGAGAAGCTCAAGTCTCAGCCCCAGCACACACCAAGTGGGCTCCAGAAGTGGATTTCTGCACTATCTATCTTAGTTTACTCATTTTTTGTAAACCTAGGTTACTAGTTTAGTATTTAAACAACTTTTAGAAATTTATTTTGTACCTCATGACATTTTAGATCTGAACTTTGTACTTTTTGACGGCATGAGCCTCTAAACTCCATTGTTTGGGGCGAGGAGCTCTGCAGCATCTCAATGAATTAATGCAATTATTTCTGTTTTCTACTCAAACACGTTTGTTTCTCTCTAAGATGTTCATTCGCACTTCAATATGATGAATGTGATGATCTATGACACTCATCACTATTCTCAATATATGAACGCGTGCCTGACAACCACCTCCGTTCTACCTTCAATTGAATGAGTATCTCTTGGATTCCTTAATCAGAATCTTCGTGGTATAAGCTAAAATCCAGTGGCAGCATTCTTGAGAATCCAGAAAGTCTAAACCTTGTCTGTGGTATTCCGAGTAGGATTCAAGGATTGAATGACTGTGACAAGCTTCAAACTCACAATGGTTGGGCGTAGTGACAGACGCAAAAGGATCAATGGATCCTATTCCAGCATGAGTGAGAACCGACAAATGATTAGCCGTGCGGTGACAGCGCACCTGGACCATTTTCACTGAGAGGACGGATGATAGCCATTGACAACGGTGATCCACCAACACACAGCTTGCCATAGGAGGAACCTTGCGTGCGTGAAAAAGAAGACAGGGAGAAAATAGAGATTCAGAAGACAAAGCATCTCCAAAACTCCAACACATTCTCCATTACTGCGTAACAAATACTCATTTCATGCTCTTTCACTTTTTACAACTGAAACTAAAGAACCATATTGGTATCCTGACTAAGAATAATAAGATAACCATAGCTTGCTTCAAGCCGGCAATCTCCGTGGGATCGACCCTTACTCACGTAAGGTATTACTTGGACGACCCAGTGCACTTGCTGGTTAGTTGTGCGGAATTACATAGTGTGAGTGTAATTTTCGTGCACCAGTAACTACAAGGAGGTCCACCATAGGTATTGTCTTCATATGCACCACGGAATGGCTCTTGCTCGTAGTACGTTGGTGGAGGTTGTTGCCAAAATGGTTGATCACAAGCTTGAGGCTCCTCCCACCTTTGATTGTCCCATCCTTGATGCATGTTCTCATTGTAGCTTCCATTTCCTACAACACAATTTGAACCAAACTCAAAACCAAAGGAGTGAGAATTCATGGTAATAAAAGAAATAAAAACAAAAACTAATAAAAATAAGCAACTAATTCCTAAACTAACAAAAACTAGCAAACAAGCAAAAAGCAAATATTTAGAATAACCAATAATAAGGCACACGTTCGCAATTCTCCGGCAACGGCGCTAAAAATTGATGAATTAATTTTTGACGGTTTATAATTTCACAAATAAATTCTCGTTGCAAGTATAGTTTCTAAATCAACTAAAATCCTTTCATACAAAAATTGTTTGTCACAAGTTAACAAACCCAATAAAAATAAACCAAAGTATTTAAACCTCGGGTCATCTCTCAAGGAATTGCAGGGAAGTGTTTTTACTATTGGTTATGGAAAAGTATCTTTTTGGGTTTTTGAAATAAGGAACAAGGAAATAAAATGGCAAGAAATTAAATTAATAACTAAGAAAACTCTTAACTAGGATTGAGAACTAGAAGTCATGTCCTTGTTATCATCTTCAATTGTGATGATAATTGTATTTCGCTTTCACTTAGTTAACCTCTACAATGAAGGTAAGTCAAGTGAGCAAAATCAACTTAGGTTCATAAGTCCTAATCAAAGACTAGAGCTAGTGAAGCCTAAGCCAATCAGCTATTTTCAATTATCCTTTAACAAGAGAATTTGATAACTCTATAGCATCAACTAATCAATCCAAGTCAAGAATATAAAAAGCTACTTTAAATTCTCTCAAGCATTTCATCAAACACTTGGAAGGCACAAAATAAAAGCATAGAAAAGTGATAAGAGAATATAAAATCTAAAACCAACAATTGCAAGAGAGAATAATAACAATAAATTGAAGAAAGAAGCAATAAATATGAAATACCTCAACTTGCATTAAAAAGAAATTGAATCTAACATGGAGTTCATAAACCAAATTGGGGAAATAAACAAATCAACAAGAGAAATAAATAAACAAAAGTACTAGAACAATTAAGGTAGAAGAAACCTAAATTGAAACAAGGTAGAATTCTGAAATTGAGAAGAAATAAACCTAAAAACCTAAAACCCCTTTCTCTCTAGAAAGCTACATCTAAAAACCTAAAATTATGTAAATGAAAGTTGGATCCTTGATTCCCCCACTCTGCAGCCTCTAATCTGTGTTTTTGGGCTTGAAATTGGGCCAAAAATATCCCAGAAATCGCCCCCAGTAATTTTTGATACGTACAGCACGTGGCTCTGTCACGGGTATGCGTCTCCCACGCGTACGCGTCGCTTGTCTGCCGCACTATCCATGCGTACGCGTTGCCTAACAGCAAGACAACTATGGCAAATTGTGTATCATTTCAAAGCCCCAAATGTTATATTTCTAACGCAATTGGAACCGCCTCATTCGAACCTCTGTAGCTCAAGTTATGGTCGATTTAGTACGAAGAGGTCAGGCTTGACAGCTTTGCAATTCCTTCAATTTCTTGTATTCCTTCCACTTTTGCATGCTTCCTTTCCATCCTCTAAGCCATTCCTGCCCTATAAACCTTGAAATCACTTAGCACACATATCACGGTATCAAATGGTAATAAGAGAGGATTAAAAATAGAAAATTTAAGGCCAAAGAAGTATGTTTTCAATCATGTCACAAAATTAGGAAGGAAACTCCAAAACATGCGATTTCTATGAATAAGTGTGAGAATAATGGGTAAAATCTACTGAATTAAGCACAAGATAAACCATAAAATAGCGGTTTATCCATAGTATCCTTAAATAATCCTTTTACTAGTTGGAGTTGTTGATAAATGTTGGTTTCAATGTAACATTAGTGGCTCATGAAACGACGAGGAGAGAGATTAACTAATTTATTAAGATTCAAGGATGGCACTTGTTTATTACTTGTTAGTTAATGATAAAAAGGTTAATGTACTATAGAGAAAGAACTACTTATAGATGCTATTATGATGCATATCATTTTATTGGCATAATGGTTCATACTAAAGTGACTTTGAGGATTATTTTCCTTTAATATGCTGCCTTATTGCTCATGACATAGAATATGATGAATCAAGAATTCACTATAAGTTCTGGCATGGATTGTTCTTTGGTTCCTTTTATTGTGATTTATGGACTTATCATGTATGATCATGCTATCATTTCATATTTTGATGGATTTCTTATTGTACAAGGGTCTGATTTAGATAGTTTATTAGAGTAGAATAATGTAACATCTTCAGCCAAAATAATTGTTGGCTCAACACCTTTGAAGCAGAATCAGAGGCATAAAGGTAGTGCAAAAATTATTAGAAGCACACTCTCAAACAACAAAATGCGCCAAAGTCAGTCAGCCAAGCCTCAATCGGAGCAGGCAATACCAACATCTGATCTACAAAAAGAAAGACAACCACCTCGCCCTGTACATGTGCAATTGATTTTGAAGTAATTTATTTTTAGAGAAATAAATTTTATTTTTAGAAAAATAATTTGTATTATTCCCAAATAGAAGATCTTATGGCTGCTAATTTATTATGGCAACCTAAATTTGTTTAAGGATAATTTTTATTATTTAAAGAATATTGCATTGTATTATTATGTATTTATTTTTATTTTATAATATTTTACTAATTTAATTAAAAATATAGGATTATATATATAATTATATTATGCTACACTTATATATAGTAGCTATGGTATACAAAAAAAATGAGAGGCCTAAGGCTACATTTATAAATGGTAGCCATGGTGTACAATGTGGCTACGCTTTGCAGGTGATGCAGTACCGCTGAAAAGCGTAGCCTATTCTGGTAAAAATAGAAGATGAAAAGCGTAGCCTTTGGTCCTGGACAACATCACTTTAAAAGCGCACCCTATTTCCAAACGCCAAAAGCGTAGCCTTTGAGAATAGGCAACGATAGGATAGGCATCCCCCACTAAAGCGTCTCCGTAGCCCAAAAAGCGTAGCCTTAGCCTATGGTATCATTTTTTTTACTCTTGGCTACACTTTTCAAGTGTACCTGAATGGGTGTTTTTCTTGTAGTGGCAATCTTGCATGACTGTACTCAACGCACGATCAAGTGATGATAGTTTTTTTATGGATAGAATGTGGAGCATTAAAATCTCTTTGGTTTTGATCTTCCTAGCCACAACTTGAGTAGTTGTTAAATTTATCAAAATATGGATAATTTTGTAGCCCTGGGAAGTATCCCATTTCATTTGATTGTTTACACTCCATCGTTCCTTGTTGATATTCCCAGCCACCATTATCATAGTAATTTAAATTATTTTGTGGTGGTGGACAATAATCCATGTAAAATGATTGATCAAAATGTGAGGTATACTCCATTCTTACTTGAAAATATTTTGTATCAAACACAATCACCAGGAGAAATTGAAGTTCCTTATGTCACAAATAAGGAATTCTTAGTAAGGCAATAACACAAACACCTTAATATCAATGTGATAGAGAAAAGAACATAACAATTGTATAATCTATGGAAAAAATATTCAAACCACTACCAAATCAAATAGTTACTTATTGTAATAGAAATCAGAAGTTGCAGAGTTTGAAGTAGAGTATTAGAGGCGGGTTTAGGGAACTTACGGCAGCGATAAAAGAGAGCAGTTTGATGGCTAAGAGGAGCGCGCAGATTGGTCGTAGAGTTTGAAGTAGAGCAACGTGGCTTCCAGATGAATGCGAATGCGAACGCGAACAGTGAATGTCGAGAGAACATGAACGGCGAAGAACGCGAAGGAAGACGATGGCTGAACGAAGAGGCGAACGTGAATGGCAAACAAGCAACGGCGGAAGCGCGTCTGAGTAGACAAAGAGAAGGTCTGGCCGTATGGATTTGGAACAAGGGAAGGAGGAGGCTGCGAAGACGCTGACAACCACGGACGGCGGCGGCGGTTCCGTTGATGATGCTGAGTTTTAGGTTTCGAACCTTAGAGCTTGAGTGTGTTTTTTGAAAGAGGGGTGTCTGATGTTTGAGGGGGATGGACTCGCGTGGGGGACTGGGGTTGGGTTTTTTTTCTTTAAAAACATTGAAAATGACGGCATTTCTTAAGAACCGGTCGGTTTTTGGTCCGTTCTAACCGGCCAGTTTAGCGGTTTGGAGGGTGGCGGTTATAGAAGGAGGATCAGACCATTTTTCACGCTAGTTCCCGGTTGAACGGGTCCAATCGGCTGGTCCGGTCTGGTTTTCAGAACATTAGATTTTGTGGCTGAAAAACCTAACTTTGGGTTTATATATGTTGGGCCTTGGGTCCAATATAGGTCCGGTTCAATCAGTTTAGCCTGTTGGCCCGATTTTGGGCCAAAACCTTTAAAATTAGCGTTGAAATTCGTATTTTAAATACTTTTACTCTTCTAACTTATCAAATTTAATTTTCTAATTTCTTTAAGTAATAATTAATTTATTAGTTAATTATTTATTAATTACTCGGTGTTTACATCCTACGCACCTAATTAAGAATTTTTCTCCCAAAATTCAATCGTTGAAAGAAAATAGAATGAAAGTAACGCCTTTTTATCTCAACGTAGAACCAGTTTGCATTCCACAAACCCTTTTTTTGCCTCATAACAATCTTGGAGTTATCCTCATAATGGTAACACTTTATGTGGTACAATCATGTTCGTCCCTAAGTTCGACACTTCCAGTCCTAATTCGTTATTTCCATCTTAGGTATGAATAAATGCAATGTCTCAATGTCCTATAATGTATTTAAAATTTAGTTATCAGTTTCATAATTACCTCCACCTTGTTTCGATCGATCTGCATCCGTATCTCTCCCACGTGGACAATCCCTAGACATATGCCCTGGTAACCTACATCAACAGCAATGACCTATCCCAAACCTACGCGACTCATCTGTAGTAGTCTCATCATAGCCTTCCAACATTAATGCCCACTTCATGGAGCAATCTTCCGTGAGCTGGCTCTTGTTAACCAACTCAGTAAAACTCCTTATCCTTTATGGATATACGCGATTGAATAAATCCTTCCTGAGTCCCTTCTCGTACTAAGCACAAGCCCATTCTTCATAATCAGTTGGATTTTCTTGAAAGGTCTTTGAGAAATAACACAAGTTGTTAAATTCTTGGGTATACTCAGTAACAGACATATCCTTCTACTTTAGCTGGATTAGCTCCAACTTCTTTGCAGTGCGAATTGCTTGCGAGAAATATTTTTCGTAAACCTCCGTCTTGAAATTATTCCTGGGAATATCAGTTACTTCCACCAGCAAGGTACAACACACCTCTTACCACCAATGCTTAGCATCTTCCTTTAACATATGGATTACTATCTCTACAGACTGTACTTCGTGAACACGCTGAGTTTGTAAAAATTTTTCCACATCTCGCAACCACCCATCAGCCTCCAAAGCATTGAAATTTTCGTTAAACTGAGGTGGGCCAATCTTAAGCAAGGGTCATGGACCTATAGCCTTGAACTACGTTGTTTATACCAGCACCAAAGTTCCCATCTTGACATCCTCACGCCAGTTCGACCACGGAAATTTCTCTTTGAGTACCTCGCACAGGTCCGTGAGATGCCATTTGGTTCCTGTTCACACCAAACAATTGATATCAAGGTGGATCAGTCTTAATATCTTAAGATTAGTGCTTCAAAGTTTCAAATGCATGCTCATGAACAAGTATGCTACATATATCAGTCAGATATCTTAAGTAGCATATACACATAACCCAAAGTATGTCCAGAAGCATAGTAAGTCTGTCCCTCAGGCTCTATAGGAACGAACGACTCTGATACCATAATGTAACACCCTACCACATAGAGTCTTATGCTTAAGTCATAAAGCAGAGGTGGCGAAGTATTACGACCTCTAGAAGAAAATATGTATATAAATATAGTTGAAAGAAATTATAACTAGGAGCCTTGAAAAAGAAGTTAAACAAAATCAAAACAAAAAATCGTATCACACTCGTCCAGATAAACGTAAAACGGATACTCAAGATCGAAAGGAAGGATAAAGCATATATAAAGATTAGAGTTCCCAAAAGATACAAATATCAAGCTCCAGACTCGAACCTGCAAAATATATATATATATATATATATATATATATATATATATATACACAAAACATCCCAAACCTCCAATTAATATACATGCTTCTCCAAGTTAACCTTAAAGAGGGACAAACTACAAAATATACAAGACGGAAAATCTATTTACATATATACATAGCCTAATCACAAAATATAACAACTCAAAATGAAATCTTTGTTTGTAGAGAATTTCCAGACGCTCAATGAGGTGCCTCTTGACCTGCATCTGAAAACAGCAGAATATATATGAAATGAGAACCAGGGGTTCGCAATATAGTTTAGGTGCCCACTAGATAATATATAAGGTTTCAGAAAAGTCAAAGGCATTCTTCGAAATTCGACACTTAGAATCAAACTTAAAAATTTATTCTAAACCAGAAATCTCAGTAATCTATCTAAGGGATTCCAATGCTAATCTAATTCTTCACTTTCTGTCTCTTTAACATCTTAATCATCGAGTGGAACAACCTTCATCATGCCTCCACTATATGAGGGGTCTCTCAGATATATACACATACAATTCAAATAAAGAAAACACAGATGGAGGTACAAATACAACAAGTAGAGCAAATAGTAGATAAGCATAGTTAAGCAGATAGGCAAACCAAAATAATACACACTCAAGCAAAACATACAAATCTATATGATGTATGCCTGTCTTAAGACTGATGAGTCACATCTGTCGGTTATATAGGCAAACCTGACATGTTCAGTAGCTAACCCTGAACAGAAACACCACATCGCCGAGCAAGTGGGACTAAGCCATGACCCTTGCATACTACCCGCTTAACCCAGAGCAAGTGGAACGAACAACTACTACTACATACTAACCAGACCGGTGTTTACAAACTTAACTCAGAGCAAGTGAAATAAACTACTACTGCTGCCACTGCCCAAGTGTCTCAATCACTAACCCGGAGCAAGTGGGATGAACCACAACCCTTTCTACTGCCCATGCATCTCAATTACTAACCCGGAGCAAGTGGGACGAACCACAGCCCTTGCTACTGTCCAAGTATCTCATTTCAAAATTCATTCTCAATAATTAAAATTAATCCTCATCATCACCATCAATCATATCCCATTCAGCATTTTCAACACTTCATTAATTAATTTTTTCTCTTCACAAACCTCCTTTCACTTCAGTTTAACCTTCTCAATAATTTTAGTCTTCTTCCATAGTCTAAAAATTAGCCTTCGGGAATTAAATAGAAGTTAGTGAGGTTTGGAAAACTAGTAAAATGGTTTAAAAACTCAAAAATACACTTTCTGCAAAACAGGGTGTCATGCGTACGCATGCCTTCTGCATACGCATAAATGTAAAAATTTGTATATTCACATACGCATGGTGTCTCCCGCGTACGCATGCATCAAAATTTTCTAAAAAAGCTGCTAAGTTGCAAAAATGAGATTTACACACCCAACTTCGAACGCGCATAACGTTTTCGTAAAAAAAATCATTTTTAGCCTGTTCTTGGAATGTTAAAACCTTCATGAACCCAATTTTCATTCAAGATAAGTTTTACAAAATTTAGGGGTTTGGAAGCCAAGTTATGCCCTGCCAAATTCGGTCAAAAAATTCGGATTTTACCAAAATACCAAAACCTCTAATTTTTCCAAAGTCTCCAATTCAAAACCAAATGTTTCCTAACCAAAATAGCACAAAATGTCCCTCAATCACGTTCACACACCTTCCAGTTACTCCCCAACATACCAACATGCAAATTCATCAATTCCATCAATAGTATTCCTTTCAACTCAACATTTTCATTAATAATCACTAAATCTCAGCAATACCAAAAACATTCCTCTACACTATTAAGCACTCCTCAACCAATTTATTCAATAATTTTCACTCAAAAATCCATCATTCAAAATCAAATAACACCTCTCATCAATCATTATTAAAAATCAAGAATTACCATCATTCCATAGCATAATATCAAAACTCCATCATACCAACTCATTCCACACTCAAATCAACATACAATTTCAATTTACAAACAACAATCCACAAGTCCACAGAGTACAACCTATCTTACGAATAACTAACTTAAGTTTTCACGCAACATTATATATTAATTACGCGAAACCAAAATCATACCTTAACCGATTTCTCCTAAAGCTCAAAACACTGAACTTCAAGCTTCAAAAACTCCCATTCCAAAAAAAAAGCTTCAAAAACTCCAAATCAATCCCAATAAATTTCAGCCACCCAAAGCTAAGTTCCAAGCGCTCCAATTCACTTATTCAACTCCAATTCAACACAATTTCAATCTAATCTATACAATTCACCACATTTAACACTAGCGTTCACAAAATTGGACAAACTACAAGAGTTTAGAGTTTTCTTATCTTACCCATTGATGATTAGGGTAAAATCCAATAATTATCCAATGTTAGATTCCACCTAAATCACCAAAATTATCAAAATATCTTAATATCAAACCAAAAATGCAAAAAAGGGTGGAGAACTGGGCCCAAAAATCTGAGATCCTTACCTCTTTGTTTAGTTAGAATCAAACAGCTCGACGAGACGAACGCGTGATAACAAACGGCTCGTCAATTAGAGCTCCAGATTGAAAGTTATGTATGATCAAAGATGATGATGAACAGTGCTTTGGTTAGGTTTTGTCTCCCTTCACCATTTCAGCATGGAGCTCATAGTAGAAGTGGTTTTGTGGCTAAAAAGCCTAACTTTGGGTTTATATAAGTTGAGCCTTGGGTCCAATATAGGCCCGGTTCAATCAGTTTAGCCTGTTAGCCCGATTTTGCGTCAAAACTTTTAAAATTAGCGTTGAAATTTATATTTTAAATATTTTTACTCTTCTAATTTATCAAATTTAATTTCTTAATTTCTTTGAATAATAATTAATTTATTAGTTAATTATTTACTAATTACTCGATGTTTACAGATAGCACCCACCATGACAGTGAAATGGTGGCCTAAAGACTAAGACAAACAAGTGCGCAGTCGCACTCTGTAAAGCGTCGCCGATGATTGCTTCCTTAGCCATTCTAATGATCGGAGCTTCATTATTCATTTTCTCTCATTGTTTGGTGACTTTTTATTTGTTTTGAGTGAAAGAAGAAGAGTGACTCAGTAATGGAGGTTGTAACTAAATGTAGATGAAGAGTTGCCTCAGGAATAAGAGGAAACAACATTGTATTTAATGAAAATACACTAATACCACAAAACAACGTCGTTTTAGTCTTGCTGAGCTGTCACTTAACGCTGTACTGAAAAATGTTAACAAAATGAGTTAAACATTTGATGGAAAGACAAACAAGATTGATATTAAATCTTTTGAGAACTAATTTGATTAAAAAAATTAATCGGGAATGAAAATGACGATCCACCAATTTTTTGGAGACCAATTTGACCATTAACGCATATTTAATATCTAATTATTTTTATTATATTTTTAAATATTTCAAAAACTTATTTATCGTTTGTATCTTTTAGAGTTAATGTTGTGAACTTTCAAGTATGATTTTAATAATTTATGCTTTATGAAATAAAAAATTTCTTTACACAATTAAGAGAAGCATTTTTTATTTGAAAAATGAAATTAAAACATAAAAGATGTTGTTTAAAGATCAGGTGCAAATAAAAAATTTTTGAAGGATAAAAATTTAAAAAATTTAGAAATAGAAGTTTGATATATTTTTTGCAAGTATAATTTAAGAAATAAGTTTACACCGTGAAAGGATGATGTCATAGTGAACGGAAAACACTGATGTGGTCGTCGGAAGAGAGCTCCAATAATGATAGAGAATCCTAGCAACGTTTTTAGCGACCTTCTTCTTCTTTGTGTTTGCTGTTTCTTTTTTTTAACACGTCGTTGCGTCCGCTTCTGCCATAGCAGCTGAAAAAAAGGGTGCCATGGCACGCCGTTGCATCTCACCGCGTTCTCTGTGTTCGCTGCCGCTTCTTCTTCAACACGCTGTTATGTCTCCTTCCGCCATGGCAGCTGAAGAAGAAGACCGCCATGGCACGCCGTTGCACTTAGCCGCATTCTTCATGTTCGCCATCTCTTCTTCTTCAACACGCAGTTGTGTCTCCTTTTCTCTCCCCTTCCACCATGGTAGTATCTCGCCGCGTTCTTGTATTCACCAGTTTTTCTTCTTCAACATGCAGCTACGTCCCTTTCGCGTTCCCTCTGCCATGGTGGCACCTCATCGCTGTGTTCCCTTCCACCATGAAAAAGAAGAAGAAGGTCTCCTCTGCCATGGCAGCACCTCGTCGCCGTGTCTCCTTCCATTATGGCAAAGAAGAAGAACAACATTGGAAATATTGTCGGAGCTCTCTATTATTATTAGAGCTCTCTTTCAACGGTGACATCAGCTTCACTGTGATATTATTTTTTTATGGTTGGATAATTTTGTCAAATTTCAAAATCTTTCAAGGACTATTTTATAAATAACAAAAGTTAAGTATTATTTTATTAGCTCCAAAATCTTTTAAATATCAATTTGGTATTTACCAATTTATTGTTTTGCCATCTTTGTTAGAAATAAAATCCTCAGGAATCTTTCGGTAAAAATAAGTTTAAAATCACGGTTCACGAGGGACGGGGGTCAGCAGTCTATCTCATTCTCCTGAAGAAGGCAACACTACTCCATACAGTTACACTTGTTTCCCTGTTGAGATTTCATTGGATCCAATGCTGCATTAGTTTTTTCTCTCTCAATCTCTGATTCTCAATCCGAATCAGCCCTGCGGGTTTGACTTAGGAAGACTTAAGTATACCAATCACTATATAATTTCAAATCCTCATTTTCATTTTCATCTCCTTCGTGTGTGGGATCAATTAGATCTCGTTTTTGTATTGGTAAAAATGGATCAATTGTCAGCTATCAGTGAGGAACTCGCAGAGATCGATGGCCGCATAGCCGATAATTTCCGCTCTCTAGCGTAATCTCACTAACCTTACTAATTTCCAACTGATTCTGATTCTGATTCTGAATTTCCTATTATTGGTGTTGGGCAGGAATGGCTTCCAGAAGCTTGACAAGATTAAAGATTCCAGCAGGCAGAGCAGGCAGCTCGAAGACCTCACTGACAAAATGCGCGACTCCAAACGGTAAAATGCACTAATAATACGCACCTCTTTGATCTTCTCATGATTATGATTATGGTGATGATGATGATGATGATGATGATGATGATGATGATGTTGATGATGATGATGGTGGTGGTGGTGGTGATTCACATGTTGCCTTGCTTGTGGTTAACCACATATCAGGTTCCACTGCCAATGAGGGTTGGCACAGGTGTAGAGACCCGAAATGTATCTAAAAGGATGTGGGTTTGAATCCTTTCTGCCTCATAAAGGTGCCTTTGATAGGTGATTTATAAGAAATTTTTATTAAAAGGGCAGCCGGGGCCATTTTTACGACTTCAACCCATAATCTTGAGGTCATACAGAAACAACTCAACCGTTGCTCCAAGACTTCCCTTCATAACAGATTTTTATTATCGAAAAAAAAAGTGTATTGTACATTTTATTAAGACTAGGATATTTGGGCAATGGCTAATAAATACAAATTAAGTTGGGATTGCCACCATTGACAGATCTTTGTTAAATGTAAAATCATCAGAACCCAACCCTTGGTTTGTGTGCAGTGACAAATGTGTTGTTGTTGTTTGGTGCTTTCTAAAGCTTTGTTTTTGTTACTTTCATGAAACCATTAGTTTTGGAAGCATAGCTAGTCACTGAGCATGAACAATCACAACCTTTTAAGAATTGAGGTTTTGGTTTTACTCTCTATGGTCACTGTCTCACTGAAGTGCTTGTATGTATGTATGGTTGGGTATACTTTTTCAGTCTTATAAAAGAGTTCGATAAAGAGGTGAAAGCTTTGGAGGCTAATTTTGACAGAGAAACCACCAAAATGTTGAATGACAAGAAGCAGTCCATGGTGAGATGTTAGCTCTAGAAACCTTAAGGCTGTGTTTGTTTACAGGCACAGGACACTGAAATAGGGATACAGAGACACAAAATTGTGTTTGGCAGATGAGACATGGATAGAGATATTGTGTCCAAAGATACTGAATTAATGTATTTTGTGTCCATCCTGACAGGAAGGACACAAATTACTAACAAGAGACACAACTTATTTTTTATTTTTTCTTTTATTATTCTTGTTAATTTTTCATAATTATATTTTTTATTATTATATTTTGCTTTCCAAATTTTTTGAATGAAAAAAATGAGAATAAATTAGACTTTTATAATTTATTCTAGTTTATTACGAAACAAAATACAAAAATACTAATTTTTGTGTCTCTGTTCTGTCTTATTCTCAGTGTCTTATCTTGTGTTATCAAACGCAGCCTAAATTTCTGTTTTTGCTACCAGTTGTTATCTTTGGTACATTCTCCTTAAATTATCTTTGAAATCAATCAACTTAACTGATGAATGTTTCTGCATTTGCTGTCTTCTATTGCAGATCAAAGAGCTCAATTCATATGTCGCTTTGAAAAAACAGTAAGTAATAGTAGTAAGTGTTTGCCTGTTTGGCATGCATAAAATTTTCCCATGATCATATCATATTGCTTCAACGTCCATTGAATGTTGAAGTCAGATCGTTGTTGCATGAGTAGCATGATCTCCTTGATGGATTGACAATTGCATGATTTTATTGCAACACAGATATGCTTCAAATATTGAGAATAAGAAAATTGAGCTGTTTGAGGGAGCCAATGAAGGTTTTGCAGAAGAAAATGTCTTGTTAGCATCTTGTAAGATTATGGTTTATTCTAGCATTCATGTATCATAGATATAACATGTTTTCAGAAGCAAAATAAATGAAAATTCTGTTATCAATTTGTTTTAGTAGATGCAGAAATAAGTAATAGAACAAGCTTAGTTGTTTATGTTTTTTCAATCAATAAATATTTTTCAGCTCATATGTGGTAGAGGAATGCTTTTTGTTGTGCTTGTTATATATAGTTCAATGTGGTGTTAAGTTGATTGAGACATCATCAAGTTGATGCAAATCTTGATGCAATTGGTGGGTGTGGGGGGATGGGGAGCATACATTAAAAACATGGACAGAAAGAAAGATTGTCATTCGTCTCTAATATTCTTCTCTAAACTAAGCATGCACTGTAAAAATGTGTTCATTTCTCTACTTAGCTAAAATTCTTTTTTACAATAACGATTCGATTAATCTAGCACATTTGTCATGTAAACATTTCCTTTACAGCAATGACAAATCAACAGCTAATGGATAATGGGAATCGGATGATGGATGAGACAGATCAAGCCATTGAGAGGGGAAAGAAGGTTATTTTATTTCTTATGTAGTGTTTCAATTTCTACTCATTTTATTGTTTGCTAAGTTGACAGCTTAGTTCCACAAATCATGCTTGTATACTTTAACTAAGGTCGGACTTGAAAACGTTGTTACCAGCTTTACCATTTTATCCTCCCATCTTGATGTTTCTTATTTGTATCTCATTGTTTGTGGTGTTGTTTATTTTACACCTCATCATTTGCTTCCTAAATATCCCAGGAAAATTTCGTCATTTCTTCACAACACTTCCTTGCTGATTAAATTTATGAATACACTGTAGTTATATATGTAATTCTGTACCAGTTTAATTTTATGGTCCTGAAGCATCTCCATCTCAAACACAAGCTGGAGAAAATTTGATTATTGTTTACACATCTCCTGTAATTCTTCTATTGGGTATTTCAAAATCTCAAAATCAGTGAAATTTGTTTGAGGAGGCATAGTAAAAATGTTTCATTCTTTTTGTTCTTTTTTTATTTTCATATTCAAAGGTAGCATATTCCTTTTGCATCGTCAATGCTGGATCTTACTGTTTCTTTGTGATAGTACTTTAAAATCTTCTACCATGTGATGTTATTCATGCACCTCGTTTGATTAATGTGGAAAAATTTGGATTTTATGTGCACTCACCTTTAGACCACAACTGAACTCTCAGTCTCTTTGCTCCACTTAATGTGATTGCATGAAGGATAGAGGAAGAAATAGTTAAAAGAGTGTTTGTGTTAATTATCTGGATATTTGAACTTTTTATTGAAAAAAAATCTGGATATTTAAATTCAGCTCCACGTCTCTGAGGGTAAATTGGAGAACATGTCTGATGGAAATTTTATTTATTTGAATCTACTTGCATTAACAGGTTGTTCAAGAAACAATAACTGTCGGTACAGAGACTGCAGCAGCTCTGAAGGCTCAGGTATGAAACTTAGGCTCATTCTACCTGTTCTCTTTAAAAAAAAATGAATTTGACTGGGGAACTAAGGGCTGTATTTGCGTCCTTGTTTAGACAGAACAAATGAGCAGAATTGTCAATGAATTGGATTCTATCCATTTCTCTATAAAGAGAGCCTCTCAGTTGGTCAAGGAAATCGGTAGGCAGGTCAATTTCTACAGGATCCCGTTCATTTTATGTAGAATATAGTTTCTATAGGAAGCTTTAATTTTTTTAACTCACTGGAGATTTTTCAACAGGTTGCTACTGACAAGTGTATTATGGGATTACTTTTCCTTATTGTAGCTGGAGTAGTTGCTATCATTATTGTAAAGGTATGACCATATGACTGTAAGAGTAGTTCACTTCTTAAATCTCGTTGTTTAATTCAGAATCATTATCTTCTATTATGGTCATGTTTCAACATTAATTTATCGGAACTTAGGTTAATTGTTTACTCATGGTATATGTTGCTTGACAATGGGATCATTTTTTTTTTGTTGCATATCAAGCATACTATTGATCTGTTGATTAATCTTGAGAAAGAACATCCATAGTTCCATCTTCAAGTCTTCACGTTGTATCCAGTTTTTGATTGCTTATCTCCATTAAAGATCCATGGTTGTAGTTTTTAGGTACTTTTGATATGATGTGTACCAAGGTTTGTTTGCTTCTTGTGATAATGATAAGAAATTTCTCACATATTGTCCTTAATTTCGGGGAGAGCAAACCAAAAAGCACTTCAAGAGAAATGCTGAGTAAATGTACTACCTGTGCTGCTGTGTGATGATAATCACAAGAAATTTCTCACATATGATCATTGTTGTTGGCAGAGCAAACAAAAGGCATTTCAAGATCTACTTGTTTGAGTTTGTTAACAATGAACAAATGCTAAGTAAATGTACTAAAATGGAAGATAGCCTTACATTGTCTAAAATGTACCAAAATAAAAGTTAGTCTTAATACATTTTGAGATCTATAAGTGTAATGTTAAAAGAAATGTTTTTGGTACTTTCTATTTCTCGTACATGGAGCAAACTCATTTTCCTCCACCATTTGATTGGATTTTGGATCCAATTCTATTTGGTCCCATACTCTATCTAATGGTAGAGAAGAGTGAATTGACTTGGTATATGAGGAAGAATAAGCCCATGTAAGTCAACTCTTTTCTTGAACATCCCCTTGGTTCATTTTTTCTGCTAGGACTAGGTTCCGAAGGCCACCTCTGCAATGCACTTGCTAAACTGCTTCTTGTTGTTCTGTTTTCTTAATTTATTTATTTAATTTTTGTTTATTGTCTCTAATCATGTTAAGTTTGTCTCTCAAATTTTCAGCTTGTACACCCAAACAACAAGGACATCCGAGACATTCCCGGATTAGCTCCTCCAGCCATGAACAGAAGACTGCTTTGGAGTCAAAGTCACAGTTAAGTAATCAGAATTAACAACTGTGATGTGCTCAGAGAGAGACAGTAAAATGATCGAAGATAGACTTTGCGATAAGCTTATGAGATTGATTCACATGCTCTTTGGTTTGATGATGACATTGGCTGCAGCTGTTGGAAAATTCGTGTTGCTATTAATTGGTTGGGTTTGTTTATTTTTACATAAATAGTGTAGGGGTTGATTAACCTGAAGAGTGATATACTATGGGCCTAGGCCTGCACTTTTGATTTATTTATTTATTTTTCTTGAACTGAACATTTTTCACTGAAGCTGCCGGCTATAGAATCATAGGGAAAAGCCAATCAAATGATCCATCAGGAGTGTTTTGTTGATTATAGTGTTGTCAAACTTGTAACATACATGTATTGAATCTTTCATTCTATGATTTATTTACTATTATTATTCTTGGTTAATTAACATGAAGCATGTGTTTGGTTTTGAGTTGAAATTTTTATACATGGACATCTTACTCCAGTTGGGGTATGCTGGGTTGAGGATGAAAATAAGAGTAATTAAGAAGTGAATTTGGTACTTGGGAATATTTTTTCTCTTTAGGAGAAGAAACTATTCTCTTTAGAACAAAGTTTAACTAATCCATAGGTATCGATAGTTTGGTACAAATTTGAATCATAATTTTTTTTTATGAAGCTTTTTAGTTGGATCCTTAGTCTAAGAAAAGTTATTGTATTCAAGTCCTGGAAAAAAAAAAACCGAGTCATAATCTAATTTTATAAACTCAAAAATATGTATTTAATTAATCTAATGAAAAAAGATGTATACTAAAAGTAAATTTTCATTTCGACTAAGGGCAATCTCTTTCTTCTAGGATCGGCTGACTGGCTTTTCAGTTCTATTTATGTGAAAGCTGACACATAATAATAAAGGTTAAGCGATATCATATCATTTTAGGAATATGAGTATATGACTAATGTTAAACTTGATTCTAACAAAGCCGGTGAAATATCAAATCAATTGTTTAAAAAACTAATATACTATATATGTTTTTTTCCTTTTAGAATATAAAATAATTAGCAAACTAAAATAATGTCCATTTTAGATAAAAAAGAGATTAGATTGATATCATTAACTTTAAGTAACTAATTTGATATAAAAAATCGAATGATTTATATATTTTCTTATATTTTTCCAAAGGATAAGGATCTTGTGACTTATTCGAAAAATAATTTCTCATCTAGTATGTTTCACATTTTTTTATGATTTTTTTTACCTTCAATAAAGTTATTGCAAAAATATAATGCGTGTTTGCGAGTTAAAAAGTAAAACTTTGGTGAAAAAGAAAGAGAAAGCGCAGAAAGGGCTTAATTTTAATGTTTCTGTTGACAATAATTGATAAATCAACTTGCATATTCATACTAACAATATCATGACATTGAAAGCTACCAGATTAACAAATCAAAGCTTATTTTCAAGATTTTAACTATTCAAATTTTGTTCTAAGAAAAGAGATATGATATCATAGTCATCGTTAACAAAGCAATTTGGACATAGCATTGCAAGTTATCTTCACCAAAGTTACCACCACTTTATTTTGTTTGTTAGTCATTAATAGCAAATTGATTTTCTAGTTATTAAGAGTATGTCACTGCCAATGAGTTGCTGCATGCACAAGGCGAGATTCGAATCCCCGACACTTGTTTAAGCGAACTAGTGAGCTAACCACTAGACTAACCCAACTTGGTTGACAGTGACTTAGCATTATTAGAATGAATTAGCACTTAGTTTTTTTTTTTTTTTTTGTGGTCTTAGAATTAGCACTTAGTTTAGTTATTGAATTTTTGTTGGGCTTTTTGTCAGGTATATCCTTTTTTTTGTACCAAGCTGGGTAAATGGACTCTCATACTATTGTTTGTCCAAAAAGCTTTTTCAATTGACGGAAGATCCAACCCATGTAGGCCATTTGCGTATGTTTGCCCTGAACCTGGAAACCTTTAGCTTACTCCTTAATTTAGTAACACTTTTACTTTTTAAAAATAGTTTATAAAAATTAACGTTTCAAAAATAATTTTTTAAAAATTATAATATTTATATTTAATAAATTAAATTAAAATAGCTTTCAATAAACATAAGTAACAATAATTATGTTGATAAAATAATTTTTAAAATTTAAAAATACTATAATAAATATAAATATAAGTATTAAATTTGAAAATTAATTAACATATGAAGTTATATTAGATTTTTAAATTTTAAAATACACAAGTCAACTTTAAAAAATTCTATCTTAGATATTTTCAAAAATATTCAAATCTTTTAAAAGCTATAAGAACAAGTACATGATCTTTTTGATTTATCAAATACAAAATGAAGAATTTGAGTTTTTAAAAAATATAAACACCTTTTCAAAAAACTTTACCAAACCAAGCCTACGTCTGTGGAAGATGTTGATGAAACTTAGTTAATTGTGTTATTCATTAGAAAGAAAGGTAGAGATCTCATTGCTCACCACATTTCTTGATTCGACGTCAACAGAATCGAAGTATCGCCAGTGCGGTTTCAAGGAGGTTTGTGGTTGTTTTGTTTCAGATCCCATCAGAGGATATTGGCACCGTCATCGGCTACGGTTAGCGGGTTGAGGTACTGAATCTGTATTCTAATGACCATTTCTGATCTGTTTGTGTGTGAGTATTTATGTGATGCGGTAGATTTGAAATCACGCTTAGCTTAGGTTGGCCCAAAATTTTAGTTCTTTAATTTAGCAATTGAATGTGCTAACAATACCAGAAGAAGTTTGTTTTCTCCCTAAAAAATGTTAGGAAATAATAGCTGCTGTTTGTTTGAATATTTATTTTTATAGTTAGAATATTTGATAACGTTTAAGGTATGCACTACAAAGATAGTAAAGGCGGGGTTTATATCATGGCCTTTTGGCATGTGTTTTTATATTGTTATAATTGAAATCTATTATTTTTAGTGAATAAATTAAAAATAATTGTCTAAATTTTATGCCTCACGATAGAAATGGATAGCAGATTAGCAGCTTATCTAAATTAGAATAAAATAATTTGGATTGGAATTTGGATCCTCTAAAGTTTGAATTTCACTTTAGAGAGTAAAGTGTAATCTTCTACCCTTAAATAGTTTTTCTTTTATATTTATTCTTGGTCCCACTTATGAAATAAATTATGAGAGATCACATTTTACTCTCTAAAGTGAAAATCAAACTTTAGAGGATCTAAATCATTTGGATTGTACCGTTTTGTCATTGTTATAAGTGTGAGAAGGCATATCTTGACCCCTGAAGTGGAATTAATTTTTTTTGCAATTAATGTTCGGGTGAAAAGCATAGTTTTTCCACGTCAATCATGTTTGGGCAGGATACAATGCACATAATTCTTCTGTTTAGTTAGCTGGAATCATACTTGTAGTTTTGCTGATGAAGATAGAGTCGTGTTTTAATTAACTATCTTTTTATGTAAAAGTAGAATTTTATAGTTAATGTATTGACTTTATGGTCTAAATAGTGTTTGTTATAGTCATGGCTGATGTAATGTTCGCTTACTTTAGAATTTTCTGTCGAGTTGGACTTTGACAGGTGGAATGCGATGGTGGAATGAGCATGATAATGGGTTTGTCACTGGAAAAAAGTGAATCTGAGTTAGGCATTTCAAACAATGATATTGTTGACGAGGATGATTTTGGAAAAGCTGACTTGTTCTTGGATGAGGATAGTCGTCAGTATGAAGATGTGACTAGGTTGAGTGTAGAGAACATATTGAAAAAGGTGTTTCAAACTTAGGAGCGTGTATATGAGTTTTATTCAAGGGTATGGAGATGCAATAAATATGAGGTCTGTAGGAGAGACTATAAGAAGGATGAAGATGGGAATATTGTAAGAAGAAGGTTCTTTTGTAATAGAGCTGGCCTAAGGGATGGAAAGCACTACAACAGATTAGACAGGAAGAGAACCCACAGGCCTAAGACACGCACGAACTACCAGGCCTTGATGTCCGTATACCTTGATAAGGGGAGCCCAATTTGGAAGGTTCAGAAAGTAACCCTCAAGCATAACCATGAATTGATGCCTTGGGAAATGGTTCACATGATCCCAAGTTTCCATGTGATATCTGGGTCCGCAAAGGCCTACATTGATGGCATGCATGCGTATGGGTTGCCGACATCTAAGATACTCGGTTACATGGTCGGGATTGCGGGTGGTTATTCTTTTTTGGGGTTTACCAAGAAGGACGCATACAACTACATTTATCGTAGCGCGTAAAGGTTGTTGATGGCAACATGAACCTTGCTATAGTCTACTTGCAAGGCAAGGAAGCTACTAATTCCATGTCCATGGCTCGGTACAATTTGACTAAAGAAGGTATGTTTGCCAACATGTTTTGGGCGGATGGCCCTAGCAGGGTCGCCTATTAACACTTTGGGAACGTGGTCGTATTTGATTCGACATATAAGAAGAACAAGTACAAGTGGATGTTAGAGAACTTGTTAGAAGTCATGTGTGGCAAGATGCCTTCTGTGGTTGTGATTGACAGGGATGAGTCGATGATTGCCGCAATTAAAGAAATGTTTTCCCGGGGCAACCCGTAAGTTGTGTGCATGGCATCTATAGAAGAATGTGACTTCGAATTCCAATGACTAGATGTTTCCAACGTCTTCTCCAAGTGGTTGTATGCAAACATGGAAATTGAAGAGTTTAAGGAGGAATGGGTGCAAGCTATTGACCATTTTGGGTTACACAATAAGTATTGGACATTATAGTTGTATGAGATGAGGAAGATGTGGGCAAATTCATACTTGCATCGCAAGTTTTGCACAAGCTTTCACACGACCTCTTGGTGCAAGAGTATGAATTCCCATCTGAAAATTTTCTGTCTTTAAGGCACATTATTCTAGAGCTTGCGTAGAACCTAAAGCTACTCATACACAAGTATCGAAATAATGAGCTAGTAGCCTAGTTCAATTTGATGTATGGCATTCCCATTATGACAACATGTCTTGATCCTATGGAGAAGTTTGCTGCATCGGTGTACACAAAGGTCATATTAATACAAGTGAAGAAGGAGTTTGACTCTGTTTTGGTTGTTAACTTTCTGAACAAACGATGGGTCTCAACGATGATGGTGTACACGGTGCAGGAATATGGATATCCCGGTCAGAATGTCGTGGCGTTATACGATTTGAATATAGGGAGGTTGGACTGTCGTTGTAGATTTTGGGAGAAAGAGGGTTTTTCATGTAGGCATATATTTTTTGTCATAAAACACGAGCATTTAAAGAGTATTCCTGATTGGTTGATTTTGAGACAATGGAGGAAGGATGTGAAGGTTGTCGACAAATACAATGAAAAGATGGAAGAATCTGGGGAGCAGGGTTTTCTATTGAGACATGGTGCCCTGCATGGAATAGCGCATGGATGTTGTTCATTGCGGCTAAGAACGATGAACTTTTTAAAAAGCGCATGAGAGGAATAAGATTCATTTGTTGTGATCTTCAGGCAACTAGCAGTAATAATGTCAGCAGAGAAGTCTAAAGACAGTCTGTGATGTAAGAGATCCAACAGTTCTGCGCACAAACGGGGCACCCAGCACAAGGGGACAAAAGGGTAAAAAAATAAAGTTCAATAAGTGTAGAAGAACCGGGCACATAAAGAAGAGGTCCATTGAGGCACAACGAAAGTCCACATCGATGAAAGATCCGTGTGTCATACAAGGGAAAACACGTTGAATGAATACAAGGTAAACCTTCATTTGTAACTCCGTTAAGAACACTGACTTAAGTACGGGAAGGGATAAACACAATAAGAGCAATAATCTTAACATAACAAATGTACTAAAAAGTTCTTTTCATATGACTTAGGATGTTTTGCCGACTGTTTCTTTGCATCGTGATTATGGCAAGGGGTTAGTAAAATAGACAATGGGTGCAGGGAGGAGGAGAGGGCAGATTACAGATGGGACCATATCATAGGAACAACGCAAAGCGAAACCATGAATATTGGTTGAGTGGAAAAAACCATCGCTTGGGATACATAGGTACCTTATTTTATGACATACTGATTTGATTTAAAGATATTAATCGTATTTTGATTTTTAATTGGATATATTGAATGCGGTTTGAATTTTTGAAAATTTTAAAATTCTTCGCTCGAGCTTTTGTGAGTTGGGAATAATGTGTTCATCATTGTAGGTGTTGGAGATGTTGTTGTCATTGCATGATCGCTGCTTAAAGCATTGAAGCATGTGACTGCATTGAAGAGTTGTTCTTAAATATATTAGTACACCTGTTGTTGTAGTAAATTATCGTCATATCTAGTCCCTTAAGCTGGTTGAGGCTGGATGATGTTGCTGGTAGTAGTCAAAGCTAAGTTCTATGTGCATAGCACTCGATGTAAAAGGGTAAAGAGTTCATGAAGAATTGTTGGAGTAATTTAACTATTTAATTATTGTTTTCATCTAGAGTGTGTGGTATTCCATTTAAGGCAACCTTATGTAAGGCTAAAATATTTTGTTGTTGGGTAAACACAAGACGCCTAAGCCCGATACATTTTTTTAAGCTCAGTTATAGGTGGGGTATATAAGATTCGAACATCTTAATCGAGATAACACAAAAAAATAAAAACTATTTTGATTCTATGTCATAAATGGGCCTTGCGTTCAGCGATGATTGTGGCCTTTAAAGAACCCCTATGAATTGTGGGCAACTAGAGTAGGGTCCCAATCATGACCTGTTTCGGGTGCTTGGACCAAACACAATAGCGCGGATAGCGAATGTATAAATTCAGCTTGGTTAATGTAAAAGCATTCATAAAATGTTGAGAATATCTTATAACCTAATATTTAATACTATTTAAGATTCCGCTAACATGTTCAATATGTATATTGTACATTATAGATCAAATTAAAGACTAAATTTCGTAGGCCAACTAAGATCAATTAGCATGCACACCGAATAATAGTAACAAAAGATTGTAACCGAAAATGTTTGGAATATTTGCTGGATCATTAACACGCCAGTATAGTATTGCCACCATTGTTTGGGCTCAAAAAAGGAACCAAACCATGAGGTAGTTAAATGGTCATGCTTTAACTGCAACTACTGCTGATTGTGGTGTCCTCTTCATGGTCTTTGTTGGAGTCCCAACACTACAACAAATAAGATTTTTCGCAACGGCAAAAAATCGTTGTCACGTATCGAAAAATCATTCCTAAAACTTTAAGTAACGCTTTAGTAACGGTTTTTGAACGGTGGTATATGCAGTCGTTATCAATGCTAATAGGCAACGGTTTTTTACCTAAGACAATGACAACAAAAAAAATTGTTGCCCTTCTTACCATAATAGACAACGGGTTTCACAATAATTTTTAAAGAATGCTTTTTATTGTTGTCTATCATTATGCAATGGTTTAGAACCATAATAGGATAGACAATGGTTTTTTGCCATTGTAGTTTTGTTACTAATTTGGACAACAATTTAAAAACCGTTGTCTTTTGTTGATGACTTTAAGAATGGTTTACGAACTGTTGCTTTTTGTGTTTTTATTTCTACAACAGTTTTAATATCGTTGCCATTTTGTAACTGCCTTTGACAACAATTTTAACACATTGCCTTTTATGACTTTTAACAACAGTTTGTTGTAGTTATATCTTTCTTTATTTACAATAGTTTTCTCATGTTGCATTGAAATTAGTATTCCAACTATTTTTTTTAATTTAGTGTCAATAAATAACCTTAACTATTTGAATCAAATTACTAAAAAAACAACTAATTGAACATTTACCATCAAATTTGATTTAAAAAGTATTCTATACACACACATTATATCATCATTGCAAAATAGCATAATACTAGTCTAAATCATAACAACTTCTAATTATATCATTATTGTTCAAAATACCATAATACTAGTCTAAGTCATAACAACCTCTAACTATATCACCTTTACAAAATATTAAATAACAAAAGAGAGTTGAAGTAATTAAGTAGCAAGTAGATTTATCATCATGTCCACAACTTTATGACTTTTACTCTCTAAAATTTGATCTTCAAATTTTATGACATTTGTAAGATCCATAAAAATTATAAAAGGATTAATTAGGTAATTAATCATTAAGTTAAAATAGTTAAAATGCGCCCGGTGGTGCACGAAATTGTGATTCACACTTTTCACAACTCCGGTGCCACTAACTAGCAAGTGCACTGGATCGTCCAAGTAATACCTTACGTGAGTAAGGGTCGATCCCACGGAGATTGTTGGCTTGAAGCAATCTATGATTATCTTGTAAACCTTAGTCAGGAGATTAATAATGGAAAGAGTTTTGTTTGTAAAAAGCAAAAGAACATGAAATGAACAATACTTGTTATGCAGTAATGGAGAATAGGTTGAGGTTTTGGAGACACTTTGTCTTCTGAATCTCTGCTTTCCTTCTGTTGTCTTCTTCATGCACGCAAGGTTCCTTCCATGGAAAGCTGTATGTTGGTGGATCACCGTTGTCAATGGCTACCATTCATCCTCTCAGTGAAAATGGTCCTCTATGGTTTCCCGCATGGCTAATCATCTGTCGGTTCTCACTCGTGCCGGAATAGGATCCATTGATCCTTTTGCACACTGTCACTGCGCCCAACAATTGTGAGTTTGAAGCTCGTCATAGTCACCCCTTCCCAGATCCTACTTGAAATACCACAGACAAGGTTTAGACTTTTTGGATCTCAAGAGTGCTGCCAATTGATTCTAGCTTATACCACGAAGACTCTGATTTCACGGAATTGAACACTCTGTTGTCAGGAGAGGGAATCAAACACGTGAACCAGGAATCCAAGAGATACACATTCAATCTAAGGTAGAACATAAGTGGTTGTCAGGCACGCGTTCATAAGTTGAGAATGGTGATGAGTGTCACGGATCATCACATTCATCATGTTGAAGTGCGAATGAATATCTTAGAATAGAAACAAGCGTGATTGAATAGAAAACAGAAATAATTAAATTAATCCATCGAGACACAGCAGAGATCCTCATCCCCAACCATGGGGTTTAGAGACTCATGCCGTAGAAGATACAAAGTCAGATGTAAAATTTCATGAGATACAAAATAAATCTCTAAAAGTAGCTTTTATACTAAACTAGTAACGTATGTTTACAGAAAATGAGTAAACTAAGATAGATAATGCAGAAATCCACTTTTGGGGCCCACTTGGTGTGTGTTTGGGCTGAACATTGAAGCTTTCACATGCATAAGCTATTTCTGGCATTTAGCTCTGGCTTTTGTGTCAGTTTGGGCGTTTAACTCCAACTTTTATGCCAGTTCTGGCGTTTAATGCCAGAATAGGATAGAAAGTTGGCGTTAAACGCCAGTTTGCGTGATCTTAACTCGGGCAAAGTATGAACTATTATATATTGCTGGAAAGCCCAAGATGTCTACTTTCCAACGCAATTAAGAATGCGCCAATTGGGCTTCTATAGCTCCAGAAAATCTATTTCGAGTACAGGGAGGTCAGAATCCAACAGCATTTGCAGTCCTTTTTCAGCCTCTGAATCAGATTTTTGCTCAGATCCCTCAATTTCAGACAGAAAATACTTGAAATCACAGAAAAATACATAAACTTATAGTAAAGTCCAGAAATGTGATTTTTGCATAAAAACTAATAAAAATATACTAAAAAGTAACTAAAACAAACTAAAAACTACATGAAAATACCACCAAAAAGCGTATAAAATATCCTCTCATCACAACACCAAACTTAAACTGTTGCTTGTCCCCAAGCAACTAGATAAATAAAATAGGATAAAAAGATGATCAAGTTGCAATAGAATCCCAGTGTTTTAAGTGAAGCTCAAATTCTAATCAGATGAACGGGGCTAGTAGCTTTTTGCTTCTGAACAGTTTTGGCATCTCACTTTATCTTTTGAAGTTCAGAATGATTGACATCTCTAGGAATTCAGAATTAAGATAGTGTTATTGATTCTCCTAGTTCAGTATGTTGATTCTTGAATACAGCTATTTTATGAGTCTTGGCTGTGACCCTAAGCACCTTGTTTTCCAGTAATACTACAGGATACATATGTGCCACAGACACATAATTGGATGAACCTTTCAGATTGTGGCTCAGCTTTGCTAGAGTCCCTAGTTAGAGGTGTCCAGAGTTCTTAGGTACACTCTTTTGCTTTGGATCACGACTTTAACCACTCAGTCTCAAGTGTTTCACTTGGACCTTCATGACACAAGTACATGGTTAAGGACAGCTTGATTTAACTGCTTAGGCCCGGATTCTATTATTTTGGGCCCTCCTATCCATTCATGCTCAAAGCCTTGGATCCTTTTTACCCTTGCCTTTTGGTTTAAAGGGCTATTGGCTTTTTCTTTTTCTTTTATTTTTTCTTTTTCGCACTTTTTTTTCATAAGCTTTGTTCTTCACTGCTTTTTCTTGCTTCAAGAATCAATTTCATGATTTTTCAGATGATAAATAACATTTCTCTTTTTTTTCATCATTCTTTCAAGAGCCAAAAATTTTAACATTCATAAACTTCACTATCAAAAATATGCACTGTTCAAGCATTCATTCAGAAAACAAAGAGTATTGCCACCACAATTAAATAATTTTGAATTCTTCTCTTAAAAACTCAAAATAATTCCATCTTTACTCAAGGAATATACTATTTTATTCATGTTTAATGATGATGAGAAAAATAAATTATAGCTTGCTTGGAGATAAAAAAATAAAATTAAAAATAAGGATCCTAATTACTAATATTCATGTAACTCTTAAGATAGGTTTCTAATGATAAAAGTTATCACAGAGTTAAGATTAGGACTCAACAACCTTTATTTTGAGGGATAGATACTCCTTCAATCTGTTGGGTTTCTGGTCCCTCAAGGGAGAGCCTCTGGCGCTTCAACTCTTGTAGCTCACACCCTTGCTTTTCTTGCTCCTTAAGCAGTTTGCAAAGCATGCTATTTTGATTTTGCTGTTCTTCCTTAAGTTGATTCATAGCTTCTTGCAGCTTGGTGATAGATGCTTCTAGGTGGGTCCATGAGGGATTTCTGAGAGGAACTCCTGCGCCCTCCTTTTGATGGAGTTATCTTGCACTTGTTGTCCTTCCATTGACTTTTTGGTGTTTGGGTGCTCGACTGAGATATACTCATCCACTCCCATCTTTACCCCAGCATCTTTACATAGCAGAGAGATTAAGCATGGGTAAGCGAATTTGGCGTCAGTGGAGTTCTTGTTTGCAATTGTGTAAAGCTCACAAGAAATCAGATGATGAATCTCCACTTCGTTTCCCAGCATAATGTAATGGATCATCACTGCTCCTTTGACAGTGACTTCAGAGCGGTTGCTGGTGGGCAGTATAGAACGCCCAATGAAGTCCAGCCAGCCCCTAGCGACTAGTTTGAGATCTCCTCTCTTGATTTGATTTGGGACACCCTTTGTGTTGGTTATCCACTTAGTTCCAGGGATGCATATGTCCTCTAGAACTTGGTCCAAGCGCTTATCTAATCTCACCATTCTCCTATTAAAGGATTTTGGATCATCTTGTAGTTGAGGCAGCTTGAAGACTTCTCTTATTTTGTCCAGGTGGAAATAAATAATCTTCCCTCTGACCATAATTCGAAAGGTATAGAAGGCGGTTCCAGTCATTCTCTGCTTATCTGTTTGCCACAGATTTGAGTAAAATTCCTGAACCATGTTTCTACTCACTTTTGTCTCAGGATTAGCTAGAATTTCCCAGCCCCTGTTTCGAATCTGCTCTTGGATCTCCAGATATTCGTCTTCTTTCAGATCGAATTTAACTTCCGGGATCACTGACCTTAGACCCATTATTTTGTGGTAATGGTCTGCATGTTCTTTGGTTAAGAACTTCTCTTGATTCCAAAGTGGTTTTGGAGTGATCTCTTTCTTGCCTCTTGAAGTGGTTTATTTTTCCTTAGGAGCCATGATCTTAGTGAATCTTAGCTCAGTGATCACGAAAAACACACCAAACTTAGAAGTTTGCTTATCCTCAAGCAAAAGAAAGGAAAGGAGAGGAATAGAAGGAGAGTCAAATTCGAGTTATGGAAGAGAGGGGGATGCCGAATGTGAATTTAAAAGGGAGGGGGTGGGTTCGAAAATTTTGAAAAAGATATGATAGAAGATATGATTTGCAAAAGATAAATATGATATGAAAAAGATGCAATTTTAAAATTGAAAAGATATGAGAGAGATTTGAAAAAGATAAATCTGAATTTGAAAAGATAGTATGATGAGTTGAAAAAGATTTGAGAAGAAGTTAAAAAGATAGATGAGTTTTGAAAAAGATTTGAAAAGAAGTTGAAGAAGATTTGAGAAAGATTTTTAGGATTAAAAATTTATTAAAATTTTTTTTTAAATTGAAATTGAAAGATGATAATTTGTAACATGTTTATGTAAGAAATTTTGGATGGAAACATGAAAATTTGAAAAAAATTTGAGTTGGAAACAAAACTTCCTCCCCTTCACATTCCTGGCGTTAAACGCCCAGAATGGCATCCATTCTGGCGTTTAACGCCCATTTGCTGCTTCTTTTGGGTGTTTAACGCCCAGCCAGGTACCCTGGCTGGCGTTAAACACCAGAAAGCCTTTATCACTTGGCATTTTTCTAAACGTCCAGGATGCTGCAATTTTGGCGTTAAATGCCCAGAATGGTATCCATTCTGGCGTTTAACGCCCAGAAAGGTATCTTTACTGGCGTTAAACGCCCAGAATGGTGCCCATTCTGGCGTTTAATGCCCAAAATACCCATTACTGGCATTTTTGAGCTAGTGAGCTCTTTTTCTCTACTTTATGCTCTGAATCCTTCTGTAACTCTGTGAACTCCTGCAATTGATAATTAACCTTGAAGATAATTTATATCAAATTCATATAATTATTATTTAAATAACGAATAAACTTCGCTAATGGCTGGGTTACCTCCCAGCAAGCGCTTCTTTATTGTCTTTAGCTGGACCTTACTGAGCTTTAATCTAATCTCAGCTTTGAGCATTCTCGCTCAACATTGCCTTCAAGATAATGCTTGACTCTCTGTCCATTAACAATGAACATCTTATTAGAATCAATATCTCGAAGCTCTACATAGCCATATGGTGACACACTTGTAATCACATATGGTACCTTCCACCGGGATTTCAGTTTCCCGGGAAACAATCTGAGCCTAGAATTGAACAGCAGAACTTTCTATCCTGGCTCAAAAACTCTGAATGACAGTTTCTTATCATGCCACCTTTTTACTTTCTCCTTGTAAATTTTTGCATTTTCCAAAGTATTGAGTCTGAATTCCTCTAGCTCATTAAACTGGAGCAATCTTTTCTCTCCAGCTAACTTGGCATCAAGATTTAGGAATCTGGTTGCCCAGTAGGCCTTGTGTTCCAGTTCCACTGGCAGATGGCACGCTTTTCCATACACAAGTTGGTATGGAGAGGTCTCTATGGGAGTCTTGAATGCCGTTCTGTATGCCCACAGAGCATCATCCAGACTTCTTGCCCAATCCTTTATGTGGTTACTCACAGTCCATTCCAGGATTCTTTTAAGTTCTCTATTTGAGACTTCAGCCTGTCCATTTGTCTGGGGATGATATGGAGTCGCCACTTTATGGTTAATTCCATATTGGACCAGAGCAGAGTCAAGCTGTTTATTACAGAAATGAGCGCCCTGATAAACTCTTTACCCACTTTTTCATATGATTTGCATGTTTTACATTTTCCTTTCTGATTATGTGCTATGATTGAAAATATGCTTCTTTGGTCTTAATTTTGCTATGTTTAATCCTCTCTTATTACTATTTGATACCGTGATATGTGTGTTAAGTGTTTTCAGAGATTACAAGGCAGGAATGACTTAGAGGATGGAAAGAAAGCATGCAAAAGTGGAAAGAATACAAGAAGTTGAAGGAACTGCAAAGTTGTCAGCCTGACCCTCTCACACTAAAATGACCATAACTTGAGCTACAGAGATCCAAATGATACGGTTCTAGTTGCATTGGAAAGCTAACATCCGGGGCTTCGATTTGATATATAATTTGCTATAGTGGCCATACCGCTAGGTGACGCGAACGCGTCGCAGTGACGAAAAACCAGCGTGGCAAATTTTATAACCAGCGAATTCTGGGCTGTTTTTGACCCAGTTCTCGGCCCAGAAAACACAGAGTAGAGGCTATAAAGTGAGGGAATACATCATGCAACATACATACATTCATATTTCACACTTTTCATAATTTAGATATAGTTTTAGAGAGAGAGGGGCTCTCTCCTCTCTCTTAGGATTTAGGATTAGGATTTCTATTAGGATTAGGATTTATATTTCTTCTTCATCACAGGTTCAATGTTCCTTTACTTCAATTTCTCTTCTACTTTTATTCATTCTATTATTTTATTTTAGTTTTCCAAATTGGCTTATGAACTTTTCATGTTAGGATTTTCTTAACTAATACAATTTGAGGTATTTTCAGACTTATGATTGCTTTTCCTTATTTATAATTTAGATTATTTACTATTGGCTTTAGTTGATTAATTGGTAACTCTTGAGTTGTCAAACTCATCGTGATTGATAATTGTTATTCTTGCTGATTAATTTAGATTCCTATAACTCTAGTCTTTCCTTAAGGAGTTGACTAAGACTTTAGGTATTAAATTAATTTGTCCACTTAACTGACCTTCATAGTTAGAGGTTGACTTACTGGGAGCAAAAGTATAATTCTCATCACCATTGATAGGGATAACTAGGATAGGACTTCCAGTTTTCATACCTTGCCAAGAGTTTTTCTTAGTTATTAATTTATTAATTCCTACAATTTATTCCTCTTATTTAAAACCTTTTCAAAACCCCAAAATATACCTTTGCATAACCAATAATAAATCATACTTCCCTGCAATTCTTTGAGAAGACGACCGAGGTTTAAATACTTCGGTTATCAATTCCAAAGGGGTTTGTTACTTGTGACAACCAAACATTTGTACGAAAGGATTTTCTGTTGGTTTAGAAGCTATACTTACAACGCGATCATATTTTTATATTTCTTTACCGATAGGAAATCCGTTCATCAAAATGGCGCCGTTGTCGGAGAATTGCAAACGTGTGCCTTATTATTGGTTATTGTAAATGTTTTTTTAAAAAAAAAATTCATCTTATCTTATCTTAGTTTTAAATTTCAAAATTCAAATTTTTTTTTAAAAAAATCATATCTTTTTTCAAATCTTATCTTATCCTTTTTTCAAAATCTTATCTTATCCTTTTTCAAAAATCATATCTTTTTTTAAAATATTTTCTTTTTGTTAGTTTTTGTTTTTATTTTCTCCTACTACTATGAACTCTCACCCCTCTGGCTTCAAGTTTGATTCCAATGTTGTTGTTAGGAATGGGAACTATAATGAAAATGGGCATCAAGGTTGGAAGAATCAAAGATGGGAGGAGCCACAAGGATTTGATCAACCCTCATGGCAACAACCACCTCCAATGGACTATCAACAACCATTCTGTGATACATATCAAGGCAATGGCTATGGTGAGCACTCTTTTGATTATCAACAACCACCACCATATGCCTATGAACCCCCTCCTCAACATGACTTTAGACCACCATACTCACAAGCCCCTTACTACCAAACAATCTCATATAATCCTAACCCATATCCACCATACCAACCACCTTATGAGCCATATGAACCATATATAGAACCTCCCCAATTCTAACCCAATTACTCCCAAGAACCACCACCTTAATATTCACCATCTCCATATCCATCAATCCAAGAGCACTATGATCCTACTTATGATAGCCAAGCGCAACAAGAATCAAGGGATCATCTCAAGAAAACAATGGAAAAATTTCATGCTACCCTTCGCCAACTAGATCAAGCGATAAATCGATTACCTTCCCGATGTTCGGACATTCAAGGAACCCCCATGGCTTCATGTGGAGAATCTATTGAAGAACATGGCATGAAGGAGAAGTTAGAAACTCTAATGGACAGTGAGCAGCACGATTTTGTATTAGAACAATTGGAAGAAGCTACGCCTGCCATTGAAGAGGAAGAAGTGGTTGAAGACTTAGGAGATGCAGAACCTCCATGGGAAACTCAAGTCACAAAGCCCCCTTCTAAGGAGTTTGAATTTTATGTTGAGGAGGGTGTACAACCTCCAAGGCATATCATGATTGAAAACTTTGAAGGGGACGATCAAGAGATGGATTCAATCATTAATGAATTCTTATCTACATTTGAATCCTCTTCCATTGGACTTGATATGGAGTTTAAAGAAGAAGAAGCACAACCTCCCATGCCCTTGGTAAACAATGAAGAAGAGATTGAATTGGAAGAAAGCTACCAAGAGGAAGAGGTTGAAATTGAAGAAGCTTACAAAGAGGTGGAAGTTGTCAGAGAAGAGCACAAGGGAGTGGAGCTTGCAAATTCATTAGGAATATCTCTCCCAAGACCATTACCGTCCAACACAACGTTCAAGTGGATAAAATTCCTATCCTCATCCTTTACTTTTCCACTTGAATATGGGCTACTGGAGACGAATGGTCAACTTAGAGCTCTTTGTGGCATTAAGAGTAAGAAGAAGATGGTCAGTGGTAAGAATTGTCCTGCAAAGTTCATTATGGTTGGAAGCTTTAAGTTTAAACGCAAAGGTTGGTATAGAGCTCAATTGAATGGGTCTAGAAAGTTGTTTGGACGCTTCAGTGAGAATTCTAAGGCTGAACCACCCGGATGGAATCATGATAATCAACTTGAATATGGGTGTAGAAACAAGATTTGGGATCCGGGAATATATGAGGATCAACTTTGGGAGCTCAAAGCTTGTGAAGAACCCCATCAGAGCTTGACAAATTTACTTAGTATGGATAGAGCTTATTGGAAGACCAAGCATTGGTGGAAGTTTCAAGATGAGTTCAAGCACAAGCCGCTATGACAAGAAGCTCACCAGAATGTCCAACTTAAGGACTTTAACTAAAAGTGCTAGGTGGGAGACAACCCACCATGGTATGATCGTCCCTTTTTCAGTTTTAATTCTAGTCTATTTTGTTTGTTTTTGAGTTTTGATTGAACCTGGAATCATGCATAGCATTCATATTAAGCATTGCATTCTGCATACTGCATTATAAAAAAAAATCACGCATGCGACGCGTAAGCGTTGCTGACGCGTCCGCGTCACAAGTGCATTTGGAAGAAAAGAAAATTGAACAGAAAGTCACGCGACAGCGTGGCTGGAGGCGTGCCTTTGGCACAAATTGGTCCACGCGACCGCGTCGCTGATGCGTTCGCGACATGTGGGCAGAATGCCTCCCACGCGTCCGCGTCACCCACGCGAACGCGTGCCTTAAAATCAACGTAAAAAGGATATATGGCCGAAAGTCGAGCTGGAATTGGGCTGGACTCGTGCTAGCAGCACAAGCCCTACCATGCGAACGCGTGCCCTACGCGTCCGCGTCGTTCTTTAAACAAGGCCATCCACACGATCGTGTCCACCACGCGATCGCGTGACCCAAAGTTATGGCAAAATGAGCTTTTCACCAGAGAGTTGTGCGGCCGCAAGGCTGCACTCGCGCTGAAGGCACGAATCACTTCACGCGAACGCGTGACCTACGCGTTCGCATCACTTCATCGAAGCGCTATCCATGCGACTACGTGACCCACGCGTCCGCGTCGCCTGTGCCGCACAGCTTATCCAAATCAGTCAAGATATCTTATCTTTTCTTCCCTATATCTAAATCTTTTCTTTCCTTCTTATTTCTTTCTTCCTCCTTTCTTACTTTCTTTTTTCTTTTCCATTGGTGTTAAAATTCTCTTCTTCAACTATTGTATCTTTTCTTGAATTATTCTGGTGCTTCATGACTTATTTTATTCTGACTGGGTATTATTATTCATAAGTCAATGCTATTCTTTTATGATACTTGCATTTCATTTGCATTGATATGCGTTTACACTATTTTGCATTACCCACACCCTCTTCTCCATTGTTACAATTCTTGCACTATTGATATGTTGTATGCTTCTACTGTTTTCTCACTGCATGTTGTAGCTACCATGTAATTGAGACCTTTATTATTTGGCATTAACCAACCCATATTTTATTTATTTTCTTATCTTTCATTCTGGATTACTTTTCCTCCTTTTTCTCTTCTTTTAGGATGGCCACCGAGAGAAAGGGAAAAGGAAGAACTTCTATATGGGGAGACAAACAAGTCCATCTGTACAATCCTTGGAGAAAAGCATCAGTTGAAGCAACCCGTCCACTTGCACATCTTAGCATGCACCAAGGGCGGTGCAATCTTTAAGTGTGGGGAGGTTGATACCGATCTCCATGGGTTAGTTATTCTCTTATCAACACCAATGTCTTATTTTCTTTATTAATTGCATGTGTAGTTGATTGTTTGCATTTAAATACTACTTGGTTGAAAAATAATAAGTTTCTTTCTAGGACCCTATTTTTGAAAATTTTCACTAATTTAAATTAAAAATTAAAATTTTCTATGTGTTAAATTTGTTTGAAGTTATATTTGGAACATAGTTAAAAGCTAGAACACACAACCTGTGAGATTTGAGCTTAATTGCATGGTTACATTATTTAACCATAATATTTTATTCTTGTGTGTTTTCTTCTCTATGATTGCAATCTTTGCTTTATTCCATTCTATATGTCCATTATTTAGTGTATTTACATGCTTGCATATGATTGAGGCCATTATTTGTATTTTTGCTCACTTATCCCAAATAAACCTACCTTTTATGCCATCCTTGTTAACCCCCTTGAGCCTTTTAACCCCCTTCTGTTTTATAACCACATTACTAACCTTAAGCAGAAAAACAAATTAAAAATTCCAAGTTGAATCCTTGGTTAGCTTAAGATAGATATTGTGTATAATTTAAGTATGGAGAATTTTATGGGAACATGGGATGATAGAAAAAAAAGGGAATTAAATTGAATAAGATATTTGAAAATTTGGGAAGCATGCTCATGAGAAATCAAAACAATTAAATTACCATGTGCATTGAAAAAAATAAATAAAAAATAAAATATATTACCCCAATGCAAAATAAAAAAATAAAAAAAATTAAGTAATTAAATAAGGGGATACACAAAAAAAATATTACCCCAAATGCAAAACAAAAAGAATCAATGCACATAGGACAAAATTCAAAAAAATAAGTTTGATACATAAGCATGTAATACATAAGTGGAAAAAATTTGGGTAGCTAAGTAAAGTATTCTAAATTATATAAAGTATGTATATGTTAGGTGAGATCTTAGACTAATCAAGGATTCACTTTGTTAGCTCGCTTAGCCTTATATATATATATATATATATATATATATATATATATATATATATATATATATATATATATATATATATATATATCCTTACCTTTACCTCAGCCCCATTACAACCCTGAAAAGACCTCATGATGTGTGCATGGATATACTAAATATTTGTTGATTGGTTATATGAAGAACAAAGTTTAGAAAGCACGATTAGGAAAGAGTAGAGTGATTGACCCTAGACACTTGAGCGATTAGAGTGATATACACTACCAGTGAGGGTTCAATGCTTGATTCTATGTTTCCTGCTTTCATGAGCTATCTTCTTACAAGTTTTCTTACTTTTAATTGTATGATTTGAATTAGTGAAATTTGGTTCATATTTGTCTTGGAGAACTTATTTACTTTTAACCAAGTAGGTAGAAACATTTTGCATGTAATTGCATTCACAGAGATAGACTGCATTGCATACTCTCTATCATTCCTCTTCACCCCTTTATAGCTTCTCTTGAACTTAGCATGAGGACATGCTAATGTTTAAGTGTGGGGAGGTTGATAAACCACTATTTTATGGTTTATCTTGTGCTCAATTAAGTGGTTTTTATTAACTCTTTACCCACTTATTCATATGATTTGCATGTTTTACATTTTCCTTTCTGATTCTGTACTATGATTGAAAACATGCTTCTTTGGTCATAATTTTGCTATGTTTAATCCTCTCTTATTACCATTCGATGCCGTGATATGTGTGTTAAGTGTTTTCAGAGATTACAGGGCAGGAATGGCTTAGAGGATGGAAAGAAAGCATGCAAAAGTGGAAAGAATACAAGAAGTTGAAGGAACTGCAAAGCTGTCAGCCTGACCCTCTCGCACTAAAATGACTGTAACGTGAGCTATAGAGGTCCAAATGATGCGGTTCTAGTTGCGTTGAAAAGCTAACGTCCGGAGCTTCGATTTGATATATAATTTGCTATAGTGGCCATACAGCTAGGCGACGCGAATCCGTGCTCCATGCGGACGCATTGCAGTGACAAAAAACCAGCATGGTAGATTTTATAACCAGCGAATTCTGGGCTGTTTTTGACCCAGTTCTCGGCCTAAAAAACACAGATTAGAGGCTATAAAGTGGGGGAATACATCATACAACATACATACATTCATATTTCACACTTTTCATAATTTAGATGTAGTTTTAGAGAGAGAGAGGGGCTCTCTCCTCTCTCTTAGGATTTAGGATTAGGATTTATATTTCTTCTTCATCACAGGTTCAATGTTCCTTTACTTCAATTTCTCTTTTACTTTTATTCATTCTATTATTTTATTTCAGTTTGCCAAATTGGCTTATGAACTTTTCATGTTAGGATTTTCTTAACTAATACAATTTGAGGTATTTTCAGATTTATGATTGCTTTTCCTTATTTATAATTTAGATTATTTACTATTGGCTTTAGTTGATTAATTGGTAACTCTTGAGTTGTCAAACTCATCGTGATTGATAATTGTTATTTTTGCTGATTAATTTAGATTCATATAACTCTAGTCTTTCCTTAAGGAGTTGACTAGGACTTTAGGTATTAAATTAATTTGTCCACTTAACTGACCTTCATTGTTAGAGGTTGACTTAGTGGGAGCAAAAGTATAATTCTCATCACCATTGATAAGGATAACTAGGATAGGACTTCCAGTTTTCATACCTTGCCAAGAGTTTTTCTTAGTTATTAATTTATTAATTCCTACAATTTATTCCTCTTATTTAAAACCTTTTCAAAACCCCAAAATATACCTTTTCATAACTAATAATAAATCATACTTCCCTGCAATTCCTTGAGAAGACGACCCGAGGTTTAAATACTTCGGTTATCAATTCCAAAGGGGTTTGTTACTTGTGACAATGAAATGTTTGTACGAAAGGATTTTCTGTTGGTTTAGAAGATATACTTACAACGCGATCATATTTTTATATTTCTTTACCGATAGAAAATCCGTTCGTCAGCCCCCATCACTGATCAGTATCCTAGGGACACCGAACTTGCTGAAGATATGCTTCTGGAGGAACTTCAGCACTGTCTTAGTATCATTGGTGGGTGTTGCAATTGCCTTCACCTACTTAGATACATAATCTACTGCCACCAGGATATAAGTGTTTGAGTATGATGGTGGGAAAGGCCCCATGAAGTCAATACCCCATACATCAAACAACTCAATCTCTAAAATCCCTTGTTGAGGCATGGCATAACCGTGAGGCAGATTGCCAACTCTTTGGCAACTGTCACAGTCACGTACAAACTCTCGGGAGTCTCTATAACTGGTAGGCCAGTAGAAACCACATTGGAGGACTCTTGTGGACGTTCGCTCACTTCCAAAATGGCCTCCATATTGTGATCCATGGCAATGCCATAAGATCTTCTGTGCCTCTTCCTTGGGCACACATCTACGGATTATTCCATCTACACATCTCTTAAAGAGATATGGTTCATCCCACAAGAAGTACTTTGCATCAGAAATCAATTTCTTTGTTTGCTGCCTGTTGTACTATTTGGGTATGAATCTGATAGCTTTATAGTTTGCAATGTCTGCAAACCATGGTGTTTCCTGAATGGCAAAGAGTTGCTCATCTGGAAAGGTTTCAAAGATCTCAATAGAGGGGAAGGACGCCCCTTCTACTGGTTCTATCCGGGACAGATGATCAGCCACTTGGTTCTCTGTCCCTTTTCTGTCTCTTATTTCTATATCAAACTCTTGCAGAATCAACACCCATCTTATGAGCCTGGGTTTTGAACCCTGCTTAGTGAGTAGATATTTAAGAGCAACATGGTCAGTGTACACAATCACTTTTGATCCTACTAAGTATGATCTAAACTTGTCAATGGCATAAACCACTGCAATGAGCTCTTTTTCTGTGGTTGTGTAATTTTTCTGTGCGTCATTTAGAACACGGCTGGCATAGTAAATGACGTGCAGAAGCTTGTTATGCCTCTGTCTTAGTACTGCACCAATATCATGGTCACTGACATCACACATTAATTCGAATGGCAATGTCCAGTCTAGTGCAAATATGACAGGTGCTGTGACCAACTTATCCTTCAGAGTCTCAAAGGCCTGTAAACACTCTGTGTCAAAGACGAATGGTGTCTCAACAGCTAGCAGATTGCTCAGAGGTTTTGCGATTTTTGAAAAATCTTTTATAAACCTCCTGTAGAATCCTGCATGTTCCAGAAAGCTTCTGATTGCCTTCATGGTAGGTGGTGGTAATTTTTCAATTACCTCTACCTTAGCTTGATCTACCTCTATTCCCTTGTTCAAAATTTTATGCCCAAGAACAATTCCTTTAGTCACCATAAAGTAACATTTTTCCCAATTTAAAACCAGGTTAGTCTCTTGGCATCTTTTCAGAACAAGTGCTAGATGATCAAGACAGGAGCTGAATGAGTCTCCAAATACTGAGAAGTCATCCATGAAACTTCCAAAAATTTTTCCACCATATCAGAGAAGACAGAAAAGCATGCATCTCTGAAAATTTGCAGGTGCATTACACAGACCAAATGGCATCCTTCTGTAGGCAAATACTCCAGATGCACATGTGAATGCTGTTTTCTCTTGATCCTGAGGATCTACTGCAATTTGGTTATAGCCTGAATAGCCATCCAAAAAGCAGTAATAGTCATGACATGCTAGTCTTTCTAGCATCTGGTCTATGAATGGTAAAGGAAAATGATCCTTTCTGGTGGCTGTATTGAGCCTTCTATAGTCAATACACATACGCCACCCTGTAACTGTTCTTGTAGGAACCAGTTCATTCTTTTCATTATGAACCACTGTCATGCCTCCCTTTTTGGGTACAACTTGGACAGGGCTCACCCAGGGACTATCAGAAATGGGATAAATAATTCCAGCCTACAGTAATTTAGTGACCTCTTTCTACACCACCTCCTTCATGGATGGATTTAGCCGCCTCTGTGGTTGACCACTGACTTAGCATTATCCTCCAATAGGATCTTGTGCATACATCTGGCTGAGCTAATGCCCTTAAGATCACTTATGGACCACCCAAGAGCTGTCTTGTGTGTCCTTAGCACCTGAATTTGTGCTTTTTCTTCCTGTGGCTCTAAAGCAGAGCTTATGATTACAGGAAAAGTGCCATCCTCTCCCAGAAACACATATTTCAGGGATGGTAGTAGTGGTTTGAGTTCGGGTTTAGGAGGCATATTATCATCCTGAGGAGTTTTCATAGGCTTTTCCGTTTCCTTTGGTTCCTCTAGATCAGGCTGAACATCTTCAAAGATGTCCTCTAGCTCTGATTCGAGACTCTCAGCCATATTGATCTCCTCTACCAGGGAGTCAATAATATCAAGGCTCATGCAGTCTTTTGGGATGTCTGGATGCTGCATAGCTTTGACAGCATTTAACTTAAACTCGTCCTCATTGACTCTCAGGGTCACCTCCCCTTTTTGGACATCAATGAGGGTTCATTCAGTTGCTAGGAAAGGTCTTTTTAGAATGAGAGTTACACTCTTGTGCTCCTCCATTTCCAGTACCACAAAGTCAGTGGAAAAGGTGAATGGCCCAACCTTGACAATCATGTCCTCAATTATGCCTGATGGATATTTAATGGAGCCATCAACAAGTTGAAGATAGATCCGGGTTGGTTTAACCTCTTCAGTCAAGCCAAGCTTTCTGATAGTGGATGCAGAGATTAGGTTGATACTTGCCCCAAGATCACATAGAGCTGTCTTGGTACAAGTGCCCTCTAATGTGCATGGTATCATGAAGCTCCCAGGATCCTTAAGCTTCTCTGGTAAGCTCTTTAAAATGACTGCACTACATTCTTCAGTGAGGAAGACTTTTTCAGTTTCCCTCCAATCCTTCTTATGACATAAGATCTCTTTCATGAACTTAGCATAAGAGGGTATTTGCTCAAGTGGCTTTGCAAACGGAATCTTGATTTCAAGAGTCCTGAGATAGTCTACAAAACAGGCAAATTGTTTATCCTGTTCTGCTTGGAGGATTTTCTGAGGATAAGGCATCTTGGCTTTGTATTCTTCAACCTTAGTTGCTGCAAGTTTATTTCCTACAAAGGTGGTTGGAGAAGCCTTCTTAGAGGGGTTACTATCAGCATTTGCAGGTGTCTGATCCCTCATTGGCGTTTGAACTCCAGGCTTGGGGGCTGGATGGGCGTTTAACGCCAGATTCCCTCTCCTTTCTGGCATTTGAACGCCAGAATTGGGCTCCCAATGGGCATTTAACGCCAACTTTTCACCCTTTTCTGGCGTTTGAACGCCAGAATTGGGTATCCACTGAGCGTTTAACGCCAGTTTTTCACCCTTTTCTGGCGTTTGAACGCCAGAATCATTCCTCTCTGGGCTCTTACTGTCCTCAGAGGGATTTTGGGTAGCAGTTCGCTCATCCTCTGTCAGTTGTTCTTTTCTTGGCTTTCTGCTGCTTTGAGTTGAGATATTTAATGTTTTTCCACTTTTTAACTGAACTGCTTGGCATTATTCTGTTATCTGTTTTGATAACTGCTGTTTTGTCTGATTCAATTGTGATTCCATATCCTTATTAGCATTTTTGGTTTCTTGTAGAATCTCCTTAAATTCTGCTAACTGTCTTGTTATAGAAGATAGTTGCTGATTGAGTTCGGCAACTTGTTCCTGAGGACTAAAGTCAGTTGATACTGCCTTAGCTTCTTCTTTTATGGAGGACTCACTATTTAAGTACAGATGCTGATTTCTAGAAATCGTATCTATGAGCTCTTGAGCCTCTTCAATCATCTTTCTCTTGTGTATAGATCCACTAACTGAGTGGTCTAGAGATATCTGAGTTTTTTCTATAAACCCGTAGTAGAAGATGTCTAACTGCACCAACTTTGAAAACATTTCAGAGGGGCATTTCCTTAGCATCTTTCTGTACCTCTCCCAGGCTTCATAAAGAGATTCATTATTTCCTTGTTTGAAGCCTTGGATGTCCAGCCTTAGCTATGTCATCCTTTTAAGAGGGAAATATTGATTCAGGAATTTTTCTGACAGCTATTTTCATGTTCTTATGCTTGTTGTGGGTTGGTTATTTAACCACTGACGTTGGGATTTTTTCTAGTAAAGAATTTTATAAAAATAGTTGTGTTGTAGATATAGATTCTAAACTAACAGAAATCCCTTCGTGCAAATGTTTTGGTTGTCACAAGTAACAAACTCCTTTAAAATTGATAACCGAGTATTTAAACCTCGGGTCGTCTTCTCAAGGAATTGCAGGGAGGTATGTTCTTATTATTGGCTATGAAAAAGGTAAAATTGGGGGTTTTGGAATTAAGGGGGGAGTATGACAAGTAATTCAAATGGCAATTAAAATAAATAAATACTGTAAAGCAAACCCTTTGGCAAGGTATGAGAAATTGGAAGTCCAGACTTAGTTATTCTTGTCAATAGTAATGAAAGTTGAATCTTAATTCCACTTAGTTGACCTTTGCTAAAGCAAAGGAAAGTCAAGGGACTAATTAATTTGACCTTTGAATCCTATTTATTTCCTAAGAAAAGGTTGGGATTATTGAAGTTCGGTTCAATTAGCAAAGATAACAGTTATCACTTATGTTGAGCTAAGATAACCCCTGAGTTACTGATTTCTTAACCAAGACCAAAAAGGGAAAAGTAAATTAATTCTACTGGAATGAAAATGTCTTCAGATTGGGAATAATCAATGGCATAAATAAAAGAAGGCAATATTAAACTGAAATACCTTAAATAACGTTAAATAAGAAAATCATCATGAATGTGGCATAAGCCAAATAGGCAACATAACTAATATAAGCATTAAAGTATCTAAGAATAAGAGATAAATATAAAGTAAAGGAACATTGAACCTGGGATCGAGAGTCACTCCTAAAACTAAGAGAAGTCCTAAATCCTAATTCTAAAGAGCGAGGAGAGAACCTCTCTCTCTCAAAACTAAATCATGGAAAGTGACTAAAAATTCGATACCCCCTTGAATGGATGCATTCTCCCACTTCATAACCTTTGGTCTATGCTTTCTGGACTTGGATTTGGTCCAAAAAGGGCTTCAGAATCCGCCATGAGCATTTTCTGCAATTTCTGGTGCGTGGCCTCTGTCACGCGTCCGCGTGGGTCACGCAGTCGCGTCGATTGGAGTTTTCCTTGTCGCGCGGTCGCGTTAGTCATGTGGCCGCGTCGTATGCAATTGGCTCAAGATGCGCGGTCGCGTCAGTCATGCGGCCGCGTCGCTGCTTCTTCGCTCTTGGCATGCGGTCGCGTCGTCCATGCGGCCGCGTCGCTGCCAATTTCTCCGAAACTCCGTTTTGTGCTTTCCTTTCATTTTTGTATGTTTTCTTTCCGTCCTTTAAGTCATTCCTGCCTTAGAAGATCTTAAACTACTTAACTCACTGATCACGGCATCGAATGGAAATAAAGGTAATTAAAATAATTAATTTTAAAGCATAGGAAACATGTTTTTCACATACATCACATAATAAGGAAGGGAAAGTAAAACCATGCAATTAATATGAATAAGTGGGTGAAGGATTGAATAAATCACTCAAACTAGGCACAAAATATATCACAAAATATGGGTTTATCAACCTCCTCTTAGCTTGATCTTTCACAGCAAATGGAAACATTAACAGTCTGTAGACATCCTGATCTACTTCCTTATCACGTACTGTGTCAGCAATTTGTAGGAATTGTGCCAGAAACTCAATAGATTCTTCCTGTGGAAGATCGGAGTACTGGCAATTTTGCTGCACCATGGTAATGAGTTGAGGGTTTAGCTCAAAATTACTGGCTTTAATGGGGGGTATACAGATACTACCCCCATATGAAGCAGTAGTGGGATTAGCATATGACCCCAAAGTTCTTCTGGACTGTTTATTTCCACTTGGATCCATGATGGAGAAAGGGATATGATGTTGATTGTAAACAAAGAATTTTTATTTATTTTTATTGTATTTATTATTATTATTATTATTATTATTATTATTATTATTATTATTATTATTATTATTATTATTATTATTATTATTATTATTATTATTATTATTATTATTAAAAATAAAATAAAATTGAAAACTAAAATAATTAATTAATTAAAAAGATTTGAAAAATTTTTGGGTGAGGATTTTCGAAAAATGAAGAGAGAAAAAGTGGTTAGGGAGTTTTGAAAAAGATATGATTTCAAAATTTTAAATGTTGAAACTTTCTTAATAAGAAACACCCAACTTAAAATTTTTTCAATCACAATAATAGAATAAGACTAAAATTTCGAAAATTATGAGCAATTAAAGGACACGATATATATATATATATTATTTTTAAATTTTATGAAGAAAGAGAAAAACCACAAAATGACACCAAACTTAGAATTTTTAGATTAAAACAAGGGAAACGAACAAGAAAACTTAAATATCAAGATGAACACCAAGAACAAATTTTGAAACTTTTTAAGAAAATAAAAACACAAAGGACACCAAACTTAAAAATTTTTGTACCTTGAACACTAATAATTTGAAAATGCATAAGATAAAAAGCAACAAAAGACACCAAACTTAAAACATGAAACTAGACTCAAGGAAAAGGAATTAATAAAAAAAATAAAATTTTTGAAAAGAAAATAAAAGACTCTAAACTAACAAAAGGACATTTTTTCTAATCTAAGTAACAAGATGAACCGTTAGTTGTCCAAACTCGAACAATCCCTGGCAACGGCGCCAAAAACTTGGTGCACAGAATTGTGATTCACACATTTCACAACTCCGGTGCCACTAACCAGCAAGTGCACTGGGTCATCCAAGTAATACCTTACGTGAGTAAGGGTCAATCCCACGGAGATTATTGGCTTGAAGCAATCTATGATTATCTTGTAAACCTTAGTCAGGAGATTAATAATGAAAAGAGTTTTATTTGTAAAAAGCAAAAGAACATGAAATGAACAGTACTTGTTATGCAGTAATGGAGAACAGGTTGAGGTTTTGGAGATGCTTTGTCTTCTGAATCTCTACTTTCCTTCTGTTGTCTTCTTCACTGGTGCACGAATTTGTAATCCGCACAACTAACCAGCAAGTGCACTGGGTCGTCCAAGTAATACCTTACGTGAGTAAGGGTCGATCCCACAGAGATTATTGGTTTGAAGCAATCAATGTTTATTTTATGAATCTTAGTCAGGATGCCAATAAGATTATTTGGATTTAATTGTAAGAAGTCAAAGTATTTAAAATTATTGGAAAAAATAAAAGAGAATCAAATCGATACTTGGTGTGCAGTAATGAGAAATATGTTGGAGTTTTGGAGATGCTTTGTCCTTTGAATTTCTACTTTTCCTTGAAGTCCTCTTCCCACACGCATTGTTCCTTCCATGGCAAGCTCTATGTAGGGTGTCACCGTTGTCAATGGCTACTTCTCATCCTCTCAGTGAAAACGTTCCTATGCTCTGTCACAGCACGGCTAATCATCTGTCGGTTCTCAATCAGGTTGGAATAGAATCCATTGATTCTTTTGCGTCTGTCACTAACGCCCAGCCTTCAGGAGTTTGAAGCTCGTCATAGCCATTCAATCCCAGAATCCTACTCGGAATACCACAGACAAGGTTTAGACTTTCCGGATCCTCATGAATGCCGCCATCAATCCAGCTTATACCACGAAGATTCTGATTAAGGAATCTAAGAGATACTCATTCAATCTGATGTAGAACGGAGGTGGTTGTCAGGCACACGTTCATGGATTGAGGAAGGTGATGAGTGTCACGGATCATCACCTTCTCCATAATTAAGCGCGAATAAACATCTTAGATAAGAACAAGCGTGTTTGAATGGAAAACAAAGGAATTGTATTAAATCATCGAGACGCCGCAGAGCTCCTCACCCCCAACAATGGAGTTTAGAGACTCATGCCGTCAAAAAGTATGTAATTCAGATCTGAAAATGTCATGAGGTACAAGAATAGTCTCTAAAAGTTGTTTAAATAGTAAACTAGTAACCTAGGTTTACAGAAAATGAGTAAACTAAGATAATTGGTGCAAAAATCCACTTCTGGGTCCCACTTGGTGTGTGCTGGGGCTGGGACTAAAGCTATCCACGATTTGAGGCCTTTCTTGGAGTTGAACTCCAAGTTATAACGTGTTTTGGGCGTTCAACTCCGGATTATGACGTTTTTCTGGCGTTTAACTCTAGACAGCAGCATGTACTTGGCGTTCAACGCCAAGTTACGTCGTCTTTCTTCGTGCAAAATATGGACTATTATATATTTCTGGAAAGCCCTGGATGTCTACTTTCCAACGCCGTTGAGAGTGCACCAATTGGACTCCTGTAGCTCCAGAAAATCCATTTAGAGTGCAGGGAGGTCAGGATCCAACAACATCAGCAGTCCTTTTTCAGCCTAACTCAGATTTTTGCTCAGCTCCCTCAATTTCAGCCAGAAAATACCTGAAATCACAGAAAAACACACAAACTCATAGTAAAGTCCAGAAATATGATTTTTGCCTAAAAACTAATATTATTCTACTAAAAACTAATTAAAACATGCTAAAATCTACATGAAATTACCCCCAAAAAAGCGTATAAAATATCCGCTCATCACAACACCAAACTTAAACTGTTGCTTGTCCTCAAGCAACTAGATAAATAAAATAGGTTTTAACAGAAATTAAGAAGTAATAATATTTTAGAGTTTTAAATGAAGCTCAGATTCTTATTAGATGAGCGGGGCTTGTAGCTTTTTGTTTCTGAACAGTTTTGGCATCTCCCTTTATCCTTTGAATTTCAGAATGATTGACATCCATAGGAACTCAGAATTCAGATAGTATTATTGATTCTCCTAGTGTAGTATGTTGATTCTTGAACACAGTTATTTTATGAGTCTTGGCCGTGGCCCTAAGCACTTTGTTTTCCAGTATTACCACCAGATACATAAATGCCACAGACACATGACTAGGTGAACCTTTTCAGATTGTGACTTAGCTTTGCTAGAGTCCCCAGTCAGAGGTGTCCAGAGCTCTTGAGCACACTCTTTTTGCCTTGGATCACGACTTTAACCACTCAGTCTCAAGTTTGTAACTTGGACCTGCATGCCACAAGCACATGGTTAGGGACAGGTTGGTTTAGCCGCTTAGGCCTGGAACTATTTCCTTGGGCCCTCCTATCCACTGATGCTCAAAGCCTTGGATCCTTTTTACCCTTGCCTTTTGGTTTTAAGGGCTATTGGCTTTTTCTACTGCTCTCTTTTTTTTTTTGAATGGACTGCTTTTTCTTGCTTCAAGAATCAATTTCATGATTTTTCAGATCATCAATAATATTTTTCGTGTTCCTCATTCTTTCAGGAGCCAATATTCATCAAATTCAAAGTACAAGTTATGCACTGTTCAAGCATTCATTTAGAGAACAAAAAGTATTGCCACCACACATAATTAATTATAATTTTTATTATTAAGAACTCGAAAAATATAGATTACTTCTTTATTCTAAAAAAAATCTACTACTTTATTCATGCCTGATGATGATGAGAAAAATAAATTATAGCTTAATTGGAAATAAAATCAAAATAGATATACTAATTAATACTACTACTACCACTATATATCTCCTAAGGTAAATTTCCATAATAACACTATCACAAAGTAAAAAAAAAATTTGGAACTCAACAACCTGTTGTTTTGAGAAGTAGATGTTCCTCTAATCTGTGGGGTGTTGTTCAAGGATTAATTTTTGGCGCTTCAGCTCCCTTAGATCACGCCCTTGCTCTTCCTGTTCCTTAAGTAGTTTGCAAAGCATGCTACTTTGATTGTTCTGTTCTTCCTTTATTTGGTCCATAGCTTCTTGCAATTTGGAAATAGAAGCCTCAAGATGTTCCCAATATTCGAATTGAGGTAGTTCTGGGAGGGCTTCCTGTGCTCTCCTCTTGGCTGAATCATCTTGTTGCTGTTGTCTGACCATTGATATTCCAGTGATTGGCCTCTCAACTGGATATACTCTGTTATTCCCATCTTCACTCCGGCATCTTTGCAGAGCATAGAAATTAAGCTTGGATAGGCCAATCTGGCGTCCTTGGAGTTCCTGTTTGCTATTTTGTATAGCTCACATGAGATTAGTTGATGAACTTCTACTTCTTTTCCCAACATGATGCAGTGAATCATTACTGCTCTTTTAATAGTAACTTCAGAACGGTTGCTGGTGGGTAATATGGAACGCCCTATGAAATCTATCCAACCTCTGGCTGCTGGTTTTAGATCTTCTCTTTTGAGTTGAACTGGGATGCCAGTCGTGCTGGTGGTCCACTTGGCTTCAGGAATGCATATATCCTCTAGAATCTTGTCCAGACCTTTATTCACCCTCATCATTCTCCTATTAAAGGAATCTGGGTCATCTTTTAGTTGAGGAAGCTTAAATATCTCCCTGATCTTGTCAGGATTGGTATGAACAATCTTCCCTCTGACTAGGGTCCGATGGTCATAGAGAGCAGCTCCAATTAGTCTTTGTCTGTCTGTCTGCCATAGATTAGCATAGAACTCCTGAACCATGTTCCTTCCCACTTTCGTTTCAGGATTGGCCAGAATTTCCCAATTCCTGTTTCGAATTTGCTCTTGGATCTCCGGATATTCATCTTCTTTCAGATCAAATTTGACTTCCGGGATCACTGATCTGTGACTCATTATCTTGTAGTAATGGTCTGAATGTTCTTTAGTTAAGAACTTCCCTTGATTCCAAAGTGGCTTTGGAGTGTTCTCTTTCTTGCCTCTTGGGTTGGGTTGTTTTCCTTTAGGAGCCATGATCTTTAGTGGGTATGTTTTTGTGATCACGGATAAACACACCAAACTTAGAGCTTTGCTTGTCCTCAAGCAAAAGAGGAGAAAGAAGAGGGATAGGAGGAGAGCAAGTGTTTGATGGTGATGAGGAGAAGGGCGCCGAATTCAATATATAGGGAGGGGGTGGGTAATTTTCGAAAATAGGAAAAAGATAAGATATAAGATATGATTTGTAAAAGATAGATATGATAAGAAAAAGATATAGTTTAAAAAGAGAAAGATTTAACTAATAATTAAAAGATAGATCTGAATTTTTAATTTTGAAAAAGATTTTAAAAAGATAATTGAGTTTTAAAAACAAACTTAAAAGAGTTGGATTGGATTGGAAAACAATTTGTCTTTATGGATTAAGATATATTTGAAATTTTTGAAACATGGATTTTTAGAAATCAGGGTTTTTAGAAAACTAATTTGATATGAGGGATGACAATTTGAAGCATGTTTATGTAAGAAATCATGAATTGAAACATAAAAAATTTAGAAAAAATATAAAGAAAAACGAATTTTTACCTCCTCCCACCATCCTGGCGTTAAACGCCCAAACGATGCATGTTTTGGGCGTTTAACGCCCAAATGCTGCTTCTCCTGGGCGTTCAACGCCCAGCTGATGCTTCTTTCTGGCGTTGAACGCCAGGAGGTCCTTTGTCACTGGGCGTTTTTCTGAACGCCCAGGACGCTAACAATCTGGCGTTGAACGCCCAGAAGGTGCTTCTTTCTGGCGTTCAACGCCCAGAAGATGCTCCTTTCTGGCGTTCAACGCCCAGATGGCTACCCTTACTGGCGTTGAATGCCCAGTAGGTGCTTCTTTTGGGCGTTCAACGCCCAAAACGTTTCTTACTGGCCTTTTTTATGCCAGTAAGCTTTCCAAATTTTCCTGTAACCCTGTGACTTCAATCAATTGTTACTTCACCTTTTGAAGATACTCTGGCATCTACCTGTAAAACTTGATCAATTAGAAAAAAAAGGACAAATAAAATTAAATTTTGTGATTTGGCTGGGTTGCCTCCCAGCAAGCGCTTCTTTAATGTCATTAGCTGGACTGTTACTGAGCTTTTAATTAAGTCTCAGTTTTGAGCATTCTTACTCAAAATTACCTTCAAGATAATGCTTAACTCTTTGTCCATTAACAATGAACTTTTTGTTAGATTCATTATCATGAAGCTCTACGTATCCATATGGTGATACACTTGTAATTACATATGGGCCTCTCCACCGGGATTTTAATTTCCCAGGGAATAATTTGAGCCTAGAATTAAATAGCAGAACTTTCTGCCCTGGCTCAAATACTCTGGATGACAATTTCTTATCATGCCATCTTTTTGCTTTCTCCTTGTAAATTTTTGCATTCTCGAAAGCATTGAGTCTAAATTCCTCTAGCTCATTTAACTGGAGCAATCGTTTTTCTCCAGCTAACTTGGCATCAAGGTTTAGGAATCTGGTTGCCCAGTAGGCCTTGTGTTCCAGTTCCACTGGCAAGTGACATGCCTTTCCATACACAAGCTGGTATCGAGAGGTCCCTATAGGGGTCTTGAATGCTGTTCTGTATGCCCACAGAGCATCATCCAAGCTTCTTGCCCAATCCCTTCTACGGTTAATTACAGTCCGTTCCAGGATTCTTTTGAGTTCTCTATTTGAGACTTCAGCTTGCCCATTAGTTTGTGGGTGATATGGAGTAGCTATCCTGTGGCTAACTCCATAACGTACTAGAGCAGAGTAAAGCTGTTTATTGCAGAAATGAGTGCCCCCATCACTGATTAATACTCTAGGGATACCAAATCTGCTGAAGATGTGTTTCTGGAGGAATTTTAACACTGTTTTAGTGTCATTAGTGGGTGTTGCAATAGCCTCCACCCATTTGGATACATAATCCACTGCCACCAGAATATAAGTGTTTGAGTATGATGGTGGGAAAGGTCCCATGAAGTCAATGCCCCATACATCAAACAACTCAATCTCCAATATCCCTTGTTGAGGCATGGCATAACTGTGAGGTAGGTTGCCTGATCTTTGGCAACTGTCACAATTAAGCACAAACGCTCGGGAATCTTTATAGAGAGTAGGCCAGTAGAAGCCACTTTGGAGGACTCTTGTGGCTGTTCGCTCACTTCCAAAATGTCCTCCATACTGTGATCCATGGCAGTGCCATAAAATCTTTTGCGCTTCTTCCTTAGGCACACATCTACGGATTACTCCGTCTGCACATCTCTTGAAGAGATATGGTTCATTCCAAAGATAGTACTTTGCATCTGTGATTAATTTCTTTGATTGCACCCTACTGTACTCTTTGGGTATGAATCTCACTACCTTGTAGTTTGCAATGTCTGCAAACCATGGCACTTCCTGGATGGCAAAGAGTTGCTCATCCGGAAAAGTTTCAGAGATCTCAGTGAGAAGGAGGGACGCCCCTTCTACTGGTTCTATTCGGGACAGGTGATCTGCTACTTGATTCTCTGTCCCTTTTCTGTCTCTTATTTCTATATCAAACTCTTGCAGAAGCAACACCCATCTGATGAGTCTGGGTTTTGAATCCTGCTTTGTGAGTAGATATTTAAGAGCAGCATGATCAGTGTACACAATCACTTTTGATCCTACTAAATAGGATCTGAATTTGTCAATGGCGTAAACCACTGCAAGTAGCTCTTTTTCTGTGGTTGTGTAATTCTTCTGTGCATCATTTAGAACACGGCTGGCATAGTAAATGACGTGCAGAAGCTTGTCATGCCTTTGTCCCAACACTGCACCAATGGCATGGTCACTGGCATCACACATCAATTCAAATGGTAATGTCCAGTCTGGTGCAGAGATGATTGGTGCTGTAACCAATTTAGCTTTCAGAGTCTCAAAAGCCTGCAGACACTCTTTATCAAAGATAAATGGCGTGTCAGCAGCTAGCAGGTTGCTCAGAGGTTTGGCGATTTTTGAAAAATCCTTTATAAACCTCCTATAGAATCCTGCATGCCCCAGAAAGCTTCTGATTGCCTTAACATTGGCAGGTGGTGGTAATTTTTCAATTACCTCTACTTTAGCTTGGTCCACCTCTATTCCCTTGTTCGAGATTTTGTGCCCAAGGACAATTCCTTCAGTTACCATAAAGTGACATTTTTCCCAGTTTAAAACCAGGTTAGTCTCTTGGCATCTCTTTAGAACAAGTGCTAGATGGTCAAGACAGGAGCTGAATGAGTCTCCAAATACTGAAAAGTCATCCATGAAGACTTCCAGGAATTTTTCCACCATATCAGAGAAAATTGAGAGCATGCACCTCTGAAAGGTTGCAGGTGCATTGCACAGGCCAAATGGCATCCTTCTGTATGCAAATACTCCAGATGGACATGTGAATGCCGTTTTCTCTTAATCCTGGGGATCTACTGCAATTTGATTATAACATGAATATCCATCCAGGAAGCAGTAGTATTCATGACCTGCTAGTCTTTCTAGCATTTGGTCTATGAATGGTAAAGAAAAATGATCCTTTCTGGTGGCTGTATTGAGCCTTCTATAATCAATACACATACGCCACCCTGTAACTGTTCTTGTAGGAACCAGTTCATTTTTTTCATTATGAACCACTGTCATGCCACCTTTCTTAGGGACAACTTGGACAGGGCTCACCCAGGGGCTGTCAGAAATAGGATAAATGATCCCAGCCTCTAGTAATTTAGTGACCTCCTTTTGCACCACTTCTTTCATGGCTGGATTCAGCCGCCTTTGTGGTTGGACCACTGGTTTGGCGTCATCCTCCAGTAAGATCTTGTGCATGCATCTGGCTGGGCTAATGCCCTTAAGATCACTGATGGACCACCCAAGAGATGTCTTGTGTGTCCTTAGCACTTGAATTAGTGCTTCCTCTTCCTGTGACTCTAAGGTAGAGCTTATAATTACAGGAAAGGTATCACCTTCTCCCAGAAATGCATATTTCAGGGATGGTGGTAATGGTTTGAGTTCGGGTTTTGGAGGTTTCTCCTCTTCTTGAGGGATTTTCAAAGGTTCTATTATCTTCTCTGATTCCTCCAAATCAGGCTGAACATCTTTAAAGATGTCCTCTAGCTCTGATTCGAGACTCTCAGCCATATTGACCTCTCTTACCAGAGAGTCAATAATATCAACACTCATGCAGTCATTTGGGGTATGTTGCATGGCTTTGACAACATTCAACTTAAACTCCTCCTCATTGACTCTCAAGGTTACTTCCCCTTTTTGGACATCAATGAGGGTTCGGCCAGTTGCTAGGAAAGGTCTTCCTAGAATGAGAGTTGCACTCTTGTGCTCCTCCATTTCCAGCACCACAAAGTCAGTAGGGAAGGCGAATGGCCCAACCTTGACAATCATGTCTTCAATCACTCCTGATGGGTATTTAATGGAGCCATCAGCAAGTTGAAGACATATCCTGGTTGGTTTGATTTCTTCAGTTAAACCAAGCTTTCTGATAGTAGATACAGGTATTAGGTTGATACTTGCCCCAAGATCACATAAAGCTTGCTTGGCACAAGTACCCTCTAATGTGCATGGTATCATAAAGCTCCCAGGATCTTTAAGCTTCTTAGGTAAGCTTTTCAGAATGACTGCACTGCATTCTTCAGTGAGGTAAACTTTTTCAATTTCCCTCCAATCCTTCTTATGACTTAAGATCTCTTTCATGAACTTAGCATAAGAGGGTATTTGCTCAAGTGCTTCTGCAAACGGAATCTTTATTTCAAGAGTCCTGAGATAGTCTGCAAAGCGGGCAAATTGCTTATCCTGTTCCGCTTGGCGGAGTTTTTGAGGATAAGGCATTTTGGCTTTGTATTCCTCAACCTTAGTTGCTGCAGGTTTATTACCTACAGAAGTGGGTTGGGAAGCCTTTTTAGAAGGGTTGTCATCAGCACTTATATGTGACTGATCCCCTACTGGCATTTGGATGCCAGGGGTGGAAGCTGGAGTGGCGTTAGACGCCATTTCCCCATTTGTTACTGGCGTTTGAACGCCAGAACCATGCTCCCTTTGGGCGTTCAACGCCGGATCCATGCTTGTTTCTGGCGTTGAACGCCAGGAATGAGCATAGGCTGGGCGTTCAGCGCCAGTATTATTCCTCTCTGGGCTCTGATTGTCCTCAGAGGGATTTTGAGTAGCCATTTGTTCATTTCTTGGCTTCCTGCTGCTTTGAAGTGAGGTATTTAATGTTTTCCCACTTCTTAGTTGAACTGCTTGGCATTCTTCTGCTATTTGTTTTGACAGTTGCTTTTCTATTTGCCTTAACTGTACTTCCATATTCCTGTTAGCCATTCTTGTTTCCTGTAGTATTTCCTTGAATTCGGCTAGCTGCTGAGTTAAAAAGTCTAATTGCTGATTGAATTCATTAGCCTGATCTACAGGACTGAGTTCAGCAGTTACTGTTTTAGCTTCTTCTTTCATGGGAGATTCACTGCTTAGGTACAGATGCTGATTTCTGGCAACTGTATCAATGAGCTCTTGAGCTTCTTCAATTGTTTTTCTCATATGTATAGATCCACCAGCTGAGTGGTCTAGAGAGGTCTGAGCTTTTTCTGTAAGCCCGTAGTAGAAGATGTCTAGTTGCACCCACTCTGAAACCATTTCAGAGGGGCATTTTCTTAGCATCTCTCTGTATCTCTCCCAGGCATCATAAAGGGATTCATTATCTCCTTGTTTGAAGCCTTGGATGCTTAGCCTTAGCTGTGTCATCCGTTTTGGAGGGAAATAGTGATTCAGAAATTTTTCTGACAGCTATTTCCATGTTTTTATGCTGTTCTTAGGCTGGTTACTTAACCACCTCTTAGCTTGATCTTTTACAGCAAATGGAAACAGTAATAATCTGTAGACATCCTGATCCACTTCTTTATCATGTACTGTGTCAGCAAATTGTAAAAATTATGGCAGAAACTCTGTAGGTTCTTCATGTGGAAGACCAGAATACTGGCAGTTTTGCTGCACCATGATAATGAGCTGAGGATTCAACTCAAAGCTACTAACTCCAATGGAGGGTATACAGATACTACCCCCATATGAAGCAGTAGTGAGGTTAGCATATGACCCCAGAGTCCTCCTGGACTGATCATTCCCACTTAATTCCATAATGGAATAAAAGAGATGATATGTATGTTGCTATTGTTTATTTTATAAAAAAAATTAATTTTTATAAAATAAAATAAAAACAAAACAAATAAAAGAAATTGAAAAATATTTTGAAATTGAAATCTGAAATTTTTTTTTTATAAAATTTTCGAAAAAAATAGTTTTAAAATTAGTTAGGAAGAATATTTTTTTTGAATTTTGAATTTTATGATGAAAGAGAAAAATATGCAAAAGACACAAGATTTAAAATTTTTAGATCCAATGTTCCTTATTTTCGAAAATTTTGGAGGGAAAACACCAAGGAACACCAAACTTAAAAATTTTAAGATCAAAGCACAAGAAAGACTCAAGAACACTTTGAAAATTCACAAGAACACCAAGAACAAAAGGAAGAACACCAAACTTAAAATTTTTAGAAAACCAAGACAAATTTTTGAAAATTAAAGAAAACTTAGCAAGAAAACACCAAACTTAAAGTTTGGCACAAGATTCAATAAAAGAAAAATTATTTTTGAAAAAGATTCCAAAGAGGATACCCAATTATGAAGAACAACTACTAAAGCTCCAGCAAAATGGGCAGCAACTTTAGAGTTAATTTTAAAATTGGATATAAGTAAAAATTTTTGAAAGTTACTGCTGAAAAAGCACAAGAGAAACAAGAAGAGACGCAAAACAAGAAAAACTAAAGATCAATCAAGAAAAATGGACAAGAACAACTTGAAAATCAAGGAAGAACCAAGAACACTAACACGAAAATTTTAAAGAAAATATAAAATATGCAATTAACACCAAACTTAAAATAAGAGACTAAACTCACGAAAAATTAACAACTAATTAAGAAAAAAATAATATTTTTGAAAAGAAATTTTTGAAAAGAGACTATCCTATCAAAATTTAATGACTCTATAACAACAAAAATAAATCATTCCTAATCTAAGAAATAAAATAAGCCTTCAATTGTTCAAACTCAACAATCCCCGGCAACGGCGCCAAAAACTTGGTGCACGAATTTGTAATCCGCACAACTAACCAGCAAGTGCACTGGGTCGTCCAAGTAATACCTTACGTGAGTAAGGGTCGATCCCACGGAGATTATTGGTTTGAAGCAATCAATGTTTATTTTATGAATCTTAGTCAGGATGCCAATAAGATTATTTGGATTTAATTGTAAGAAGTCAAAGTATTTAAAATTATTGGAAAAAATAAAAGAGAATCAAATCGATACTTGGTGTGCAGTAATGAGAAATATGTTGGAGTTTTGGAGATGCTTTGTCCTTTGAATTTCTACTTTTCCTTGAAGTCCTCTTCCCACACGCATTGTTCCTTCCATGGCAAGCTCTATGTAGGGTGTCACCGTTGTCAATGGCTACTTCTCATCCTCTCAGTGAAAACGTTCCTATGCTCTGTCACAGCACGGCTAATCATCTGTCGGTTCTCAATCAGGTTGGAATAGAATCCATTGATTCTTTTGCGTCTGTCACTAACGCCCAGCCTTCAGGAGTTTGAAGCTCGTCATAGCCATTCAATCCCAGAATCCTACTCGGAATACCACAGACAAGGTTTAGACTTTCCGGATCCTCATGAATGCCGCCATCAATCCAGCTTATACCACGAAGATTCTGATTAAGGAATCTAAGAGATACTCATTCAATCTGATGTAGAACGGAGGTGGTTGTCAGGCACACGTTCATGGATTGAGGAAGGTGATGAGTGTCACGGATCATCACCTTCTCCATAATTAAGCGCGAATAAACATCTTAGATAAGAACAAGCGTGTTTGAATGGAAAACAAAGGAATTGTATTAAATCATCGAGACGCCGCAGAGCTCCTCACCCCCAACAATGGAGTTTAGAGACTCATGCCGTCAAAAAGTATGTAATTCAGATCTGAAAATGTCATGAGGTACAAGAATAGTCTCTAAAAGTTGTTTAAATAGTAAACTAGTAACCTAGGTTTACAGAAAATGAGTAAACTAAGATAATTGGTGCAAAAATCCACTTCTGGGTCCCACTTGGTGTGTGCTGGGGCTGGGACTAAAGCTATCCACGAGTTGAGGCCTTTCTTGGAGTTGAACTCCAAGTTATAACGTGTTTTGGGCGTTCAACTCCGGATTATGATGTTTTTCTGGCGTTTAACTCCAGACAGCAGCATGTACTTGGCGTTCAACGCCAAGTTACGTCGTCTTTCTTGGCGCAAAATATGGACTATTATATATTGCTGGAAAGCCCTGGATGTCTACTTTCCAACGCCGTTGAGAGCGCGCCAATTGGACTCCTGTAGCTCCAGAAAATCTATTTCGAGTGCAGGGAGGTCAGGATCCAACAACATCAGCAGTCCTTTTTCAGCCTAACTCAGATTTTTGCTCAGCTCCCTCAATTTCAGCCAGAAAATACCTGAAATCACAGAAAAACACACAAACTCATAGTAAAGTCCAGAAATATGATTTTTGCCTAAAAACTAATATTATTCTACTAAAAACTAATTAAAACATGCTAAAATCTACATGAAATTACCCCCAAAAAGCGTATAAAATATCTGCTCATCATTCACACACGCAAGGTTCCTTCCATGGCAAGCTGTATGTTGGTGGATCACCGTTGTCAATGGCTACCATCCATCCTCTCCATGAAAATGGTTCTCTACGGTTTCCCGCATTGTTAATCATCTGTCGGTTCTCATTCGTGCCGAAATAGGATCCATTGATCCTTTTGCTCTTTGTCACTGCGCCCAACATTTGTGAGTTTGAAGCTCATCACAGTCACCCCTTCCCAGATCCTACTCGAATACCACAGACAAGGTTTAGACTTTTCGGATCTCAAGAGTACTGCCAATTGATTCTAGCTTATACCACGAAGACTCTGGTTACACAGAATTGAACACTCTGTTGTCAGGAGAGGGAATCAAACTCGTGAACCAGGAATCCAAGAGATACAGATTCAATCTAAGGTAGAACGGAAGTGGTTGTCAGGCACGCGTTCATAAGTTGAGAATGGTGATGAGTGTCACGGATCATCACATTCATCATGTTGAAGTGTGAATGAATATCTTAGAATAGAAACAAGCGTGATTGAATAGAAAACAGAAATAATATTTCATTAATCCATCGAGACACAGCAGAGCTCCTCACCCCCAACCATGGGGTTTAGAGACTCATGCTATAGAAGATACAAAGTCAGATGTAAAATGTCATGAGATACAAAATAAATCTCTAAAAGTAGTTTTTATACTAAACTAGTAACCTAAGTTTACAGAAAATGAGTAAACTAAGATAGATAATGCAGAAATCCACTTTCGGGGCCCACCTGGTGTGTGTTTGGGCTGAGCATTGAAGCTTTCATGTGCATAGGCTATTCCTAGTGTTTAAGTCTAGCTTTTGTGCCAGTTTGGGCATTTAACTCCAACTTTTATGCCAGTTCTGGCGTTTAACGCCAGAATAGGGTAGAAAGTTGACGTTAAACGCCAGTTTGTGTGATCTCAACTTGGGCAAAGTATGTACTATTATATATTGTTGGAAAGCCCAAGATGTCTAATTTCCAACGCAATTAGGAGCGTGCCAATTAAGCTTCTGTAGCTCCAGAAAATCTATTTTGAGTGCAGGGAGGTCAGAATCCAACAGCATCTGCAGTCCTTTTTCAGCCTCTGAATCAGATTTTTGCTCAGGTACCTCAATTTCAGCCAGAAAATACATGAAATCATAGAAAAACACACAAACTCATAGTAATGTCCAGAAATGAGATTTTTGCATAAAAACTAATAAGAATATACTAAAAAGTAACTAAAACAAACTAAAAACTACATGAAAATACCACCAAAAAGCGTATAAAATATCCGCTTATCACCCGGATAGAGTCAAAAATCAAGACTTAGGAATTTGAAATTTTAACTATGATAATTAAATTTAGTGAATTTTTTCGAGTAGGATGATGTAATTTTATGCGGAAAAATGCATAAAAACGCATGTTGGTAATTTAACGGCATTATCGCCTTAAGTATGTCTGGCACTGCAAATGAAAAAATTAATTAGGAGTGAAGAGAAATAAAAAATCAAAATTCATTATAGGAGTAGTGAAAATAATTAAAATACGGATTAAAAAACTAATCTTAAAGGTTTTGGTCCAAAGTTAGGCCAAACAAACCAAAAATAAAAAATGGTTGGACCGAGCCTAAGTTGGACCTAAACCCAACATATATATAAGCCTATTAGAGGCATTTCAACCTCTTTTCAGCACTTGAGGGAGATAAGCACGCTGAGTTTGAGAGAGGGAGGAAGAACCCTAACATTACTATTCACTTTCATCTTCTTTGGATCATAACTTTTGATTCGGAGCTTCGATTGATAAGCCATTTGCGACCATGCGTTGCTCTCTTCATCCTCTTCGATTATATCTAATTCTTTTGGTAAGAAACTCTAAGCTTTTTGTCCAGTTTTCTTTTCCCTAGTAATTCACATTTTTGGTTCAAGGGATGTTGAGTTATTGTGATTTTGGTTGTTTAGGGATGCTCTAGCATGGATTCCAAATGGTTCCACTCTAAATTTAAGTGGGTTATGGTAAGAAAGATTAACTTCCTTCATTATCCCTAATTTTATGTATGAACTCTAGTATGAATATTGATATATATTGTTGTGACTAGATTATATGGAATAGTGATTGGTTGGGATGAATTTGGTGTGAAGTAAAACTTGATTGAAAAATTTGAGAGCAGTAGTTTGAGTGACGAACCTTGGAGATTGAGCGAGGAAAGGCTTCATGGGTTTGAATCGCCGACATTTAGGTATGGGTTTGAGTTTTTAGTAGACATTATGTAAAGTTATATGAATGCCTAGGTTAGTTGTCCCTAGGATAGGATTGAAATGAATTGTATGTGTTTGTGATTAGTTGAGTGAATAAAAATTGTTGCAAATTGTTGAGAATTGTGGTGTCAATGTTGTTGAACTTGAATTGAGATTGTATGATTTGAGAGATGCTGGAATGTGGTAATATGAATGATAAATTGTTATATTGGGTTACCTTTGATTGGTAATGGAATGAGATTTGGGTCGAAGGCCGAGGTTGGGTAAGTTCAGGTAAGCTTGATGGAGTGATATATGTGAATTTGTGATCTGTGATTGTAATGATAATGCAGAGTTTGGTTAATTGTGGTATTATGCAAACTAATTATATAATAGATGTTTGAATGGAATTGATGGGAATTGGGTGTCATAGGCCTTGAAGGATTATAATAGTGAATTGGGCATGATGTTTGAGTATTGAAAATATTTAGGAAGTGGTTTGTATTGGTTTTTAAAAAGGAAATGAATTTGAGAAATGGTACAAATTGAGTATGCAGAATTTTGGAAAAAAATGGTTTTTAACCAATTTCGGTGGACCGTAACTCGATCCTCGAAGTTGAAAATTTGACAAAACTAGATTTTTATAAAATTATCTAATGATCTTTTCAATGGTTCAAGAATCGTTGAAAAATGAGTTTTGAGTAGAAAGTTATAAAGGTTTAAAATTTGGGTTAAAACCTAAATTTCTACAGCAAAATAGATGTATACCTGCGTACGCAGACGTGTCCCGCAATCCGAGTATAGGGCCCTGTCCAGTACTTTTGCGTATGCAAATGTGGGTTGCGTACACGACTTTGAAAAATTTTAAAATCTCGTGTATGCGAGCTTATGCTGCTGCCAAGACACTCGCGTATGCGACTATAGTCCACATGCGACAATGCACTTTTCGAACCTCATGCATACGTGGATGGCATGCATATGCATGGCCTTCTGTTTTGCCAAAAATGAAATTTTAAGCTTTCAACCATTCTTCTAGCCTTCCATACTCTAATAAGCTCTGTTTTGAGTCTAGAGCCAGAATAATAGAGAGTAGAGGAGTTAGGGAAGAAGCCTAGTGAGTTGATATTGAGAGATAATGGTGAACAACTATGATTATGACTATAAATGAAGTGAAATATGATTTTGATGATAATTGATGATGATGTGAGTTTGGTACTTAATAAGAAAAGTATTGGGTTTTAAATTGTGGATTGATATTATTGGGTTTTGAATTATGGATTGATATGTCATGGCTAAATGAAGAGAATGAGCTGGAATTGAGAATGGTTGTGAGAACGGTGGTCGTATCCTGCTCAGGTGTTAATGAGAGATGCGATATTGAGGAATAGTGATTAATTATGAGTAAGGTATGATGAGGGTGAGTATGATATCCCAAGAATGAATAGAATGTGTACAATAGTGACTGTGAATATGATGAGGGTTTCTGGCCAGGCAAGGATGGTGGTATAATCCTACTTGCTCAGTGCGTAAACCATTATGCAGGGACGGTGGTTTTATCCTGCCTGCAGTAAGGATGGAGGTGTGATCCCGCTTACAGATTGAATTATGTAGTAAGGACGAAGGCGTGATCCCACTTGCATATTGTTTTGTGTTTGGCAAGGACAATAGTTTAATCCTGCTTGCAGATTGAGTTGTGTTTAGCAAGGACGGTGGTGTGATTCCGCTTGAATATTGGATTGTGTTTAGCAAGGACGGTGGTATAATCCCGCTTATAGGTTGACTTATGATTGTAATCCGAACAAGGATGGTGGTGTAAGATACCCGGTAAGGACAGTGGTTAAATCCTGCTTACTGTGGAGGCAAAGACGGTGGTGAAATTTTGCTTGCATGTTTCGAGCAAGGATAATGGTGTAATTCCGCTTGTTTATGGAACCTACGGGTAAGGATAGTGGTTGAATCCCGCTTATCCGAGTCGGCTCTGACAACATAACAGACGTGTGAGATCATGGCTAGTAAGACAGACATGCATCATTTGCATCTATATGACATTGTTTGAGTGTGTTTATTGTATATGGTTTGCGTATATGATTATTATTGATTAATTGCTATCTGTCATAATTGCTGTAATTGAATTTGGTTGTGTTTGAATTTCCTTACTTGTGTTTGCTGTTACTGATCAACTATGAGACCATACTTATGGATGCCAAGATACATTGGGAGAAATTGAGACTGAACAGAGATAGGATGAGTGAAAACCAGAGATGTATGAGTATAGTTATTTAGGCCTAGCATACCTTACTGTTTATCTGGTTTTGTATACTTCTGGGTTTGAATTTCTGTTTGTTGAAGTTTTAGGATTTCCTAGAAGATTTGTGTAGTCTTCACATCGTCTTTGCTTTAGAACTATTACCCCTACTGAGAACCCTGAAAGGGATGATGTTCTCACCTGTTTCACAAATTTTCACTTTACAGGTACTGGACGTGATGCACCTCGTTGAGCGTGCCAATTTTTCTTTGTGAAGTAAAGATTGTCTTTTGGGAGTTTTTACTTTTGCTTTGATGTTATATATATATATATATATATATATATATATATATATATATATATATATTCTCCACCGCTGTATATTATGACTTGTATATCCTTCTTAGAGACTGATTTTGGAGAATCAGGAGTTGTGTTGTGTTTAGAATTTTGGGTTGTATTATATTAACTAGTTGGCTTTATCTTCGTTGGTCAAGACTAGTGTTATTATGTATAACCTTTAAATCATATATATATTTCTGTCATTTTGCTATGTATACCGTCGATTTTGGAAGCGTGATGCAATTTTGCTTATGTCTTTCCTTCACGGGCTCCTAGTATATCATATTCCTTCTATTATATATGTATGTATTTTATATCGTAGCACCTCACAACTGTTGATTTACGACCAAGGCATAAAACTTTGTGTGGTAGGGTGTTATAACATTAATTAAGTTCGTTTTTCCCTTCAACATGATTTTTTTATGAACAAAACAAAAAATAGTAAATCAAATATAAAATTACACATTTCTAATACTAATAATCAATTATTCATAGTTGTAAGAATCAAACCGGTGATCGAACCAGTCAGACTACTAGTTCACTGGTTTATTGGTTCAACCGATAAGTTACTAGTTGAACCGATAGAACCAGTTCTACGTAAATAAAAATATAAAATAGTCAAAATTTTAAAATTAAAATTTAAATAGACATCTTCACTAATATTTTAAAAATAATAAAATTTCAACAAATTATAATCAATAAGTTATAATCCAGTTATCATTAAATAAATATATAAAATTTTAGTATCTTTTTATAATAAAGATTTTTGAATTTTATTTTCATACTAAAGTAACTATTTTTTATTTCAATAACTAACTAATTATTTTATATTTATTATAGTTGTTTTATTAAAAAATAATATTTAATAAATATCATAAAATCATAAAAAGAATAATGATATTGTAATTAATAAAAATATTTGCTATTTTTGTTTATATATATTTAATAATATTTATATTAATAATTATGAATAATAAAAATATAATTAATTTAAATATAAGTGAGTATAAAATTAAAATAATATTAACAAAATTATTGTTTGTTTTTACTATATAATTAATAATTAGCATATAAATTAACAAGGAACAACATAACTTAGTGGCAAAGAGAGCATGCAATAACAAGGAGGACTTAAATTCAAACCACATTTTCAACAATTTTAGAATTTTCTCTATAGCAATTCGCTTGGACCGATTTTCTACTGGTTTCCACCAGTTTTGACCGGTTCTCACCGGTTCTAATCCTTACATGGTCATATCACTGGACTGGACATGTTAAGGGTCTAATTCACCGATTTTTTGATCGAACCGGTCGATCCGATCCTATTCTTACAACACTGCTAATAATACTTGCTAAAAAAATGTTTGAGAGAGAGAACAAACATATATATAATGATATATATATCATTCCTCTATTTTGATACACAAGACAATTGTATCACAAATTTTATGAGGTTGTAAGTATATATAATCAAGATCAACATAAATCAACCATTATTTAAGATATGATAACTTATAGAAACTTTAACAAACAAATAATACCTCCTCATTAGTATTATTGTTTGGATTGCTTGAAGTGCTAGCTAGTTGAGCAGCTGATATCTCAAGATCCACTCCTGAGCTTTTTTGTTGCAGTAGCATCTTAACAAGAGATTTTAATTCATCTATTTTTTGTTACATCACATCAACCTTACCCTCTAAGTTGCTTTCTCATTTGCATGTTGCGGCTTAAGGGTGGTAATTTCTTTATTTTTTTTCTTCAACAAAATTAGTGTGATAACTCTTCCATAATATCACACTCGCCCTGCCTTCTCTTTTCCAAATATGGATTGAAAATATCTAATTGCTGATTCTGTAAACTTTCTATTCTCAACTTGAAGATGTGCCTATGTTAATTTAAAGAAAAATACAAATAATTAAAAAAATAGAAAAATAACTACACAATTGGACTAGAAACATATATCATTTAACAACATCAAAACAATACTACAAATTAAAAATAACATCAAGAGTCTTTAACTCAGCTGCAAGCATAAAAGTAATAATAATTGGGGATAAGTATGATTTCGTTCCCCAACGTATGGGCTGAAAATTTATTTCGTCTCTCACCTTTTTTCGCTCCAAAATGGTCCCCAAGGTTTCAGTTTGTTTTGAAATCGTTCTTCGGACGAAAATACCCCTCCCTCCCTCCCTCCCCTCTTCTTCCTCAACACCCATCTTCTTCCTCAACATTAACCAACAGCAGCAGAAGCAGATCCACAAATACAGAAACAAAAACATGCAACAATGCATAACAACAAGCTCAACCAGAAGCGGAAGAACAGCAACAACAACAACCAGATACAGAAGAAGAACAACAACAACCATGGATCTTGTATACAATTAACCATTAACAGAATCTAAGCTAATTCTATCAAATCCAAGCTAATTCAACAACAACAATAACAATTCAGCAGCAACTTTCAGCAATTCAATAACCTAAAATCAACTAACAGAAAATTAAAATCATCAAAATGATAACCTGAATTATGAAAATAGAAAACAGAAAAGAGGAGACAGGGGAGGCAGTAGTGGAGCGTGGCGGTCTGGGCATGACAGGAAGGGGCTGGAGGGAAGGGAACGGGCGGCAGTGAGCTCTGATTCCTTTTATGACAGAGATTGAGGGAGGGGAAGCAGGGATGCTCGCTGGCGGTGGTGAAGTAGGGGAGGCTGCGGCGGGCGGTGGTGCGGCGGGTATGGCAGAAGAAGAAGAAGAAGAAGAAGAAGAAGAAGAAGAAGAAGAAGAAGGCGGGCGGTGGTGCGGCGGGTATGGCGGAAGAAGAAGAAAAAGAAGAGGCGGCGACGGCAGGCGGACAGTGGTGGTGCAGCGGTGAGCTCGTCCCTCTTCTCTCCCCCCCTCCGCCCTCCCCCCACCTTTCTCGGCCCCCTCCCCCCTTTCTTTCTTTCTCGCCCCCCCCCCCCCCCTTCTCCCACCCCGCTTCTGTATCCCCCTTTCTTTCTTTTTTCTTTTTTTTATTTTATATTTATTTCATTTTATAATTTTTTTAATAAAGAGTAATTTGGTAATAAAAAAATATAATTGGTAAAAAGGACGATTTTAAAACAAACTAAAACTTTTGGGACCATTTTGGAGCGAAAAAAAGGCGAAGGATGAAATAAATTTTCATCCTCTACGTTGGGGACCAAAATCATACTTATCCCTAATAATTGATTAGCAAATGACCAAGACACAAGACACTCATTACCTATTTTGACCAAATTAACTCCCAATACTTATAATTACATCCAAAGTGTCTTCATCCAATAGTTTGCTCTTTGTGTTTTGATGAGTTTCAACAAACATTTCAGCTTAATTTTATTGAAAGAATAAAAAATATTCAAACGAGGAATTGCTTCTTTCAATAATTCAAGTAGAGCAATAAAAAATGCATTGTTCCAACCATTTAGAGATTTCAATATATACATTTGGATAATGAATAATAATGCCAAAAAAATTTTACAATTTTTTCTTTTTCAAACAACTTATAAATTTTTTTCGTATCTTCATTTGGTCCATCATCATCTTAATCTCCTTCGAGCACATACCCAAACGTCTCATTTAGCAACTTTTCAATGTTATCGACAAAACCTTGTTGGTCTATAATTTTATTACTTTCTTTGCATTTAGCATTATTGTAGGATCCTCTTTAATTTCCATTCAATTGAATTAATATAATTTTGAGTTCACGTAAAATGGTCCTCTTTGCATAAATAACAAAGGCAACAATGGCAAAAATTTAAATGACATTAGAGATATACAATTTCTACAGCGATTAGATGATGCTTCCCTAACTCTCTTTATCAATGTCTTCATTAATCAATCACTGCAGGAAGCAAAAATATCTGAACTGCAATAACTATTTTAAAAAATACATTAAAAAAATCAGTTTTAATTAGTCATTAATTTAGGCTAGAAAAAGTAATTATTCTCACCATTGAGCAAATACATTTGCAGAGAGAAAAAATTATCAAAATAAGTGAAAAACAAATTGTACAACAATAACAAAATGAACAAATTGAAGAATTATTGAAATGTTTATATTTATCACCCAAATAATGATTAAACGCATTTCCTTACAATTTGAGGAACAATTTGATGACATGCTCTTAAAACTTAACAATGTGATGCATTTTATGTGTACATAGAAAAAGAATGACGAGAATTTAGTGGCTTAGCTGTAATTTATAGTGAGTTTTATATATAATAAGAAAATAAAAAAAGAATAAATATCTAAATTAATAAAGACCATGAAAATAATAATAATAATAATAATAATAATAATAATAATAATAATAATAATAATAATAATAATCTGCCGTAATCTTAATAATTTAACATAATATTAATTTTAATAAAATAATCAAATAAATTGAAATGGAAACACTTTTAACAGCATAATCAAATATTTACTATAATAAATGGACTTGAAAATAATATCATCATTAATTAATAAATGTAGACTAATAATTGAACTTTTTATTTAAATAAAAAATCATTTTTTACTCAAATAAATCAAATTATAGAAATTTATCAAATTACATATTTAGTTATATTTTTAAACAGTGAAACTGAAAAAAAAATACAAAATTTTCATTGTTGCTGACAGCGAAAATGGGATAGAAATATTTAACATTTTTATTGCTGCAGACTGCGAAAATAAAAGTGTTTTTGGCAACTTTATTAGTGAAAATGATACAAGATTTTGGCCAACGCTTATTGCAAAAATCAAGTGACATTTTTGCCCTCCTAATCTGTCAAAATATAGCACTAGTAGGTTGTTTAATTTTTGTATATAGTACTGTAAAGATAGAAGCAGTAATGTTCAGGGATTATGTTGTCTATAAATACAAGAAGTCATTTTTAACAAATATATTATCAACCTCACATTTCTCACAAAATGACAAACGATTTTGTTAGGTAAACAATGACTTTTATAAACAATGTGAACAATGAGTTTTAAAACAGACCCAATAAAGTAAAAAAGCACTCTACCTCCAAATTATCTCCTATATCTTAATATTAGGATAACCATTTGCACCTCTAGTGAATTGAACATCCAATCATTGTTAACTGTGCATGAGTAAATTGAATAAAAAAAATAACCATTTAATTAAAACATAATCATTTGCATACCTATTGAATTGAACATTCGATATATCTATTGTTCACATTGTTTAGTATTCTCATTATCTACCTATATTTTTCCTTATTCATATCATTGTTGTTGTTGTCTATCCGAATGTAACTAGACATAACGATGACTGTATATCTTTTGAATGCAATAACCCAATAATTATAATGCATGCATACTCGATGGTTGTAAATTGTAATAGTTAATTAAGCTTAAAAGTTTTATTGAAGTGAATATGGGTTTATTAGGAGGGAGGCATATAATAGAAGTCGGGTATTGGATTCTATTTTTGAACAACAGTTAAAGTGTGCGATACAAAGTGTTTTGGCTAAAAGATTATGAGCAGTGTGCTATGTTTGATTGCCATGGGAAGATTGTAGCACAACAAATGATAGAACTTTGCATTAAAGTAGTGAACATTGGTGATAGTTCTTCGTCTCTTCTTGTTCAGGTGTATCGAGTTCTGGCAACACTAAGGCGTAGTCAAAGAAATGATATTGGTGGCTCCTGGGTTGCGTCCTTTGTACCAATGAATATTCAAATTGATTTTGATAGTGATAGTAATGAGGATATAGAGTTCGTTCCAGAAATTTAACTTTTCGAACTTCCACAATCATTGTTTATCCTACTGCCAAAGCCTCCCCTTCTTAGTCCTTTCCAAGTCCCAAGTTATTATTTCCAATGGAACTTAATGCTATAAAGATCGATTTGATGTCTTCTGGTCTCAGGGCCCTGATGGCTATAATACGAACGGGAGTATGGAGTTGTTAGTTGGGCATATATTCTATAACACAGAGTTCCCGCACCTAGCCATCAAAAACCGCAACATTCAGAGAAGCGTTAAGTATCGGATAATTGAGTTTGATCGGGTGAAGTACCATTATCATTGCAAGCATTATGCACTGGTGCTGGAAACTGGCTCTGCAGAATTCGCACAGATAGACCGGCAAATATATTGGGTCGTCCAAGTAATATCTGAGGTGAGTCAGGGTCGATCCCACGATGATTATTGGTTTGAGCAACTAGTGGACACCTTGCAGATCTTAGTTAGGGGGATAGAAATTATAGTTTGTCATGAAAAGCAAATAAAATAGATAAATAGAACGTTACTAAGTATATAGGAATTCAACGATGATAGAATGGTTGAGGCTTTGGAGATGCTTTGTCCTTCCAGATGAACTTTTCTTACTGTCTTCTTCAATAACCTTCTGATTCCTTCAATGGCAACCGTATGTAATTAACTTATGTCCTCTCATCAAGTTAACCTCCTCTACTGCAGCAATCCACCACGTTGAGATGACTCATGTCCTCTCATCAAGCCACCTCTAGGTTTCTCACTGTAGCAGAAGATGAAGCTCTAAGCAGTCCACTCCAGTTCACGATCCTACTCAAGGTGCCACAGACAAGGCAGATCTTCCGGATCAGAAAGTGCCACTTCTCTGACTCTAGCCTTAACGCCACAGAAACTTCACGCACCAATAGTCAACGGGAATATATGTCACATATCCAAAGTTGCTCAGATACTCTATAGGAATCCGCAATGAAATCTCTAACTTTAGTTCAACGCTATCGGGTCAGGAATCGCACGGAACCCATGTAGAACAAGGGTGATTGTCACGGGTCACCCTCAATTCATAAGGTGAAGAACGAGGTTGCATAAGAGAATAGAATCAGACATATTGAATGAAAACAGTAATATTATTGATCCATGAAACTCAGCAGAGCTCCTAACCTTAACCTTAGGAGGTTAGCGACTCATGCTGACTAAAAAATACAATGAAAGGTTCAAACAGGCAAGATTCCTCCAACAAGCTAGGGTGAACTCTTGTATATAAATACTAATCTAATGATTAAGGATTACAGAAATATGATAGACTAGTCTTAGGAGTACGAAAATCCACTTTTGAGGCCCACTTAGTGAGTGTTTTGGCTGAGCTTTGAGTGTCTCCACGAGCTAGGGTCCCTTAGGGGCATTGAACGCTGGCTAGGGACCCTCTTTTGGGCATTGATCTCCAGTTGCTCCCCTGTGGGCGCTGGACGCCAGGAATGGTGCTGGTAGCTGACGTTGAACGTCAGTTTTGGGCCTTTATTTTCGAAACAAAGTATAAACTATTATATATTTCTGAAAATCCCTGAATGTTAGCTTTTTATAGCCATTAAGAGTGTTCCATTTGGACTTTTGTAACTCCAGAAAAGCTTCTTCGAGTGCACGAAGGTCAAATCCTGACGGCATCTGCAGTCCTTTCTCTGCTTCTGAATCAGACTTCTGCTCAAGCTCCTCAATTTCAGTTAGAAAATACCTGAAATCACCATAAAACACACAAACTCAAAGTAGAATCCAAAAATATGAATTTTTCACTAAAACCTATGAAAACTTAATAAAACTTAAACAAAACACAATGAAAACTTTATGAAAATGATGCCAAAACGCATATAAAATATCCGCTTATCAGAACACCAAACTTAAAATGTTGCTTGTCCCCAAGTAATCAAAAACACAGTAGGATAAAAAGAAATAGAAGGATGCAATAAATTTCAGAGTTCTCAATGAAGCTCAGTTTCAATCAGATGAGCGGGACTAGTAGCTTTTTGCTTCTGAACAATCCTGGCATCTCATTTTCCATTGAAGCTTAGAGTAGTTGGCATCTTTAGGAACTTAGAATCTAGATGGTACTATTGATTTTCTTAGTTAAGTTATTTTTTATTCTTGAACATAGCTTCTTTAGAGTCTTGGTCGCGACCCTAAGCACTTTATTTTTCAATATTATCACCAGATACATAAATGCCACAGACACTTTAACTGGGTGAACCCCTTAGGATTGTGACTCAACTTTGCTAGAGTCCCCAGCTAGTGGTGTCCAGAGTTCTTATGCACACTCTTTGCTTTGGACCACGACTTTAACTGTTCAGTCTCAAGTTTTCCACTTGACACCTTCACACCACAAGCATATAGTTAGGGAAGCAGCTCATTTAAACTGCCTAGGCTAAGATATTTCATTTAGGCATTCCTAACCATTGATGCTCAAAACCTTGGATCCTTGCTCTTGCCTTTTGGTTTAAAGAGCTATTGGCTTTTTCTGCTTACTATATTTTTTTCTCGCAATTTTTTTTCTCATGCTGTTTTTTCTTGCTTCAAGAATCAATTTTAGAATTTTTCAGATCACCAACAATACTTCACTTTTATCCTCATTCTTTCAAGAGCCAACATTCTTAACTCCAACATCAAATATGCACTGTTTATTCATACATTCAGAAAATAAAAGCAATGCCACCACATCAAATAATTGAACTATTCTTAATGTATAACTCGAAATTCATGCATCTTACTTTTCTTTTTCAAATAAAATACTTTTTCTTTTAAGCAAGGTGATAGATGCATGGAATATTTCATAGTTTTAAGACATAAAGACAGATGATCATGCACTAGAAACAGACAATAAAACAAAATACATAGAAAACAGAAAAAAAATAATATAGGTAACATGGGAGTAAAGAGAACGAATCTACCTTAGTGATGGCGGCTACTACTCCTTCTGGAGGATCCAATGGAGTGCTTGATTTTCTCTATGTCACGCCCCTGCCTTTGTTGTTCTTCCCTCATAACTCTTTGATCTTCCCTCATGGCTCTTTGATCTTCTCTTATGTCATGGAGGATGGTGGAGTGCTCTTGATGTCCCATCCTTAGTTGATCCAAGCTGGAGCTCAATTTTCCTAGAGAAGTGTGCAATTGGTCCCAATAGCCTTGGGAAGGAAAATGTATCCCTTGAAGAATCTCAGGAATTTTTTCTTGAGGCAGCTTCACATGCTCTTGCTGTGGTCCATGTGCTGGCTCTCTAGTTTGCTCCATCCTCTTCTTGGTGATGGGCTTTGGTGATAAATCTTTCCATCTCCCATGATTCGGAGGTGGAAGCAACTGCTTTTCCTTTCCTCTTTCTAGAGGATTCTCTGACTTTGGGTGCCATAAGTGTGAATGAAAAGCAAAAAGTAAGGATTTTCCAACACCAAACTTAAAAGCTTTGCTCGTCCTCGAGCAAAATATGAAGAAAAGAGTAGAAGAAGAAGAGAATAGAGAAGATGGAGAGGGATAGAGGATTCGGCCAAGAAGGGATTTTAGTGAATGGATAGTGTGTGTATGAAGGGTAGGAAGAAGGGGTATTTATAGGAGTGGGATAGGTTGCGTTCGAATGAATGGATGGGAATTGGGTGGGAAATTTTTGAATTTGAAGTGGGTGAGGGTTGGTGGGAGTTATGATAGTTTTGGGAAGTGATATGGATGTGATTGGGCTAGGGTTTATAGGGTAGAGTGGAAGGGGAAGAGTAAAAGGAAGAGAGAGAAGAAGGTGGGGTAGGTGGAGATTCTGTGGGACCCACTAATCCTGAGAGGCTAGGGAATTCGAGTTCCCTCCCTCCTTGTGGGTGTTGAACACCCAACTCTTGCTCCTGGCTGGGGTTCAACACCAGTAATGTGCCTCTAAGTGGGCGTTGAACGCCCATTTGGGTGTTCCTACCTGGCGTTCAATGCCAGGTTTCTGCCCCATCACTAGTGTTCAATGCCAGCAACGTGCTCCCTGGCTGGCGTTCAATGCCAGCACTGTGCTCTCTGGCTGACGTTCAACGCCAGCAAGATCTCTTCTCCACGGTGTTCTATTTTCAGCTCTGACTGTTTCTGTTTCTGTTATAATTACTTCACATGATCATAAACTCAAAGAAAACATTAAAATTAAACTAATATAACTTAAATAAACTTAAAGAAAAACAAGAAAACATTAATTATTGATGGATTGCCTCCCGACAAGCGCTTCTTTAACATCACTAACCTGATGGTTAGCTCCTTACGGAGATTGATAGGGGCTTAGAATTTCGCCCCTTATAGTGAACTTCTTGCCTGTGCTCTCATGGATAAGTTTCACATGTTCTAGAGACAGGATCATGTTCACAGTATGTAGAATGACAAGATTGTCAGTGAAGATAACTCTCATGCCAAGTGAGAGGCCTTCAGTGGAGATTTTCTTATCCCTCCAGCCCTTGGGCACTTTCTTACTACCATTCCTCTTAGAGCTTGATTATGGTTGCCACACACCAAACTTAGAACTAGTGTTTGGGAGCTCAGTTAGGCTCTGTACTGAGAGGAGTGGTTGAAGCACTTCATGTTTATGAATGATGCTTCCTGCAGTTGAGGTAGAATGAGGTTTATGAACCTTGAACACAAGATAGTCCTCATCTAATTGCAGGACTAGTTCTCCTCTGTCTACATCAATTACAGCCTTGGCTGTAGTTAGGAAGGGTCTTCCGAGGATGATGGATTCATTCTCTTCCTCCTCAGTATCCAGGATTATGAAGTCAGCAGGGATGTAAAGGTCTTCAACCTTCACCAAGACATCCTCTACCAGTCCATAAGCATTTTTCATGAACTTGTCTGCCATCTCTAGTGAGATTATTGCAGCTTATACCTCAAAGATTCCCAGCCTCTCCATTACAGAGAGAGGCATGAGGTTTATGCTTGACCCTAGTCACACAAAGCCTTATCAAAGGTTGTCGTACCTATGGTGCAAGGAATTAAGAAGCATCCGGGATCCAGTTTCTTCTGAGGTAATTTTTGCTGAACCAAGGCATTGAGTTCCTTGGTGAGCACTGGAGGTTCTTCCTCTAATGGCTTTGTGCCAAATAGCTTGGCATTAAGCTTCACTAGAATTCCTAGGTACCGAGCAACTTGTTCTTCCCTAGTTTCCTCTTCTTCATCAGAGGAAGAGTACTCTTCAGATTCTATGATCTTTAACCAAGTATTCAATGGAACTTTAATGGGTTCCTCATGAACCTTGGGTTTTATCAGTTCTTCAATAGGGGAGTTCTCAGTGGGCTTAGGGTTGCCAACTACCCCTATTGTGGCGTTCAACACCAGGACTTGTGTTTCTTTGAGCGTTGAATGCCCATCTTGCATCCCTATACTGGCGTTCAACGCCAGTTTTGGTACTGCTTTGGGCGTTGAACGGGTCAATGCCATTAATATCCCCTCTTTGGGCGTTGAACTCCCGGTAAGGACCTCCTTACTGGCGTTCAACGCCACTATTGCCTCCTCAGATTCGACATCCACTTCTGTATTAATGGCCTTGCACTCTTCTCTTGGGTTCACCTAGTATTACTAGGAAGAGTGTTTGGGGGGGTGATGACTGAGCATCATGTATCCTTTTTCTTATCTAAAAGGACCATAAAAAGAGCATAATCTCATTTATCAATGCAATTTTATGAACTAAATGATATATATTATGGTACATTGTTTTGAAATGGGTTTGTGTTGAATTTTAGGTGAAAATAAAGAGCAACAAAAAGGGAAGAAAATAACATATGAAGCTGGGCGTGCCACTTGAAGCTATGGGCGTGGCACGCCAAGCCAACATTCCAGCAAAGAAGGTTGAAGAATTTCACATGGGCGTGCCACTAACAAGAAAAAACTCACATTCTAAGCGCAGTTCAATCGATTGTGCAACAACTTTAATTGATTGAATTTTGAGAACTCATATTGCCGTACAAAAATCAATCGATTGTGTTACACTTTCAATCGATTGAATTCTACAAAAAAATCCATACTGTCTTGTGACATCCAATTGATTGTGTTATACGTCCAATCGATTGAATTATCAAAAAACACGATTTCAGTAACATTTACGAATGTAACGAATCAAGGATAAAAAAACTAATTAATTTGGATTGCCAAATATTTATGACGATTAATGGAAGATCTATTTCGTTATTGTTTTTGTTTTTAATTGTTAATAAACATAATAGATGAAAAATAAAATAATAATTTATAAAATAGAAGATAAATTTTATAATTAAATAATATATAAAGAATTAATTTGTAATTAAATTAAATAAAATCTATTTGACTGTTATTAAAAAATTTAAAAAATATATTTTATATGAAACCATTAAATAGAACAACATTATGGGACCATTAAATAATCCAAACGATATGGAACCGTCGAATCATCGGCCTAGCTACTATGGTCATAACTCACACAATCCTCATAAGGATATTTGCAACTAAACATACCTGAACGTTCTGGAAACTAAAAAAAACACTTCATTAAATTCAACTGGGGGCTCTTAAGGAACAAATAAAGCTGAAGATGTTTGGAGGAAGAATTTGAGTTAGGAACTCCCAATTCCAACACCTCTAGTGGCAATGGCGACATCTGCTATTATTAAGCTCAAAAGATTATCAACAACAACAATATCAACAAGATCTAAAAGATTATACAAAGGATCTAATGGTCTTTCCAAAACAGAATTTAATTTGTTGACCATTTCCAAATCTCCATATAAGGATTTTATATTATAATATTTAAATTTTTTTATGATATATTTTTTACCTGACTGTTACAAACATCAAGTCATAATTCGGCATTATGACTCATAACTCGACCAAATAAAGCACAGATTGGCGTTACACGTTACGAACCAAGCATAATGGCCCACATACTAGAATCAAAATGTCAAACCAGACATCATCACCCATTAAACCTTATTATTATTATTATTCAATTCAGATAATGAAACAGAAACATAACCGACTTGTTTCACTCCGCATATAAAGGTATAACATCTTCTCCTTAAGCACACACATTGAATTCTCAATACTAACTTAAGTTTCGGAGTGCCTTTGCAGGTACACTCCCCCTGTTTCTTATTTACGCTCTGCGCGGTTGGACATCCCCTCGGAGTGAAGCTCAGACTTCCACAAAGCTTAAAGATTGGCACCGAAGATAACAACTCGGCGCCGACTCCCATAAACGGAGCTCCCCCTTCAGGTATCCACACAAGAACAATTGGCGCCCACCGTGGGGCCGAGAATATAATTTTTTTCTTTATATCATCGGCCTTGACGTTCTCTCTTGGAGCCATGGCTAAACAACTTCCACCCACACCATCTAAACTCCTTCAGATGGTGACCGAGCTACGGCAAGCCAACCAGCGCATGGCCGAAGAGAACCAGAGAATGGCATATCAAATTGCCAATTTAAATAATACCCGAATCGAAAACAACAACGATCGGCAAGAACAAACAGAAGAAGCCGAGCATCAGTCAGGACTGACGCATGTCTCCGAAACTGCTCGGCACGAAGAAGAGCAACCCGAGCACAACGAAGAAGCTCGGCCAGATGATGAGGATGACAACTTGGAAAATTCCCCTGGGCCATTCACGGCCGAAGTGATAAATTTCGTATTGCCGAGGAGATTCACTTTGCCGACCACCTTGACTCCCTATGATGGGCTGGGTGATCCGAAGAAATACATCAAAAAGTTCACCTCCATAATGATAGTAAACGGTGCATCTGATAAAGTATTATATCATTGTTTTCCATCTTACTTGAACGGTCCTGCACTTGATTGGTTTTGTTCTTTGACTGCAGGTTCTATTTCTCATTTTCGAGACCTATCAAATCCCTTCGAGGAGCACTTTGCTGATTCAGCCATCTACCTACATGACTCCGACTACCTGAACACAATCAAACAAGGCCAACATGAAAGCCTCAGAGACTACATGACGCGCTTCACAAAGATAGCCATGAGTATACCCGACCTTCACCCCGAGGTGGAGCTGCATGCAATTAAAAGTGGACTCCGACCAGGAAAATTACAAGAGACCATTGCTGTGACCAAGCCCAAAACTATGGCCGATTTCTGTGAAAAGATGAAAGGTCAAATTGACATTGAAGAAATCCTACAAGCTCGGAAAACAGAGAAACCAATACACAGAGATGACGACAAAACACGAGAAAATAAGAAAAACTTCAAACCAACCCCCCGATATGACTCTTACACCCAGTTCAACACAAAATGCGATGACATCATCAAGGAGATCCTAAATTCAAAGTTGATCAAACCTCCAAGAAAACCAAGCAGCTATCCAGATTCAAAAGGAGCAGACATATCAAAATACTACTATTTTCATCAAAAGCACGGACACACTACTGACGAGTGTGTCATCGCCAAAGACCTTCTGGAGCAGTTAGTTTGGCAAGGTCAACTCAACAAGTATATCGGCGGCCACATACAACGACGAGCACCCCTTTTTAGTGACCAAAGCTCGGCAACACAGCATGGCCGAGATAAAGATCGACCGAACACCAATCATCCCGACCAACCACGATGCATTATTAACTGTATTTTCAGAGGTTTTGTAGGAGGAGGAGCCACAAGCTCAGCAAGAAAGAGATCTTACCAAGCTATGCTTGCCATAGAAGCCAATCAAACTCAACAGCAGACACTGCCACACTTCCCTCATATAACATTCCAGACAGCTAACCATAACACCAACGTAACAAATCTAGATGACCCTGTCATTATTTTCCTACAGCTCGGAGATCTCCTAGTAAAAAAGGTTCTACTGGACCTTGGGAGCAATGCCAATGTTCTCTTTACTCCACATTTCAAAAGATGAAGCTGAGCAACAACATCCTTCAACCTTCCACTGGAGACCTGGTTGGTTTCTCAGGTGAGAAAGTCCCAGTTATGGGCTCTGTGTGGTTACAAACCACACTCGGTGAGGTTCCCTTATCAAAAACTTCAAATATCCAATACTTAGTTGTTGACTGTTCTGAGTGCTTACAATTTGATACTTGGCCGACCTTTCCTAAATAGGTTCGATGCAATAGTTTCTACAATTCATCTCTGTGTTAAGTTCCCTTTGCAGGATAACACAATTGCAACCATTCACAGTGATGCCCGAGAGGCCAGAGAATGCTACAACAGTTTTAAAAGACCTAACCAACACATGCAGGCTCATGTGAACAACATCAGCAACCAAGAGGACTTAACAACCCTGGCCGACCTTGATCCCAGGGCAGGAACCCTTGAACGACCAACCCTGACAGAAGACTTACACAAAATATATTTCGTAGATAGCTCGGACATGTTCACTTACGTCGGATCCACATTAAGCTCAGAAGAAAAGGCCTCATTCCGATCATTTTTACAACAAAATGCCTACTTATTTGCTTGGACCCCAACTGATATGCCAGGCATTGATCCATCCATCATATCCCACAAGCTGGCATTAGATCCGTCTGTCCGACCTATAGCACAGAAAAAGCAGAACCTCGGCCATGACCGCAAACAAGCCTCTCTGGAGGAAACCAAGAAGCTCATCAACGCCGGCTTCATCCAGGAAATCAGATTCACAACATGGATGGCAAATGTTGTCATGGTGAAAAACACAACGATAAATGGCACATGTGTGTTGATTTCACTGATCTCAACATAGCATGCCCCAAAGATTCCTATCCTTTGCCATATCGATTGCTTAGTTGATAATGCCTCTGGTTATGAAAAACTTAGCTTCATGGATGCATACTTTGGCTATAACCAGATCCAAATGCATCCATCCGATCAAAATAAGACAGCTTTTATTACTGAATATGGAAACTATTGTTATAAAGTCATGCCGTTTGGTCTTAAGAATGCAGGTGCAGCTTATCAACGACTAATGGATAAAGTGTTTGCTAAATAGATTGGCAGGAACATCGAGGTCTACGTCGATGACATGGTCGCCAAAACAAAGATCGGAAACAGCCACCTTGACGACCTCGCAGAAATCTTCGGACAAATCAGAAAATATAACATGAGACTAAACCACGAGAAATGCGCATTTGGCGTGCAAAGTGGCAAATTCCTCGACTTTATACTTACTAGCCGAGGTATTGAGGCAAATCCAGAAAAGTGCAGAGCTATTTTAGATATGACCAGCCCTCAAACTATCAAAGAAGTCCAACGGTTGGCAGAGAGACTTGCTGCACTATCTAGATTCTTACCTTGCCTAGCTTCTAAATCTTTATGTTTTTTCCAAACTTTAAAAAAGAAAAAGGCTTTTCAATGGACTGATGATTGTGAACAAGCATTCACAACCATCAAAGAAACCCTTTCAAAACCACCAATTTTACAAACCCCACTTCAAAGGGAACCATTATTCTTATATTTATCTATCACTAACTGGGCTGTAAGCTCTGGTCTTGTTGTAGAAAGGCAAAAGCAGCAGTTGCCGATCTATTTCATTAGCAAAACACTATAGAACGCTGAACTTCAATATCCGAGCATTGGAAAGCTGGATTTAGCTCTTGTCTTCTCGGCAAGACGACTACAACCATACTTCCAAAGTCATATCATACATGTTTGGATAAACCATCATTTGCGCCAAGTCCTTCACAAACCAGAACTGGCTGGCCAATTAGTTAAATGGTCGGTGGAACTTTCGGAATTTGATATCAAGTACGAGGGCCTATCATCTATCAAGTCACAATTCTTGGCCGACTTCATCGCCGAGTTCTCAGCACTAGACACAGCCGAAGATTACGTCGAATGGTCTTTGTATGTCGACGGGTCCTCCAACCCACAAGGATGTGGAGCAGGAATCATAATTGACGATAGCCAAAATAATGTCATCGAACATTCCCTCCAATTTTTTTCAAAGCAAGTAACAATCAAAGTGAATACGAAACCCTCATTGCTTAACTTAGACTTGCTGCCGACCTAAACAGAACCGAACTTAAGGTATACTACAACTCCTTACTTATCGTACAGCAGGTAACCAACCTATACCAAGTAAAAGACCCTTTGCTTTCTAAATACCACGATATCGTTCAAAATTTACTTTCAAAGTTTTCTAAATATGACATACAGCATATACCATGGGAGAGTAATGGCCGAGCTGATATTCTATCTAAACTCGCCAGTACTCAACCAAACGAGTCATCCCTTTATCAGTCAACATTGCTTAAACCGAGTATTGAACTCACAGAAATTTTAAGTGTTACACAGGATACTGACTGGAGAACACCTTACATAAGTTATTTAAGAACTGGAGTTGTGCCAGATAATATTCAAAATCCCCGGCATTTTCGCCGACAAGCTTCGTCTTTTACCATATATGACAACTGCCTGTACAGACAAGGTTTTGCTCGTCCTCTGCTCAAATGCCTCAACATGTCTGAAGCAAATATTACATTATCCGAGGCACACGAAGGCATCTGTGGTGCACACCTCGGTGCCCAAAGTCTCTGTTCAAAGATACTACGTGCTGGCTTCTACTGGCCGACATTACAAAAGGATTGCAAAACAAAGGTCAGAAACTGCGATAACTGCCAAAGACACAGCCCGATAACACACTTGCCAGTCGAATTATTGCACAACTCTGAGGTAACTTGGCCATTCAACCAATGGGGTTTAGATGTTCTCGGCCCTTTCCCGACAGCGGCAGGGTAGGTAAAATTCCTGGTTGTAGGAATTGATTATTTTTCAAAATGGATAGAAGCCCAGCCTCTAGCCAAAATTACCTCAGAACAAATACTTTATTTTGTATGAAAATATATTATTTGTCAATTCGACATACCTCGGCACATTATCACAGATAATGGTCACCAGTTTGCCGATCATAAGTTCACATCTTTCTTGCAGGACTTGAAAATTAAACAGCAATTTTCATCGATAGAACACCCACAAACAAATGGGTTAGCAGAAGTCGCAAACAAAGTAATACTCCATGCTCTTAGGAAAAAACTGGACGATGCAAAAGGTCTCTGGGCCGAGCTTATACCAGAAATCATATGGAGGTACAATACCACGATCCACTCAACAACAAAAGAAACACCATTTCGCCTGGTATATAGCTCTGACGCCATGATACCAGTGGAGATCTCCCAATCATCATTACGAACTCAGTTGGCCGACCATACAACTGCAGAATCAAATCGGCATACTGACCTAGACCTCGTCGAAGAAATCAGATCCTCAGCAGCAATCACACACCGAGCAATGCAACAGCACATAGCTCGACGCTATAATAAAAAATCACACCCAAGATCCTTTCAAGTCAATGACTTGGTGCTAAGAAGAACATAACAAGCTAGAAGACCATCAAACCATGACAAACTAGTAGCAAACTGGGAAGATCCCTACCGAATCATACAAGTAATCGGCAATGGAGCTTACCGATTACAAACATTAGATGGTAATGATTTTCCTAACACTTGGAATGTATCTTCTTTAAAGTCATATTACAGTTAAAACTAGGGACAGGCTAGTACTCGTTTTCCTACTACTAAGATTTTTCCCACAATGGCTTTTACTTGGAGAGATTTTAACGAGGCTAGCCTACCTGATCCTTTGAAATCAAAGGTTTACCAACAAATAAATTTCTTACTTCATCAAGTCAATATTTTTGCATTTCATTTATTTACTTGTAACCTATTTATACCATTGATCTTACTCTGACTCCGACCTTTCGGAAACTATCATTCAAACAATTGGCCGATCTTACTTTGATGCTGACCTTTTGGAAACTATCATTCAAACAAATGGCATATCTTACTCCGAATCCGACCATTCGGAAACTATCAGTCAAAACAAACAATCGATCTAACCCCAAATCCGACTCCTTGGAATTAATGTCAAAACAGATTGCCGATCAATATTCGAAAACCGATTATTCAAAATCAATCACAAATACAGCCGATCTTTAAACAGAATCCGATTAAACCGATAATCTATCAAATTAACCATATTACTCAGCATCTAACTAATCTCGGCCTACTCGGCCTTCCCTTCACATCAACCAATATCCACCAAAATATTGGCACTTCACCATTCATACAAATTTACCTAACACTATGATAAATTTTACCCATATCAATCAATTTGGCTCCAAACCACAGTAACAAACAAGATAACACTAGCTTATCATAATATTCTGTACTAATCATAACATGCACAACAGCATGTATTCAGAAGCATCGTAAGTTATTTTACTCCAAAAATAGCAGCAAAATAAAAAGTTACAAACACAAAAGCTCAACACAAGAGCAACATAGTTTACTAACAAAATTAATTATCCAAAAACACAGCAGAACCAAACCAAAAGCCTGTTGAACATTTTCATCTCCATGCTCAGCAGCGCCGTCATCCTCAACCATAACCCCATCCTGCACTATCTTCCATGGATCCATCTGAGAGAAGTCCATATCAGGAGCAAGAAACCTCGCCTGAATAGAAGCCCTTTCAAAACCTTCAATAAACGAATCCAAAATCTCCCCTTGTTTGTTCTTTTCAATCTCTTTCAACTAACTCGTTAACTCAATAACACGAGCACTCATACTGGAGAGATCGGCCTCCTTCTTCTTAAGGACCTCCACTTCCTTCGAATAATTTTCCTTTGTCGGTAATAATTCCTTCTTTACCTCAGCCAGCTCCTCCTCAAACTCGGCAACCCTAGCTTTCTTCAACTCTTCCTTTAACTTTAGATCAGACTTTTCATTCCCAGCTTTCAAATGTTTCTTTTCTCGGCTACGCCCCAAACTGGCAAGCCGCAGACCAACAACCTAAAGCAAAACAACGATCATTAGCATCATCAACTATCAACAAGTTAAAGGAACCAACAAAATAGTAATTACCTGCATATATTGATCAATCGCCACATCCCCTACCTCATCCGCCAAGATAACATCGGACAGGGTCTGACAGACTTCATCAGCAGTAACCATGAATGGATAATCCTTCCCCCAGAGAGAGGAACCCTCACTCTGCTCAACAAAATCATGCAACTTCTTCTGGTTATCATAAAATTTCTGAACCTCCTCTATCGGTACTTCTAAACCATCATCGGACTCTTCCAACAAATCCACAACATCAGCTTTATTCCTTTTTAAAATAACCTTCTTTCTCTTCGGTTTTGGCTTATTAACCTCGCCAGTACTGACCTTATCCACTTTTGACGTAGATCCTTCCTTATCAAGACCTTTACTCCTCACCCGAGCCCTCAGACTAGCAACAGATGCACCCGGATATTTACCTCCTGAAAAGCAAACAAAACCAAAAATTGCTCACAAAACTCAAATATGATACAACAACCAAATTGAAACCCTTGCCCAAATAATCTATAACAGCGGCCTTATTATCCTCACACTACAGTAGTTCATATGCAGAAATCAACTCCTTACGATCAACAACTTCAGTCAAGTATTCAATTACACACTCATTTCTTGCATTTATAACCTCCGGCCCCAGAATACTCTGAGGCTCCGAACACCACCAGACAGGAAATTTCTCCCCAAAATGCTCATCCATATAAAAAGAAAACTCTCCCTCAACATTTCTAACCTTTACATACATTTCCTTAAAATTTTTAAAAGAGGATTTTTTGAAAACAGCAAAACGGGGTGAACTATTCAAGTTTACCCAACCCCCTTCCAAACCCCTTTTGCTTGAAATAATGAAAAGAATAACTCTACCGTCGGTTCCTCTTCCAGAAACTCCATTAGAATTTCAAAACTACGAAGGAATGCCCAGCCATTAGGATGAAGTTAGGAAGGTGCACAATTAAGCTGTTTCAATACCTGACACTCAAAATCTGTAAAGGGCAACTTCACCCTCAACTCCTCGAAAACACTACTATACATATAGAAATACTCAAAACTCTCCCCTCTGTAAAAAATCCTGTCACCTGAAGAACAGGGCAGTAGCTCCACCCGAACCCCTACACCTACCCTAACAATCTTACTACTATCAATCTCCTTCACAGCGTCCTCATCCAAGAACAAAGACACACAATTCCTCACGTCCTCATTAACCCAATCATAAGATCAATCAATTTTCTCTTTCTTCTCCTTTTCGAAACCCATCAGTAACCAACAAATACTGAAAGAGAAGAAGAAGAAAAACAGAAAAATGTAAGAGGAAGAACACAGAGGTTAGAACATACCTCTCTTACTCATTTTCCTTCCAAAGGTCTCAGATAAACAAAAAGAAAAGGAGCCAAAGTGAAAACCTTCAGGATTTCAAGAGTGTTTTAATTAAACACACTTTACCACCTATTTCGATTCCACTGCCCTCACATCAAATCAGTTACATAAAAAAGAGTGAACTACATTGGAACCACGCACGTGCATTTAATTCTGTCTCTCTGCCACTAAACATCATCATTTACCATTATTAACTATTTACTAAAGCACTTTGAACTGGGGGTTATAGGGCCTCACCCAATTGGCCGAGTTACTCGGTCACTAAATAACCGATTTATGTTTCATTAATAAGCTCAACCTGCTTCATTAAACACATTTCCAGGCTAAATTTGGGGGCTATGATCCGACCATTATAAACACCAAGTCATAGTTTGGCATCATGACTCATAACTCGGCCAAATAAAGAACAGATCAGCGTTACGCGTTATGAACCAAGCACAACGGCCCACATACTAGAATCAAAACGTCAAACCAGATATCATCACCCATTAAGCCTTATTATTATTATTCAATTCAGATGATGAAACAGAAATATAACCAACTTGTTTCACTCCACATATAAAGGTATAACATCTTCTCCTTAAACACACACATTGAATTCTCAATACTAACGTTTCGGAATGCCTTTGCAGGTACACTCTCCCTATTTCTTGCTCACGCTCTGTGCGATTGGACATCCCCTCGGAGTGAAGCTCGGACTTCCACAAAGCTTAAAGATCGGCACCAAAAATAACAACTCGGCGCTGATTCCCATAAACCGAGCTCCCCCTTCAAGTATCCACAGAAGAACAATTTTAATTTGTTATTATTGCTTTTAGTATCATATTACAAATTGGTTGCTAACAACTTTTTACTTTGTATAAATTAATTTTTAATAAAAAATTAACAAATTAGTTCACTATATTCAGCAAATAAAAAAATATAGAAGAACAATGTTTTTTTATAAACAACCTAAATAATAGGTTAAAAAAATAATTTTAATTTTAAAGTTTAAATTTTAAATTAATTAAGTTTATTTATGTTAGTGAGTTTAGAATGTAATTCATTATTTACATCGTTCAAAATCACTGATATTTATCTAGCGGAATCGTTTCTTTCTTGCCACAAAATTTTGGCTCTCCGATCCTACAAATATGACCTACCTCTGCCTGCTCTTTTAGCATATCATTCCCTTGAAGTCTCACCTCACTAACAGTAAAGCTCCCTCCATAAGATTTTTCCATGGCTGGAATCCCAATAATCACGGCCAGTACAATCCAAGCACCTAGTTGCAGCAGGTCAGCTTAGAAAATCGATTTAATCCCATGGGAACTTGGACAACTCCCGGTCAAGATGAACCAAAAAGGCCTTCTTTATTATCACAAACCATCATCATCACAAATTCGGCATCTCAAACACTCCATTTCCACCCCTCGCCGGCCGTCTCATCGCTATGGAAAGCGAAAACAACACTACCTATTGTCATATTCTCTGCCACAATAACGGATCCCTATCTCTTTGTCCATGCCATAGCAGAGAACACAAGTGTTGATGATATTCTTCAACCCAAGTATGTTCCTTCCATTATCAACTCCTTCTTTTTAACGGAGTTAGAAACTGCAAGTAACGGAGCTAGTTGACGTCTCATTGGCTTCACGATCAACCACGTGGTCGGCGACGGCGAGTCGTTATGGCACTTCCTCAATTCATGGTGCAAAATCTCACATGGTTGTCATAAATTAATCCAAGTTCCTTTACTGGAACGATTTTTTCTCGTTACAATTAAACCTCCAATTCCAATACCAGTTCCCTCTCCATTCACAAAGGAGGGGAATCAATTACACAACTAACTCTACCTCAAATGAGAGTCTTCCATTTCACAAAAGAGAAAATAGCGCAACTTAAAGCAAAGGCTAATGCAGAGGCCAAAACACATAAAATATCATCACTGCAAGCGGTTTTAACTCACCTTTGGCTCTCTGTGATCCGCAACAAGAGGTTTCTTACATAATGATAATAGGGATTAGACGGAGGATTCTTCCGCCGTTACGTTGCCGGATAATTATTTTGGAAACGCAATGCAGATTGGTGTGGTAAGGATGAAAGCAGTGGAACTACTTGAAGGTGGGATCGGAAAGGGAGCTGAGGAGATGAACAAGATGCTATGAGTCTCTGCTGAGACTCCGGTGTTGTTTCGACTCAGCGGCGCCATTGGTGGCAAGGCCTTGTCCACTGGAAGCTCACCAAGGTTCAATGTTTATGGCAATGACTTAGGTTGGGGAAAGCCTGTGGCGGTTAGGGTTGGATCCAAGCTTCTTAGAGGGATTCACCCTCTTTTTGTATGAAGATTTGAACTTTCACCCTAGCTTGCTCATCTTTTGAGGTGAAAAGAACTTGGCCAAGAAAGCATTGACCAACTTTTTTCAAGAGTCTAGGCTTTTTTAGGTTGAGAATCTAACCATATCTTAGCTCTGTCTCTAACAGCAAAAAGAAAAAGCATAAGTCTGTAGACCTTAGAATCTACTCTATTGGTCTTAACAGTATTACAGATCTGCAAGAATTCAGATAGGAACTGATGTGGATCTTCCAGTGGAAGTCCATGAAATTTGCAATTCTATTGCAAGAGAGAGACTAACTGAGGCTTTAGTTCAAAGTTATTTGCTCTAATGGAAGGTATGGATATACTTCTTCCATAGAGGTCAGAAGTTGGTGCAATGAAGTCACCAAGAACCTTTCTTACATCTCCTCCATTGTTCTGTTCGGTTGCCATATCTGTGTTTTCAGGTTCTTGTTCGAATAGCTCTGTGAGGTTTCCTCCAGAATGTTGTGCTTTAACTTGTTGTATACGCTTCCTTAGGGTCCTCTTAGGTTTAGGATCAAGATCAAAAAGAAGTTCTTTATCTCTGTTCCTGCTCATAAACAAAAAAAAAAACAAGAAAAAAGAAGAATGGGAGCTCTATGGCCAAAAATAGAGGACTCCCTGTGAGATGTGAAGAAAAAAGAAGAATGAACATAGAGAGAAGGAAAGAAGAATTCGAATAAAAGGGGTTAGGGAAGTCGAAAATTAAGAAGAGAAAGGAAACTAGAATTAAAATATTTTTGTTTTGTTTTATTTATTAATTGAATTCGAAAATAAAAGCTAATTAACTAAAAAGAATTGAAAATTGAATTATGAATTTCGAAAAAAAAGATAGAGTAATAGAAGGGAAGTTTTTGAAAATAGGAGAGAGAAGAATTAGTTAAGAAGTTTTGAAAAAAAGAAAGAGAAAACAAGTAACTAATTAAGAAAGATTTGAAATTAAGATAAGATTTGAAAAAGATTTAATTTTAAAATTTTTAATTTTTAATTTTTAATTTTAAAATTTGAAAATTGAAAATTGAAATTGAATTAAGATAAGATAAGATTTTGAAAACTGATTTTTAAAATTTGAATTTAATACAAGATAAGATAAAAATTTGAAAAAGATTTGATTTTTTGAAATGATTTGATTTTGAAATTCAAATTTAAGATAAGATAAGATAATGATTTGAAATTTAATGAAAGATAACAAAAGATAAGATAAAGATTTGAAAAAGTTTCGAATTTTCTTGCTTTCTTTTCAAAAAAAATTTCAAAAATAGTGTCTTTTATTTGAGTCTTGTGTCAATCTTTAAGTTTGGTATCTTTTTGAGTCATCTCGAGTCTTTAAGTTTCTTCTCTTTTCTTTTCTAAAATTAGAGTTTTTTATTTCAAAATTCTTAAATTTAGTGTCTTTTAGTTGTCTTCCATTAAAATTTTTGAAATTAGTGTCCAAAAATTTAGTGCACAAAATTTTAACAAAAACAAGAAAAAAGACTCAAACAAAAGATAAAGATCAATAAAGAAAACAAAGATTTTTGAAAAAAAAAATTTGATTTTTTTCAAAAAAGAAAATAAAAAACTCAAACAAAAGTAAAAAGTACCTAATCTAAGAAACAAGATAATCCAGTTGTTTGTCGAATCCGAACAATCCCCGACAACGACGCCAAAAACTTGGTGCACGAAACTGGCTCCGCAGAATTCGCACAGATAGACCGGCAAGTATACCGGGTCGTCCAAGTAATACCTCGGGTGAGTCAGAGTCGATCCCACGAGGATTGTTGGTTTGAGCAAGCAGTGGACACCTTATAGATCTTACTTAGGCAGATAGAAATTATAGTTTGTCACGAAAAACATATAAAATAGATAAATAGAACGTTACTAGGTAGATAGGAATTCAATGATGATAGAATGGTTGAGGCTTCGGAGATGCTTTGTCCTTTCGGATTAACTTTTCTTATTGTCTTCTTCAATAACCTTCTGATTCCTTCAATGGCAGCCGTAAGTGATTAACTCATGTCCTCTCATCAAGTTAACCTCCTCTACTGCAGCAATCCACCACGTTGAGATTACTCATGTCCTCTCATCAAGCCACCTCTAGGTTTCTCACAGTAGCAGAAGATGAAGCTATAAGCAGTCCACTCCCCTTCACGATCCTACTCAAGGTGCCACACACAAGGCAAATCTTCCGGATCAGAAAGTACCGCTACTCTGACTCTAGCCTTAGTCTTATTACTAAGAAAAAAACTTATTTTGACTTTTTCAAAATGTAATCCAAGATTTTTCTTGTTTCTATATAATTTTTATGTATGTGAACACGAATCCATCTTCTTTTTTTTACGTAAAAAATCCTCTTTTTTACGATTAAACTCTTTTAGCGTTCTTTTTTAGCGAATCTATTTCTATACAAAAATAGAGCATCTTATAAAAGTCTTTTCGAATAATTTTTCGTCTACCTTATCATTCTTCAAGGATCCTTTGATCACCACAGAAACTTTACGCACCAATAGTCAACAGGATTATATGTCACATATCCAAAGTTGCTCAAATGCTCTATAGGAATCCGCAATGCAATCTCTAGCTTTAGTTCAACGCTATCCAGGTCAAGAATCGCACGGAAAACTATATGAAAATGATGCCAAAAAGAGTATAAAATATCCGCTCATCATGCAGCTGGTTATCATTGGAGCATTCGAGTTGTTTATCGGCAAAACCTTAATATTGGGAGGGTCGTAAGTATAAAGCACAACGTAAGAAATTGATTGCCATGATTAGAAAGTGGTATGTCCATGCAAGAACTCTCGATCCCCATGGGTACGACTGACACCTCTCCAAAAGTCAATAAGTAATGGGACACATCTAATACTCAGCAGACCACCAATCAACTTGAGTATATAAAATCATGCATACTATTTTAACATGTAAGATAGTTCATCCGATGGCATATTCCCCAAGCAAGTCTTCATCCATGTCACCATGATGTTGTACGGCTCAAACTGTGATATATCCTCCTGAACCTCTCGTCATGGAGGCATGATTCTAAGTGCGTCCGCTACTAAAGCCATGGGTCACAACCATATCATCTTTAAAAGTCTCTTATGCATCCTCCAAGTGGTTCTCCATCAATGCATAACCCGAGATGAAATGCAACATCTTGAATGGTGATTGTACACTCACCCCACGAAACATGAAAAATATGCGTTTTAGAATGCCACGTCTCCACAAATTCATATAATAACGCGTTATCAAAAGTAAAATCTCTGATACGTGCAACATGCGAGAAATCCGCCTCCTCCAAATAGGAGACTAGTGTATCCAGTGGTCCCTCAAGAACAAAATGACATTAATCTCAATAAATATATTCTTAAACTGCATGTATCACTACAAGAAAACGGCTCTATTGCCATGCTTTTAAAAGGGCAGTGTCTGCAAGCGTGGCGATTGCTCTATCACCACGCTTTTGGTGATCTATCGCCACGCTTTTTATAGATTGCCACGTTTAAAAGCGTGACCGTATGTGGGAGATACGGTCACGCTTTCAAAGCGAGGCCATATGTGAGATACGGCTACGCTTTTAAAGCGTAACGATAACGAGAGATATGGCCACGCTTCTAAAGCGTGGCGATAGCGAGCGATACGGCCACGCTTCTAAAACGTGGCGATAGCGAGATACGGCCTTGTCAAATTAAAAAAAATCCTTTTTTTTAATTTTCAATTCTTTTTTATTATCAAACCTATAAATATAGTATGCAATTTTTATCTTTTTCTTACAACCTTGTGCCCAACAAGTACATAACCGAGCTCAATATCCCTCTCTCAGAATCATTCCCAGCAATGTTTGGTGGAGCTGAAAAAAATGACACCAACATCAACAAAATGATTTCATTTCCTTTTCACAGAACATAATAATGAAAATGCTGACAATCACCAACCAAAGACATAACAATGAAGAAACAAGGAATAACTCTATTGGCAAGCAAGCTCAGTGCTTTTTTTCCTTTTGCAAAAAAGAAAAAAAAAGGCAAAAGGAACCATTGAATTACCATGCAAAAGGGAGAAAGGAATCTAACCAATTGGCAATGCAGGATGCAACACAAGTAGGTAGAGATCAAATTTCAAGAAACAATTTAAGCAGAAATTAGGTATACTCATCATATAAATACGAGAAGGTTCCAAAACTCGACGGACAGAAACTGAATTACCTCTTGAATGGTTTTCTTTAGATCAAAAGCATCTTCCACTCGAGCATCCAGGAAGGCCCATGTATCATGGAAGTCTTACAAGAAACAAGCGAAAGATGTATTAAGAAATGTCCTCACTTGTTACAACACCACATCAGAGCCACAAACAGCTTGTTATCTATCCAAATATAAGATACTATATTAATGGAGTGGGGTGGGGTGGGGCATAAAAGAATAAATTCCATTGTTTTCCCCCTGATTACATACTTTATCAAGATACTACTCAAATTCATTGCCATGAGAAAATTGGCTACTATGACAGGCACAGTTCAAGAAAATAAGGAGAGTTTGAGAGAATGGACAATTGAACCCAGTTAATATTTTCTGGCTATTCACATACTGAAAAAGAGAGAAGGAGCAAAGGGGGGAATCAAATGGAACTGAATGAAGGATGAAAGATATCACAGCATCATTGAAGTAGGCTCCACAAAAGTCCAGAGTGATTACCATAAAAAGAAAAGCACAAAAACACACAAAATAATGGATGGAAAGCTTAAATTAACCAAAAAATACGAGAAAATTTGTATGCTCAGAAAGAAGGGGCAGAAAAACAAACCAGGAGATGTATCTGTCAGCATATAAATCTCGGTTGTCGAGTATATTCCTGCCAGGACAGTGCGCTTGGCATACCAATCAATATCAGATGCATTGTCACCTGCAGCATGCCAAATCTCATCCACGAGCATTGCCCTCTGCTTAAAACTAGTTGGAACATTCACTGGTTATATATATATATATATATATATATATATATATATATATATATATATATATATATAACTCAAAAGCTGCATGCAAGATATATATCCAATGCCTAATAATACTTCATAGTCAATTAGGTATACTCGTCACAATTTAGTCCAGAAATCATCACATGCCGCAGCCCCTTTTTTCTTTTATCAAGCAATATACATAATCGAATATATTCAAAAGTGTCCTAAGGTTTACTATTATGCAGTTTACCATTAATAAAAAAAGAGGGGGTGGTGGAGGTTACCTAATTGATCAACAACTTGGCCATAAGCCCATAACACAAAAAGAAACTTAAGAAAGTCTTCAGTCTTCACCCTTTACTGCTATGTACTTTTACTAGTTGCATGTTAAAATTTGCTTAATTTTATTCTTCTTTATGTTTTCCAAATAAACATCTCATTGATTCTAAAGCTAGTATAACTTATTTAAATATACTAAAGTTATTGTGAAATTACAACAAATATGCAAAAGTGAGTTGGTGATATGAATAAGCATGCCATGTACTGAAGAAACAAGCAATTCTAACACTCCATTGGCATTGCAAAAGGGTACTATCATACTATTTATTGCTATCCCTATCTTACTCTTTTGAGTTTCCTACAAACAAAAAAGAAAATGAAGATTTTGGTCTCAATACTAGTCTTAATTCAGGTTGATCCATTTTCATAATACAAATAAACATAACAAAACCTGATACTCAGTCTTGTAGATGTTAACAGCAGTTGCATGAAATAAACATATATTCAGCATGTTTTGCTTCAGTATCTAAAACATGAAATATAAAAATACGAGGTAACCCAAAAAAAAAGTACATGGCCAAACCCAACCTGTAAAAAATTGATTAGGTTGGTTCTTATTTTACTCCATACCTAATCCAAAACAAAGGAGAACACCACTCACATCAGATGTACGGGATTCCAATGTGGGTTTATATGCAACGTGAACAATGGCTAGCTTTTGTTGTAGGGTTGTCCTAAGGTTTATATCATACTATACTATCATAATACAACCATTGAAATCGTCCACAGCCAAAATTTTAGAATAAATAGCCATTTAAAAACTTAAGCTCATAAAATTAGAAAGCATTGTAGTAAGTGGATTCAAATCCTCTCCTAAGCATGACACATCCAAACAGGAGCTGATACAATTCCACTTAAAAGTAATTTAACTTTTTCGGGAATTCACAGGTACAGACAGAATGCATTTATGCAAAGGTCAACCCTAGATCTCTTTGAACAAACATGCCCTTTATTTTAAAAATGTCAAAATGTTTAGTGATCCAAGTTAACTCTGTTTTCTCATACCATTAATCTCACTGATCCTAGATTCTTCAACTCTATATCAATAACTTTCTTGAATACTGCTGACCCTGAACTTTTTCCTTTTAAGAGAGTGGCAACACAATTTCGTCCAAATGCAAACGAGAATGTTGCTACAGAAGACCAAAGGAACAAGAGAATATCAATAAGTACACTTACTCTTAGAGTCATTGCCAGTAAAGTGTGCCCAGATTCAAGGCGTTGTTGCACTGCAGTTGAATGTTCAACCATGCCCTTTTGAAATGTAGAATCAACTTGGTCAAACATTGCTTTGCATGATTTCTCAAATGCGGGAACCACTGATATTTCAAAACTGGATTTGAGTGCATCCTACAGAAGAAAGAAATTATTTTACAATGGTGAACATGATGAAATTTTTTTTACAAAGAAAAATGTCAGATTGACCCAGATTGAATGAATATACATAGTTCAAGTGAAAGCAAGTGAGACACCTGAAGCACTTGTTTTCCAGTCGTCTGATACTGTGCTTGAATTTGCCTGGCAACAGTGGCTTCAAGTTTTGCATTGACTAATTTATCAAGTTGATTATTAACTCTTACAATAGGACCAATTTAAAGTGTTTTATCTTTCGAGTACTAAAATGACGCAAACCATTTTGATTATTAACTCTTACAATTATTGTGCAAACTTAAGAGTAAACTAGTGTCATGTTTCTTACTTGGTAGTATTCTGGACCAAGAGATGGAGAATCTATAAGCATCCATGTTTAAATCCTTCATGATCTCAGCATCTTCCTGCATTAGCAATGTTTTTCTTTTTTCAGAAGAATCAAAATGATTATGCCTAATTTCTCTGTTCTTGAATTGTTACATACAAGCTAATGATTCAGGTGATTTGAAGTACTGCACCTTGTAGCGATGATATTCATCCATGGCTATGTCGCCATTACTTCTATCTTAACTTTAAAATTAATTCCTCACACTATCTTATACTTCTGTACCTACTTAATGATGATCAGAGCATAAAGGATGGTTAACAATACAACCAAAGGTTATTATCTCACCAAGTACAATTTGATCAAACAAATTAGAAGCATTTATATATAAATATAAATTAAAGCTTTAATTTCAAAAAGTAGAAAATAACAGCTGCATAGTTCACACAGTTGAAAATCCATAATCATGAATTCTGGAAATTTACATAATCATAACACAATTCAACCAAATAATAAACAACCAAAAAAATAAAACACCAAAAGACAATAGAAGATACCTGCAGAGGCATCTCCAATCGGGACTGGGAGAAGGAGCAGGGGAGTCGACGAGCAGAGAGCAAAGGGGAACCTTATACTAATAAAAAAACCCTAGCGCTTCCCTTTCATATCAATCAGAGAATCTACGAAGCATATATAGCAATATAAGGCATGCTTTTTTATCAGACAAATGTGAGAATATGATATCGCATTGAAATTTCCTAGGCCCAGAAAATTCCAAAAAAGAAAAATGGAGGAGAGAAAGAGAGCTCACGGTGGCGAAGGGAATCTGAGAAAACGCAGCAATGAAGCAATGATGGCAGAGGTCTCAAAACATCTCCGCGGAAGGGTTTCTTTTGGCTATCAACGGAGAGCTTGCGACGGACGGTGAGCGCCGAAACAGTCACCACCAGCGAGAGTCACCGCCGAAGGAGCAGCAATGGTGGGAGTTCCGGAAGAGAGAGTAACGATGGAGGCATTGCGAGCGCTGGGGTTCTTCGGAGGGTTGGGTTCTTCGCGGAGGGCTGGGATGAGGGGCTGGGGTGGGTTCTTCGAAGCTTTTAGGGTTCTGGGTTCTTTGAAGAGAAAAGGGGTTCTTTAATTTCGGAAGGAGAAGAACGCAGCGTGTAAAATCATGAAAGAACGCAGCGTTTTGTTGTTTGGAGGACCTTTTGGCCACGCTTTTGAAGCGTGTCAAAACATTTTAAAAGCGTACCTGTTTATCTCTATTGCTACGCTTTTTAAGTGTGGTAAAAAATAGCGTGGCCAAATCTCCAATTAATTGCCACCCTAAAAAAACGTGGCCATAGATTTCTTTCGTTATGCTTTTTAAGCGTAGCAAAAAAAATGTGACCAAATCTCTAATCAATCGTTACCCTCATAAAAGCGTGGTCATTAACCACTTTTGGCCACGCTTTTAAAGCGTGGCAAGAAAAAAACGTGGCCATAGGCCTTTTTTCTTGTAGTGTATACGATGACTGAATTTTCTTTTTACTTTATAATTATATTTTCAATCTATCATAATAAAATGAAAAAAAATACTTGCATAACATTTTAAAAATTTGTTTTTCTATCTCTAATATTTATCGAAATGTAACTATAAATATAAATGTTAAATATTTTCTTAAAATATATAAAAATATTAAAAATTATACAGTGCTAACTTGCTTAATCAAATATGATGTGTCTATCTTCATTCAGTCGATTAATATTAGTATTGTACATCATTTTTTAATGTGCCATTCCACTTTAATTTTTCCCTAACTTTCTACTTTGTACCACTCTCAAATAAACAAACAAACATCCTAAACCCTTTCATTCACTCCCAAACAAATAAAATAACTCTATCCCCTAAACTCTTTAACCCACTCAAACTAGTTGAGGCAACAAACGAAATTCCAATGCATTAACGTAGACAAGGTATTATATTTATAGATTTTATCATGTCATTTTCGCAGGCATGCATGAAAAATGAAGATTAATGCTGTATTTATTTACAAAGACAGAATATTGAGACAGAAATACAGAAATATAAAATTGTGTTTGACAGAAAAGATATGAATAGAAATAACGTGTCCAGAGACACTAAATTAATATATTTTATATCCATCTTGACAGAAAAGACACGAAAACACTAATAAAGTATACAATTTATTTTTCATTATTTTTTTCATTATTCTTGTTATTTGTAATTATATTTTTTATTATTATATTCTTTTTAATTTTTTGAATGAAAAAAAAAAAAGAGAATTTATTCTACTTTATCATCAAATAGAATACAAAAAAAAAATTATATTTTTATTCTTTATATCTTATTTTCAGTATTTTATCCTATTTTTAGAAATAAACGCAACCTAAGGACACGGATCTTCTTGGTTTTCGTAGGCTTGAAGGGTGCAAACGAATTTAATTTTCTTTCTCATTTTCACATGCATCGATTGGGAAAATTCCAGTATCATTTTCGTAATCTTCGAGAACAAAAATGGCATCCAAATTTTTTTTTGTTTTCACGGTTAGCAACAGCAAAAACTTTGTAATTTTTGTTTTTGTAATTTTACCTGTGAAAATGCAACCAAATGTATAATTTAATAAATTTCTGTACCTAATTTATTTGAGTAAATTATATTTTTTATTTAAACAAATAAAAGCCATAAACTGCGAAACACTAGCTATTAGGAGAATATCACCTCAATTTCTTAAAAAAAATAATCAAATCAAATTAACTAAATGACTAATATTCCAAACAAAGTAAACCCACACCTCCCTTAGCTTATATAAAGTTGTTGGAAATTAAGCACGAAAGTTGACCAAATTGAATTTTAAACTCTATCTACATGCTAACATTTTTTGGCCTTTTTTATATATATAAGTGGAGTAGGAGTAAATTAACATTAAGCTGCTTTATTTGTTTCGTCAAGATATTTGACAAAAGGTAAAAGTGTTGAATAATGAAAGAGCGCAGCTAATAAGAGCACTTTACTAATTCAAGAGCCGACATACAAATTTGTAATTACTATTCCATTTCAACACTTGATTTGGCACAAACCTTCTTGTTTTCGGGAGTGAATTTTTTCCAATAAAAAAAAAATAATATGCAGTATTTAATCTAATTATTTATTTTTTTATTTATTTCTGATCCTGTTTATAAAATTAAAAGTAAAAAATTATACTGTATTTTATCAAGTGTTTAAAAAACTAAAGAGGATTCATTTCCCTCGCTTTTCAGTCTTCATCATGTTCTAATATTAAAATCACTATAGTCGCAAATACATATAGCATGGCTTTTATCTCCCTTCCCTTTTCAATTACATTTAATTACGAGTTTTAACTACCATAATGCACAAATGGAATTTTTCCTTTCCTTTTGGGGGATTCTAGGAAAATTTGTTGTATATTATTTTATTTTTAAAAATCTTTAAAATAGTACAGAAACTAAATAAAAAAGAGAAGCTTTTTTTTTAAGAAATACTAAAATAACACTATTTTCCTCTTCTTTATTTATAAAATATATATTCTTTTTTACTATAATTTTTTTAAAAAAATTTCTTTAATCTATTTTAAATTTTATGTTAATTAACGTTAACTTTATCTATTTTTTTAGAAAAATAATTTATTTTTTATAAGAATATTTTTTAGCAAAAAATTTATTTTTTGTGATTAAATTTTATTTACTAAAATATCTTTTAACAAATTTTTTTTATTGATTAAATTATTTGTTTTGTAAGATACCTTTCAATAATTTTTCAATAATTTTTTAATTATTAAATCATAATTTTATCAAAGTTTTTTTAATAATTATTTTAATACTTTACTATTAATTTTTCGATATTAATACATATTATTTAACATTAAATTAAAAATTCTTACCACTATTAATATGTATAACATTAATATTAATAAATAATTTGTTTCATAAAATTATTAACAACTTTATCAAAATTTAAAAATAATTCAAAATGGATAAATCCCAAATTTAAAAAAGATTTAATTACTCTGCAAGTTCCTATAGTTTTATCGAATTTTCAATTAGAACCATATAATTTTTTTCTTTTCAATCAGGTCCCTATACATTAAATTTTTTTCAATTTAGTCAAAAATGTATAAAATAACAGAATATTTTATTTAAAAAACAAATATTCTCACGATTGGGTTAAAATAGTTAATTGAAGACATCTCTATTTTTTAAAATACCAAAAGAACCCTTGGTATTTCTAATCAGCCCTAACTTGTTCTCAGAAGTTCTTCAGCAGTCGTTGCTCTTCCGTCGCTTGGTGTCGCCGTCCTTGCTCTGCTCTAATATGTTCGTGCGTCGCTTGTCTCGTCGTGCCTCGCGAACTCCTTCCTCGACCAACTCTCCCCTTCCCTCTGCTCCGCACTTCCCCAAATCACCCCCGATTGCGCCCTAGCCACCGTCATTTTTCGACTGGCCCATGGCGCCTCCTACACCGCCATGGCGCGCTGCTTTGGGATCTCCCTCGCTTGAGTCCTGCTGCGCTTTTTTCACAGTCTGCAAGATCGTGACTAATAAATTAGGGTACCTCTTCGAGCTACGCACTGATTCGGAGAGGGTTGCGGTGGGTTTAGGGTGGAGCTCGCTCCCCAATTGTTTTGGCGTTGTAGGACTGGATAAATTTGCGATTGAAAGAAAAATTTTGGGTGAAGAAGATAGGTTCTTGATGGTTCAGCCATTGGTGGATTTTGAAGGTAGGTTATTGGATGTTTCAGCTGGATGGCCTAGTACATTGCATCCCAAAATTGTTTTGCATCACTGATGCGGTATTTTACAACCCACAAACTAACCGGCAAGTGCACCGGGTCGTACCAAGTAATACCTTACGTGAGTAAGGGTCGATCCCACGAGAATTAAAGGATTAAACAACAATAGCATTTGATAGGATTAGTTAGACAAACAGAAAATAGTGTTTGGAAGTTCAAAAGTATTAACAGTAAATTCAGAATATTGAAGACAGACAGATAAATAAGTTGGGAATAAAATATTGAGAAAACAGTTAAGGTTTCAGAGTTATCTATTTTTCTGGATTGATTTTTCTTACTAACTATTTTAATCATGTATGATTTAATTCATGGTAAACTATATGTGACTAGACCCTAATTCCTTAGACCTTCGTAGTCTCCTCTAAAATTCATTAACTGTCAATTCCTTGGTCAATTAATTCCAATTAGAGGGTGATGATCAATTTCTAGTTTATATGTGATAAACCCCATTTGTAGGGTTTATCTTGTATTGAATTTAAGAGATTTTATGACCTTTTACCCACATTTATTCAATGAAATGGCATGGTTTTGTAATTGTCTCCTTATTTGTTCTTAAGTGTAGAAACATGCTTTCTAGACTTTAAATTAGCTAAATTTAATTCACCTTTGATTCCACTAGATGCCGTGATATATTTGTTAGTGATTTCAGATTGAAAATGCTAGGAATGGATCAAAGGAGTGAAGAGAAAAGCATGCAAAGTGGGGAAATCATGAAAGGCCAAAGAATTGAACTCGTCCATGGACGCACACGCGCACCAGGCACTTGCGCGCACCTTGCGAAATACCCCATGGACGCGTACGCGTGCTGTGCACGTACGCGTCAATGCTGAAATATGATTTTTTTTTTAATGAAAAACGTGGCCAGCGAATTCAGAAGGGTTGTGAGACCCAATTCCAACCAACTTTGGCACCGAAATACTATTTAAAGCCAAGGATTAAAGAGCAAATGGACTTTTAATCATTCACACTCATTAAGATTAGTTTAGAGTTAGTTTTAGAGAGAGAAGCTCTCACTTCTCTCTAGGATTAGGATTAGTTCTTAGATCTAGGTTTTCATTCACTCCTTCTTCCACTTCTCTCTCTCAATTCTTTGTAGTTACATTCATTCTTCTTCCATTCTTTTGTTGTAATTTCCTTTATGTTGTTCTTGTATTTTATTGTAGATCTACTTTTGTTCTTTCTCTTTTCTTTCAATTCAATTAGAGGTAATTCATAATAATTTTGTTCTTTCTTATTGTTGTTGTTAATTCCTTTCAATAATTGTTGTTAGATTCCATTCTTATTGTTGATTTACTATGCTTTCCTTTTGTGTCTTTCAAGTGTTTGATGAAATGTTTGGTTGGATTTTAGAGTAGAATTTTATGCTCTATATCTTGTTGTTTTGGAGTGAAAGAGAATTACAAAATTAGATACATCACAAGTGTGAATGCAACTTTAATAGAAGGAAATGTAACATTCGTACGGATAAATTAAATGCTAATTTAATTTGGATCCAATTTAGACAATTAGACCCCAGGGCACACGCATATATGACTTCCGTAATCTCTTGCTAATATTTAAATGCACATAATAATAATAATAATAATAATAATAATAATAATAATAATAATAATAATAATAATAATAATAATAATAATAATAATAATAATAATAATAATAATATGTGTGTGTGGCTGTGTGCTCTTTTGCCACCATTTGCATTTGCTACTTGTTATACTGGCTAGCTGGTGTACGTTTTCAACCGACTGTGTCTTTTATCGTGGAAACATGAAAAACCTGTAGCGTTCTGTGGTTTAAGGTTCGGTCCATAAATCATCATCATATTGAGAAAATGTCACTTTTCGTTTTGTCTTGTACGTACCAAATAAAAATTGTTATTACATCTTGAAAATGAAACAAACGTGTCCTCGTATCCAATGAGATAATTAGCTCAATATGAAAACGGATTGATACTATCTGTTATAGCGAGGTAAATTTTGCTCACACATTAGATGTTTTAAATTACAAAAGAATTAAAAACTCTTTCGGAAGGAGGCAAGTGACTGTTGGATCGCCGTTGGAGCTCTTTATCATAGGATAGATTTCCAAAATAAACTAAGAGAAAGAATATAAAATAAGAAGACATTATATCTAATTGAATACTTTAAGATAATAAATGAACAAATTTTTTATTTTTTTTAATTTGGGATTAATTTTACTATTTTTTACACTTGTAACATTAATAATTTCATCCACCACATATGAATATTCATCTATACACTGTCGTACTACATTATGAAACACGTCACTCGAACCACTTCGAAAAGACTTTCGATGTGTCACCTTGAATACTCCTTAAACCAAACCGATTAATCATCAGCTCTGATACTACTTATTGAGTCGCCATGAGAACCTCTCCACCACCACCAAAAAAATTTTATGAAAAAATCAAGTGAGAGAACATAAAATAAAAAAATACTACATCCAACTTAAAACTTACTCATTTTATATTTTTTCATTTGATTTTCCTTCGAAATTTTTCTAGTAAGCGAGAACTCTCCATAACGACCCAACATTAATATATAGTTATATACTGATTAACTAAACTTGTTTAGTTGTAACGTTGGAGTAAAATACTTTTAAAAAAAAATAGAAATAAAAGTAAAATCAGAACTAAAGGTAAAAGTAAAAAATTATTATATATAGATATAATTATAAAAATATATTTTTTAGAATCATAAATAACTAGGTTATGACATATATAAAAATATTTCTTTTAATAAAATTATAATAAAAGCCCAACCTTCTACAACAAATAACAACAACAACAACAACAAAGCCTTGTCCCACTAAGTGGGGTCGGCTACATGAATCAAACGACGTCATTGTGCTCTGTCATGTATCATGTCTACATAGAGACCGTTTACATGTAGATCTCGTTTGACTACCTCATGGATGGTCTTCTTAGGTCTTCCTCTGCCTTTCGCTCTTTGTCCATCTTCCATCTCATCCACCCTCCTGACTGGATGTTCTATCGGTCTTCTTCTCACATGTCCAAACCACCTGAGACGCGATTCAACCATCTTTTCCACAATGGGTGCTACTCCAACTCTCTCCCTTATATCTTCATTCCTTATTTTATCCAATCGCGTATGACCACTCATCCATCTCAACATCTTCATCTCTGCCACACTCAGCTTATGTTCGTGCTCCCCTTTAGCCGCCCAACACTCCGTACCATACAGCATAGCCGGTCTTATAGCGGTGCGATAGAATTTACCTTTAAGTTTTAAAGGCACTTTTTTGTCGCATATAAAACCAGATGCACTCCGCCATTTTGACCAACCTGCTTGGATCCTATGATTTACATCATGTTCAATCTCTCCATTATCCTGTATGATGCACCCAAGATACTTAAAACTTTTAACTTTTCGTAGTATGTTCTCTCCAATTTTCACCTCTATATTGGAGTTTTCCCTTCTCAAACTGAACTTACATTCCATATATTCCGTCTTGCTACGGCTTATGCGCAGACCATACACTTCTAGAGCTTCTCTCCATAACTCCAACTTCTTATTTAGGTCTTCCCTTGACTCTCCCATAAGGACGATATCATCGGCAAAAAGCATGCACCATGGCACAGGCTCTTGGATGTGCTCTGTGAGTACTTCCAAGACTAATGTGAAAAGGTATGGACTTAAGGATGATCCCTGGTGTAATCCTATACCAATAGGGAATTCCTCTATCACACCACCTTGAGTCTTCACACTAGTTGTGGCCCCATCATACATGTCTTTAATTGCCCGAATATATGCGATCCTTACTCTCCTCTTTTCTAAAACCTTCCATAAGACCTCCCTTGGTACCCTATCATACGCTTTTTCCAAATCAATAAACACCATGTGTAGATCCCTTTTATTACTACGATACCTCTCCATCATCCTTCTTAATAGGTATATCGCTTCAGTGGTAGATCTGCTTGGCATAAATCCAAATTGGTTCTCTGTTACTTGTGTCTCTTTTCTCAACCTCCGTTCTATCACCCTTTCCCATAACTTCATAGTATGACTCATAAGCTTAATCCCTCTATAATTTCCGCAACTTTGTATATCCCCCTTATTCTTGTAGATAGGTACCAAGGTGCTCTTTCTCCACTCATCAGGCATCTTCTTTGACCTTAAAATCTCATTAAAAAGCTTGGTTAACCAGTTGATGCCTTTTCCTCCAAGACCCTTCCAAACCTCAATCGGGATATTATCAGGTCCTACTGCCCTGCCATTTTTCATCTGCTTTAGAGCCTCTTTTACCTCGAAGTCTCGAATCCTTCGATAGTAGTCAAAGTTTTGATCTTCTTCCCTTGTGCATAATCGACCAAGGCTCGGACGAGTCTTCTGTCCCTCATTAAATAACTCGTAGAAGTAGCTCTTCCACCTTTCATTAATCTTCTCCTCTTGAGCCAACACCTCTCCATCCTTATCCTTTATGCACTTAACCTGATCCAAATCTCTCGTTCTTCTTTCCCGGCTCTTTGCAATTCTATATATACCTTTTTCTCCTTCTTTCGTGCCCAAAGACTGGTAGAGGCCCTCATATGCTCTTGTTCTTGCTTCACTTACAGCCACTTTTGTCTCTTTCCTAGCCGCCTTATATTTTTCCCAGTTATCTGCATTGCGGCATAAAGACCACTCTTTAAAGCATTCCCTTTTTATCTTTATTTTTTCTTGTATACTCGCATTCCACCACCAGGACTCCTTGTCTCTTGGTCCTATTCCTTTAGATTCACCAAAACTTTCTTTTGCTGTTCTTCTAATAACTTCTGCCATCTCCCTCCACATCTCTTCCGCGCTTCCATTCACATCCCACTTTGCCTCTTCTCCTACCCGTCTTAGGAAGCTTCTTTGTTCCTCACTTTTCATCCGCCACCACCTCGTCCTTGGGTTCTTCGTATGATGTCTTTTCCTAAACTTTTGCTCAACGCGAAAATCCATGACGAGCACCCTATGTTGTGTTGTCAAACTCTCTCCCGGGATAATTTTACAGTTAATGCAAAATTTCCGGTCGACTCTCCTCAACAAGAAGAAGTCGATTTGAGAGCTTGTCATGCCACTCTTATAGGTTATAAGATGTTCGTCTCTCTTTTTAAAACATGTATTTGCGATGAGAAGATCAAAAGTTGAGGAAAAGTCCAAAATAGTTTTACCCTCGGCATTGATCACCCCGAAACCATGGCCTCCGTGAATACTCCCATACCCAGTCACTTCTCTCCCAACATGGCCATTTAAATCTCCTCCTAAGAAAATCTTATCTCCCAAAGGTATGCCTTGAACCAAACTCTCTAGATCCTCCCAAAACCTTATCTTGTGTTGTTCGTCCGAACCCACTTGCGGTGCATAGGCGCTAATCACATGGAAAGCACCTCCCTCCACCACAAGTTTGATAGAGATGATCCGATCTCCCACCCTCTTGACATCAACTACGTCCTTCTTCCACTGCTTATCCACAATTATTCCAACTCCATTCCTATTCTTCACCTTTCCTGTATACCAAAGTTTGAAACCAGAAGAATCCAACTCCCTAGCCTTTGCACCAACCTATTTCGTTTCTTGTAGGCACATAATGTTAATCTTCCTCCTTGTCATGGTGTCCACCACCTCCATGGACTTTCCTGTTAGAGTGCCTATGTTCCATGTCCCAAATCTCAACCTTTTGTCGCTTCGACCTTTACCTTTTCCTTCGTGAACTAGCTTATTTACCCTCGTCCGTTCACGAAAACGCGAGAACCCTTGCTCATTTAACACTACATCCGGGCACCGATGAAGCGGCTCTTGCTTTGACACCGTACTCGAGCCATACGGCGCGTTGCTTCCGGGCAACGACCTAGCTTTAGCGCAATAATGTCTTTGATTCATGTCATGGGGGGTTCGGCTATATTTTTACGTTGGTTGCCGAAGACCTAACACAACCCTCCTCCTTTATCCGGGTTTGGGACCGACTATGTACCGCAAGTGTAACATAGGCGGAGTTAGCCCAACCTTCTATGTTGGGAAAAAATATTATATTATATAATTACTTTTATATAATAACTAATTATTTAATATCCTTTACATGTTAATATTACCGTACAAATAATTTAATCCTCTAAATAACTAATAATAAATAAAATTTAATAACAACTTTATATTCTAAATATTTTAATTAACTAAAAAACTAATAAAAATGTTAATGGTTTAACATAATATTCTTAAATTTTAATTTACTTTAATTTTATCCTAAAAATTGTTTATTTTTATCAAATGTACTTTGGCAGTTAAATTCTTAAAAAGTTTAGGCAATTCAACAATAACATGTAGAAAATGACAATCTGACCCCGTAATGGAACCTTGTTTTTATTTTTTCATTTTTTAAAAATCGAAGGAATAATGATAGATTTGATTCGCATGCAGACAGTAAAGAAACGGAAACGTATGAGAACTTTCAAGTGTTCCAAGTTTGAAAGGTCGTCTTAGTAAATGCCTAAGTTAAACCGGGTCTCACTTCTGTCTCTTTCAGTAACTCTTGTTTTGTTTTCTCTTCTTAACCCAAAGTATTTCATTACTGATCTATCTTCAACAACTTCTTATTAATTATTCTCCGTTCCAACTTCCCATTCATCATTTTCTTTAACTTCACGGAAGATCGATTAAACAGAAACTGTCTCACACTTTCCCTTCTTATTTTCTTCCTAAACCAGCTCCTATACATATATCATCCATCGTCTTCATTCTGTACATAAATTCAATTCAAAATTCATCTTCTGTACTTGGATGATTTAGAAAGATGAACTGTTTGTTCTTCAAGGAGAAGCGCAAGGAGAAGTGCAGGTCGGCACCGGAGCTGGAGCAGCAGAATCGAGGAGGGGCGAAGAAGAAGGATCCGGCTTTGAACCGCGCCACGAACTCCACCGGCTCCATACAATCGCCGAGAAGCGTGAAGGAATTGTACAAGGAGAAAGAGAAAGAGAGCAATTTCAGGGTTTTCACGTGGCAGGAGCTGAAAGATGCTACAAGCGGTTTCAACAAGATGCTCAAGATTGGCGAAGGAGGGTTTGGGAGTGTGTATAGAGGTTCCATTAGTCCTCCAGATGGAAAAGGTGAACCGATTGTTGTTGCCATCAAGAAGCTTAACCCACGTGGCTTCCAGGTACTATTTGCAAATATGACTTCCCTTGCTCCTATGATTTGGTAACTCTTTCCTTGCAATTGAAAGTGCTATTGTTTGTTGATCCTTACTAGATACATAGTCATTCATTCATTTGCTTTTGTCTAATGACTTATATTTTCGGATAAGAGTAAAGCAGGCGTCTTGCATTGAAATCTACCATGAGATTCGAATTGTACCAATTACGTCCTTGAGATTGACAAAATGCACCACATTAGTCATCGACAATGTTGCCTTGTTGTGGTATGCTGAAGGTTTTGTTAACTTTTTTCAAGTTGTGCTAGAAGAACAAAAGTTAAATAGATATCTCTAGAAACTCAGTGAGATAATTTCCTAGCATTTTAAGGGCCAACAGTGCTAAATAGTTTTGCTCAATGGGCATAAGAATGCTTCAATTTACATATACATTATTGTCTTCGTGTCATTTACAAATTTTTGCATCATTGGCATTGTTATTACTTATTTTATTTGACATTGAATTATCATCATTTATTTTAGACTGTATTACATAAAAATTGAAGTATGCTAGGATTCTTATGGTTGTTTTCTTTCCTTCTAAAGGGTCATAAAGAATGGCTTGCGGAAGTTCAATTTCTAAGCATTGTTAGTCACCCAAATCTTGTTAAGCTTTTGGGATACTGCTCTGTGGATGGCGAAAGAGGGATCCAGCGGCTGTTGGTGTACGAGTTCATGCCCAACAGAAGCCTTGAAGATCACCTCTTCAGTAAAACTTTACCTCCTCTTACTTGGAAAACAAGATTGGAGATCATGCTTGGTGCTGCTCAAGGATTAGCGTATCTACATGAGGGGCTAGAGATTCAGGTACCTACAATTATACTTTCAAGGAATTGAAATTGTTAATGAAAAAGGGAGTAAAGTACCAAAATGACCCCACCAAAAATAAACAGAGTGAATTTTTGTCACCCAAAATGCTTGATTCATTTGACAATGTACCTAAAAAATGGGTAATTTTGCGGGAACCGTGATATGTCATGGCTAATTTTCATACTAACTCTAGAAAAAGTTGATCAAGCTTTCTATTTCATTGGTCATATCATCAAGACTTGAATGTTTGCACAGCATTCTGTTTCTATTATGATAGAAGAACTAATGAAATGTGCACACTAGGATATGCAAACTTTTCTAGTCTATGATGAGTGTGATAATGCAGGCTCACAATGATGATGCTGATGATTATTTACATTCTTGTTCAGAATCATATGGTTGAATTTTGATTTTGGTTGATAATCTTTTTTCTTCTTTTTCTTTCTGAAGGTGATATACCGAGATTTCAAGTCATCAAATGTTCTATTAGATGAGAATTTCCACCCAAAGCTTTCAGATTTCGGTCTTGCTAGGGAAGGTCCCCAAGGTGACCATACTCACGTCTCTACTGCAGTAAGTTTATACTTTGCAAGTGATATGTTTTCTCATTCAAACTTGCATCAATTGAATAGCTGCCCAATTGAAGAGCATTTTCAATTTCAAATATACAATCACTTTGCACCATTCCTAAAGCTAGCTCAGTGATTTTATCACATTGCAATCCCTTAAGCTATGATTTTTATCATTGTTGTTAAAATACCTACAATATCTTGTTATATTTTTAATGTTAGATGGTTACAATATCTCAGCTAAGTAATGATTTTCTTTTTCTGATTCGTATTCCTATTTTAGTACTATTTTATCATTTTCTCTTATCCTTCATGGATCTTAACAATTATTTAAACAATAATAGTTTATGAACCTGAGCTCCATGTTGCTTATTTTGTTATCAGGTAGTTGGTACTCAGGGATATGCTGCTCCAGAGTACATTGAAACAGGTCACCTCAAAGTTCAGAGTGACATGTGGAGTTTTGGCGTTGTCCTGTACGAGATCATTACTGGAAGGCGATCGCTAGAAAGAAACCGTCCTACTCCGGAACAAAAGCTACTAGATTGGGTTAAACAACACCCTGCTGATAGCAACAGGTTCACAATGATAATCGATCCCCGTCTTAGGAACCAATATTCCCTCCCTGCGGCTCGCAAGGTAGCCAAGTTGGCCGACAGCTGCTTAAAGAAGAATCCTGAAGATAGACCAACCATGAATCAAATAGTTGAGAGCCTGAAGCATGCATTGCAAATCTCAGAAATGACAAGCAGTTCAAGCAATGTTGGCGAATCGTCACGATCGAAATTGGGCCGAAAAGGTAAATAGAAGCTTCCAAGAAAGAAACTTATTAGTCCTTTTGGGAGGAACAATAACTTGGAAAGAAAACTTTTCAGTTAGACATAAATTTGAATAGGTCTTGGCAATTTGAACTTTACTAGTTTGTTGTAGATCAAGGAAATTCAACCATTGGTAACATATAGAGTATATGTATGGTGCAGGTTCAGTGTAAAGTTTTTTCAAAATTAGAGCTTAGCAATGAGGGTGAGGCTATAAATATATTTATGTGTTAATCATTATTTATTTTGCGACTTTTCGTGAACTTGGTTCATTGGAATCTTGTTCATTTTCTCATCTACATTGTAGATTGTTCAAGTTTTAAGAAAGATGGAGAGAGCGTTTCAATTCTTCATGATTCCGTCTTGTTCTAATCAATTTTCATTTCTAAGACTATGGTGCTACATCTACATGGCTTAAAAGTCCATTCATGTTTGAGGACTTCCAAGTTTCAAGAGGAGTCAACACAGAGTTTTTAACTTTTAGTTATTATATATAGTATATAAAATTAGAGGACTAATCAATTAAGTAATGTCTTAATCAATTAGTATTGTGATTTGTTGAGATTGGTTGGGGGATACATTCATGCATAGATGTCAATGGAATGACCTTGGAGCTAATGTGTTTGATAGAAGAGGTAACATGAATAAAATTAGGTTAGGTTGTCTTGAATGTTGACTATTGACTGGAATTTGCACTAAAATATTATTATATTCCCGATCTAAAATTTTTTTTTGTCTTGTTCGTTGAAGATTTTAATGGTGGGGCAATTATATGGTGGATTATGTATCATGGTCCTCACTTCACTTTTAACCATTGGATTGACTAAGGACTTTCTAATTCAATGATAAATGGAATTTGACTATGGCTGGAAATCAGTACAATAGGGTCCAGCTGACCAGCACAAACCAACACTGAATGAAGCGGTAGCTTCTTAATAATTTCGTGTTGAAACTCGACCAATTGGTCAAGTGGAGAATACGTCATACACATGGCAGCATTCTTGTGCACCACTACGTAGTATGCAGGGTAAGTGTCTGTGATAAGTAACGCTATTTTTAACCATATAATGGAGGAACCGTTTCACATATACCACTGTTCTTTACTGATACAGTGATGTTTCATTCTTCTTGAACATTGTGAATTATAATAGAGTATAACGTTTGGGTAAGTTTTAAAATTGTCCTTAATATTTCAATCGTCTTATTTAAATCCCTAATATTTTAAAATTGACTCAATGTTGTCCTACTGTTAGGAATCCGTTAGCAGAATTGACGACGAGATAAAATTGAGACGCTTTTGAAACGTTAGAGACTTAATTGGGGACAAAAACGATACATAGAAATAAATTTTAGTTTTATTCTTCAATAATATCAGTTATTTTTTAATCACATCTAAGTAAATTACACTTAATCATATTACTTTCATTCTAAATACATATTACTTTCATTCTAAATAAATTTATTTTTTTATAATTTTACACTTAAAGTTATAAGTTAATACAAAAATATAAAAAATTTATTTAGAATAAAAATAGTGTGATTAAGTGTAATTTATTTAGATGTGATTAAAAAATAATTGAATATTATATACAGTAAAAAATTGATATTATTGAAGGATAAAATTAAAATTTGTTTCTATGTATCGTTTTTGTCTCCAACGTTTTCGTTCTATTTAAGTCCCTAAAGTTTTAAAATCGTCTCAATTTTGTCCCCGTCAATTCTGTTAACGGATCCTTAACGACAGGATAACATTGAACCAATTTTGAAACGTTAGGAACTTAAATAGGACAATTAAAACGTTAGGGACAATTTTGAGACTTACCCTAAACGTTGGGAACAAAAATAATACTTTATTTTTTATAATAAAACTAGTATATTTATCCGTAATAATATTACGAAATCATAATTTTTTTTAATTTACGTTGATTTGGTCCTGATGTTGTGAATTACGGTTAAAAAAAAAACAATTCAGAACCACTTTACTAAAACATTGTGGTGTCAAAAGCTCTTGTAGGTCAAGAAAAATAAAAATCAAGTAATAAGCAATTTAGTTATATTTTTTATATGAATCTTCTTGATCTATTTAATTTGTAAAAGAATTTAATAATTTATTAAAAATAATTAATTGAATACTATTACCAATTCAATTTCTTTTACATAATTTTGTTACAAATTTATTAATACATATCCTTGTGATTTTATAAATTATTTAAATTATATATATATATATATTTTTTAGAGACGTATGATATGTGTGAATTGCAATTACATCAAAAAAAAGAAAGAATAGGCAGTAGTGGAAAGAAGAGAATATAGACATGATAGTGTAAGAGTATAAGTAGCAAGGCACATATTTTAAGAAAAAATTTTGAACCAAAAAGATTTTTAATTAATTATAGTAAGAGATGGCTCAATTTTATGGAAATGGAGGACATGTGTGTGCTATGTTTCGATATGGATTCATAGGGGACTAGATATATATGTGGGACAGTATTTTGTCGGACCTCTGTATACTGATTTCATCAGTCTAACTCTAAATTCTCTTTTAGATTCCGCAGTCAGGTCAGTTTTATGCAGCTAGATCTACAGTCTTTTTTACGCGATGCAACGCCAAATTGAAGCAAACACTCCGCCTCCATGGCTTCAAAACTACTCATTGTCATCCCTGTGACGGGAAGACCATCTGTGGGAAGACCAAGAATTAGAGCCACATCTTCAAGAGTCACGGCACATTTACCAATTGGAAGGTGAAACGTATATGTGTCTGGGTGCCAATGTTCGATTAGAGCATTTACCAATGCTTTCTGACACTGCACTATCCCAATCTGAGATACATGATAGAAACTGGTAAGTCTTAAATGCTCTTCTACCCTATCGTTTTACCGATCCGGAGGAACTGGGTGGTTACATGTTAATATTATTAATTTTTACAAAAAAACATAACAAATTACTAGTCAGATAATTAACAATTAATAACTTACCATCATCAATCATTTTACTGAATCCTTATATAACTAATTATTCTAACTTCTAAAATTATTTAATTAATCCTTAAAATTATTTATAACTGCAAATAATAAAAATCATTACTAATACATATATTCCTAATCAAAATTCTCAACAATATTACAACATCTAGAATAATATCTAATATTAGTTACTCATTTGTTAAATATTTTTTCTTCAATAATAAAAAATATTAGTAATCAGTATATATGCCATTATTCACATTCTAACAATGTTAATAATTAACTTGCTAATATAATGATGATTACAATTAAAAAAATTTAAATATTCTCATAGTAAAAAATCTAACGTGCCTTAATAAAAATAATCCTACTGATTATTCAGTACTAATAATTTCTCACGATAACAATAACATTTAACTTCATCATAACAGTTATAGTTAATTTAAAAAAAAAAATTTAAAATGATTAACGTTCTTTAAACATAATTATACTAAAAATTAATAAAAAAATTAAAAACAAAATTACATTCTTTACTAAAAGACCTTATCATTCTGTTTACTTTTTTATATTCGAAAACTAACAAGAATAATAATAATGAATTTACTAATAATAATAATTATAATTAAAAATATGTAAAAAAAATTTCAGAATAATCTAACAAATATTAAAAAATAGTAATAATTATTCTATTTATATTCTTAAATTGCATTTCTAACAACAATCATAATAATTAAATTTTTAACAATAATAATTATAAACATAAAAAATTTATAAAATTTTAAAATTTTCAAAAAAAACTTGTATAATCAGGATCACTGAGATGATGAATAATATGAAGCTCAAATCGATCAACATCTTTAATTTTATATTTTTTGGCATGATTATCTCTTCCACCATGCAAAGCTCCACGCAAATACAGAGAAAGAAAGAAGAAGGTGACTCAAGTTGAGAGTGAAATATGAGAGTGAATTGTAATCGGATGGTGAGAGAGGGTTGAAGGGTCTTTGTTTGGTTTTAGGGCACTGTTCGGGGAGCAGCAACAGCTCGATGCGTGTGCAGGGTTGCCTCAACTCGGACCGTGCGATTGGTGCATTGCAATTCGGAGGGTCCGTGAGCTGTATGGAACTCGGAGGGTCTGAGTTCTAATCTCCGCTGCCTGAACCAAAAACAACGCTTATCGCAGGGTCTGTTTTGTGTTTGGAATTCGGAGGGTCCGAGTTATTTCTTCACTGACACCACAAACTTGTGAAGCACTTCCCACCCCCATATCAGAGTCCTACACCATGTGTGGGTCCATATGCAAATTAAAAAGCGACGAGGGATTTCATGTACTATATTTTACTTATCAAATTAGTTATAATAATAATAATAATAATAATAATAATAATAATAATAATAGAGTGTGAATGACAAAAAAATAGAAAAAAGAGAGACTGAAAAAGAAGGAAAGAGATAGAAGATACGAGAGAGTGACTTTTAAACTCATTTATTTTGAAGATAAAGATTTTATTTTAATTGTAACGAGAAAGAAGAGTATTATTTCACATAATAATAATATTATTATTATTATTATTATTATTATTATTATTATTATTATAGAGGGGAGAGAATAGAGAAAGATAGAAAATGAGAGAGAGAAAGAATGAGAGAATTAGAAAAAATGATAAGGGAAAAAGTTTATTATGAGAAAAAAATTATTTTAATTATAATAAAAGAATATTATGTATTATATTTTTGTGGTTAAATTTGTAATAATAATAATATAATGGAAATAATAATAGACCTCCTTAATTTTGAAAGAAAATAATTTAGTTCAATTCAATTGTAATGAAAAATATCATGTAGTACATTTTAATTGTAAAATTAATAATATATAATAAATATATCAAAGGATGATATTAAGATTAGAATTTTGAATATGAAATTGTTTATTTATATAGCATAGTAAAAAAGAGATTTGTCATTTTTTTGTCCACTAAAGGAGAGATTAAATTACATCCTCCTCTCATACTAGCAACTTCACGCCTAGCTAACTTTTGTTAGGATGAGCTGAGGCAATGAAGGGGAATTAATTCAGGAAGGTGAGTGTTCAGAAAAATGTTGTAGTGCCCGATGTGACCAGCTGTTTTAAAGTTCAGTTGTTCTTGTGTGGTTGTATTGCCAAATATGTCGTGTAACCCACTATAGGCAGCGAAATGCAATAGCTAGGCTATAGGTTGTACCGTCACTTATTGCCTGAGGTTAGACAGAAAAAAGGACCAGACCTCCCTCGTCTCTCCCTCAATCACAGCAAATACAATAGACAATATGTTTGAATTACCATCATGGATAATAATCATCAGTAAAGTACTTCCATATTTGCCATATAAATGAGTGTCATCAGTCGAGATAAATGTTTGCAATACTTGAAAGCTTCTACCCAAGGAGAAAATGTCCAAAACACCCAATGAAACATGGCACTATCATTATCACCATCTATGTTACAAGTTGTACCCAAGTATCTAAATCATGAATTTTGTTAGGACATGTTAAAATACAATGAACCATAAATAACTAAATAAATGCAATATAATCAATCTTACCAGATAAGTACGTCTGTATTATGAATAACCATGTAGGAAGCTCGTTATACGATGCTTCTCAATCTCCATATATCATTGCAATGACTCTCTCCATTGCAAGCCAAATTTTCTATAAGATGTCTTGTAACCAAAGTGATTCTTAATGGCTCATTAAAGAATTCTTATGCTGATTGTAGGATCCGCCTTTACCATAGTGAATGTATTCAGCTACCACTTTTGAATCCAATCTTCCATGGTCCTCACCTAATGTTGTTTGCATGCAAGAATGTGGACCACTATATTTCCTAATTTTCTATTTTTTCTATTTTGGATGATATAAAATGTGTATGTTCCTTTGACATCCTGCACAAACTGGGTGCATTGTACAACATACTTTAACTGGTCACTCTCTAATATCTTATACTCCACAATCCTCCTGATGCTATTTATTTTTATCGCCGTCATGACTTCTTCTTTGTTTTTGAACCGCTACCCAATCTCAAAGTCATGCATTAAATTATTATACGATTTGAAAATAGTAGGTTGTGTTAGCGCAACTTATGACATTGTGAAGTCGTTGAGCAATCATCTTCCTTCTCATATATATCCACTGGTTCGGCATCTGCATCTTAATCATTGGACATAAGGTGAGCTTCATAACAATTCATCATTGGGTCTCCGACTGAAAAATCATCATGTCTTTCATAATCCGCTTCCAACACACCATTACTATAATCCTTAGGATTCGACTCCCCTTGACCCCCTCATGTAGCATGTTCAAATCAACCATCAATCTTCTATTGTTTGTTCTGACTGTCGCAAAGGATGGATTTTCATCACCCACTTTCGAAGATGTCCTTGCACACATATCAACCGAAAAACACAAATAACTCTAACAGATGGACATTTGAAAAATGATTGTGCCAACTCCTGATTAGTCATATGTCTTCGTCATCCCGTGTTCGATACCTATGTCAAATAAAAAATTATTAGAACTGATGATTACATAAAAAGGTAATATTAAAAAAATATTTGATAAAAAAATAAGGAAACAACAAAAAATAAAATATCTTTTTGTAAATTAAAGTGATGTCCACTTCCATTGGATATCTATAATAGATTTTTCTCATTATCTTTGTATGTTGTTGACCAACCACGTGTACTTAAAAATTTTTCAACGTCAACACCTCTCTCACTTCAATTGGCAAGTATACAAAAGTCAGTTGCACAAAGCTAAATACAATAGATCTATCTTGATCAAATACGATTTTATCATCATAATGAATTGATAATAATGGTATTTCAGACATTATAAAGACGATAGTGATGAAAAGTATAAAGAAGGAATAGTAAATTTAAATGTGAATGAAGAGAACCTGGTGTGTAAAATTTATATTAGAACTTGGGATAAGGTCGCAACTGACAAAAGGATGCAGTGGGCGAACTCTATAATTTTCACGAAGTTCACCAATACATTGGACAAATTTTATCAGATTACACAAGTTTGCTGATATAGTGAGTGAACTTGTTTCAGCTTTCAAATAAAAAAATTGGATCCCAATAAATATAAGATAAAAATATTTTTTTTTGAAAAATAATTATTTTTCATTTTATTCTAGGATATGATACATATAATATGTATATTCTTTTTTGATATCATTAAAAAAAATAAAAAATTAGAAAAGAGGGACTTAAAAACATATTATTTTTTTCTTTTTTTTTATCTTTTTATTCTTTGAATCTGTATATCTGAGTATCTTCCATTGAGGAAATGTTAATAAAAGTAATTTTTATACCACTTTTGTACTATTTTTTCGGGTTTATTTTGAAAAGTAGAAGGGAATTTTAGATCAGCAGTAATTATCAAATTAGTGTGTGTGCATTAAATCCTTTGAATGCAACTCTTTCTCAATGTGACCGACTGTCTTGAAGTTCAGTTGTTCTTGCATGGTTGTATCACCAAATGTATCGTCTGACCTACTATAGGCAGCGAAATGCAATAGCTAGACTATAGGTTGTACCGTCACTTATTGCCTGAGGTTAGGCAGAAAGAAGGACCAGACCTTCCTCGTCTCTCCCTCAATCACAGCATATGCAATGGACAATATGTTTGAATTACCATCATAGATAATAGTCATAAGTAGAGTACTTCCATATTTGCCATATAAATGAGTGTCATCAATCGAGATAAGTGTTTGCAATACTTGAAAGCTTCTACACAAGGAGGGAGTGCCCAAAACACCCAATGAAACATGGCACTATCATTATCACCATCTATGTTACAAGTTGCACCCAAGTATCTAAATCAGGAATTTTGTTAGGACATCTTAAAATATAATGAACCATAAGTAACTAACTAAATGCAATATAATTAGTCTTACCAAATAGGTACGTCTGCATTACGAATAACCATGTGGGAAGCTCGTTATACGATGCTTCTCAATTTCCATATATCAATGCAATGACTCTCTCCATTGCAAGTCAAATTTTCTATAAGATGTCTTGAAACCAAAGTGATTTTGAATGGCTCGTTAAAGATTTCTTATGCTGATTGTAGGATACGCCTTTACCATAGTGAATGTATTCAGCTACCGCCTTCGAGTCCAATCTTCCATGGTCCTGACCTAATATTGTTTGCACGCAAGACTGTGGACTACTATATCTCCTAATTTTCTATTTTTTCTGCTTTTGACGATATAAACTGTGTATGTTCCTTTGACATCTTAAGCAAACTGGGTGCATTGTACAAAATACTTCAACTGGTCATCTCTAATATCTTATACTCCACAATCCTCCTGATGCTATATATCTTTATCGCACTCATGACTTTTTCTTTATTTTCAAACTGCTACCAAATCTCAAACTCATGCATTGGATGATTATACGGTTTGGAAATAGTAGGTTGTGTTAGCACAACTTATGACATTGTGAAGTCGTTTATCTCTTCATCTTCCTTCTTATATATATATATCCACTGGTTCGGCATCTACATCTTCATCATTGGACACAATGTAAGCTTGATAAGGATTCATCATTGGGTCTCCAGCTGCAAAATCATCATGTCTTTCATAATCCGCTTCCAATACACCATCATTATAATCCTTAGGATTCGACTCCCCTTGACCCCCTCATGTGGCATGTTCAAATCAACCATCAATCTTCTATTGTTTGTTCTGACTGTCGCAGAGAATGGGTTTTCATCACCAACTTTGAAGTAGTCCTTGCACACATATCAACCGAAAACACAAATAACTCTAACAGATGAATATTTGAAAAATGATTGTGCCAACTCCTGATTAGTCATATGCCTTCGTCATCATGTATTCGATACCTATGTCAAATAAAAAATTATTAGAAATGATGATTACATCAAAAAGTAATATTAAAAAAATATTTGATAAAAGAAATAAGGAAACAACAAAAAATAAAATACCTTTTTTGTAAATTAAAGTGATGTCCACTTCCATTGGATATCTGTAATAAATTTTTCTCATCATCTTTGTGTGTTGTTGACAAACCACGTGTACTTAAATATTTTTTAATGTCAACACCCCTCTCACTTTAATTGGCAAATATACAAAAGTCAGTTGCACAAAGCTAAATACAACAGATCTATCTTGATCAAATACGATTTCATCATCATCTTAATGAATTGATAATAATGGTATTTAGACATTATAGAGACGATAGCGATGAGAAGTATAAAGAAGGAATAGTAAATTTAAATGTGAATGAAGAGAACCCGGTGTGTGAAATTTATATTAGAGCTTGGGATAAGGTCGCAACTGACAAAGGAATGCAGTGGGCGAACTCTATAATTTTCACAAGGTGACCATTCAGATAAAGACGCCTATTTCATCTTTTGTTAAAGATGTTTTCATATTGTGTTTTAATTGGTTTCTGTATAATTTATTCGGTGTTCCTCATCACATATTATTAAATTCCTCAAAAGATTTTCTTTTCAAAAATAATAAAAAATATTTAATTTGGACTAAAACCAAAAAGGCAATAAATTAACTATTAGATTTTTTTAATTATTTATATAAAAAAAGATTACATTCATATATATATATATATATATAAACAAGCTCAAGCCTCTTAAAATTTTTACAAATAAAAAGTAATTAATTTATATTCGTACAATATATAAAACAATTACTATATTATTATTATTATATTATAGATTAAAATTCACTAATTTAAATTTTCTTTTCATTTTTAATATAACCATTAGAAATAAATAAAATTTTTATAACTAAATGTAGTGTAACAAAATATATAATATTAATTATTTCTTAAAAAATTCTAAAAAAATAGTTTTTTCATTTTAGTAAAATAACTATTTATTAAAGTAGACAAATTGATTATTTTCTTTTCATATACAGTTTTTTTAAGACCTAAAAATAATTAATTAGGGCATTTGTTAAGATAATTAAAGTCAGTATTTTATTAAATTTTTAATTTAAAGAGAAATCGTAGTTAATTTTGGTATAGAAATTTCGAATTTGAAAACAATGATAAAAATTATGTTGAATTTTGATTTATTTTATTCTCATTTAAATTAATCACTGCATAAGTTAAAGTTTTGTTTTGAAGTTATATTCGAGTTTTAATCTGATTTTTAAAGTTTCAATTTACTTAGTTTGATATTTTAACTCGGGTATCTGTGACTCATATTAGGGTTTTAAGTATTTAGTTGAAAAAAATTAAGGTAAAAAAAATTAATTGTCACATCAAATAGTCACTAGAACGTATAATGTAGCAGTCGTTAGTCAATCTCAGCATGTCGTTAACGATTTTATGAGACTGCGACAAAAATAAGATCAGGAACCAATATGAGTCATAACTATTAAGTTGGGAGACTAAATTGAGTAAATCAAAATTTTTGAAATTAGATTGAAATACGAACATAATTTCAGAGACTAATAGTATTATCTCTTTGTTGACAATTAAGTTGTTTTAATGGTAATTAAGATCTAATAATGGTTTATAATAAAAAAGCATTCTTTTACAACAATGAATCTATAGTAGTAGTTAGGGGTGTTCATAAATTAGATCATATCCATAAATCCACAATATTTATCCGAATCTGATCTGTATTTTGTGGATATGATCTGATCTATAAGATGATCGGATTGGATCGAATCGGATCCACACTCTAATCATTAGAAGTAAATATGTTTAAAAAAGTAAACAAAAAAGTTATTGTAATAATAATAATAATAATAATAATAATAATAATAATAATAATAATAATAATAATAATAATAATAATAATAATAATAAAGTACTAAATACAAGAATATTTAATCCAATATATATATAAATAATGTAATAATAATAATATGATAATTGTTTTATATATCACACAAATATAAATATTTTTTCTGTGAGCCTAAGAAAGGTTTTGTAAGTCCCTAACTTTGTTATCGATTTTTGTAGTATTAGCCCTCATATTATCAATTTGATTCATATATAATTCAGATGATAAATTATTTGGTGATGTGCTTCTTTTTTTACTATGACATACTTGTTTATTATTATTATTATTATTATTATTATTATTATTATTATTATTATTATTATTATTATTATTATTATTATTATTATTATTATTATTATTATTATTATTATTATTATTATTTTGTACATTAAAAAATAACAGGCCAAATTATTGTCATAACATAAGAGAAGTATGGAAGTTTATCATTCATCTCTAATGGAGGAAACAAAATTCTTTTCAATAGTTTATTTAACGTTTAGTAGAATAAAAATAAATTTTATTAGAATAAATTTTAGTATGAGTTTAATATTTTTATTCATCATAAAATATTTATAGAATTACTCGTAGATAAATTTTAGAAAAAAGAAAAAAAGCATGATTTTTAATTTTATTTTTAAATAAAATTTATTTTTTAATTTTAAAATAAATTTTATTTTTATTTTTTAATAATATTAATTTTTACCGTATATAATTATTTAATTATTTTTTAATCATATATAAATAAATTACTCTTAATAAGACTTTTTTGTGTTATTCAGTTATCTTTTAAAAAAATAATTAATTATTAAAATAATTAAACTTTTCACAACAAAAATAATAAAAAAATTATGAACAAAAAATTAACCATTATGATAATTTTTTGTATTTTTATTCATATTTTAATTATAAACATAAATATAATTTGATTATATTATTTATGAAATGTGACTATAGATGTAGATAAAATTTAGTTATATTACTTATATATAGTTTCATTGTATTATATTACTTATAAAGTTAGATTATAATTATGACAATAGAATTATTCTGGTATTTTTATATTTGTAACTAATTGGTGGTGTTAAAATATTACTCTTAATTATAAATAAGATTTATAATTTAAAAAATCAAAGACTCAACTAAAAAGATACGAAAAAGATGATGTTAAAATATTCTAACTCTTTAAAATAAAAATATTCAAATTTTAATTAAAAATTATTTAAAATTTAAACTCAATAAAAAATTATATTCAATGTGTTTTATATTAAATATATTTAATAACCTATTATATCATATTGGTTAAAATTAGCTTTTATAATGTTAATTTTCTGATAATACTTTATTAGAAAAAACTATTTTTTCAGAATTTTTTAAAAACTAATTAATATTATATATATTTTGTTACATTACATCTTGTTATAAAAATTTTATTTATTTCTAATGCTTATATTAAAAATGAAAACAAAATTTAAATTAGTGAATTTTAATCTATAATATAATAATATAGTAATTATTTTATATATTGTACGAATGTAAATTAATTATTTTTTTATTTGTAAAAATTTGAAGAGACTTGAGTTTGTTTTATATATATATATATATATATATATATATATATATATATATATATATATATATATATATTCTTTTTTATGAATGTGATATATTTTTTTATATAAATAATTAAAAGAAAATCTAATAGTTAATCTATTATCTTTTTGGTTTTAGTCCAAATTAAATATTTTTTATTATTTTTGGAAAGAAAATCTTTTGAAAAACTTAATAATATGTGATGAGAAACACCGAATAAATTATATAGAAATTAATTAAAACACAATATGAAAACATCTTTAACAAAAGATGAAATATACGTCTTTATCTGAGTGGCCACCTTTTCATAAAGTTTGCCAATACAGTGGACAAACTTCATCAGATTACACAAATTTACTGATATAATGAGTGAACTTGTTTCAACTTTCAAATAAAAAATTGAATCCCAATAAATATAAAATAAAAATATTTTTTTAAAAATAATATTTTTTCATTTTATTCTAAAATATGATACATAGAATATGTACATTCTTTTGTGATATCATTAAAAAAGAAAAATAAAAAATAAGAAAAGAGGGACTGAAAAAACATTATTTTGTATTTCTTTATTTTTTGAAAATCTTTCATTTGAGGAAATGTTAATAAAAGTAATTTTTATACCACTTTTGTACTATTTTTTTGGGTTTATTTTGCAAAGTAGAAGAGAGTTTTAGATCAGCAGTAATTATCAAGTTAGCCTATGTGCATTAAATCTTTTGAATGCAACTCTTCTACAATCATACATTATATATGCAGAATGCTTGTGTATTAATAAAATTAGTATTTTTTTTTGTTCTCATAATCTGATAACCGTCTAAAACTAACGCACTTCTAAAGATTTTGAAAAATCTTTATAGTAATACAAATGAGGAGTTCATATGTTAATGTGGCGCTTATACATTAAATCTAAGAGTTTATTTGTTTAGGTATCGTTACTAGAAATTTTTAAATTTATATTTATAAATTATAAACTATTATTTGCTTAAGTTGTTATTTTCAAATTTTAAATTATTTGTTTGGGTTGTTATATTTTGGTTGTTATTTTTTAAATTTTAAATTATTTTATTTAAGTTGTTATTTTTTAAATTTTAAATTATTTTAGTTAGGTTGGTATTTTTTAAATCTTATATTGTTGTACTTATGTTGTTATTTTTTAAATTTTAAATTGTTTTACTTAGGTTGTTATTTTTTAAATTTTAATACTATTTTTTAAAAAATTGTTGATTCTTTTTAGCTCTATTTTTTAAATTTTTGTAGATATTTTTAAAAAATTACAGCTACATACGTAAATACGTAAATTTAAATATATTTACGTTAATTTAGAATTTTAAAAATTGTTAATATATTTATTTACTTTATCTGCAAATTTAATTTAAATTTAAAGTAAAGTCAATCAAATTAAAAAAATTTTAACTATGAGTCAACTATAAAAGTATAAGTTATGAGATATGTGTAGCACCACAATTTAAAGTACATCAAATCCTTTCTTTACATACATCCAAAATCTAAAATTTCTCTACTTATTCCAATGACTGGTATTCACAAAATAGTAGAAATCAATCATACAATCGATAATTTGTGTGTATGTATATGAGTGATACGGTTATGGACACTACCAAGTTACGAAAATTCTTCATTGCCATATTCAATTGAGATGGTTTGGCTCGATGATGAAGACGTGAGTTTTCTACTAATATTTTTTATTTTATTTTAAATTTATATTATTTATATTTTAAATTTGTTTGTTTATTGATAATTTCGGCTGTGTTTTTTTTAATAAACTTATTGACAATAATTTTTTTATTTTAAATGTTGTTGGATATCTTGCGGAAATTGAGAGTGAGAAGACTTTTGAAAAGGATGGTAAATCTACCAAGTACACTTTTATTGAATTAGAGATTGATGATAGATAATCACATATTTATTTTTATAAATCTAAAAATTTTAATATTCTCATCTTTTTAAATTGTTATTTTAACTTATTTTATTATGAATATTTTTAATAATATTATTAATAGGTAACAAACGTTCTATTCAAAGACAACATTTTTTAAAAAAAGGCAACGTTTTTTTATTAATAGTATTTAAATTTTTTGAAAAATCAGTTCGAATTGATTTTGATAAAAAGTATTTAAATCTTTTTTTAAAAAAAATTTAATAGAAAGCATTCTTTCTGTAGTTAGTCATGAGTTTAAAATAATTAATAAACAAATTATTAATTTTTTTAAATTGTGTTTGACGTTTTAATTTTATTGTTAATTTTCAAACTTTAAAATATAAAAAATATATATTTTTTTATATTATTTTATTAGTAGTTACTTTTTTAGTTGTAATTATTTTTTGTTTATTTTGTTATAAAAAATATATTTAACATTAAATATTATATTTGACATAGAAAAATAATAGAGTGTGTACTTTTGGCAACTATGCACATGAATTAAATGCTTTTTTGGGATCCGGCAATAAAGATAGAGCTATTGTCGTCTTACAATTTGTTAGAGTGAAGTTATATAACGGAAATATTTATCCATAATTATGTGAATTTTTATATGTGAGCTTTTACTCATTTTTTATGTGAGTTTTTACTCATTTTGTATTAAATTAATTTTTTCAGAAATAATTATTTTACAGAATTTTATGTATGGTATAAAGATGTTCTTCAATCTTAAAGAAGCAAATGTCATCCAATTTAAAAATAGGTGGGTATATATTTTTTTTTAATTCTTTAGTTTAATATTATGTGTGTTATCTAACGTAGTTTTTTTTCCACCTTCTTATAAAGTTAAGAAGATGACTGATAATGCGAACCTCATAAATAAATTAAAAAAGGCTCATCCTATTCAAATTGTGAGTACAGTTATAAGTGTACTTTCTATTAAAAATTAATTTATTTTTCTCTTCCTTGATCATTAATAGTATCTAATTTAAAAATAATAATTAATAACTAATTATAATTTTAGGATGTTGACTACACCGGTGGTTTGCTTACAACTTCAAAGGTATTCTCAATCATTGAAGGGGAGAAAGTCGAAGGTGTTAATGTATTTGTACAAAAAATGAATTTTTTGTTTGTTTGTTTTCTCAAAGTTAGATCTTCTTTTATTCAAAAAATATTATTGAGATAAAATCAAAGGTGAGAAGGAAGTCTTTCATTTAACATAGTATTTTGTACAGAATTTGTTGCTTGAATTTTCCAATGAAGTTGCGGATAATGATGAATTTGAAGTGTTGGAAAATGCTATTACACCAACCAAGCACTATCCTCGGAGTCAGAAGATTCGAAGGTGTAAGGAGATACCTCAACTTCCAAGAAGATCAAAATTGAGAATAAAACTTGAGAATTTGGATGCACATGTTTTGGAATCCCTTTTAGAGTCTTTTCTTGAGTTGTTATTTTTAAGGAGATACCTCAACTTTCAAGAAGATCAATATATTTGTTTTGGTGGAAACACTTTCTTTTCTTGAGTTGTTATTTTTCTTTTGGTTCTTTTCGATTTTTATGTTTGGAATTTAGAATTTTTTTTAAATATAAATTGAAGATATTTAGTTATTACTTGGAGTAAATACCCTTTCCGGCCCCTGTCCTTTTTGAAAATTGACTAGCCGCACCCTAACATTTAAAAATTGACAAATTGGCCTCTGTCTATTCGCTCCGTTAGGCAAATCGACCCTTCCGTGGCCCCATCGGTTAAAACTCGACGGAAAATGCTGACATGTAACGGTGAGCATGTGATCTGGCATGTACACGTTACCTTAATTTGTTAAGACAATTAGGCCCTTGCCTAGTCATCAAAACAGCATCGTTTGAAGGAAGGAGAGACACGCGTTTTAGTGACCCTCTCCCCCTTCGTTCCTTACATGTAGCTTCAGTGGGGAAAACACCCACACTTCAAACACAAAATTACATACATACCCTAGCAAAGTGAGACGTTTTCCTCCTTCAAGAAGCTGACTAAGAGTTCCAGCGAGGAAGTGGCAAATGCTTTGTTGACAGAGACTTGACGGCGCTACAAAGGTTAGTGTGGTAATATTCGTTTGCTACTTTCTGACTAGGTTGTACTTTGTAAAGCTGGGTTTTTGTAATCTTTTTTTCATACCCTTAGTCACTTTCGTTGGTTATGATTGGTGTGGATGAATATAGTAGCTAGTTAATCAAAGGTGTTGCACATTTTTCTTCTGGCAGATGTCATATGAAATTGTTCCTGTGTTTCACCATGGGGGTTGGTTCGAAAGGGATTCTCATGGAGTGTTGCACTACTCTGATGGAAAGGTGGAAACATTTCCTCCGTTAGATATAGACTATGTTAACTTTAAGGATTTGGTAGAAATGTTTACGAGTTTAGGGTATAGCAGCTACAAAGAGGTTTATTGGTATGATGGTACTGCCCCTGACTTGGAATCTGGATTGCATTTTCTTAAGGGAGATAAGGAGATTAATCAGATGTGTGACAAAAAGATGGAGGATATGGAGTCTAATTTGCTTGTGATATATTTTGAACACAATGTTAGCAAGCCAGATTATGTTGCTGTAGGCAGGACAGTGGATGAAGCTGTTGAAGTTGAGTCTTCCTCTTCTGACGATGGATATGAGACCACTGAAGATGAGCCGTACAAACCCCCTCCACCTGATTTTGAATCTAGTAGTAGCAGTAGCAGTGAAGAAGGTAAGGCCAAGAAGAGTAAAAAGGGTGGAAAGAGTGTGGAACACAAGTCTGCTAAGAAGAGGAATGTTGGGAAGCCACATACCCCTAAGAAGAAGAGTAATGCGCCACCTGGTGGTATTGATGACAAGAAATTGTCTCCTAGGACTAAGAAGAAAAGGGCAAAAAGATATGTTGGAAGAGTCAAAAAACATATATTGTCTCAAGAAGGAGGAGGTAATGGACCAAGTAGTGGGCCTAACACTGAAGTAGGTAATGGGCCAGGTGGGGTGGATCCAACTCCAGAGGCAAGTGGTAGGCCCAGTTCAGAGCCTGGTAATGAGGAGGTGGACTCAGACATTGACAAGCCATATGAATATGAATCTGAGGCATTTAACTCTCCCATTTCTAGTGAAGAGGATGAGGATAGACCAAGATATCCTGATTTTAATGAGGAAGCTGAGTATGGTGAGGTTGAGTTCCAAATAGGCCAGCAATTCACTACTATGGAGCAGTTTAAGCAAGCATTGAAAGCCTTTTTTGTGTTTGAGGGTAAGGAGCTGCAATATTTGAAGAATGAGCCGAAGAAAGTTAGAGCTAAATGTGCTGAGGAGGATTGTCCCTGGCTTGTGCTGTGTTCCTATAACAGCCAGAGTCTTTGCTATCAGATTAAGACACTGTATGGAGAGCACAACTGTGGAAGAAATTTGACCAGTAATATGGCAACAAGAGCTTGGGTCACAAGCAAACTGGTTAAGAGGCTGCTAACCCAACCACTTATGACACCAAAAGAGGCATTGGAACATATGAAACAGGACTATAATGTCCACGTTAACTACAAGATGATTTATCGAGCTTTAAAGGCTGCAAGAGAGGAGACAGTTGGTAAAGAGCGAGAACAGTATGGCAAGCTTCATGATTATCTGAACGAAATTCATAGAAGCAATCCGGGGTCAACAGGAATGGTTGATGTAATCCCACAACCAGAAGGGCGTCCACTTTTTAATAGGTTATACATATCTCTTGACGCTTGTAAGAAGGGCTTTAAGGCTGGTTGTCGGCCTCTGATTGGGTTGGACGGTTGTTTCTTAAAAGGCTACTTTGGTGGACACCTACTATCTGCTGTTGCACAGGACGCGAACAACCACTTTTTTGTTATATCCTTTGCTGTGGTTGAATCTGAAAACACTGATTCTTGGAGATGGTTTTTGAACATATTGCAAGATGATATCGGGCCAGTCAGTGAGCATGGATGGAACTTTATGTCCGATCAACAAAATGTATTAAGTTTCCTCTTATCAACTGTTTCATTATGTTAGATTGGCTGGTTTTATCTAAAATTTCAATGTGTGTATCTTCTTAAAGGGACTAGCTAATGCATTGCATGAAGCTATGCCGCAAACACACCACAGAAATTGCGTGCTCCACATATGGAAAAATTTCATCAAGCATTTTAAAGACAAGCATACTAAGGGGCTGGTCTGGAAGGCTGCTCGGAGCACAACAATGAATGACTTCAGAAGGTCAATGGAGCTTATCAAGAAGGTGAACAATGCAGCCTATGAGTATCTAAACAAGTTCGAAGCAAGTGCATGGAGCAAGGCATATTTTAGTCATGGACCTAAGGCCGACAAGTGGACAGCAATCAAATCCTACAAATGTAACTCCAGAACAGGTCATCTTGTAAATTTTGGTAAATCAAAATTTATGTGCCTTATTTTTTTGCCTGGCTGAATCTAAATGGGTCAAGCAATTTTTTTTTTGTTGAACAGAATTTGGATGGAGTTGAACCAAGTGGAATCACCAATGTAGCTGTGACACCCCTAGATCCAGTGGTAACCCTTTTTGCTGTTAACTTCTAGATTTAGTTTTTTTGTTGGGTAGTAAACTGACATGGAGTGACTCCCCCACTTGAAAAACACTTCTTTTTTTATTGTCCCTATTAGGCTAAGGCAAAAAAACAGAAGAAAAAAGTTCCGAAGGTGAGGACCACCCCCACACAACTCCAAGAACCAAGAGTGGAGATCCCACTTTCACAGTCTGCACCACTACAACCAGAGGTATTTTTATTTGTCAAACAAGTATTGCAATATAACAAATTGTTACCCAAGTATTCCAATTATGAATATGCTATTTCTTTGTTTTTCATTAGGAAAATGATGCCAATGCTGGACCTTCAGTGCCAAGTAACTCAAACCATGTCAACCATGGAGCACAATCCAAAACAGTGCAAACAATGGATGTGACTAGCAACACAACAAGACAAGGTCCGGAACAACATAATATTACTGCTGAGACTGGTTTAGGAACTGCACCCACCTTCAAGTTTATCCCCACACCTGGACTGAGAAAGCCTACTGTATCCAAGAGGAGATATTGCTTAAGGCCACCCGCGATGAAGTGACCAAATCATACACTTGGTTGAGCAGCATAGGATTGGTGTCTTTTTGTCTTTTTTTGGTTATTTTGGATGCACAATGTATTAAAGGCTGGGACCTGTTGTTTGATGAATTAAAGTTTGTAACAAACTACTAGTGACCTTTTGTTTAGGGAGTAAACATTTAGCTCAATAACTCCAAGTATTTTGTTTCCAGTTGATACATCAGCAGACTTAGCTATGCCTATGTGTATAGCTTTTATGAATGAAATTCCTTTACTTTTGGATATAGATCACAATGTCCAGGATTTCATAGATTCATAGACAATAACACAAAACTGGATTATCATTGATACAAGAAAATCACAATCCATCCATGTAGAACATAGTAACTACATAACCAAAAGCAAACTTTCCATAATTTAACATTAACCATACATCTGCAACAACATACAATTTATGTCTTACACTACAATGTATTTCACTGCTACTAATACAATCAACATGGCTACCATGACATTGAACCTAAACCCAATACTCCATTTCTTTGAATTTCCTTCAATTGCCAAATCCACTTTCTGCTCCAACTGCTCAAACTTGTTCTCTAGCATCAACATTCTTCCATGTACATCAATGTCTTCCTCATGTGCAAAATGACAGAAAATCAGCTCATCCAGCCACATGAAGTAGTTGCAGTGAGGCCGTTCTGTCTGTAATTACAGTTATCATGAAGATCATTCATTCAAGCACAAAGGCAAACTAACTACAATAACCAAGCCTGGAGGAACACTTACACGATAGTGACAACAACCGAGGAAGATCCTCTCTGCGTTCTTGGCAGTTGCAGATCCTTGCATGATTGCATAACTTCCACACTTGCATTTAGGGTGTTGAAACTTCAACTTCTTTCCTCCACTAGCATTACTCGAACCGATCCAACCCTTCCTCCAACCACCACGGGTCTGAGTGGCTGAGGATAGCTCTGCGTCACTCATGGTTGCTACTTGAATTAGGGTTCGAAGAGGGGAACGAAGGGGGAGAGGGTCACTAAAACGCGCGTCTCTCCTTCCTTCAAACGACGCTGTTTTGATGACTAGGCAAGGGCCTAATTGTCTTAACAAATTAAGGTGACGTGTACATGCCAGATCACATGCTCACCGTTACATGTCAGCGTTTTCCGTCGAGTTTTAACCGATGGGGCCACGGAAGGGTCGATTTGCCTAACGGAGCGAATAGACAGGGGCCGATTCGTCAATTTTTAAATGTTAGGGTGCGGCTAGTCAATTTTCAAAAAGGACAGGGGCCGGAAAGGATATTTACTCTATTACTTGTGGTTTTATTTTAAATTCAATTCACACCGTTGATATTTTGTTAATTTCAAATTTAGTATTTAATGTCATAAAATTATAAATTTCTCATATGAATTATTGTTGATATAATAAGTTAGTTATTAATTTTTAATGTGTACTTATTTAAAAAAATCTAATTATAATTTTTAATTAAAGTATTATGTTTAAAATTTTAAATTTAAATTCAAATAAACTTTTTTTTGAATTTTTACGTAAGTAATTGGGTTTATTTTTTAAAACTTTATATAATTTATAAGTTACAATACTAATTACAAAAGATTATATTAAAGTAAATAAAATTACGAGTCTTATTAAAATGTGAGGTTATTTATACTATTTAAAAGAAAATTTTAATTTGACATTCTTCTATACTTAGATCTGTTTCTAATGTTATTCCAACAAAATTGAATTAATTTAAAAAATTTTATTTAAAAATTTAAAATTTGTACTAACTAATTAGGAAACTCTATTTAAAAATTTGAAATTTGAAATTCTAATATTAATTCCTAATTAAATGACTTATTAACCATTTCAATTTTTAAATTTATTTTTTTTACTTGCCACATTTATAAATTTTCTCTTTACTCAATTTACATTGTTATCTTTTAAATTATTTCTGCACAATAAAAGTACTTTCATTTTTTTCTCTCTTTTTAAATATTTTTTCTAAATTTACATAATTTATAAGGTTATTAATTTTTAGATTGTATTTAATTTTATTTATTTTTATTGACAAGTAATAGGATTGATACTATTAATGATGAAACTAATAAAAATTATTTTTAAATTAACAAATTCTTATATTCCTAACGAACAACGAACGTTTAATTAGAAATTTTATTTAAAAAATTGAAATTTGCACTAGCTAATTAGAAAACTCTATTTAAAAATATGAAATTTGAAATTCTAATACTAATTCCTAATTAAGTAACTTCTTAACCGTTTTGATTTTTAAAGGTATGAGATACATATTTAATAATTGTCAAGATGCTATGGCAATTTGTAAGAAATATGGATATGGATAACCAGACCTTTTCATCACAATGACCTGTAGCTCGAGTTGGCAAGAGATTGGTAGGGTTAACAATTCAAGGAACTTAAAGCTAGGTTGAAGACCGGCCGGATATATCGTGTAAAGTGTTCAAAAGTAAGCTTGACATGATAATCTCGGATCTTAAACAAAAAATTCCATTTGGTGTGCTAGATGCAAGTATTGCTCATCATCATCCAACCTTATTTTTAGAGAAATATCCCTTTAAATTGTTATAAAATAAATGGCAAAATACTTTTTTACTTAACATATTGTTGATTTTTTATTATCGCCCTTAATTTATCAAAGCACATATAAATAGATAGTTTTTTTATAACATAATTTTTTTGTCTTTTTGGTATAAAAAATGTATACGGTAGAATTCCAAAAAAGAGGTCTACCATATGCTCACATTCTTTTATGGTTAAGTGGAGACCATAAGATAACAACGACAACTCAAATTGATCAATTAATATCTTCAGAGTTGCCAGATCTTGTTCGACACCTAAAATTGCTTAGAGTTACATCTACATATATGATTCATGGACCATGTGGTAGAGCTTTCTCAAAATCTCCCTACATGAAAGATGTGTACTGCACTAAATATTATCCCAAAACATTCATTAGAACCACAGTTATCGATAATAGTGGATACCCATCATATAGAAGATGAGACACAATAGTGATTACTAAGAAGAAGGGAGTCCGTATGGATAATAGGAATGTGGTTCCATACAATGCATATCTGCTGATGTCTTATCAAGCGCATGTTAATGTAGAGTAATACAACAAGTCAAATGCTATCAAATATTTGTTCAAGTACGTGAATAAAGATCCAGATAGAGTAGCAGTTGGAGTTACAAAGGAAGCTTCCAGTGGAGAGGATGCTCAGGTTATTGATGAAATCAAACAATTTTATAATTACAAATATTTGTCTGCATATGAGGCTGTATGGAGAACTTTAACTTATGATATTCATTAGAGGTGGCCTTCAATGATGAGATTAACATTTCATTTGCTTGGAGAGCAAAATATCATCTTTAAAGACGATGACGGTCTTGAGAAAATCGTGAAAGAAGAGGAAGAAAAATGTACAATGTTCTTAGCATGGATGGAAGCCAATAAAAAATTTGAATCAGGTCAAATTTTGACATATGCTGAATTTCCAAATCAATTTGTTTATGATAGAAAAGCAAGGGAATGACATCCACACAAAAGAGGGTATTCTTTCGGGAGGTTAAACTATGTTCTATCGGGGTACATGTGATATTTATTATATGAGAATTTTGTTAGCTATTCAGAGAGGTTGCACAACATATGAGTCTATTAGGACAGTTAATGGAATTACATATTCTAGCTTCTAAGATACTTGCTATTCCATGGGACTACTGTGCGATGATAGGAAATTCATTACAGCTATTAATGAGGTAGCTGAACTTACATTTGGTCATCAATTGAGAAAATTATTTGCAATGCTACTGATATTTAATAGCATTAGCAACCCAGAGTATGTTTGGAATGCAACTTGAACATTATTAGTTGATGGAATACTATATGAGATGAGAAAAGCTTTGAAAAACCAAATGTATTTTACTATGTCTTTTTTATATCAAGATTGTATTCTCTTATTATTTTTTATTTTTATTAATAATATTAACAGTTTTATTTTAAAATTATTTATTAAATATTTCATAAAATCACCATGTGCTTTTGCTAGGACTAAACATGACTGATGACGAATTGAAAAATTTCTGCCTTATTGAGATTGAGAAGATATTGAACAGCAATGCGAGATCTTTAAGAGACTATCAATCAATGCCATATCCTAAGATGTCTGATGTTCGTCTTTTTCAGAATAAGCTAATAGAGAAGGAGTTAGCATATGACACAAATGCGTTGACTTAAACAAACTTATATACGGAACAAAAAATGACTCATGAGCAAAGGTTAGTATTCGATGAGATACTCAATGCTGTTATTACAGATTCTGATGGTTTTTATTTCGTTTATGGATATGGTGGGTGTGGTAAGACATTTATTTGGAATGGACTTTCTTCTGCTATTCGGTCTAGAGGAAAGATTGTTTTAAATGTCGCATCCAGTGAAATTACGTCTTTACTCCTACCTGGTGGCAGAACGGCTCATTCTAGATAATCAATACCCATCACAATTACTGATGAATCTACTTGCAACATCAAGCATGGCAGTTTGAAGGCTGAGCTGCTCATCCAAAGTAGCTTAATAATTTGGGATAAAGCTCCAATGCTCAATAAAATGTGCTTTGAAGCACTTGATCAGACGCTCAGGAACCTTATGTCAGTTACCAATCAACATAAGACACATCAACCATTTGGTGATAAGGTTGTTATTCTAGGAGGTGATTTCAGACAGATACTTTCGGTGATTCCAAAAGGGAGTAGATACGATATATTGACATCAGCTATTAACTCATCTCATATGTGGTCGTTTTGTGAGGTTCTGAAACTGCATATGAACATAAGACTTCTAACACCTTCTTCAGATCAAGATGAAGGTGAAATGAAGAGATTTAATAATTGGATACTTGATTTTGGAAATGGAAATATTAGTTCTGCTGTTGGTGATGAATCAAAAATTAAAATTTCAAATGATATATATTGATTATAACTATTGATGACCTTCTCTCTCATTTGGTAGACTTTGCATATCCAAATTTGTTGAAAAATATGTCAGATTACAGGTATTTTCAGAGTAGGACAATTCTTGCACCCACGCTTGAGAGTGTCGAGAAGGTAAACGATTTTGTCTTGACAATCTTTCCAGGGATGGAAAAGGAGTATTTGAGTTCTGACACAACATGTCAAGTTGTTGAGAATGAAAATGTACAACAAAAGTGGTTCACACCAGAGTTTCTAAATGACATCAAATGTTCGGGACTACCCAATCACAAGTTAACTTTGAAGCCAGGAGTCGCTGTAATGCTACTGCGAAACATAGACCAGACTTCTGGTTTATGCAATGGGACAAGATTAATATTTAGGTAAGAATAATATTATTATTTTAATAGCATGTTATGATTTACACTTTTATATAAATATTTACTGTAGATATAACTAATTTATCTATAATTCTGCTTTCAGATTTGAGATAAAATGTGTAACAAGGAGCACAACAACATATACCAATTGCTTTTCTAATGAAGTTAGTAAAATACTAGGTTGTCGATAAATTTTTATTAGCCTTTTGATATAAAATTTAGTGTAAAATTGACATGCTATTATTACAGTTATATATGTTTTTATTTTTTTCATGTCTTCCTCCTTATGTTTCAAAAATATAAACTTCAAACTCTTCTATTTACTTTTTATTTTAAATAAAGATAAAACAACATATTCAGTACGTTTATTATATAATGACGATAATCGTGTTATACTAAACTCAAAAAATTTATGATTAAAAAATATTATTTTTAATTTAACATGTCAAATTTTAATATAATTCCGTGCATCGCAATATAAACATTACACAACCTTTTATATTCTTAAAATTCATACATTGTAACACAAATTGATAACCGTATAATTTTTTAAAAGATTTTTTTTCATATTTTCAAATTGTCATAATTAGAAAAAAAAAAGTGTTACGTATGTCTAACATGAAGTAATTAACTATATATCAATTTGGACACTTATATTAATCACACACAAAAAATTAATCTGGTTGACCATAATTCATTTAATCTAATTGAAACCATTATTCCTTTAGTAAAGTAAAAGTTCTTATCATCAAAACCCAACCATTTTCAAAAATATATACATATTAGAAAAATTACAAAGAAAATTAATTATTACTAACCACAAAATTTTAATGGCCATTCAAATAATTTCAAATAACTACATACTTACATAGTATACCATTCACGTTTTTTTATATTGGTTTTAATTTAAATAAATCTACAGTTTTTAGTTATAATCAGAAAAAGATCAAACAAATTTGTTTTCCATGTAAATTATAAATTTTGTTCGGGTTTCTTAACAAAGTCTGTAAAAAACAAAGCTTAAATACCAACACACCTTATTACTAATCAGAAACCTAGTCGAAACGGCCACAAATTCACCTGAAAAAGAACGGTGCAAGCCCAGAAATAAACTTCAATTTGGACTAATTTCATTGATTCTCATATCACAGATTAAAGCTCTGGTTAGCAAGTATAATCATATGGTCATACTGTTCACTTCACGGCTTCTCCACACTGCAATGCACAATCGACCTGACGCAGGGAGGAGTTGTCCAGGCGCAGGTGTCTCCCAAAGAAGCTGTCCACGTCATAGTCTTCAGGTGAGGACATTCTAAAAATTAAAAATTAAAAATTCGTTTTTAAAAAATTAAAAAAGGATAATGGTAAAATTCGTTTTAAAAAAATCACTTATTTTTTAAATTATTTTTTAATTAAATTCATCTTTAAAAAATTTTTAATTAACTGTATTAGTTTTTTTATTTTTTTTTTGATAACGCTAAATTTATTAATACGACATGTTAAATGATATTAGAACACATATAAGAATTTTAATTGACTATTAGTATAATAAATTTATGAAATTAAATCAAATTAAAATTTAATTGAAAAATAATTTGAGGCATTAGAATTTCTTAATTTAAAATTGATTTGATTTAATTTTATAGACTTATTATGCTATTCGCTAATTAAAATTCGTATGTGTATTGTAGTATTTTTTAATATATCTTATAAAAAATTTTGACGCTGTTAACAATGAAAATGATAAAAATACTAAAATAACTAATTTAAAATTTTTAAAAATTAAATTTAATTAAAAAAATATTTTAAAAATTAATTTAAAGAATAAAGAATCTTTTGAAAATTAATTTGATGTTTATTCGTCAATATGTTCATATACAAGTTGGAGTTCCAAAAAGGGCAAAGCCCAAGACAAATATAGTTCTGGTTTGATAGGTTGAGCATGAAGGTAAAAATATGAAAATGTTGAGCGTGTTAACAAAAAACTAAAATTAAAAACTGTTATCTTCACCAAAAAACCAAAAAACCTGCCATTTCAAGACCAAACACAAGAAAAAGGAAGAAAAAAGTTCCCCAAAAAAGGGGGGAAAAAATTGGTAGTGAGCGAGGGGAAAAGCTGGAGGTTAGAAAAAATTGGTTTTGATTGGAGAGATATGGAGAAGAAGCTTACTCTGCTTCAGACTGTTGCCACTGCTGGCGTCTTCTCTGCAATTTCCTTCTGGTGCGTATAAAAAATTTTCTATTCGCTTTTATTTCTTATTTTAGGGTTTCTTTTAAATTATCGTTTCCCCAATTTAATTTCACATGAATTAAGAATTATGAATGTTGCTGCAATTAGGTATGGGTTCATGTTTGGGAGGGAGTCCTCTCGTAAAGAGCTCTCACAGTTAATCGAAGATCTCCGAAACGGAAACCCCTCTTCCTCTTGCTCCGTTTCCAGTTCCCAATCTTGAAATGAAATGGTTTCTCTCGTTTCCTTCACGCCATCATCACCATGTGTTTGTGTAATTTACTCTGTTACTTCATTCCTTGTTTCTATATAGTCTCTGCAATCAAATGGGACATATTTTCTATATACTTCACCGTGCCGTTGGACACTCATAACGTGTTTGCACTAATCTGTTTTGTTTTGTTCGAAATCCACATTGGTCCCTTCCCCTAACAGTTTTGTAACTACAGTTGGTTGTATAATTTTCTTATCAAATTTTATTTTTCTGCAAGTAATTTCAATTTTAATTTTTCATGGTTTCTTTATATGCTTTATTCCTGTGTTAATGTGTCTGTTTAGTTGAGAGAATGAGGTGAAACTTTGCCCTTTTTGGGTCTCTAAAGGTTACCGATTTTTGGATTACAAGTTATAATCTCTGAAGAGTAATAACAATCTGATAATTATGTTCCAATTCAAACTTCAGAGTTCAGATTATTGATTTAGAGTAGAAATCTTTCAGATCATTGACTTCTGCAATTGTTTATACTGGCTTGTTCACTATGCATAATCTGATATCTTCTTCTCAGAGGTGTTGTTAATCAATAGTGAATTATTTTTCCAATAGTTTGGAAATAGTTCTCCTTTTCTTATCTTCAACTACTTCTGGCTGTTTCTTGGCTTGTAACTATTTTGTTTTTGCTTGATGTTATCTTTGCTGTTGTGTTAATGGTTTGAATCTTGAAAATGTAATAAGAATAATCAAATAGAACAAAATGGCATATTTATACAGATTCTTAAGTTAGAGGGAAACAAATGACATAGTGGAGCTTATGTATATTGTTCAGAGGAATAGATTGAAATATCACCATCAGTATATATTGAGTTTCTACATCAGCAGATGAAGTTTTTCTCCTATAGTACTTGGAGTTATATACATTAATGAAATAAAATAATATCTTGATCGTCATGGGTATTGACATGGCATATGCCATTCTTGTGTATAACCATCGTAATTCTATCTCGTGAGGCCTGAACATGCTTATTATTATATACATTCTCACACAAGAGCAGCCTCTTGTGATTTTTCCCTCTGAGTTCCCTTGATGTGCCCAACATAAAGGTCACTTCCTCGGGAATCAGCATCTGAGAGTCTCTGTCTCCGACCACCTTCAGACATGCTTCTGACAAAGTCCACCATGTGCCGCCAGTTATCACCTTCAAACAACTTCTTGTTCATTCTTAGATATGTAAATGCGGTTAGTCCATTGCCGGAGTCTGACCTACTTGTTGACAAAACTTGAGCATATGCATCTGCATCATATCTTTCCAAGGCATTTTCGCCTGCAAGTTCTACTCTAGCCATCTTGGTTGCCATCTTTACCTGATGAACTAACCCCTCTGGTGAGCAGTTAGCATGGCCTGGCTGCTCTCTGTCCTTCATTTCCATGCAGGTGAAATTGAAGATAACTTCATGTTTTGCCAGCATTCTAGCAATTGGTAGATAACCATCATTGAATCGTGTATTATAATATCCGGCGGTTAGTTCAGCTGCATGTGACCTTGCTTTGTAGTGCCAATGGATTCCAGCAATTTTCCCAGATAGTTTGACCCCAGATGCCTGAAATATTCCTTTGGCAGATGCAAGAATCTTGTCACCATGATCCAGCAACTTGCTGGAGTACCATTCCAGAAAGAACTGTCCATATTCGGAGTTCCATGTTCCTTCCCTTTTAAAAAATCCAGTATCTTCTGGAAATTGGTTGTACTTGCCAGAGTCATGGGGACCACTTGTTCCCCATTCTTTCTTTCCAATGGCTTCTGCAGCTGCTGCCAAGGATGCTTTCATATACTGCATCAGAAAGAAGTAATTTTAGTAAAATAGACATGTTGAAATTGCCGTCTGTTAATAGTGTCCAATGTTTTGTGTGCTTTTGGGCCATTGTAGAAAATAATGCCAACATATGCCAGTTTCCACACCTTGTCGTAGCATTGGAATTCACCAATTCCAGGAAACCTCCAAGTTCCATTGCTTTCTGGGTATGATGGATATCTTAGCTCCCCACAAGGACCCATACCTACTTGTATTTCCTGCAAGAGAGTTGATCTTAGAAACTCAAACCTCATTTATTGCACACACAATCCGAAATGCATCATGCTCATGGTGAAGTAAACCTCAAAACATAAAGGGCTTATTTTAATTAGTACCATAATTTGAGTAGTCCATCTGCAGGTCCTAGATATTTTACACTGAATTACAACGATACCTTCTTTCACTTTGTTATCTGACTCACTTTTATATGATGAAATACCAATTTGTATTGTAGCAGACTTTGCTGTATTACTTACCACGATAACACTGCCCAAGTAATTTCTGAATCTGTCATGGAAGCTCTTCATGTAGTCAGAGTAAACTTGGAGGGGAGTCCTTCCTTTCAGCACAGGCGTGGAATCACACCCTAAAGAGATGTACTCAGGATTCCTCCTCCCTGATCTGTCTGTATAAACCAGGTCAGGGTTCTTGCTGATCTCTTCCAACACCCAAGGTGGTAGAGGAATGCTGAAAAATTGCAATAAAAGAATAATTGTACATAAGTTTACGTCATGGTCTTTTAGAACTACCGAAATTGTTAATATCATCTATCATTTTAAGAAGATGACGGTTATGCCTAACACTACCAGTATCATTTAGTAATAAAAAAAAGGATTTGGCTAAAACTCTGCTAATTAGTCATTTCATCTATAGGACCGATTCTCAAGTAGAATCTTTAACAAGTTACATAATAGACCCTTTCATACCTGCAAGTGTCTCCAACATTTCCTCCACACTGATGGAAAGACATGACAACTTGAAGCTTCAAGCCATGCATTTGTACCATCTGCACAAGCTCAGCGTAGGCTTCCCAGTTGTACTTCAGAGGCCCATCTTTCTCGGCCAAACCCCACCATACATCAACCATTACCCCTTCAACGCCGGCACTTTTCAGCGCCATCAAACTCGCATTCATTGCTCTCGGCTTGTTCAAGCCGCCTCCCATTGTTACTGTGTCTAGCGGCAGCATCACATACACAGGCACCCTCTTTGACACATTGTGGTTGTCGTGATGAGCAACTGACGGCGCATGCACCTTCTCCCGTTGCTCATCTCTCTGGTGTGTCTGATGATGACTTGCTTCCCTCGCCGAATTCTTTACTTGAATGCGGGAAGATGGCTTAATCTTTGCAAAGCTAACTGTGGCAGAGACATCATCAAAAGCTTTAAGGGCCTTGGTTTCTTTCTGGTTTACAAAAGAGATTGAAGAACGAAGTGTTAAGGCCATTTTTGTGAGAAGATGGAAGAAAGGAACGGTACGTAGAATTTCTAAAGACGGAATGTGCATATTTATAAAGAAAATAAAAAAAGGAGGGGAACTCAGGTTTGGAGTTGAAGTTGACAACATTGGTGGGCTCTAGTTGAAAAGTGTAAAAGTGCAAAAAGTCAAAACTAGTCTGTTTTGTTAGAACCTTGCTTACGTGGTTCCACCTCTTCCATTCTTATCTAACCGGAAACGTACGGGCATCAGTTTTTGGTTGTTAATTAGTAGTCATTATTTGTATTATGATCATTCGAAAGAAAAATTATGTGACTAAGGATGATGGGAATTGCATATTTTCTTTCTTTTCATTATATTTCCCTTCGTTTTTCTGATATTCATATGGTCATCGAATGATTGCACGACCGGACAAAAGAGAAGAAAATTGGGCAACAAGGTGCCAAGTTATTATTCACTATGGTGATTGGTGAAGAACTCAACAACCTTTTGAAGAACTTGATTTTTTTTTTTTAATCTAAAGCAAAAACTCAAGGGTCACTAATGCCGGTTTGTGCCTAGGTAAATGCATAAACTGCACTTATGCCAGTGATTAATAAATCTTGATGAATCCGGAGATCCTGACCTTGAGCTTCTCAACCCAAACTTCTTTTAATGTGTTGGTTATTGTATGTTATTTGTTTTTCCTATCGAGGGTATCCATAGTTGGAAATGTATTGAACCCCTAATAATTAGCTAACTATACTAGACTCATGGGTTAGTAAATATGAATATATGTTTATTGTTAAGTAGTTCTGAAATTGTAGAAAGAATTTCTTATTTTATCCAAATAAGATAATTTTTGACAGCGAATTGGAGACAGCAGCCGCGTCTAGCCTTGTATTTCTATAGCACAGCCAAACTTGAATGTTGAATTATTGTTCTTTTTTATGTGATATTGCAAACTTATTTCACAGGACGATAATCAACGAGTGGTCTTTTGCTGTTGCCACCATAAAATGACAAACCCCACCAAGTTTGAATAGGTATCTTTTCAATGGTTCTGTCTTCTGCCTCCTCCAGCAAACTGGGATTTTGTGGATGAAAATGTTTTATAGTTTCAATATTATTTCTTGGTTCTTGTTCAACCTGCTCAAGATAAGAAGGGCTCAAAGGTCCATTTTTTGGTTGGGGAAAACCTGTGGTTCAGATTATATATTTGGTTTCTTATTCTTGGACTGTTCTCTCTGATTTGTTTTTCGTTACTGTTCAACTTTTCACACTGCATAATAGATGCATTAGCGTGATGGACACTATTAGAATCTTATTGTTGACGAATAAAGTAGGGTCATTCATTGCGAGCATGAATAGCCTTTTTTTGTCATCTGGCAACAATTTTCCTTAAACGTAACGGGAGACTTGCAATTGCTTGCTTTGGTAGCTTACAAAACGGTGAAGTATTAGTTAGGAATCTATATTTATCAGGTAGGAGAGGCTGTCATCGTTGCTCACTTGCTCAAGTTAAATTTGTCGGGTTTCGATTGGTCGTGCTTCATTCTTGTTGATTAACTGGTTATTTATTTGTGCTCATTTCCCATTACCTGGGTACCCTTGCACAAAAAGTTGAGCAACAGTAATCAAGAAAATGCTTCCCATACTTGTAGGGAACTTTGGCTTTAAGTGATTATTGACATAATATAGTTTGTTATATGAACTAAATAGTATAATTTATTTATTTATTTAATAGCCAACAAGTTTGGCATATCATGTTCTGTAATAAATTCGATAGAAAAGTTTAACTTCAGCGTTTTTCATGCAATTTTGGGGAAAGAAATCATTCTCAAGTCTGTCAAGACTCAAGAGAGCAACTAGCTAGGCTAAGCTCTTGGGAGAACAATTATTGACCGTGATTACTTGATCAACCAGCCTCATTCCTCTTTAAATGTTTAGATGTGGAATCAAATTTCGTTAGAATGAGAAGTCATGTGATGTTCACCAAAATAGAGACATATGGGGAGAGAATTATGGGAAATTAATACTGTACACAAGTCAAAGTCCATTGAAGACAGATTGCACCATTTTGCATGGTGATGTGTCCCACCTCCTCATGTGGTATCCCCTACCACAAGTGCTGCTGTTAAGTGTTAATATAAGCTTTGCTCACATGAAATCAGGTTACAATACAAAATAAGCCACTCTGTGGTTCTCCTGCAGTGCTGCTACATTCATAACCCCTTAACTAACTTTTTTTTTCTAAGGATTTAATTTGAATGTAATTTTCGTGTAAAAGAGTTTTGCACCTATGTTCAAACATGTCTCATTATATTAGGATTTTTTTTAAAATAAATAAATTAAATATTTTATTTACGGATATAGATAATTTATAGCTTAATTATCAACTTGTGTTTTTTTACTTATCTTGTTTACAATGTAAACAAAATAAGCTTGTGCATATCTCATTTATAAGACATGTTTGTCGTTGCATGGATCACGTTTGCACACGTGTTGTGAAATAAGGCTCATCTCGTTTACAGTGTAAACCAAATATGCACAAGCTTATTCGGTTTACACTGTGAACGAGATAAGTAAGGTCCGCGCCTATATAAGCAAGCCGTTTATAGCGTGACTGTTGTCATTTTTAAACCATTTTTTACTTACTTTCTCCCTCCTTTGGACATTTCTGTTGATATTATTGAGGTACTCGAACCTTATGGCACGCGCAGATGCATGAGATGATGTCATTAACTGCCTGAACACAATGTGGCATATCGTTGGAGCGATCAACTTTCAGGTTAATGTTGTTATTTTCCTGTTTTAGTTAAATAAACATATAGTTATAGTTAGGGTATTTTTATAGATTTAGTATCTGATGGAATGTATTCTTATTAAGGGTTAATTAATTAATTTAATTTAACTTATTAGTTAATTTAATTTATTTAGTAAATGTTTATTACATTTTCTTATTTCTTTAATTTGAATTTTATATTTTTAATTTTAATTTTGAATATGTTAGATAATTTGTTTTACTGAATATTTGTTGTAATACTGTTGGATAAATTTTTTAAAATGTTTGATTTTTAAAGTTAATTATTCTGAATCCAACTAAATTATGAAATATGAAATAATTGTTTTTTATAATTTTTATCCTTTTATTTGAAATATAAAATTTTACTTTTGAAGTATATTTGTTATTAAAATGTTAATTTTTTAACAGAGGCCTCGCCTACTAATCCCTAGGCGAGTGAGCCACATTCTTGCACCACCGAACGCCATTCTCTCTTACTGAAGGAGACTGGGTGTGGCAACACGGTGCAGTTTAGGGACTTTATGTTTGCCAATCCTCTGATTACTGCATTCGTGGAGTGTTGGCGTCTAGAGACCCACACTTTTCACCTGCCTTGGGATGAGTGCACCATAAACCTATAAGATATTGCGTACCACATTGGATTACGCACGCACAGAAAGCTAGTGGGTGAGTGCTTGCGTGACTTCCAGATATGGTACTCCAATAGTACACGAGGTGTTACATTCTGTTGCTGATCAGGGGTTACCTAATGATAGAGAAGTCAAATAATCAGGTTCATATCAGATAGTTGCCATTATTAGAAAATTTCAAGAGGTGTGGCTGTCTATTTTGGGATTCACTATGTTTGCATAGAGGTGCCACTCGTCATGCTCTGCAGCACATCGATCTATCAAATGCCCATCATAGTACGGTATCGCTCAAAAGTCATATATTGTTTCGGGACAACAACTCTACAATGCTTGCAGCAACCTCAGCACCTTATTATATGACTTCTCTTAATCACTGTATATCTGTGCAATTGCCTTTTACTTCGCCATCCAAACTTTTCTGTATGAGGGTTTGAAGTGATAACTTTGCCTAACTGCACCTTGTAGAACAGAGATAGTAATTGATGGGCTGGAGTGTATGAGGGGGCAGAATGACGCTACAAATAAGGTTGTTGTCCAACTGTCGATGGTCTTGAGATATAGTGGAGGCTAAACATGTGTGCACACCGCCAAATTTACGTACCTCCCTAATGAATAAAAATATAATCGGTAGGCATTCAAAATCAAAATATTTATGATAAATAAGAATATACATTACAATATAAAGTAAGGCTTATCAATATTCGAGATTTTGTCGAAGGGCAACACGGAGGCTCCAAGGATATCCTACCGCAAAGTGCTTGTAATGCACACAGTACTTTACTTTGATCGATTTGACTCCACAACTCGATACTCAACACTTCTTCAAATGCTGTAATTCTTCACACTTGCATGATTGCCTCTCTGCTTTTGAATCTATGACTAATGCAAAACTTCACATCATCGTCTATCTTGTAATCGTTTCCACCCATATTGAAAAATAGAGTTTTCTCATACATTGCGTCCAGATCCAATGTATGATAGTGACTGGGTACAACTGATAACTCTGGAATTGGTTGCAGGGCAGGCAAAAGATAGCAAACTGAAGCACTGACCAGAGTTTCTAGTACAAACTCCTCTTCCTCATCATCCTCAAAAGAACTACTATTGTTGCTAACGGTAACATACTTCTCATCGGACTTCTCACCATCCACGTCTATGTCTACCACTGGACTAACACAGTGCAGCAGTAGTGGTGCAAGAGGTAAGTCATCTTGGACGAAATTCGAATGGATAGAACAACTACCAACAACATCACCAACTTCTAGAGAAAGCTCTATCACTTGTTCCGCTGTGATTCTCCTGTGGATATCAAACATGAGGCGCACATGCTCATCGCCATTGAGTCAAAATAGACGAAATCGAAAAACTCTGTTTTCTATCAGTACTAGCAATCTATACCTAATTCTTCCAACTTTTTTTGCCCCGTTAGTACCAAAATTCGTCAATATTAGACTCTTTAGCTCAAACAAAGAATTTACTCTCTGAGTGCACAACTGAATAGGATTATCACACTCAAATATAACCCTAGTGTCACTGTTTCTCATATGACAATTGGGATACACACTTACAACAACATATCCACTACCTCTAGACATTTTTACTAAATTTATTGAAGAAAAGAGAGGAGAAGAAGTGAAATATTTGTGGAGAATACAAATGGTTGCAAAACCTTTTATAGCTGTTCAAAATTTGTCGTACTTTATCTTGTTTACCGTGCAAATAAGTTAATTTTTATAATATCTCGTTTACAGTGTAAACGAAATAAGTTTGTGCATATCTCCTTTACAGTGTAAAAGAGATACGTGTTAATCGCTCTCCATCATTTATCATATGTGCAAACGTGATACATGCAACGACAAATAAATCTTATCTCATTTACAGTGTAAACGAGATAAGTAAAAGAACACAAATGATAAATAGACTACAAATTAACTATATCCGTAAATAAAATATTTAATTTATTTATTTAAAAAAATCCCACTATATTAGCTAAAAATAATGGACTTAACCATCTAGTTTCTTAAAAGTGTTACAACTACAATTATTTGATTAGATGTTTGAATGATAGTAAAGTGTATTATACTATTAGCTCATAGCAATTAAACATTTTTTTTGAATAAACAAAAAAAAAAGAATTCTTATTAGAAACTATAAATTATGGTTTAGAATTGGACCGAATTGGCTTATTCAACCGCTTAACCGGAAATTGGCTATTGAATTGGTTCAGTTCGGATGAAAAATCGATTGGTAACAAAATCTGTCAAAGAATCAAAAAATTGGTCAAAGAATTGGTTAATTGGTTAAATTGGTTTGATTTTTTAGAAGTCACCGATTTAAAATAACAAAACACAAAAAAATTATTTTTTTCTAAACAAATATATTTTATACATAAATATATTATTTTATTATATTCGATTCAATCTCAGTTGAATTTCGATTGCTTCTAACTCTATCAATTTAATAACAAGTTCAATTTTTAGAACCTTGCTATAAGTATGTACCACCTATGATGAGGTTCCCCTACAAGTAAACATGCATCATCAATCATCAAATGGAATGACGAAGTGTTTAATTTGTGATTGTTAATCTGCGCAAGTTGATCTTCTTGTTTCAGAAACAAATGATGCAGAATCTTCCAAAACACAACTGATCTTTGATGTTTTTGTACTCTATGCTAATGCTAAAGAAGGGTCACTGAGCTGAGCTGTGTCCATGTTAATCTTAGGCCTACCATTTTCCAATTATGTGGAGGAAATCAAAGCCTTATCTTTCCATTTATCACACTTCATCTCACAACCTAAAGAATTCTAATTAAGCTCAAACCACCAGAAAGAAAAAAAAACGTGTAATTGAAAGGACATAAATATATAACATCAAGGAAGCTTCAATTCTTAGGTAAGAACCAAACAATTTTAAGATTTGGAAATCAATAAAACATGACAAACATGGCATTGTCGTTCGAATACTGGCTATTTTTTTTTTTTAGCTAAAAAAGAGTTTTCCTTGGTGAAAATGGAGTAAGATAAAAAGGATGAGTAACAAAAATGTGTGCATACTAAAAGATCATTCGCTAAATTAACCGTCATGTATTTATATATATTAATTTACATATTTTTTTAATTAAATAATCAGCTGTAAGGATAATCAAACTTGTTATATATATTAGAATAATCAAACTTGTTTATAATAATATAATAAAAAAATTATAAAACATGTCAAATACATATTTCTATATGCAACGACTAATGAATGGTTGATTTTTAATATACACGAACATAATTGGCCAAGTAATAAACTCTTTTTATGAAAAATGGACGAATTACTTTGCATAATTTGTTCACAGATATATTAATAATATAATATGTAAAATATTTCTATGAAAATAGATGCTGTCTTAGAAATATACACGGTCAATGTGAGGGACCACTTTTAAACTTAATTCATGGCAGGAAATTTTTAAGTAGAACTAAAACTAATTTCAGTGAAGTATTTATGAATTTTGAGAATTAAAGCATGCACTTGAATAACAAAAAAGATTTTCCTTTTCAAAATATCTTCAGAATTCCGAGATATTTTCTTAAGGCATACCAAGGGTTGCCCTTGGAGCACAACATCAAAGAGTAAATGGAACCTTTTTTTTTGGGACTTGAATGGAACTTTTAAGATTCAGAGCTACACCTCTCATTGTCACAACTCACAACAAATATGGCTGGTTCTACTACGGAGAAAGTATCTTTACGTGTGTGTTTGGATTACAGTTTGCAAACGGGAGTTTGCATAAAATTGATTTTGTAAATTTGATTTTGATCAAGTAAGTTTGTATTAAAATGATTTATGTTTAGTAATTTTTGATTCAAAATGGATTATAGTAAAATAAATGTTGTTTGGTTTATACCATTTAAAATTACTTTTAGATAAAAAATTACTAAAATAGACATCAGCTTAAATTTTTTTTATATTATCCTATTATCTTAATTTAGATATTTAAATACATCTTATTAGTTAATTTTATAATAAAATTAATATTTACTTACTAAAATAGAAATAACATATAAAAATAGATAAAATATATTTTTAAATAAAAATAAAAAATATAAATTATATATATATAAAAGAATATTTAATCAAATATGTTATATTTTCTAAGTATTAAATGTTACTTTAGTATTTTTTACATCATATTCTTATTCTAGTACTCTCAATAATCTTATTCTTAATATTAATTTAGAATCCAACGTTTATGATTATATTATATCTATGATTAATTTTTTATCTAATTTATCTTTTTTAATGGAATCATAATCTATATTATAAAAAATTACACTAAAACATAATATACGAGAATTACAATTATAAAAAAGAATACTGAAAATAATAAAAAAAATTAAATATTTACTTTATAGTGATTGAAACAAATCTAAAAGTTCTTGATGATCTTTTTATATAATATATTTTTAGTATTTTTGGTACTCATTTTTTAGTATGTTATAATTTATTATTATTATTATTATTATTTATATTTAATTTTTTGTTTAATTTACTTTACCTAATAGAATTAATAAATTATATTATAAAAAGATAATAACAAACATAATACACAAAAATCACAATTATAAAAGTGTATAATGTCAAATAAATAGTTAAAAAAAATAATAAATAATAAAAAATAGAATTCATATAAATAGAAATAACAAGAATTTTATAAATAATACAATAACATATACAAAGGATAAAGTTAATAAAAGGTAAATAAATTGTTAGTATCTATGGCTAAAAGCCAGTTAAGAAAACGCAGAAGCTACAAATAGTTGCTTCTTGCAAATGTAGTTTTGGCAGCAAAATCACTTCTGCATTTATGAAAAAAAAATTTACCAAACCAAAAGTTAAAACTTTCAAAAAATTTAAACGTGCTTCTTTCTTCCGAATGAGTTTCCTAAACACACCCAAGTCCTTGAAGGACCAGGGTACTTTATAGAATTTTAAAAAAATTAGTGGCAATTTATCATAAACTTTCATGTAAGGCTGACTGGTCTGTTGATGGTTTTCAATATGTTTAAAAAATTTTGTTTCTCTTTTTGGACAGAGCCCAACAAACAGACCCACCCTTAATACACTATCCATACCCACCCATCTGATCACCCTCCCCACCCGCTACCTAATCGTCCTCGACTTTGCGCTGCTCCATGCCTCCATGGGTTCCTCTGAGAAGGAGAGACCTCTAACCGTCTTTGTCTGCCGCTGCTGGGATCGTGATTTTCGTCGCCTCCATCGCACTTGAGCCACTTTGTTGATCTCCACCGTGTGAACTGTTCATTTGTTGCTGTTCAGAACCAGTTACTCGGTGTCGTGGTCTCACTCTCCTTTCCGGCGGATGGTTCTCGACGTCGGTGCTCATCGTTCTTCTTGGCAACTGTGTGACGGTTCCTGTGTCAACCCGACCTCCCGGACAATTTGAGGCCGAAACCCAACCTTTTCTTATGGTCCGTGGTGGCGCCGGTTCTTCCGATCGGCGCTTGGCTTCGTGCTGCTTCTCTCCACACCCAGCCATGACTCTCGTTCCTCAATCTCTCTATGGTGCGGCGTAGCCGCGTAGTTGTCGGCTCCTCTCCCATTAATGTTAGTCTTTGTCATTCATATAAAACCAAACTCAGCCCAGCCCAATATCTTCGTGGAAGCCCAACAAAATCACTTGTTACAACCAAAGTGATGTGCAACTAAGAGCCATCAATGCCAATGAGCCTTGGCTCTAGTGGCATTTCTCCCCCCTCTCCACCTCAAGGTCTAGGGTTCAAACCATAGAGGATGCAATTGAAGAAAAATGTGATAAATATGTGAGGAGTGTGTGGGTGTGTTGTGTACCTAGGATTGGGGGTTGTCTAATCCACTGACCAATGTGTGGGTGTGTTGTGTACCTAGGATTGGGGGTTGTCCAATCCATTGGAGTACCTAGGATTGGGGGTTGTCTAATCCACTGACCAAAAAAAAAAAAAGAGAGCCATCAATACTTTATTTAATCCAATGGACATCAGTTGCAATTATAAAAAATAGTGAGGCAAAATCTCTTAAACAAAAGTGTCAAGTACGAATTGCAGGAGAACCACTAATTAAGCATATTCTTAAAGGGTCCTTACAGGACCAGAATTAAGTTTCCCCACCATAGACAATTCCAACAAACATATATCACGAGAATAGATCCTCTTGCGTGAAAGTTTTACGAACCTATATCGTGTTTTGGTCTTCGCTACTGATTATTAGATCTTTTTGTCAATCTCATACTTAGCCCCACTTTAATCATGTAAAATTTTCAATGAGAAGATCCAATCCGAGTGTATTACACTCTAAGCTTATGCAAGCCAACAAAACTAGTGAGATATTTAATAACATGTTACAGCTTACAATACCTTTCAAAACAAAAAATGTTATAGCTTACAATGAAAGACTGAGAAAGAAAAAAAGAGAGAGAAAAGTGGCATAATAATTCCAGACGATATGTTCATTTTATATTTATCCATCCTATTCAAAATAGCCCCATATATGTATGCATATATTGTGCTACCTTGTAACAGCAATTGTTCTAACTGATACTGTTTCCTTTTACAGCAATGAAGTACAAAGTTCTCAAGTATGTATAAATACATGACATGATCCTCAGAGGAAAACAACCAACATGGCTAGCAGCTTAAGATTCAGGATTCAGCAATGGGATAAACAGATCCAATTCGATTGCCGAGACGGTAGCACTTGATATTAACTGAATATGGACCCAGCTGAATGTGGTTGTCCTCCTCGCCCACATAGAAACAGAGGGTATACAGAGCAATTTCAAATTCAGGGCTCACTCCCACCAAAGTGCTTGATACAGATTTTAGAACATTATTCCATTCAAACTGAATTGTCAGAAGCTGTGTTTCTGAGTCTGGCTGTAAGCAACAACGGCAAAGAACATTAACGATGATGATAAGGTTAATTACTTACTGCTCAAAGTATAACTGTGCTTAACTAAAAACTTGGACAAAAGAACTAATAAAAACTGGTATGGAATAAAACAGAGCTATGATTATAATTTATAACTCAGTAGCTAATTCTTTTTAAAAGATTTCTTGAGGAATAATTTTCAATATGCATTGATTTCTAGTAATGCAGCAGTGAGAAGTGGAATGCTTGAAATAATAGTCATTTGAAAATAGAAAACAACAGATAATCACTCACAATTTCACCACGTCTACGGGGAAAAATATAGCCTTGATAATCAACCCTCCCTTTTGCTTCTTCAAGGTAAAACTGCGAAGGATATGCTCAATAAATGAGATGTAATAATGACAAGAACAAGATACAGAAAATTTCAAACTAAAGAAACAAAATATACCATGAAAGCCGTCATCTATCTTTTAGCAACAATATAAAAGGACAGCATGACACTACTGCAAAGTTTCATTATCTTTCTCTGTGAAGCTACTCAACATGTTACAATATCACTAGGTTCGGTGAATAGATCAACAGAAGAGGAACTGCCTAACAAATGCTATCAAAATGAGTGCTTAAAATAACTCTGAATATGACTTCTGACATCCTAAGAAAATATACCATAAATTTGACATTAATTATATAAAGACCTTAAGAGGGAAGGGAAAAGAAAAGAACATCACACCTGCAGCCAGTTATGAAAGCCAGAAACTTCACTGTTGTTCTTGATTTCTCCAACAAAAACATGTTCGAAAGCAGAGGAGGAACCAGATGTTCCCCCACGTGAATAAAGGTCAAACCACAAGCTGCTAATCATTCTTTTGAATTCTTGAAAGCTCCCTGATGCAATACCCTTGGACACAAGATACTTGTGCAGATATTTGATTGGTGCTGTTCTACTAATTTCTTCAATGAAAGAAGCTTGCTCTTGCCTCTCTTCAGACGTGACAACTTCCTTACTTCCTTGATTCGGGTTGTAGTTATCTAGAAGAGAAAGAAACCGCGCAAAAGTAGGCTTTCTGAATACATCATCGCTAACCCAAGTAAACAAGCAACCCTCTGCCATATCTTCCTTTTGGTAAGCCTTCTTTCCTTCGCCACAGTCAATTTCATAATCCTTTCCCGGTACCAAACGATTTAAATCAAGGTCCCACAGTTTGTCACATGCTTTAGACAAATCATAAAGCTCGTCGTTCGAAGGCTCCGCACGACCACCAACATCAATATCATTAGAGTATTCTTGCTCATCAGGTGGTAGTTTATAGTTGTTCCAATTATCCTTGGGAACCTAAATCAAGATGGTAAGATCTATTATTAAGATAGTGATGCAGCATACATGTTCAGGACTAATACATCATCACACACTTGCGACAAAGTTAACATGGGGCAAACTCTTTTAAATTCATACAAATCACTCAAAGCGCATCTCTGAGTTTTATTTCTGCTTGATGTATTGATTAAAGTTAAAAAGACAAACCTTGTGTTGTTGCCGCCTTGAAGGTTTGCCAACAGTCTGCCATCCATCATTGTTCTCTTCATCAAACTGCAAAATATAAAATTGATTTCACCAATATAGTTAAATTTCATTTCACCAACAGCATCAGCAAAAAAAAAGGCCAATAACCAAGTTCCCTCGATGTGTTTGATGTTCATACTATCATGAAACCTGATTTTCAAATGTTCAGCCAATGGATCATTTATCATGTATATAATCTCTTTTATTTTAAAAAGGAACTATTTCTTCTAATACTCCTATCCTATAAAAATCTGAAATTGTAAGCAGAGAGAGCAGAAACGTTTGGATCAAAGCAGTGCCATATGAAAATGGGCACACAATCAGGAGTACAAGAGCTTGGTTTTTGAATGTGATTCTGTTATCACAACTTTATTTTTCATTAACATATATAACAAAGTGTAATCTCATTACAGAAGCAAACTATATCTATCACACCCTATGGTAATAAATAACTAGAACAATCTTACTTGCTACATGCATGATGAACATAGTAATCAACATGTATTATATATATTTTAGGGCTAAACCACGCCATATTTCTCGATGTCAATAAGCACAGTTTTAAATTATAATCTCAAGAAAGACTCGAAGTTGCAATTTTCCGTTTACTTCAAGCTAGCATCTTAACAATAGGCACGAGGGAGGGAGGGGTACGAAAAAGAAAAAGGAAAAGGAAAAGAAAACATATATATTAACCTTCTTGTGTCTGTTGGAACTCTGAGATTCCCACTCTTCTTGCTTTGGACGATATTGCTCCTACAATATGATAACAGCAACACCATCAAAATCAATATTAGATAACTGAGATCAACTCAGGGCTTATACAGGAGGACAATACTCATCCAACTCATTTATTTAACAATGAACATGAATTCACCCACCCTTTGAGGCCTGTAGGAATCCCCATAACTATCGTCGTGCCGCTGCTCCTCCTGCAACAATAACAAACTAATGAAGCAAAATTAAATTGTTCATATGTTGTTGGGGTTGAATTCGATGAAGCAAATGACAAGATTAATTGAACAAGTGGCAAAATGGGACCTTCTGTGGTCTGTTGGAAAGTCTAGAACCCTGTTGGCGCCACTCCTCCTGCTCATAACGAGGCTCCTCCTGAAAAAGTCTCTATTACTCGCAATGATTTGGCATAGAATAGGTAGGGCAAATTGCATTCACATCATTGACGATAACTGAAATTCACTCATCTAGTATCTATTCGTCCGAGTTCCATGGATCATAGCAGACCTAAGTGTTATGTCTACGATTTACATAGATTTAAAGGTCTCTTTTTTACAAGATACAATAATACTACCAGAATCATGGTGTATATTTCATAAAATCTCAGTGCGAATTACACTCATCATCCTTAAACCTCAAATTTAATCTTTACATAGGTATTTAGTGTCACACTATACCATATGAAAATCTCAAATGTAATTTTACCCTGAATTTCAGAGTAGCACTAATTATTCATGCAATTCGAATAGAATCAAATTAAATTCCACAAAACCTAAATGTCTGTACTTTGGGGAATACACGTTTGATTTTTTGAGACGGAACAAAAATGTATTTGGATCTGAAGACAGGTATAATCACTAAAGACACTGATTATTATTTTCGTTGTATTTCATTTGTGTTCTGAATCTGATTCTAAAACCAAAGGGGGAATTGAAATAACCTGTGAAGTCCAGTTGTGGTGTCTGGGAGGAGGATGATCTTGCGGATCCTGATCCTGATCTCCGGAGACGACCTCAGCCCAGGAGGATCTAGACCGTTCATCTCGGGAATCGCGGCGGTTGTTGCGGTCGTCATTGTCGTCGTCACCAAGGGCAGCATGGACCAACCCCTTGATCAAACCCTCCATGATCGTAGCCTATGTAATGTACTTTATGTTTCAGTTTAAGTTATCAGTGCTGATGAGGATTTAGGCTCAACTCAATTGCGTGAGAGAGAGAGAGAGAGAGAGAGAGAGAGAGAGAGAGAGAGAGTAGGTGGGAGTGGATATTGACAGCTTGGTTGAATGAAGACAATCATGTGGTGCTGATTTGGCGCCTTATATTCATGACTGTTGCCGACAGGATCAAGGTGGAAATTAAATCTTGGACGTAGGTGGAAATTTTTACCTTTAATTATCACTAGTGTGTGGACATCGGCGATGTACAAAAGAAATGTCTGACTTTTTTTTTTTTATTTTTACTAAACTAACGTATCAATAAACATTAAAATGGCTATTGTTTCCCTCTTATATTTATTAATTATATATAAAATATAAAAATTAAATTAGTTGAAATGATAAATAATTTATAATTTAACTAAAAGATGTGAAATTTAAATTTTAAAAAGAGTAAACTATTTGTTTATATCTTAATTCGGAAACGATGTTGGGTCCTACAAAGATGAAAGGGTCGACTCTAGAGGACGACCCTCCAAACCTAGCTGACCTCTTAGAAGAGGTCGGTTACCAACTAAGGAGCCCAAGGCTCCGGGCACCTAACGCAGCAAGGTCACTGCTTCTAGAAAGTAGTGAATAAAAAGATAAGATCTCAACAAACTCCCAAGATACGAGATAAGATAAGATTATCGCCCCCAGAAAGGTCATCAAATTCTACTATAAATACACTAGCAACCCCAGGTATAACTCACGTTCTAATCTACTAAAAACCTGCCTAAAACCCTTACTAACTTAAGTATCTAAGTCTCTTGCAGGTACCACCCCCACCTCCTCATGAGTAACTTGGACAGGCGGCACCTCGACACCAAACAAGTCGGACACTGCCTTACAAAAGAGCCTGAGCCTCACGTTCAGACTCGACCCGACGTTTCACGTAACTCTCGAAATATTGGCACCGTTGTCGAGGACTTGGAAGTCATCCCAAAACCATGGCGGACAACCAACTAAACAATGGACACATTGCATCCGTACCTGAGGAAGGAGCACAGACGGATGATCATATCGTCGTGCTTCCCCCTCCACCACCACGCACGCAGGAACCCCACGGGGAGACACCCTCCGAAAATCCTCATCCGAAGAAATCTCACTCCGACGCACGCCATCCCGAAGGGGAAAAACACCCCAGCAATGGAAATACTGAGCATGGTCCACGGACAACAAGACCGCTTGAGACAACTCGAACGCGAGTGGTGCGGTGTTTCTAACCATAGACTAATTGGCAAGTGCACCGGGTCATACCAAGTAATACCTTACGTGAGTAAGGGTTGATCCCACGAGGATTGATGGATCAAGCAACAATGATTGATTGATTGGCTTAGTTAGGCAAGTAGAAAAGGGTTTTGAGATATTCAAAAGGTTTAAGTTCGAACTCAGAATATCAAAAGGATAGACAAATAAATAAGTTGGGAATAAAATATGGAGAAAACAGTTAAGGTTTCAGAGTTATCTATTTTTCTGGATTAACTTTTCTTACTAACTATTTTAATCATGCAAGATTTAATTCATGGCAAACTATATGTGACTAGACCCTAATTCCTTAGACCTTTCTAATCTCCTCTAAAATTCATTAACTGCCAATTCCTTGGTCAATTAATTCTAATTAGAAGGTGATGATCAAATTTCAGTTTATATGCCACAAGAATCCTAATTAGGCGCATAACGCCTTCGAACAAGTTGTAGCAAGTGACAAGGCCCCAAGAGTGTTGATTGTGGAAATGAATTCCAGGGTCCCAAACTTTGCTTTTACACCCGTCTTCTTGTGGATCACCATTGTTCCCACCAGGTGGCAAGTGTTCTGAATTCTCACAGAGACATGCAAACAACCTTCTAGACCCATTCAATTTAGCTCTACACCAATCCTTGCATTTCAATTTGGAGCATGCAACCATATTGAACCTTGCTTGACAACTCTTGCCACTAACCATCTTTCTCTTACTCTTAATGTCACAAAGAGCTCTAAGTTGACCATCCGTCTCCAGTAGCCCATATTCAAGTGGGAAAGTAAAGGTTAAGGATAGGAATTTTACCCACTTGAATGTTGTATTGGATGGTGATGGCTTTGGAAGAGGTCTTGTAAGCTCCACTCCCTTGTGTTCTTCTTTGAATTCTTTTACCTCTTTGCAAGCTTCCTCAATTTCAACCTCTTCCTCTTGGTAGCTTTCTTCTAATTCAATCTCTTCTTCGTTGCTTACCAAGGGCATGAGAGGTTATGCATCTTCCTCTTCTTCCATATGTGAGGGTGGAAAGTTCTCTAATTCACTGGAGTATAAACTCCTTTGATTGGTTTCCTCAATTTCTTCCATAGGATCTTGCAATGTATCTCTTGGGAAGGAATTTGCTTGTTCCTCTTCCTGGTTCTTGATCATTGTCTGCACATATTTTTCTACATTTTTTACACTTGTCTTTATATCATGTAGGAATTCTTTCATGAGAAGCTCAAGATCTGATGGTATTTGAGATGAATAAGGAGATGGTGGCTCTTGATATGCATAAGAAGGAGATGATGGTTCTTGATAAGTGTAAAAAGAGGATGGTTCTTGGTATGAATAGGGAGATGGTGGCTCTTGATATGGGTAGAAAGATGACGGTTCTTGATATGGATAGAAAGGTGATGGTTCTTGATATGAATATGGAGGTGGTGGCTCTTGATAGTTGGAACATAGAGCATTGAAGTTTCTTTGGTTTTGACTTTGCCAACCAAAATTTGGATAGTTCCTCCATCCACCATAATATAAATCACTACTTGGGTGTGAGTAGTAACCCATGTGATCTCTCTCCATTATTTTTTCTTAGCACAAAATACCAAAAAGGATTAAACGCACCATGTGGTAAACAGAAAAGCAAAGAAGACAGAACAGAAATTTATTTTATTTATTTATTTTTTTTTGAAAAGGAATAAAATAAGAAGAAAAAAATTTGAAAATAAATGAAAAGAAGTGAACTATAAATTAAAAAATTAAACACAGAAAGATACTAGGATTTTAAAAAAATATTATTACTATTTTTTTTGAAAAAATAACTACGGGAACACTAAACTTAATTTCAAAAATTAAGAGAAAAAAATTTAAATAAAATAAATAAAAATAATTTTTTTGAAAAATTTTAAAGCAAAATATAAATAAAATTAAAAATAAAACGCCTAATCTAAGCAATCAAACAACTAATAGTTGTTAATCACAGTCAATCCCCAGCAACGGCGCCAAAAATTTGGTGCGGTGTTTCTAATCACAGACTAACCGGCAAGTGCACCGGGTCGTACCAAGTAATACCTTACGTGAGTAAGGGTCGATCCCACGAGGATTGATGGATCAAGCAAAAATGATTGATTGATTGGCTTAGTTAGGCAAGCAGCAAAGGGTTTTGAGATATTCAAAAGGTTTAAATTCGAACTCAGAATATCAAAAGGATAGACAAATAAATAAGTTGGGAATAAAATATGGAGAAAACAGTTAAAGTTTCAGAGTTATCTATTTTTCCGGATTAACTTTTCTTACTAACTATTTTAATCATGTAAGATTTAATTCATGGCAAACTATATGTGACTAGACCCTAATTCCTTAGACATTCCTAGTCTCCTCTAAAATTTATTAACTACCAATTCCTTGGTCAATTAATTCCAATTAGAAGGTGATGATCAAATTCCAGTTTATATGCCACAAGAATCCTAATTATCCAAAAATAAGGGGATTATATGTCACGTATCCCGTTAAATACAAACAATTAGAAATTCAGGATAATATGTTTTCAAGCTGTTGTTCAAGTAAAGAGCTTTTCCAAGTTATACAAGAACTCAATTAGAACATGGGTCATACTTCCGTTCCACCCAAATTCATAAAATAAAGAACGAAAATAATTATTAAAATATAAATCAAAACATGAATTAAATTAGAAAGAGCAAATGAATCAATCCATACAAATAGACAGAGCTCCTAACCTTAACAATGGAGGTTTAGTTGCTCATGGAATGCGGATTGTAAATTTGTATAGAATTCCCTAATGGAATCCCCTAATGGAACCTCCTCCAATGAAGAGAAGTCTCCCCTTTTTTATAACTAATCCTAATTAATTTAAAATTAATATCTAAAATTAAGATAATATATTTTTCTATTTTAAAATCAAATTTGAATTTAAATCAGAATTAACTAATTATTCTGCGTCTTGTAACGTGGGGACCACTTGGCTCCACTGGATCCGCGCCTAAATTGAGTGCTAAAATGGGGCCCAGAAATCACCCCAGCGATTTCTATGTTTTCTGCACGTGGCGCATGTCACGCGTACGCGTCAGTCACACGTATGCGTCGATGGTCTTTTTCGCAAGTCACACGGACGCGTTGGTCATGCGCACACGTCGCTGTGCAATTCTTCAAATCACGTGTACGTGTCAGTCACACGCACGCGTCGTCGTGGAAAGCTCCAAATCACGCGTACGTGTTAGTCACGCGTACACGTCGCTCTTCGCTGCCATCTCCTTTGATTCTTGTGCTGCAAAAACTCCACCAAATCCAGCCGAATGCTACCTAAAATAAATAAAATTGCAAAAGACTCAAAGTAGCATCCATATTGGCTAAAAGATAATTAATTCTTTATTAAACTCAACAAATTAGATGCAAATTCACTAGAAAAAGATAGGAAAGATGCTCACGCATCTGCGAGGCTGAGCAACAGCAAGAGGTCGAACAGAAATTGAGAAAAGAAGTAAGGCGACGTAGGGAGATAGAAGAAAAACTCCAAAAGATGGGAACCAACCTCAGAACCCGGACCATAAGGTCAGGGTGGGACGAAAGTCCCTTAGGGGGGCAAGATCCGTTCACAGAAGAAGTCATGAAGGCTAAGGTTCCCAGAAGCTTCAAGTCATTGGATATGGACCTCTACGACGGGACGTCCAACTCGGGCCATCACCTGGGTAACTTTAGAAGCAGAATGTATTTGGCCGATGCTTCTGATGCAACTCGTTGCAAAGGCTTCCCTACCACCTTAACAAAGGCTGCGATGAAGTGGTTTGACGGCCTACCTCCAGGTCAGTCACTAGTTTCGATGATTTGGCTAAGAAATTCCTGACTAGATTTTCCATTCAAAAGGAGAAAACAAAGCATGTCCTGAGCTTGTTAGGAATAAAACAAGGAGACAAGGAAATTTTTCGGGACTATATGAAAAGGATCAACAAAGCTTGCCTGGAAATCCAGAACGTACCAACTGAAGCGGCGATTATGGGTTTGGTCAACAGCTTGAAAGAAGAGCCATTTAGCCAGTCCATATCCAAGCGACATCCGTCCTCTTTAAATGAAGTACAGGAAAGGACAGAAAAATACATTAACATGGAAGAAAACTACCAACTAAGAGAGCCTCCTTTGAAGTCCAACCCGCCCTATTCACCTCAGGATAGAGAACGAGAATCCAAGAGAAAAAAGGATCTGAGCACGGTGAAATCTCAAAAGTACCCAACTACACCCCCTCTTAGGGTCTCCCTAGTGGACGTCTATAAAGAAATATGCTACACAAAGAAAATTCCACCACCCCGTCCGACCAAACACAAGAAGACTGGAAGTCATACCGAGTACTGTGAATACCACATTCAGTACACTCTCGCTTGTTCTAAAACAGGGATTACAGAGGTGAAAAAGCAAGTTGGATAGGCAAAAAGAGTTGAAATAGTATTTCTTGAAAAACATGGTAATCATGAGTACGCATGCCTCGTGCATAAACATGAATCCCTTTTTCTGTGTACGTGCAAAACGCGCACGAAAAAGTTTCATTTCAGAAAATGCAATTCGTGCGTACGTGTGGGTCATGCATACGCATGACCTTACTTTTTTGCATATGCATGGTGTTCCAAGGGTTATCTGAAACTATTGGTCAATCTCGGACGAGATCTTTTGTACTGGTCGGAGCTGTTATGTTTGACTTGATAATGGTGGCTGGAGCCGCCGTGTCTGACATGTTGGACTTTGGTGGCGGTGCTGATCCTTCGTCACCGGAGGGTGGTGGTACCTGCAAGGGACTCCGATACTTACGTTAGCAAGGGTATTAAGCAGGTTTTTAGTAGAATCAGAGTATGAGTTATACCTGGGTGCTCCAGTGTATTTATAATAGTGTAGAATGATCTTTCTTTGGGATAAGATAGTTATCATATCTTATCTTTGAGTGAAGTTATCTTATCTTCAAGGGAACCGCCTTTATCTTTTTAGGCTTCGGGCTGCCTTTAGATTTGGGTCGTGTTCCTCTTTTTTGGGCCTTCTTGGGCCTCTATAGCGGTTTGGCCGACCTCTTTCGTAAAGAGGTCGGGTAGTCCTAGTATGAACAAGTCGGTCGATTTGTCGTTGATCAGCCCGGGTCGTATAGCTCGACCCAGGGCATGAACAGTGCCCCTGCTTGAGTTCAATCTTTTTTAAAGGATGAGTCCTTTAGACCTCGATCTTTTTCGGAGAAGTCGAGCTCGAGCATTTTTGTTGGATTTGTTTTTGTAGAACTTCGATCTGGTAGCTTTAAATGCGGAACGTTTTCTCCTTGTAGCGCGCGTTTTTGCACTGCCTTGGGAATGTGCGGGGGTTTTAAATGCTTATTAACCTCTCTCCTCGCCGTTTCCTTTGCTTCCCTCTTTGCTTTCATTTTGAATTTTTCCAAAAGACTTTCTCCCTTCAGTTTCTTCTTTTTCTTGCTCACCGTGACTCCACTTTTACCTTTTTGTACTTGCATTCTTTGGCTTGTCTGTGACTTCCCAGGTTCTACGTCTTCACGATCGTTGGGTGTGGGTTCGTTGTTTGCTTTCGTCTTCCTTGCTTTCTCACTTTACAGGTTGGTCTTTCTTTCTCTTTTTTCCGCGCTCGTTCCATGTTTGAAAAGTTTTGATCTTGGTGTTGTGTATGGAAAGCTTGAATCTTTTCTGTATTTGTTGCGTATTTTGATCAGTTGTGCGTTTTGGGGGGTTTCTATGGCTTTTCGTGTTCCCTGCTAGTTAGGGTTTTGCACGTTGATCTTATCTCTGATTTGTGCCTTTTGATGATTTCCCTGTTTGACTCTGAGAAAGGTTGCACCTTTTTATGATTTCTTGCATGGTCTGTTTGATGCTGATAGTTTGCTTTGTCTTGTGCCTCTTATCTGTTGTCAATGTTGATGGTTTCTTTGAGTCTGAAAGAACTCTTTGCTGATAAATTTGGGAAAAAGCTCGTAGCTTTTGATGGTTTTGCTGTGACTTTGTAACTTTTTTTTGTGGAGTGTCGCTGTCAAAGGAGAGTTTTTTTCCAGTTTGAGGGGTGTCGAGACGTAAGTTTTAGTCCTTACTTCATTGCTGCCTCCAAAGGGTGCCCCTGGACTTTGGTGTGAGTCCTGGGCTTTCCCTTTTACCGCTGAGTCTGCTACTTGCTGTTTAATTTTGTTGTCCGATTTGTTACCTTATTTTCATGAGTTGTTTTGGTAGTAATCCAGTTTTTTCTTTTTCTTGTTGTAGGACTAGTTGATCTCATGTCTTCTCGCAAAAATACTGTCGAAACATCCTCCCAGGTCCCTGATGGCATGGCCGACTGGGTGGATTCTATGGTTCTTATGTGTGTTTCACTGGTTGATTCTGAATTTTGTGAGCAGCTTAGGAAGTTTTATAGGATTTGTAGTAATGGCAGTGATGAAAAGAATTATGAGCTTGTATCCCCTACTTTTGAAGAGAGAGTTTATTTTTCTACTCGAGTTGTTGGAGACTGTCCCTTTTTCTATGCGTACGACTTCTTTTTTAGTCAAATGAATATCACCCTTCCTTTCACTCCTTTCGAGACCAACCTTTTGTGGTCTTGTAACGTAGCCCCGTCCTAACTCCACTTAAATTCTTGGGGTTTTATAAAGATTTTTCAATTGTTATACCGTGAATTAGGTGTCCAGCCTTCTCAAACTCTCTTTCTTTACCTTTTTGTTTTGACCAAACCTGGAATTTCTGCCAAAAAGAAAGCTTCCTGGGTTTCTTTTCGGTCTGCCCAAGGAAAAAAGGTATTTTCAATGTATGATGAGTCTTTCCGAGACTTCAAAAATTATTTCTTTAAGGTCCGAGCTGTTGAAGGAGCTCGGCCCCTTTTTCTGGATGAGAATGATGAGCCAACCTTTCCTTTAGAGTGGCAAAAGAATGTTGTGGTGTTGAGGTATTCGTGGGAGATGTTGAACGAGGGCGAACAGGCCTTTGTTAATGTGTTGGAGGAGAACTGGGGACAACCTCCTTATCTTGATACTAAAAAGTTTTTAGGGGATCCCTCGCTTCTCTGAGCTGAGCTTGGTAGTGACCGATTTCTTTCCTGTGTTGCTTTGTTTGTTTCTTGTTGATTTCTTTTCCCCTTTATAACTTAGTTTCTTGCTGTGTATTTTCAGAGATGATTAAAAATAATGACTCCATGAAGGCCTTTAAGAAGGCGAAAAAAGCTACAGCTGCTTTGAACATCTCGGCCAAGGCCGGGGAGAGTGGATATTCTCAGGTTCCTCCTAAGAAGCCCATCTCGGACACGTCTGGGCCGAGAAGGGTTGTTCCTACTCCTCCAGTTCATTCAGCTATTCCTCTTCAAAGTGCTACTGCTACCTCTTGTCACACTACTGGCCCGCCGTCGAAAAAATAAAAGACCGTTGAACCTTTTAACCTTGATGCCCCTGATTTTGATGCTGTGGGGTTTGTCGATCACTAAATTGCTCCTTATGGTATTGTGCCTACGGATGATATATCCATTCTTCATCATCTGGAATTCATCACTCGAAACAGTGTTAAAATGGCGCACATGGGAGTGGCCTTGTTCCGGACTGCTCAGGATGTTCCAGTGCATACAACAAAGGCTTTCATGGAGGAGGTTAAGTCAGAATATGATAGGATCAAAGGTTTGAAAGAGGAACTTGAGGTGAAGGTGGCGAAGTTGGAGAAAGAGTTGGAGGGTGAGAAGACTCAGGCTACGGCGGCTAAGGCTCTGGTGGATCTGTCTGAGGAGATGGCCCAGAAGCACAAGGATAGCTACGTCCGGACCTATAGGGAGATGGTAGAGTTTCGGGAGAGTTTGGAGTCAGCTCTATCTGATTATGCCGAGCTCCAAGGTCATCTTGTGAGCAGTGTAACTGTTGCTTATGAGAATCTGAAGTCTCAGGTTCGAGTTCTTGCTCTCGAGCTCGACCTGTCTCTCTTCAATTTAGACAATATTATAGAGGACGGTAAGATTGTCCCTGCCCCGGATGATGATGACGACGATGTAAATCTGCTTCCTGTGCCTTCTGCCAAAGCTCCTGCTGCCCCGGGTTCTTCGGCTCCTACCACTAAGGTTGGTGATGAGCGGATAATTTATACGCCTTTTGGCATTGTTTTTATATAGTTTTTAGTATGTTTTATTCACTTTTTAGTTTATTTTTATTAGTTTTTAAGCAAAATTCACATTTCTAGATTTTACTATGAGTTTGTGTGTTTTTCTGTGATTTCAGGTATTTTCTGGCTGAAATTGAGGGACCTGAGCAAAAATCTGATTCAGAGGCTGAAAAAGGACTGCTGATGCTGTTGGATTTTGACCTTTCTGCACTCAAAATGGAATTTTTGGAGCTACAGAAATCCAAATGGGGTGCTCTCAATTGCGTTGGAAATTAGGCATCCAAGGCTTTCCAGAAATATATAATAGTCCATACTTTGCCCGAGTTTAGATGATGCAAACTGGCGTTCAATGCCAGCTTTTTGCCCTATTCTGGCGTTAAACACCAGAAACAAGTTGCATGCCAGAGTCAAGCGCCAGAAACAAGTTACAAACTGACGTTTAACTCCAAGGAAGGTTTCTACACATGAAAGCTTCAATGCTCAGCCCAAGCACACACCAAGTGGGCCCGAAAGTGAATTTCTGCATCATTTACCTATTTCTGTAACCCTAGTAACTAGTTTAGTATAAATAGAACTTTTTACTATTGTATTAAACATCTTGGATCTTACATCTTTGGATTAGCTTTTGGAATATCTCTGGACCATTGTTCACGTTTTGGGAGGCTGGCCATTCGGTCATGCCTACCCTATTTTCACTTAGTATTTTCAATGGTGGAGTTTCTACACATCATAGATTAATGTGTGGAGCTCTGCTGTTCCTCAAGTATTAATGCAAAGTACTATTGTTCTTCTATTCAATTCATGCTTATTCTTATTCTAAGATATTCATTCGCACACAAGAACATGATGAATGTGATGATTATGTGACACTCATCACCATTCTCACTTATGAACGCGTGATTGATAACCACTTCCGTTCTATATGGAAATAAGCTTGAATGTATATCTCTTGGGTTTCTAATCAACGATTCACATCAACTCCCCTCTGACAATGGGGCATCTGAATTCAAGATTAGAGTCTTCGTGGTATAGGCTAGAATCAACTGGCAGCATTCTTGAGATTCGGAAAGTCTAAACCTTGTCTGTGGTATTCTGAGTAGGATCTGGGATGGGATGACTGTGACGAGCTTCAAACTCGCGACTGTAGGGCTTAGTGACAGACGCAAAAGGATAGTAAATCCTATTCCTACACGATCGAGAACCAACAGCTGATTAGCCATACGATATCTGTGCATGGTATTTTTCATCTGAGACGAGAAATCTGACAGTTGATTAGCCGTATAGAAACCGTAGAGGACCATTTTTACTGATAGGACGGGAAGTAGCCATTGACAACGGTGACACCGAACATACAGCTTGCCATAGAAAGGAGTGTGAAGGATTGGATGGAGGCAGTAGGAAAGCAGAGATTTAGAAGGAACAATGCATCTCCATACGCTTATTTGAAATTCCCACCAATGAATTACATAAGTATCTCTATCTTTATTTTGTTTATTTATCTTTTAAATTATTAAAACTCCATAACCATTTGAATTCGCCTGACTGAGATTTACAAGATGACCATAGCTTGATTCAAGCCGACAATCTCCGTGGGATCGACCCTTACTCACGTAAGGTTTATTACTTGGACGACCCAGTGCACTTGCTGGTTAGTTGTGCGAAGTTGTGAAAAAGAGTTGAGATTACAATTGTGCGTACCAAGTTGTTGGCGCCATTGAGATTACAATTTCGTGTACCAGTTGGCTATCCTGAGTCAGATCCTGATGTTCAGATCCTGAACCAGCCAGATGGAACTGTTGCTGCTGTCCCGCTTGCGACCCGTCCTCCTTCGCCTCGAGATGCTGTCACTGAGTAGTCTTTGCATCCTCTATAGTTTCTGTTTTACTTTCATATCTTGTGATGGCCCGACTTGTGGGTCTTTTGGACTTTCTATTTTGTGACTTGTGGTCTGGATTTGGATATTTTGGTTGCCTTTCCTAGCAACCTTATTTAGAAAAACAAAGTAACTTCTCGAGCTCTCTGAGGTCGACTTTTGAGAGGTCTCTTGAGCCTTTTATCATAGTAGCTTTTGCTTATCCTTTTGATGTGTTTGTTTGCAACCTTTTGGAGCCACTAGGAATCTTAAGAGTGTTGGAGCTCTTTGCTGTCCGACCTCTTTTTTGCTTTCCTTTGTGTTTGAATACTTGTAGATTGATTTTGAGTGAGGATGTGGCTTGCTTTGGGTCGAGTTGTGTCCTTTCTAGCGCACGCCTTCTGTTCTGTGGACTTCTTTCGTTGAATTTTTCGAGTTATTTTGAGTAATCCATTTAGACCTTGCTGGGTCTTCTTTTATGGATTTACTTTTTATAACTCTTTTGCCTTTTAACTGGCTTGGGCCGACTTCTTCATGTCGACTTCATTCTAGGTTATTTCTAGTAATCCATTTTATTTGGATCTTGTTCGATCTCTTTTTATGGATTACTTTTATAACTCTTTGTAGCTTTGTCGTGCTGACTTCATCACACCGGTCCCTTCAAAGTTATTTCTAGTCATTCGTTTTATTTGGACCTTGTCAGGTCTCTTTTTTACGGATTTACTTTTTATAACTTTTTGTAGCTTTGGTCCGACCTCTTCATGTCGGTCCCTTTGGAAGTTATTTCTAGTAATCCGCTTTTTAGGGCTGGCCAGGCCTCTTTTTAGGGATTACTTTTTATAACTTTTTGTCGCTTTGATCTGGTCCGACTTCTTTTACGTCGGTCCATTCCAAGTTATTTCTTAGCGATCCATTTTTGTTTCAGACCACGTCAGGCCTCTATTCATGGATCACTTTTTATAACTTCTTGCATTATTCTGTTTTTATCGCTTTTCATCTTTGCCGATTTTGTAGAGTTTGATCCTTGCTTAGTCGATCTTTGATGAATTCAGTTTTCATTCTTTGTCGATCATGTCGGGCAGTGAATTTGGTTTTCACTTTTGCTGATCTGTAGCTTTATAATCGGGCGATGAACTTTGCGTTTTCAGATTAATGCGTCTTGATAAAGAGAATTTTGTAGAAAATATGAAAAAACTTTATTCAAAGTAGAAAATAGGCAAATATATACACGTGGGTGTTTCACCCTTTCTTAAGACAGGTAATTTTGTAGATCTTGGCTTGATGCCTCATTAAAAAACCTTTTTTAGGAAAAAGAGTGCACCTTTGTCCTAAGATCTTTTATTACCTTTTAACTATAATACCTTCTTAGGTTGCAGGCGTGCTATGATCTCGGTAGCTCTCCGCCCTCGAGTTCGGACACTTTGTAGTAACCCTTTCCCAGTACCTCTGTGATTCGGTAGGGTCCTTTCCAATTAGCTGCTAGCTTTCCCTCTCCGGGCCGACTTGTTCCGATATCATTTCGGATTAAGATGAGGTCATTGTTGGCGAAGCTTCGCTGTACTACCTTTTGATTGTATCTTAAAGCCATGCAGTATTTTAGTGCTTCTTCTCTGATCCGAGCTCTTTCTCAGACTTCTGAGAGTAGGTTGAGCTTTTCCCTTTGAAGTTGGGAGTTAGCTTCTTCGCTGTAGAGGATCGTTCTAGGAGATCCTTCTTCAACTTCTACCGGTATCATTGCCTCCATTCCATAAGTCAATCGGAAGGGTGATTCCTTCGTGGTGGAGTGTGGGGTTGTCCGATATGCCTATAAGACTTGTGGGAGCTCTTCAGCATAGGCTCCCTTTGTGTCCTGCAGCCTCCATTTTAACCCGGCTAGTATGACTTTATTGGCAGCTTCTGCTTGCCCGTTAGCTTGTGGGTGTTCTACAGATATGAATTGGTGCTTTATCTTTAGGTCGGCTACCAACTTTCTAAAGCCTGCATCTGTGAACTGGGTGCCATTGTTTGTGGTGATGGAGTAAGACATCCCAAACCTTGTGATAATATTCCTATATAGGAATTTTCTACTTCTTTGGGCAGTGGCTTTGGCTAGGGGCTCTGCCTCTATCCATTTTGTGAAATAATCTACCCATACAATGAAGAACTTAACCTGTCCCGACCATTGGGGGAAGGACCCGAGAAGGTTAAATCCCCACTTTGCAAATGGCCAAGGTGATGTTACGCTGATGAGCTCCTCTGGTGGGGTGATATGGTAGTTGGCATGTTTCTGACATGGTGGACACGTCTTAACGTACTCCCTCTTTAACCTCTTTGCCTCCTTCTTATCTGTAGGGAGTATCTCTGATTTGAGGTAGTTGATTGTGGGAGTCATCCATCCTTGATCCTGGCCTAGTATGGCTAGGATTTTTTCTTCTTTCGAGATTGACGGGTTCTGCAGTACTTCCTGGATGAGGCTCCTATTATTACCCCCTGGTTTGGTGCTGGCTAATTTTTAGAGTGCGTCAGCTCGGGCATTCTGTTCCCGAGGTATATGTTGGATCTTATATTCCTGGAATTGCCCGAGTTGTTCCCTGGTTTTGTTTAGGTACTTTTTCATAGCAGGATCTTTGGCTTGGTAGGTCCCTGCTATTTGTGAGGTGACAACTTGTGAATCGCTAAAGATGACAAGTTTTTGGGTTTCGACTTCTTTAGCCAGCTTCAAACCAGCCAATAGCGCCTCATACTCAGCCTAGTTATTGGAAGCAGGGAATTCGAACTTTAGTGAGAGCTCGATTTGGGTTCCTTGATTACTTTCTATTATCACACCTGCTCCACTCCTGGTTTTATTTGAGGAGCCGTCCATGTAAAGATTCTAATTTGTAGGGGTTTCCGGGGTGTCAGTCACTACCAAAAACACGGGAGTTACTAATGGGAAGGTACTCACGAACGATAACCAGTGGCAAAGTTTATGGACCGTGGTATGTAATGGCAACGTATTATATCTCTGTGGCCAAATTTTACGGAGTTTTTCCACATTCTCATTTGTCCGTGGCCAATTTGAGATGGATTTTTTCATTTGCCACAGACCCAATTGCGGTGACAAAAATTAAACGATATTCACTTTCAATTCCGCGCTTAATTTGGTCATTCCCTCCAACCCTTTCAAAATTTTGTTATGCAGTTTATCTTTCTCTTAAATTTAAACCGTAATTAACCTCAGATAAATATTAGGTGCAGTTTTTCTCAGGAATCCAAATAGTTGCTTTCTTCTCCCTCCTTCCCAGTGCTGCCACTAAGAATTACTAAGGTATGTTAATTATTTAATTTTAGATGTGATTCATGATTTACAATTCTGCAAACGTAGTTAATTTTGGCTTCTTGATTAAATAGTGGCTATGTTGTTCATTAGCAGTATAAAAATTAGATGGATCATGATTTGCAATTTCAATCTTTCTTTCATTGTTATTATGCACATTTTTTCTTTCTGATCAAATATAATTTATTCTTTCCTATTTATTTATCATGGTTATGTTTGTATTCATTATCCTTTTACTCTTTATTATTTATTTACGGTGGAGTTTAAATCTAATTCTATTTGAGATGCATATTTGATATAATAGTCACTACAATGTTGATCAAATTATTAGAAGATAAATTAATGCTACAATAATAATGCTGAATGTTATATATCTTAAAATTATAAGAAGAGTACAAAAGAGTATTAAAAGAAACAAATTTTATAAATTACTTATTTTTTTCATATACATGATGGATTATTATTGTAGCGTTGAAGGTGATGATTGTTATGACTCGTGTCTGTGTTCTTTAAGTATGTAAATCAAAATTTAACTCCACCATAAATAAATAATAAAAAATAAAAAGGTAAAAAATACAAATAATAAAAAACATGCAAAAAAATTTTCATCGTCAGGTTTACATTCTGTCTTGAATTCCATCTTTAACTCTTGATAAAGAGTATAATTTGAATTGGGGTGTGAAGTGAATGAAAACTAATTTTTTGTTAGTATATTCCAGTAATTTTTTAATTTTTGATTTGTTTATATGAATCTGATTAATTGTCCTAATTATAAAAAATATTACTAATTATGCTTTCAAATCTTGATGTGTTTGTTGCTACGTAGGTCACACAAAATGACAATTGCACGACCTTGCAACAAAAATTCAACTTGGATTACTATGGAAGAGCGTGATTTGCTTGAATGCTGTGGAAGCATCAAGTTTGCATTGGAGATGGCTTCTGCTTCTCTATTCTCCTCGTTGCAACACGCACTTGATGTAGCCTCCAATATTTGGTGTAACAAGATTAATGTGCATTCTTGGCTGATAGCACTCAATGCTCACACGAATATATGTGAAAAGTCGCCCTTCTCACATGCATTCTACACTAATGCCCCAATGGATTCTATTACAGAGGTTTCTGCTTTTAATATTCTATATGTGCTTTATTATCCAATTTAACATAATGTTATCATTTAATAATTCTCTATAGTTATTCGGTCTGGTTGAAAATTTGTAGGAGATATATGCACTTAGCGTGCAGTATCTGCAAAGGTATGGGTTTCCATATTTTACTATTTCTTCTAAATGGGATGCAGATGTTATACTAATGGATCTAAAGGTAACAAAAATATATTGTTATTTCCTTTTTACTATTTCCAAAACTGTTTGCTAGCTCCTATATATATTTTTTATCTATGTAGACAAGCATTAAAACCAAGCCATCATGCGAGTTTGAGTGGGCACATCGAAAATAATTTATCATCATTAAACAATACATTGCAAGGTTTTTTTAAAAGAAAGGATATATTCGCTCTACAACTGAATCACCAGAGACCCAGGCTGCGGTAAAAGATTTTGATCTCAACAAAAGCCGTTATGGAAGGAGGATTTGGATCCTGTTGCTCGTGAAAAAGCTAGACAATTTTGTGAAATTTGATATCCAGGAGAATATTATGTCTAGTGTGCTTCTAATTTAGTTTCGTTGAACATAACTCCAATATATTATTAGCTCTGTTAGTTTCCTGTTCTAATTTTATATAGGCTTATTCTTTCTGTTTAATGTTACATTTGGTCTTCAGCTGATCATCAATGTATGAAGTACTGAAATTTCCAATTCAATTTACTATGCTTTTTTATGCTTTGTTTTCTGCTTTCTTTTATTTTCCATGTGAACATTTTTATTTATACTTGATATTAATAGTAATGTTGTTAATTCCATAAATGAAAATGGTATATAACATTAACGTTGTGAAAGAGGGAGAATGCATACTATTTTTAATTCAGAAAAAGCCATAGACATATCCATCTAAACCGGAGATGAATATTCTAAAAATTCTACAAACAGCAGAGATGACTCTATTTCTAATTCTCAAATATGCAGCAAACAGAATACATTACATCATCACTGCTAAATATGATACCTTGTTCACGTAGTTAATCTGTAAAAGATAACATCCTAACAAGATCATTGTAAAAAATCAGCTCGAAAATTCCTAGAATTGATTTGTGCCTTCAAATGTAAGCTTCAAAACCATTCCTAATGCTTTCATGCTCATAACCAATGGTATGCAACAAGAAAGCAACTACAATTATTTTTTACAAGAATCGCATGTGCAAAATAAGTGACACGAGAAAAATAATTACCAACACTAAATTATAACATGGACAATTTTCTCGATAAAAAGTCTCAACTAAGTATGTATATAATACATGATAGATTTCTGTAAGGGATCTAAGACAGTTGTGTACACTTCAGAAGATACGCTTTATTGTTGTGACCCTGAAAAACTTAAGACGTGCCAATTTTTTTTCCTCTTCTGGTCTTTCCCTTGCTTTTGAGAGTAAAAAAGGGGCAGTGTCATTTTACAGAAGCTTATCAAACAGTTACGTGAATCCTTAGAGCAATAGAGTTTATGAAAACACCAGTAATGTATTTCCTTTTTAATTAAAGATATTTCAACAATTAGAAATTCTTCTCAAGACCAAAGAAAGCTTAAATTTATGAAGCTAAACTGCACATGCCATGATTTTGAACCTTAATTGCACCTGCCCTGATTGCAAAGACTAATGGAACAACGGAAAACCCACCAGAAGCTTGTGACAAACATTTTCGTTCAAACCCACTCTTCATTAAGGATGAAAAAGCTACCGGAAAAGTCCATTCTTCCTGTATTTGGAGGCTTCAGTTAGAGCCAAGAAGTGGATAAACCCTGTGGTGGCAGCTCCTCGTCCAAGTGCGGCGCCCCTAGTTATTATTGCCTCCCGAGATGCCATGAATCCAGCGGCAGAGGGATTAGGCACCACCAGAGCCATTAGAGAAGCCTGTACAATTGCATGTGTAATATCTCTTTTCTTAATTCCAGCCCCAAATTCTAATTTGAATTTAAGAAAAATTAGGACGAAGTATAAGAAGAACAAGAGGAAGAACAACTTGAATTCGAAGACCAAAGGCCGCTCTAGATGCATATCTTATTCGATTGCAGAAATTAAAAAGTGGTCATGGCTTGTTAGTTGGGTTTCCTCTTCTCATTCCTAGAGTCCTGTTTTGATAAGAAACAAGGGTGGAAAAAATTAAGATGTGGGAGCCCAGAAATAAAAGAGATGAATCATAAAAGGCTAAAACAATTTGGTGGCTGCTTTGAGGCCTTTAGAATTTACGTTTTTAAAATATAAATATTCCGGTACAAAACAAATAACAATAACATAAAAGAAAAAATAAAACAGATAATAAATAAGATAGATTTTATATAAGAGATTAAGATTAAAACGGCCAAAATAAGATATGTGAATAGACTTAGTCATCTATTTAACAGAATTGAGTAACTAATTCCTACACTTGTGCAGTTTATAGTGTTATATATATAAGGGCTGATATTTTCAATCATTCATAAAATTTATTATACAATACTTTTTCACCGTTGGTTTATTCATAGGTCATTAGTATTATTTCTTCTATTTCATTCCATAGAGTTTATCATCTGTTTTGTTGCAACCGAGAAAAAAGAATAGAAGAGATAAGATTAAGGAGATCAAAGGACAAGTAAGTCTTTAATTGATGATAACTATTTCGTTATCTTCTTATTTTTAAAATTATTAAAACATATTAATTAATAATTATAAATGTCTTCATCTCCTATTTTTTTAGTCACTAAAACATACTATATCGTTATTCTACTATATCTTTATCTTCTTAATGTTTTTTATCATTAAAACATACTAATTAATACTTATAAATGCCACCAAATCAGTGTTGTAAGAATCGGACCGGACTTGTCGGTTCGACCAGAAAATTAGTGAACCAGATCCTGAATCGGTTCGGTCCGTCAATTAGACCAAACAAAAAAGTGAATCGGTGTGAACCGGTTAAACCGATCCAACCAAACTGCTTGAAATTTTATTAAAATTTTGCAAAATTGGTGAGGTGAGGTTCGAACCCCTGTCCTGTCCTCAGTATAAAAGAGACATGTTACAACCACCAGGCTATAACAATTCTAGTTATTATGTTTACAAATTATTATATATATAGATATCTTTTATTGAATATATTTACTTTTATTTAATTTATTTTAATTTTAGTTATAAACTCATTTATTTTAAATTAATTATATTTTTATTTAACAATAATTATAAGTTCACTTATTTTTTCTTTTCATGATTACATAATATTTATTAATATTATTTTTTTAATAAATACTTGTAGTATATAATAGTATAATAGATGTAAATTTATTAATAAATTATTAAAATTTGAAAATAATTATTACTTTAATATAAAAACAAAATAAAATATTTATGATAGAATAAAATTAATAAAATACTTATTATTTATGTTCCAAATTATTTTAGAATAGCTGAATATTCTTAAAATATTAGTAAAAATATGTATTTTAAATTTTAACTTTAATTTTTTTTTCTATTTTTTATTTTTTATTTACACAGGATCGTGTTAACCGGTTTAACCAATGATTCACCGGTTGAACCAATGACCCAATAACCCAGTAGATTGACTGGTTCGATCACCGGTTCGGTTTTAACAACTATGCACCAAATTTTTTTATATATGTGAATAACCTGCATTCTAATTTTTATACGAGCAAAAATAAATTTAACTTTTTAGAATTTTTATGAATTTGTATTTTAAAGTTTTTTTTATTCTTCTGTAAATTAAACTTTTTTTCCAAAGTAATACCTTAATCACATTTATTATTTTTTATATTTATTTAATTATTCTAATATAATTATTTCATATGATACCGAAAGGACAAATTTTCAATCCGAAATTCTACTAAATTATTAACATATTGTGACAATGTTTTGTTTACTGTACTTGATGACAAACAAAAGACTAAGGACAACTTGGTAGCCCGTAAGGACTTGCAATTGATGGAAATCTGAGAACAGCTTCATCCTTTCACTAATTCTTCCAAGTACCCGCCCTCCTATTTCAGAATGACAAATGCTGACAAGGATATTTTTCTTAGTGTTCTTAAAAGTGTTTCTTTTTCAGATGGTTATTCTTCTAATATTTCTAGATGTATTGATATGAAGAAAAGGAAGGTCTTTGGCCTAAAGAGCCATGATTCACATATTCTCATGGAGCACATCTTACCGATCGCTTTTAGAAGATCCCTTCCTAAAGAGGTGACGTCTGTGCTAATAGAGTTGTGTAACTATTTTAGAGAAGTGTCTGGCAAATCTCTCGCCGTTGATAACTTAGAAAAACTTCAACATCGAATTGCGTTGACGCTCTGCCACATGAAAATGATATTATCTCCTTCGTTTTTCACCGTGATGGTTCACCTGGTTATTCATCTCGTAGAAGAGGCAATGATATTCTCTCCTCTTCAAATGTATCTGGGTTGACACCACGCTTAATAAGGGCATTAAGGTAGATGAATTTGGGATCACGAGTGTCGGTTTTCAGAGTTGATACACACGGGTGCTCTTGAACTAGATGAGCCATTTATTCTTGCAACAGATACGAGAATGGTTTACTATGTTGACGATCCAGTTGATGAAGGTTGGTGTTCTGTATGTCACATGAAACCTAAAGATTTATATGATATGGAATATTTGAATGAGAAGGATCCAGATGAGTCTTTGGTCGAGGACATACCATTTTGTGAGCAGCAAATAGAGAATCTCGAAGAATTTCCATTAGTACAGGACGACATTAACGATCCAGAATCAAATGAAGTGCATGTTGCTGAAAACAATCATAATGTTTCTGAGGACGAAATTGGCATTGGTGATTTGCAGGATTTTAATTAGTGATATATACTTAATTTATGTATTTTTTAAATGAACGTACCAACCTTGATTTACCACAACAGTAACGAATATAATTTTAACTTTTAAAATTTAAAATATTAGTTTTACCTTATATTATATTTATTATCCTTATTTATTATTATTTTATTAATTTATTAGAAAGATAGATTAAAATTAACTGCAAAGAAATTCATTTCTAACAATATGCAAAATTTTATTTATTTTATTTCAATCCAACGGCAGAAAATTGTTAAGTTTCAAGTCGATCTACTCTAATTTTTTTATTGATACCATGTTTTTTTTAAATCCAACTTGCAGAATTTCAAATTCTAATAACTATGTTTAATTTTTTACAATGATGTTTAAGATTATAAATTATACAATCTAATATCTTTTTATTTAACTGTAAACTTTACTCTAAATTAAAAATTATAGTTACTCTATTTTGCAAAAGTCAAATTAACATCTATAATAAAATGTACAAAATTTTTAGCGCCAAAATAAAATTTCTTTCTCCTAAAATAACTTCATTTAGATATAACTTAGAAAAAAATCTTTTTTGTTGGCTAGGATTCAATTTCAAAATCTGTCAATTAGAATGTGAAATGAAGATTTAAATGTACAACATAATTCAAATGATTGCAAACTAAATTTAGATGTGATTTTTTTAATATTTATCTTATAAGTACTAATGCTCTAAAATTTATCTTTTAGGTAGTAATGCTATAATCTTATCTTTTTTACTTTGATGGCAAAAAATTAGATAAAATATAATTTAAACTATGTAATTGTCTTATACTAGCGGCTCATAAAAAAATATTTTTATATTTTTATTTTTAAAAACATAAATTTAATATGAATGAATAAAAATTAATTATAAAAAAATAAAATATTTTAAATTATTTAATATATATATAAAATAAAAAATAATTAAATTTAAATTTAAAAAGATAAAAAGTTACATTATTATTATATATAATAAAATTAACATAGAGATTCAGGACATGGTTTATAAGTTAGTTATTTATATATTAAATCTATTTATTTTTTTAATCTTATTTAATTTGAAACAAATTTAAAAATTTATATTTAAAATATTTTTTATTTTTATGCAAAATTCGAATAGGTGAAAAAATATTTCTTTAATCTGATATTAAACATTTTTAATTATTTTTAATTTTATTCTCTATTTTAAATTATTAATTTTTATTCTGATTATATTTATTTTTATAACAATAATTTGAAAAAAAATTAAATTTTATGTTCGTTTTTTATTATTTTTTTATTTTTTTTATAGTCGTTTAAGTTAGAGTTCTTACTTATTGAGTTATGTTTACTCCAAAAAAAAATACTTATGAAGTTATTTTCATTTTTTTATAGGAGTACATCCATTATATCATAATTTTAATAATTAATATAAATTTTATAAAAAAAATTATATGTATTTTAATTACTTTTAAGAGTGAATTATATGTACTCCTATAGTTAAGAAATAGACTTAACTTATTCTATAATAAATAATTTTTTTATTCATTTAATTTATAAAAAAATCCCATTTTTTTGTTTATCCTAAAAACTAACAATGAAAATTAATATTCATACTTTTGACTAACAGGATAAGAATAAAATATAAAAAAACCTTTGAATAAAGATAAACATCATAAATTTTGAATTCCAAAATATAAAATAGTTAGAAGATAAACCAATTACCTAAATGTAATTTTTTTTAAACCACTCTATAAACTTAGATAATGCAAAATAAATCGTAATATATTGACATAAATGATAATTTTTTATAAATACACAAAAAAAACTAAACTCCTAATTTTATTTAAATTTGAAAATTTGCGCGAAAAAGACCGAGTTTAATTCAAATCACGCTTTAATCTGCACCAAAAATCCCAAGCTTGAATCAAAACCGCCCCTTATCTTTTAGTTTCGGAGCTCATTCAATATTTCACTAGCCGACCCTAATCCGCCTCTGCATGTCTCCGTCTCCTCGGGCTCAGATCTTGCAACCCCGCCAGCCTCCGATCTCGCGCCGCTGGCAACATCAACGCTCGTGATACACGCGCACAGGTCACTCGCTCACGCTGCTGTACCTCTTTCCTGTGGTCGCCCCTTCCGATCTCAGACCTCGCACCTCCGGCAGCCTTCGACATCGCACTTCAGGCGACAGTCACAGTCGTGCTTTGCGCTCACAGGTGGCAGCTCTTACTTGGTCACACTGCTCAACATCGAGAACTTCTCCAGTTTTTTTTTTTCCGAATTTGATCCTTTGTAAATTTTTATTTTATATGGTATTTCTGTATTTCGGGAAAAAGGAAGGGATTAGATGATGGTTTATAAATGGGCATGTGTCTGTATTATTTAGATTGATGTTGTAAAGGATTTATCATTTTGTTGCCTGCCTCGTACAGAGCAGCAATTGCAAATCCAAGGTTGGCATAAGACTAGCAGCAACCTAGCACTTGAATCCCTAATACGGTGATTTTCTCTCTAACATGACGCATATTATGGTTTTAAGCAAATAGTTTGATATCACTAACACATAATGGAATCGTAGTCATCACTACGACATTTGCCGGGATTTTTTCTATATTGGGCTTCTCAATTTAGTTATATAATAAAATGAATGATAATCCCATTTAATGATATAAAATTTCTGCTATTAAACTAGTTATTATGAAAGTGGATATAGTTGTTCATATTTTCAAAATTTTTTATTTACTGCCAAAATTTCCTTTCATTCCTCATGAATCATATATTCTTGAATCTAGTTAAATGAGTCAGTACTCTCTTATTGTGTTTTGGTTTAATACTTAAGGGATTATAGAAGGTCGGAGGAACATTATCCAACCGAACCAAATATATATGTACCAGTTTCTATTCAGGAAATCATTGATTTAGTATGGTTGGACATGAGTGATTTCTTTTAATTATTAAAGATGAAACTTTGAAAATATTCTGTATTTGAATTTAAGTTTGACTTGTTAAATATGCTCTATGATTAACTTAGTAATGTTTAATGTAGTTAAATGTAGAGAGATCTATGAAACTTTTTGTATGTTATTTGACTTCTTGTGTTTCAATTATATGAACTATTTTATATCACTATTTTATTTGATTTTTATTTTTTCTGAATTCTTTTTATGCTGTCTATGACTTTGTGTTGCAGGAATTTAGAATACTATGACGCGTAAACGTAATATCTGTGGACAATCAATCCTTGAAGAGTTACGAAGACAAAGTGAAGACATAAACTTGAATTCGGAAGATGGGTTGGAACAAATAAGTCTCAATGATGATGGGGATGAAATTTCAGAGACGGCGATGTTAAATCAAAATGGTGGTGATCTAGCAGAACCTGCTGCACCTAAGAATAAAAGAGATGAAAATGAGCCACTGCTTGTGAAGGTTAAAGGTAAGTTTATTCAAATTCTAACTACTCTTTGAGTCTAATTTCTATTATATATTGTTATTATCCCGGACAATCATACTTAGATTGTAAGATTATTTGTATCAATGGCTACTGTTATATACTAAAATAATGATAGATAATAAATAAAAGAAAGAAAGAAAGAGAAAGGCTATATATTTATGAAGAGGATTTCAGAGTTTTAGATATGATAGTTCTATCTGTGTTATGTGTATTTTTATTGATTGAGAACAATGAATGTTATTAATGACATTTTAATTCATTCGGCATTCAAGTTGGTAGAACTACCTTGAACCATATAATCTAATTTCCTATTTCATTAAAGCCGCCTTGTTTAGTTGATAAGCTCAGACTTCTAGAGATAATTTTTTGAAAGCCCACTCTGCTTTTATTGTCAGATACTCTATTCAGTTTGGTACTGATATGTCTATATAATTTATTATTAGATTAGTATGTAATTTAGATTAATTATTGATATATATGTGTGCAATTAATTTGATAAATGTAAGTTTGTCATTTATGCCTTTTGTTTTTTTTTTAAATTTTGGTTTAATTTGACTTGACGTTCTTCCATTAATTCAGACATCTCTACTGGAGAAATTATCACTCGCAAGATGACAGCGATTTAAGTTTGGGCCTTGAAAAAGAGTGAAAAAGTTATGATGGAGTTGGATGTAGATGGACAAGGTCGAGATAACGGCTCGAACCTGTTTGTGAGATTTCTTGGTCAGGTAGCTCGTTAAATTATATTTTGTCCCATATCAATCAAAAGATGGGATAAGATGCCAGAAGATAACACAAAAAGACAATGAGAACTTATTGAAGTAAGTTTATTTCACTTTGATGTGCATTTTTATTAAATTGTTGTCATCCTAATTTAGCTCTTAGCTTGCCTATATTTAGGTTTGCATTTTTTGTTTATTATTGTTATTTCTTGTTAAAAAGAAATTGTGTAAGAGCTGAAATCTTGGTGTAGATAGATTCATTTGGAGGTACTTTAAGTAAGGTTTAACAATATGCCATTACTCTATGATTTATGAATTGATTAAGTATTAAACAGGTACTACTGCAGATTATATGCTATTGCTATCAATATGGTCAAGTTAGTTGCATTTCATTTTTAGGAGTTGGGATACACTTCCTGGATTTCTTTTCTCGTTCCAATTGCTATTGTCATGAATGTTGTGAAATGAAAATTTGGAATTAGAAATACATGAGAGGAAAATTTTGTTAAGATATATACCTGTCTCAGTTTGATAAAAACTAATAAAATTATAACAAGAAAAACTTTATCTCTACCCTAGCAGAATTCAAAAGGGGCTATGTATTTGAGGTGGTCAGTCTTCTTGCAACTAGGTTTGTATATTGGATTCCTTCCTTTTTTTGGTCAAACATGTTTATGATCACATTATAGCAAGAATGTTCATTATAAAAATTTATAAGTAAGCCTTTGTTATGCATCATTCATTTTCTCAAATTTTTTTCTTTTCAAATATCTGCTGTTGGGGCTAGACAGCTATTTGACAGAATATTGTGTTATACTGCACTGTTATGAATGTCTCAGAATTGGATAAACTACAGTAAGCATGGGTTAGGATTAGCTTTAAAAAGTCTTTTTTTTTTAAATATTATCTTTCTAAGATATAATCTGCAGTATGGTTATCAAATTGCATAGTTTTTAATAATTGATCTCCTCTATGAAATATTTTAAGGAAAATTTTGAGTTTGATTATGCTGCTAGCGTCAAATGGGCTCTGAGGACCTTAGGTGATAGATGGAAGGCCCATAAGTATAATTTACGGGGAGAATACTTCTTTCCTAACAAAAGAAAGGCAGAAATTCTGGCTGCAAATCCCTCAGACATACCGCCTGTTGAATGGACTGATTTTGTGGATCATTATATGGATCCTAAAACAAAGGTAAATAATTAATCTATGTTTTTTTATTTTTTTATTGAATATTTATAATGGCTATCTCGTAACATTTATTTACTTGTTTCTTGTTCTTGAAAATCATAGAAACAATGTTTGCAAAACGCCAGAAATCATGAGAAGTTTATATTTTCACATGTCGGTGGAAGTAAGAGCAATGCTAGAAGAGCAACTCAGATGGTATTATTTTTTTATTATTACTATTACTATAAAATTAGCAGTTTTAACTAAATTTGAGATTAACTTTAATATTTTATTTATTGTATTAGAAAAAAAATTGGGAAGGCCTGTATGTCGAAGCGAGATTATTGTATCAACTTTGCTAAAAAAAGATGGGAGTTATGTAAGCAGGGAAGGACAACGATTAGCTGTGAGTGTCTCAATTATATTTTATATGGCTGTATATTTTTTTATATGCCTTGATTATGTCAATACTCTACTCCAATGCGATGTGCATTTGTTTGTAGGAAAAAATAGCAGAGCATTTGTCTGAAGACCAAGAGCGTGCTGCCGCTGAAGGTATTCATTCAAAGGTCTTGGCTCATCCGGATGATGCAATTGGAAAAGTTTGTAGTCCTGAGAATGGTAAGCAAGTACGTGGCTTTAGTAATGCTGCATATCCCAGTGGTTTTGGCAAGTCAAAGCGCATCTTTGGAGGGGCAATATGCGGAGGTTCTAGCAGTGCATCGCAACAGCATGTTGCAGAATTAGAAAAGCAACTTCAAAAAGCTAAAGGTCAAGTGGCAACTCTCTACAGATTTCTACAACAGAAATACGGTGAAGAAGTACCTATCTTCTCTGATTCTGTGCCACACATTGAGTCGGAATGATGCACCTCATGTCATGTTTATTTTAGGTTTAATTTATGTCTAGTTTATACTGTTATTAGAGATATTTTTATTTTTTGTTGTACAGAATTATGAAACTTGGTTTCTGTTATTTCTTTACTATATCTTTGAACAATGCATATGCTTTAAAATACTGTTATTACTTAGTTTGCTATTTTTTATTTTAATTTTATTATCGTTACTTTGATTGTTTATATTGTTATAACATTATTTTAATATATTAGTATATATATAGAAATAAATATATGCAATATTAATTTAAAAAAATATTCAATTGGTAATTATAATTGAGAGTTTTTTTTAAATTGAAAGAAAAAATTAGCTACGGATTTATGTGTTGGTAAATAGTCCATAATATTGGCCACAGAAAAAGCGTGGAAAAAAACCCAGCCTGTCAAATATTATTTTGTGCATGGTTTTTTGGCCATAGAAAAAACCGTGGCTAAATAACCCAGCAATGTTTAGCCACAGAAAAAAAATGGCAAAAAAGCCCAGCCTATCAGTATTAGCCACGGAAAGATTGTGGCAAAACTATACTTATTGGTTATACTGTTGTCATTTAGCCACGGTTTAGTCTATGGCCAATAACGTAGAAACCGTGGCTATTTAGATGTCTCCACGGGTCATAAAACCGTGGCTAACCGGCCGAAAACCGTGGCTAATTGAAAAGGCGTTGCCCTTGTTAGCCACGGAAGTGTATTCGTTGTTAACGCTTAGTCGCCATGGATTTTCTTGATTTTAGCCACGGTTTTTCCGTGGCTAATCACCATTTTTCTGGTAGTGAGTGTACTCTGCAATGAAGTCAGCCAGATACTGTGATTTGATTGTTGTCTGAGCTTCATATTGGAGGTCGAATTCGGACAACTCGACTGTCCACTGTAGGATTCTTCCCGCTAAATCTGTTTTCTGTAGGATGCCTTTTATGGGGTGATTGGTCCGAATTTTAATGGTGTGAACCTGGAAGTATGGACAAAGTCGTCGAGAGGTTAATATGAGAGTGTAGGTGAACTTCTCTATCTTTTGATAGTTCAGTTCAAACCCTTGTAGCGCTTTGCTGATGAAATATATAGGTTGCTGTCCGCTTTCATCCTCCCTGACTAATGTTGAAGCTACTGCCTGGCTTCCTACTACGAGGTATAATATGAGTGTGTCTCCTTCCTGAGGTCGGGTAAGAATGGGTGGTTGTCCCAGGAATCTTTTGAAATCCTGGAAGGCTAACTCGCACTCTGGTGTCCATTCAAAATTTTTCCCTTCCTTAGCGTAGCATAGAAGGGGAGAGATCTTATGGTTGATCCGGCTAGAAATTTGGACAAGGCTGCCAGTCGCCCGTTGAGTTGTTGCACTTCTTTGACACAGGTCGGGCTTTTCATGTCGAGTATGGCCTGGCACTTGTCCGGGTTTGCTTCGATTCTTCTTTGTGTGAGCATGAATCCCAAGAATTTTCCAGCTTCTACTGCGAAGGTGCATTTCGCAGGGTTAAGTCGCATGCCATGCTTTCTTATGGTATTGAACACTTGGGCGAGGTCGGACAGTAATGATTCATCGCTTTGAGTTTTTACTAACATATTGTTGATAAACCATTATTTTATGATTTATATTGTGTTTAATTGAGTGGTTTTATCAAGTCTTTACCCATTTATTCGTGTGATTAGCATGATATTACAATTCCTTCCCAAAGTTATTCTATGGTTGAAAACTTGCTTCATAGAGATCTTTTTTATTGTGCATTTTAATTCTCTTTTATACCATTCGATGCCGTGATCCGTGTGTTAAGTGTTTCAGGTTTCATAGGGCAAGAATGGCTTAGAGAATGGAGAGGAAGCTTGTAAAAATAGAAGGAACACAATAAATCAAGGAGATGACCAGCGAACACCGATGCGGACGCATGGCTCACGCGACCGCGCAAAATGGAGAAAATTGCAGTGACACGTTCGCATGCTGACTCAAACGTGTGGATTGAAATATGCACAGATGACGCGAATGCGTAGACGACGCATACGCGTGGCAAGAAAAAACGCTGGATGACGCGATCGCATGGACGACACATACGCGTGACATGCACGATCTGCAAAATTTACAGAAATTACTGGGGGCAATTTTGGGCCGCATTTTGACCCAGTTTTCGGCCCAGAAACATAGACTAAAGTCGGGGAACATGTAGAGTCTCGGAGAAGATTCTTATTAGGATAGTTTTTAGTTTTTAGATCGGATTTTACTCCCCTAGGTTTTCTCTCTACACATTCATAGTTCTTAGAATTTTATTTGCTTTTGGATTTGGATATTGAGAAGAGTTGTTACCTCAGCCAAGACTTCGTCATTCTAGTTTGTTTTCTTACTTTTCACTTACTCTTTCATATCCTTAATTTGTCCAGAGTTACAATTGGATTATTTTTAGAGTTTATTAATATAAGAACTATTTTTATTTTTAATTGATCTTTTTTATTATTGTTTATCATGTCTTTCTTTATTTCCCCTTTTAATTTTGTGAAGTCTACATTCATGATAATGGAGTAGTTCCCCAACTTGATTGGGAATTGATTAAAAGGAGAACTTTGAGTTGGAATACTCAAGAGTCAAATTGTAATTGGGTTTATTGTTGGTTGACTCTCTAGTCACTAACGCTAATCCTTCCCAAGGGAGAGGATTAGAACTTGTGAATAGAAGTTGACTTCCAACTCACTTGACTTTCCTTTATTCAGTAAAGGATAACTAAGTGGAAACAACTACCAATTATCAATTGATCTTGAGAAAAAATAATCCAACAAGGATAGAACTTCCAATTAATCTTCTCCCGGTCAAGATCTTTATTTAAATTACATAAATTTTCTTATTTATTTTTCTGTTTCTCAAACTCAAAATTTCTTGGAAAACCTCTGACCAATAAGCTGCACTCTTTTGTCAACTCGTTGGGAGACGACCTGGAATTCATACTCCCAGTATTTTTATTCTAATTTTGTGACAATCCCTTTTAAATTAATAAGCGGATTTTCTCTAGTTAAGAACTGTACTTGCAACGTATTTATTCCATTAAATTCTTAATCGGTCAATTTCCGCCTCCGTCAATCGTTTACGTATACCTTCATTAGTTTTGCAATGTGATATGCGAAGACTTTGTTCATTAACCTTTAGTAGGTAGCTCCTGCGTTTTTGAGTCCGAACGGCATGACGACATAGTAGTATTTTGCCTTGGGTGTTAAGAATGAGGTTTTTTCTTGATCGGGTGGGTACATCGGGATTTGATTGTATCCTGAATAAGCATCCATAAATAAGAGGTACTTGTATCCGGAGGAGGCGTCCACTAGAGTGTCGATACTTGGGAGTGGATAAGGGTCTTTTGGGCAAGCTTTGTTGAGGTCGGTGTAATCAGTGCACATCCGTGACTTCCCATTTGACTTTTTCACCAAGACGACATTGGCTAGCTATAGTGGGTACTTGACTTCTCTGATGAATCCTGCCTCTAGTAGAGCTTGTACCTGTTCTTCCACAGCTTGGGATCTTTCTGGTCTGAGCTTTTTATGCCTCTGCTGTACTGGCCGAGATGCTGGATATACTGCCAGCTAGGGGTGGCAAGCGGAGAAGCCCACCCTGCCCCGCCCCGCGCCACCAAAAGCCCGCCCTTTGGCGAGCTGGCCCGCCCCGCCTTGCCTAGTGAGGCGGTCCCAGAATCCTAGCCCGCCCCGCCTAACGGCGGGATAGCGGGCTGGTGGGCTAAGCCCGTCAAATAACTTTTTTTCTTTTACTTTTAACTATTAAATAATATATATAAAGGCATAAAAAATGTCTCATATTTTTTACTTTTAACTATTATAATTTCTAAAAGTATAAACAAATTATAATTTTTATATTCACAAACATTAAAATCTTTATAATTATAAATATCTAATAAATATAATTATAAACCAAGTTTTCATCCAAAACATAATTATAAATATTGTTCCCAAAGTAAAATAAACATAATCCAAAACATAATTATAAATATTGTCTCCAAAACAAAATAAATATAATCCAAAATACTCAATTTTCATCTTGTAAGTTGGGTTGGGGGAAGTTGGGTTTTGGTAAAAAAAAAATTGTAAAAATACCGCTTGCTAAAAAAATTCTAATCCCGGCAGGGAAGCCCGCCCTGCCCCGCCAAAGCCCGCGGTTTAAGCAGTGCGGGTTAGACGGGCTTTTACTATTTGGCGGTCCCAATTTTCCAGCCCAGCCCACCTTTTTTGGCAGATTACGCAGGCTTGCCCGCGCGGGTTTAGGCCCGTTTGCCACCCCTACTGCCAGCTTGTGGCACATTAGCTTGGGGTCTATGCCCAGCATGTCTGCGGCCTTCCATGCGATGAGGTCGTCATTATCTTTTAAGAACTGTGTGAGAGACTTTTTTACTTCTCCCTTTAGGATTGCGCCAATATTGGTTGTTTTATCTGGGACATCTCCGATCTGGACTTTTTCTATCTCGCCTTTAGGTTGTGGATGAAGTTCTTCCCGACCTCGAATTCCCCCGAGTTTGATGGTGTGGATTTCTTCTCCTTTGCCTCTAAGGTTCAGACTTTCATTGTAACAGCAGCATGTTGTTTTCTAGTCTCCTTTTATCATAGCGATCCCTTCTGTAGTTGGGAACTTCATGCATAGATGTGGAGTCAAGACTAATGCTCCAAGCTGATTTAGCATTGTCCGACCTATTAAGGCATTGTAGGCTGAGCTCACATCGACCACGATGTAGTCTATATTGAGTGTTCTTGACCGGTTTCCCTTTCCAAAGGTTGTGTGTAGCGAGATGTATCCAAGTGGTTGGATTGGAGTGTCTCCTAATCCGAATAAGCTGTTCGGATATGCTCTGAGCTCTTTTTCTTCTAGGCCGAGTTTGTCGAAGGCGGTTTTGAACAAAATGTCAACCGAACTTCCTTGGTCCACCAGTGTGCGGTGGAGGTTAGCGTTGGCCAATATGATAGTGATGACCATGGGATCGTCATGTCCCAAAATGACGCCAGCTGCGTCCTCTTTAGTGAAAGTAATAGTAGGGAGGTCGGGTGCTTCTTCTCCTCCCTCGATGTGATATACTTCTTTGAGGTGTCTTTTGCGAGATAATTTGGAAATTACTCCTCCTACGAATCCTCCATGTATCATGTGAACATGCCTCTCCGGGGTACGAGGTGGTCGTTCTGTTCACCCGACCTCTTCGCCTCTTCTTCACTTTCTGGACTCATCTGTCTTACTTGCTAGGTACCGATCTAGTCTCCCTTCTCTTACCAATTTCTCTATGACATTCTTCAAGTCGAAGCACTCGTTGGTGGGATGGCCATAGAATCGATGGTATTTGCAGTATTCCGTCCCGATTTCTTCCTCCCTTTTTACTTTTAAGTGGGCAAGGTGGTGGGATCTTTTCAGTGTGGCATACTTCTTGGTATACTTCCACGAGAGACACCTGGAGAAGGGTGTAATTGTGGTATTTCTTAATCTTCTCTCCATGCTGATCTTCTTTTTTCTTGGACTCTTTATCCTTATCTCGGGAGGAGTAAAAGGACCCGAATTTTGAGGTCTCTCCTAGTCGAGAGTTTTCCTCCATGTTGATGTACTTTTCAGCTCATTCTTGTACTTCATTTAGAGATGTGGGATGTTTCTTTGATATGGAATGACTAAAAGGTCCCTCTCGTAGGCCATTGATGAGACCCATAATGGCTGCCTCAGTTGGCAGACTTTGTATGTCCAGACATGCTTTGTTGAATCTTTCCATGTAGTTGCGAAGTCTTTCCCAATCTCCTTGCTTGATCCCTAATAAACATGGGGCGTGTTTGGTTTTGTCCTTCTAGATGGAGAATCTGGCAAGGAACTTTTCAGCTAAGTCGTCAAAGCTTGAGATAGACCTTGAGAGCAGGCTGTCGAACCACTTAATTGCTATTTTTGTTAAGGTAGTTGGGAAGGCTTTGCATCGAGTTGCGTCTGAGGCATCGGTGAGGCACATTCTACTTCTAAAATTACTGAGATGATGGCTTGGATCTGATGTGCCATCGTACGGGGTCATGTCGGGAGCTTTGAAGTCCTTTGGGACTTTGGCTTTCATAATCTCTTTGGTGAATGGGTCTTGGTCTTTGTGGGGGTTATCTTCGTGATTGGATCGGGTAGTCTTGGCTTTTAGATCTGTTTTAAGTTCTAATAGTTTGTCTTCTAACTGTTTACATCGCATAGTTTCCCTTCTGAGGTCCCTCTCGGCTTCTCGTTGATACTCGGCCTCTTTTTCGAGTTATTTGAGGCGTTCTTGTTGAGCCTTAAGTACCTCTAGGATTTCTCCGTTTGGTGGACTCTTATCTTTGTTTGGTTGAGGAGTATCATTCGGTGTGGCGTCCGCGTTCTTGTGTGGCGTCTTATTCTCTAGATCAGAGTCGTGGTCATTGTTAAGGTTGTCCACCATGATGATAGGATGACTTCCAGGTCCCCGGCAACGGCGCCAATGTTCCGAGGGTTACCTGAAACTGTCGGTCGATCTCGGACGAGATCTTTTGTACTGGTCGGAGCTGTTATGTCCGACTTGATGATGGTGGCCGGAGCCGCCGTGTCCGACTTGTTGGACTTTGGTGGCGGTGCTGATCCTTCGTCACCGGAGGGTGGTGGTACCTGCAAGGGACTCCGATGCTTAAGTTAGCAAGAGTATTAAGCAGGTTTTTAGTAGAATCAGAGTATGAGTTATATCTGGGTGCTCCAGTGTATTTATAATAGTGTAGAATGATCTTTTTTTGGGATAAGATAGTTATCTTATCTTATCTTTGAGTGAAGTTATCTTATCTTTAAGGGAACCGCCTTTATCTTTCTATGCTTCGGACTGCTTTTAGATTTGGGTCGTGTTCCTCTTTTTTGGGCCTTCTTGGGCCTCTGTAGCGGTTTGGCCGACCTCTTTTGTAAAGAAGTCAGGTAGTCTTGGTCGGAACAGGTCGGTCAATTTGTCATTGATCAGCCCGGGTCGTATAGCTCGACCCAGGGCATGAACACATGGTATGTGCACAAGACTCGCACAAGGCTCTTTCACTTTTGTAACACGCATCATGCATATGCATGGGTCTTGCATACGCATGGCCTTGATTTTTTGCAACTTCTGCAGAATTCAATTTTTAACCCTAAACTTCAAACATGAATAACTTTTTCGTTAAAAATCAATTTCAATCCATTCTTTAAATGTTATAAACTTCACGGATACAATTTTTATTCAAAACTTTCACAAGATTAGGGGGTTCGAAAGCCAAGTTATGACTCCCCAAAGTTGGTCAAAACTTACAAATCCTCTAGTTTTCCAGAGTTCTCAATTCATAACCAATTAAACCACAACCCAATCAATACCAATTACACCTAACCATTATCACATACTTCTCAATCACTCGACAAACATATCAACACTTGAAATTTTCAATCTATTCAACAAATTTCACTCAAAATTTCCACCAATTTCAGCATTAAACATCAATAATTCACATTAAATGCAAATACTATATCTAATCAATCAAACCAACCAATTCACATCATTCAAACCTATCCTAAGATAACTAGCCTTTTTCACAAGAAATTGAAACCATACCTTGGCCGATTTCTCCACAAGCTCAAACATTACTAAAAACCTCTTTTCACACAAGCCTCCAAGTTTCCAATTCACCAATTCAGCTAGTCCCAGCCACCAAAGTTCTCATTCAAAATGCCAATTCAACTTTTATCCATATGAATTCAATCTAAATTTCACATAATTTATCAAAATCACACTAGGGTTCCACTAATTCAATCATTTACAAGAGTTTAGTGGTTCCTCACCTTACCTACGGATAAGTAGAGCAAAACCCAATAATTATCTACTGCTAGAGTATACCTAAATCATAAAAAATATAATACAAAATTCCTCAATACCCATGAACCAAAATCATGAAGTGAATGGAGTGAACAAGTGGGTGAGAAATTGCATGTTTTTTACCACTTTATTCAGATGAATTTTAAGAAATATTTTGAAAATCGAACTGGATTGGCCGGTTCAACTAGACTAACCGGGAACCGGTCCACTAGCCAATTTGGTTAAAGTGAAAAACTGTTGGAAAAAAAATTAAGAAAAAATTGGTCAAACCGGTGATTAACCAGTAAACTGCTTGAACCGGTCAGTTTTTTTCCAGTTTTTAATTTAAAAAAATAAAATAAAAAATACATAAACCCTCCCTCTTTTCTCGCTATCTGAGCTCTATAGAAGAAACCCTAGTAGCCTCTCTTTCTCTCTCTCCCAGACAGCCAGTAGCCAGTGCTACCATCGCTAACGAACTCTTCTCCTCAGCCAGCATCGAGCCCCACCGTCGCAATCCTCTTCTTTTGGATCCCATCACCTCGCGTCTCCAGGTATGCTCAGAGCTACTATTAGTGACGCTCCCTCTGTCCTCGTGGTCGTCGACCACCCTGAAATCGTGTCTCTGTCCTCATCGTCGATCCCTCTCTCTCTCTCTCTCTCTCTCTCTCTCTCTCTCTCGCGTCAAGCCTCTGTCTTCGATCTCCTCTATGCCCAAGATCACTTCCTCTCTTCTATCACCATCACTTGGTTTCCTCTTTTGCTGCCGGTCTTCAATTAATTTTGCTTGTTTTGAATTTTTATTTGGTTTTCTGATTTCTGATTTTGAGTTTGTTAATTTCTACTTTTTTTTGAGTTACTAAATTTCTAAGTTTGTAAGCCTCCATCCTTACACCGCTTTAGTTTCATTTTTGGGAGTTAATTTCTATTTTTAGTTTGTTATTGTAGTTTGATTTCATAGTCTGTTTGTTTGTAAATTCAGTAGTTAGCACCATGATTCTGTTTGCAAATTCAGTGGTTAGTGATTATTACTAATTTGTTGGTTAGTTTTGATCATTAGATTATAAATTCTAAGTTGCTATTTTCTAAGTTGCTACGATGATTCTGAGTTTTGGTTAATTTCGATTATTAGTGGTTATTACTGTGATTCTGAGTTGCTATTTTCTGTCATAATATTGTTGCTGGTTTTTTTTTATTTTTTGATTAAGTTAATTTTATAGATGGAACAATTTTTGTTGACTATTGCTATTTTCTAAGTTGTTATTATGATTTTGAGTTTTGGTTAGTTTTGATTATTAGTGGTTATTATTGTGATTCTGAGTTGCTATTTTCTGCCATAATGTTATTGCTGGTTTTTTTTATTTTTGATCGCGTTAATTTTATTAATGGAACAATTTTTGTTGATTGTATATTAAGGATCTTGAAGCATTTAATTATGATTATGATTTTTTATTATTAGTTTCTTTATTTAGTTGAAAACTTGTGTGTCAATGTTATTTGTTTTGGGAGTAGAACATTATGTATTTGTTATTTACATGTATTTTGATATACTTTAGTTATAAATTTTAATGTTTAAAGTTGTTTATGGATTTTTATTGATAAATTATGGACAATTTATTATGTAAAATTGTGAAATTTTGAATTTTATTAGGTTAAAAATTATTGAATTTAAACTAGTCGAATCTCAATTGAACCCCAATCGAACTGTTAAACTAGTAAACTAGTTATCTCACCGGTTTATTGATCGGTCTGATTCTTGCAACCTTGATTTGAAAAGCTCGACGAGGTGAATGCATGGTCGCAAACAGTGCGGTGATCGGAGTTTCGGATTAAAAGTTAGGAGGAATTGAAGTTTGGTGTGATAAAGGTTTGAAGTTTGATTTGATAAGGGTTTAGGTCTCTCTCTCTCTCTCTCTCTCTCTCTCTCTCTCTCTCTCTCTCTCTCTCTCTCTCTCTCTCTCTCTCTCTCTCTCTCTCTCTCACCATAGATTGCAGAAACGAAATGGGAGGAGTGGTTGTGTTTGGGTTATATATGTTGGGCTTTAGGCTTAATTGGGTCCGGTTCAACCGGTTTAGTCCGTTGGTCCAATTTAGGGCCAAAATCTTTAAAATTTGTGTTTTAATTTGTATTTTAATTATTTTTACTTCTTCAAATTATAAAATTTAATTTTCTAATTTCTTTGGCTCATAATTAATTTATTAATTTATCAGATTTTACATCCTACTCTCCAAATTAAGAATCTTAATTTATTAATTTATCAGATTTTACATCCTACTCTCCAAATTAAGAATCTTGTCCCCAGAATTCAATCATTTGAGAATAAGTGCGGGGTAGCCCTTGCTCATCTCCAATTCAAGCTCCCACATATGTTTCTCGACTCCGACTCGATTCTAAACAACTTTTACTAATGGGACTTCTTTTCCTTGGAGTTTCATGATGCTTACATCATCAATTTTGACTAGAATCACTTCGAATGTCAAATCTTCTTTCAATTGAACCGATTCAGGTTGTAAAACATGGGTTGCATCAGAAGTGTTCTTCCGAAGCTGCAAAATGTGGAGTATATCTTTCAAGTTCGAAAGATACAGTGGTAAAAATATTTGATGTGCCACTGGCCACAAATCCCCTTTAGAATTTAGAAGGAACCAATATGGCAGGGATTCTCAACTTCTTGATTTTTATTGCTCTTTCGATCCCAGTCGTTTGAGTAACCTTTAAAAATACATGTCTTTCGTGTTCAAACCCTCTAGGTTTTCTCCTCTTTTATTCACAAAACTCTTCTATCGGCTTTAATCAGTTAGAATCTTAGCTCAAATTTGCTTGATCTTTTTTCCGTTGTCTCGGCTATCAATTTGGGATCTAAGATGTTTGATTCTCCAGGTTCATATCAACACAGATGCGATTAGCACACCGTGCAACCTCACTACCTTCTTGATGTACTATCTCGCCACTTTCTCCAATGAATAGTTCACTCGGATAGGCAAAAAGTAAGCGGACTTGGTCACTCGATCCACGATCATCCAAATCACATGAAATCCTGTTCTAGACCTCGGCAGACCCATTACAAAATCTGTAGCAACACCTTCCCACTTTCATTGTGGAACCTTCAAAAGTTGCAGCATTCTGGATGGCTTCTAGTGCTCCATCTTCACCTTTTATCATGTCAAACATTTAGTCATATGCGCCGCCATGTCATTCTTCATCTTGGGCCACCCAAAATACCTTTTTTGAATCATGATCCATCTGAATAACTCTAGGATGAATCGAAAATATGCTCTTGAGAGCCTCAGATAATAGTTAATGTCTCAACTTCTGACATTCGATACAAAAATCCTCTTCTTATTCCTCCAAATTCCTTCCCTGTCTCCTTCGATCTCTTGTTGATTTTCTTGTTCAGCAGACTTCGGCATTATTGGTAGCTCCTTATCTTCTTGTTGTGCTCCTCAAATTTCAGTCTTATCATTATTTGTAATTGCAATTGATTCAATCTGACACCTCCAGCCACTTTCTCAACACCCAATTTAAGAATCCAAACTTACTTAATAGTTCTTCCTCATTAATCATCATCCAAGCAATACTCAGAGACTTCCTGCTCAGGGGGTCTTAAATTATAATATTGTATCAATCCGCATCCTAAGCCTTTCTATGACGCATCGCAGTGACCATCAAATGGTTCATTAGGTTCAGGTATCACTAGTATTGACGCTGTAGTTAATCTTTCCTTTAGAGTTTGAACACTCTCTTCAGGGTCGGACGTCTATACAGATTGTGCATCCTTGCGAGTCAACTTAATCATAGGTGTTCCAAGGGTTACCTGAAATTGTAGGTCGATCTCGGACGAGATCTGCGGTGATGGCCGGAGCTGTTACGTCCGACTTGTTGGACTTGGCGGTGCTATTGATCCTTCGTCACTAGAGGGTGGTGGTACCTGCAAGAGACTACGATACTTAAGTTAGCACGTGCTTTAGGCAAGATTTTGTGTAGAATCAGAGTATGAATTATACCTGGGTGCTCCAGTGTATTTATAATAGTGTGGGGGTGTCCTTTAAGATAAGTTAGTTATCTTATCTTATCTTTTAGGGAAACCGCCTTATATTTCTAGGCTTTGCCGCTTTTAGAGTGGGCTGTGTTCCTTCGTTTGGGCCTACTTGGGCTTTTATGATGACCTGGTCGAGCTCTTTAAGGAGAGGTTGGTGGCGGTACAACCTTAAGAGGTCGGTTGCTCTTGTCTTCTGTCAACCCAGGTAGTGTAGCTCGACCCATGGTATGAACAATAGGCAATACGGTCTGCAAGAATCAAAGCTTCTCACCTCCTCGTGACATTGCATACTTACGCGCTTCATTTTTCGCATTCAGAAGTCTTGCTCTACGGAACTAATGTCCCAATGGCTACATCTAGGAATTGTGAGCAATGTAAGATCAAGCTCAAGTTGATTTTCGAAAGGATACTAAGTTCAAAAGATGAACAAACAACACGAATGGTGTTCGCAAGAAATCAAAAGGATGTCTTATATGTAATCAAACAAAGTGGTAGAAAAATAACGAAATACTATCTTGCAAAGGAAAGCAACTCAAATTACAACAAGTTTTCAAGATTCAAGTAAGTCTAAGCTAATTTTTAAAAGAAATACTAGCTTACAAAGGAGAGCAACTCAACTCACAACAAGTTTTCAAGATTCAAGGATCACTTGATTATACCAAAACAAGCTCAGGCTCACTCCGAGATAAAATTTCAAGAAGAAATCCGAGATAAAATTTCAATGCAAATTACAAAAGAAAGGCTATATCGAGTAGCGAGATTCATTGGCACACTCTCTCTCTCTCACATAAAGGATTTGGTCCAAACTTAGCTCATGCTCAACAATTTAGCAGCTACAATGGTAAATCCTCGATAATCCTCCCTACTACATTCCCTCGTCACTGAATTTAGATGTTCACTCTGCGCAACTATCGGCATTTCCGATCCCTTAGACATAAGTCAAATTGAATGCTCAAAACAGTCCAACCCCCTTTTGCTACGTCACTCTAATTGTTAGCCTCCAATAACCTAACCATTCTTCTATGCTAACCCAGAAATTGCTTTGTCTCATTAGCTGAAAGTCATCAACCGATAATTCATTTGAAAATTATGATTCTCATAATCAAATTATGTGTTATGAATGAATGCTGCACTCTAATATTATGCAAGGCAGTTAAAGTTCTGTTATGAATTCATAATTACCTTGGACCAAAGAATCAGACTTGACTACATCCCGACTCTTCCTGTGTGGACAATTTCAAGCCATATGCCATGATAACCTACAACTGTAACATAGACTCGTACCCAACTGGCATGGCTTGTCCGGATTATACCTTATGCACCTTAGGCACTCCAAGTTATCTTGCTGAGTCCTCATCTGCTTTCTTTTACCATGTCGCTGGTGGTTGCCATTCCTCCAGTGATTATTCTAGAGCTAAGGATGTGGAGGAACATAACCATTCTTTTTGAAATTCTGGCTCTTTGGTGTAATCTTCTTGCCTTTTTGCTTTTTGTAGAATTTCCGACAGTCAACCCTTGCCACCACAATCCTTCTCAAGCATTCTCTCATTACTCGACCCGTGTTAACCAACTCTGAATAGCTCGCTATCTCCATTGGTACCACTGAACTCTGACTATTATCTCTATTGTCATGTCTATCACCACCTTCATTGCCACTTCCAACTTGCTGTCCCATCCTATCTACTGCTCGGTTGGTCATAATAACAGTAGTATTAATGGCAGCAGCCACGTTCTCCATCATGACTATAAAGTTAGTCAGACTATCTACCAGTATGGTTCTTTCATTACCTCTCTTTTCTCGTTCTTGACCTCGTCTATGAGATGCCATTTGGGTCCTGTTCATACCAAACAATTGATATCAAGGTGATTAGTCTCAATATCTCAAGTTTAGTGCTTTAAATTTTCAAAAGTATACTACTCATGATTTTTATGCTATGTTTATCAGTTAGATATCCTATATAGCATATACACACAACCTAGAGTATGCTCAGAAGCATAGTCAGTTTGTCCCTTAAGCTATAAACAGAACGTAAATCAAAGGTGGTGAGACACTACGACCTCTAAAGCAAAAATTCGTACGTAGATATATATGAAAGATAATTTTACTAGGAGCCTTGAACAAAAGGGTAAGCAAAACAAAGTATAAATATCGTCGTACTCGAGACTTTGAGAATAGAAAACGTAGATAACAGAAAGCAGAAGAGACAATATATATATAGAATTCCAACAAGTTATATAACAAACTCTAGTCTTGACCTACGAAGCAAAGGCCGGTTAGAAATACATATACATCCCAAAAGATAACCAAAATATAAAATACAACTCCTGATTCTTTAAGTCGACCTCTAGGAGGGACAAATACAAGTTTTAATATAATAGTGGAGAATACACACGCACACACACACACACACACACACACACACACACACACACACACACACACACACACACACACACACACACACACACACACACACACTGTGTGTGTGTTTGTGTATAAGCTAAGTACATAATCAGAAAATTCCAAAAGTAGATCTTCGCTTGCACAAGAGTCTCCAGCATGCTCAGCGAGGTGCCTCGCGTCCTGCATCTGAAAAATAACAAATATGTACAGAATGAGAACCGAAAGTTCTCAGTATGGTAACAATGCCCAATAGATAAGATATATGACTCCAAAAAGCCGAAGGCAATCCTAAACTTCTACAACCCAGATCAGAGTCTAAAGTTTTCACTAACCAGGAAAATGGTAATTATACCTAAGAATTCTAATCTATCTCTTCAATTTTAGTTCTCTACAAACCTCCTATAGAACAACCCTCAGCGTCACCTCTACCAGCATAAGGGATCTCTCAAAGCAGACACATACAAGGCATACAAGTAATGTACAATTAAGAAAATAGATAAGACATTTAAGTCACGTAGCATATAGATATAGATAAACAATTAGGCAAGCCAAAACACAAAGTGCATAGTCAAATAAATCATACAAATGCACTTGATGTGTAACACCCTACCATACAAAGCCTTATGCTTAAGTCGTAAAGCAGATGTGGCGAGGTATTACGACCTCTAAAATAAAAGATAATATATAAATATAGTTGAAAAAAAATTATAACTAGGAGTCTTGAAAAAGAAGTTAAATAAAAGCATAACAGAAAATCATATCACTCACGTCCGCGTAAGCGTATAAGGATAAAAAGATCAAAAGGAAAAGAGTAATATACATATAAGGATCAGAGTTCCAAAGATATAATTATCAAGCTCTAGACTCAACCTGGGAAGCAAAGGCCGGCCAGAGTATCCATACATACATACATACATACATACATACATACATACATATATATATATATATATATATATATATATATATATATATATATATATATATATATATATATATATCCCAAAAGTATCCCAAAATTTGTTTCTCCAAGTCAACCTCTAGGATGGACAAATTACAAGATATATATATATAGGAGAACAAAACTACATATATACAATATAAACACAAAAGTAAAGGCCCAAAAGATAGTTCTTCGCTTGCATGGAGGTTCCCCAGATGCTCAATGAGGTGCCTCTCGACCTGCATCTGAAAAACAACAATATAGGTATAGAATAAGAACCGGGGGTGCTCAGCATGGTAAAGGTGCCCACATAAATAATATATAAGGTCTCAAAAAAGTCAGAGGCAATCCTAGAACTCTGACGACCCAAATCAAACTTAAAGTCCATACTAAACCAGAAATTTCGGTAATCTATCTAAAAGATTCTAACTCTAATCTAACTTTACATCTTCTGTTTCTTTAAAACCTCCTAAGTACCGGGTGGAACAACCCTCATCACGCCTCCACCATATGAGGGTCTCTCAGATACATACACATACAAAATAGACAAGGAAAACACATATATAGGTAGTAATTACAGCAAATAGATTGGATAGTAGTTAACACAGATAAGCAATTAGGCAAACCCTAACCCGGAGACTCAAACCATAATCCGGAGTAAGTGGAACAGTGCCACTGCATCTACCAAGGCAGGTATGTTTCAATATGAATCATTTTCAATATCAATTTCATTATCAATTTCATTATCAATTTCCTTATCAATCTCATTAACAATCTCCCCTTAATCTCATCTCAATTCATATTCAATAATAATTAAACTCATTTATCATCATCCTTCATCATAATCATTTACCATTCATCATCACGTTATTCCTCATCATACACCAACTTCAAATTTTTTTCATCTCTTAGCAATTCACCAACACATTTTATTAACTCTCATTTCTAACTCATCTATGCTTAATTACATTGGTTCTAGACTCTTATCGGGGATTATAAAGGTTTAGAAGGCTCGAGGATGGTTGAGAGCTTAAAATTTCACTTTTCAGAAAAACAAGGGTTGTCATGTACGCATGCACATGTTCGCATATGGATGAGTGTAAATGTTCAAAACTCACGTACACAGACCACCTTCGCGTACGCGGAAGGTTTGGGCAGTGGGGCTCATTCGCGTATGCATGGCTTGCATCGCGTACACAACCTGTGTTCGCGTATGCATGGGTGCTGGCAAAGACCAACTCCTGCGTATGCACGATGAGTTCCGCGTACGCATGGCCTATCAGAATGTGAAAAAGCTGATATGCTATAAAAACCAGTTTTTTAGTCCAAATTTCAATCTTTCATATTTTTTTCACAAAATTCATTTTTCAACCATTCTTGAACCGTTGGAAAGATCGATAAATAAATTTTCATAAAAATCTAATTTTGTAAAATTTTCAACTCCGAAGACCGAGTTACAGTCCGACAAAGTTGGCCAAAAATTGGTTTTTAACCAAAAATAGAATTTACCAACTTTTTTAAAAGTTCACAAGTCAAAATAGTTTTAACTCAACAAAATGACCCCAAACCACTTCAATCCACACATTCACAATCAACCAAACTCAAACCTACTCCATTCACATATTTCAACTCAAAATTCATCAATTTCACACCTCAAGTCCTCAATTCCACTATTCTAACAATCATTATCTAATTTCCTCAACCCAAATTCCAATCTTTACCATTTCAATCTCAAGCATCCACATACATTTCAATTACCAACTTACCAAATCTTACCTTTTCTGGCCTCCGGTCCAAATTCATGGCCTCCGTCCCAACAGTCATCAATTCAATACATAACTCATAAATATATAATCATCATCCAAATAATCAATTTTCACAACACATCAACTATGCATAATTACATAATCCTCATCCAATCATCAATTGCAATAACACATCACATACACATATCAATTCTAACTAAATACACAATTCAAACTTAATCCTAGGGGCATCTAGCCTAGGATTTCATACTACATTATACAATATTTAAATGAAACTTAAACCGTACCTCTTGGAAGTCAAAATCAAGCCTCTCACTTGTGAATTTCCACTAAGTCTTAGCTCCAAACCTCACTAATGATCAATTATAGTGCCTCTAATATCACTCTGCACTATTTTCACATAATATACACAATTCTCAATATACTAGGATTTCATAAAATACCATAAACACAAGGAATTGATTCTTGAAATTTGTCCACTAGAATATATGATGAAACCTAGCTAGAGCTCATTCTAGAGCACCCATAAACCATCAAAATCACAAAATTTCTCAATACCCAAAGCTCAAACTCGAATTTAACACATGCTACAAAAATGGGGTAAGAGAATTCAAAATTCTTATCAATTTTTTTAGATAAAATTGTACAGGATGAGATGAGCTTCGCGTGGCCGTAAACGGTGCGGCAACCAAAACTCTAGAGAAAAAGTTATGGTGATTTGAGTGTTTTTGGAGTTAGGGTTTCACTCCTCTTTTTTCCTCTCTTCTTCAGTTCAGCACATAACACAATGAATGGGATGTGGTAGCTTAAAAGGCCATCAGTAAGGGCTTATATATGTTGGGCTTGGGCCTAATTTGGGCTCGATTCACTTATATGGCCCGTTTGGTCCAACTTTGGGCCAAAACCTTTAAGATTGATGTTTTAATCTACGTTTTAAATATTTTTACCTTTCCAAATCATAAATTATAATTTCTTAACATTTCTCACCCATAGTTAATGTTCTCAGGCACAATACCAAACAAATTTGAACCGGTACTGGCAGTCAACTTTCCAGTGTACGTTTTTACGCTAAAAACTATGTTTTCCAACTCGAAAAAATTCTCTGAGCCCAAATATCATCGCTAAATATTCAAATTATGATTGTTAAATTTTTCAACCCTTCTAGCTCATTATTGATGGCAGAATAGAACGTGCAACTAGAACAGAATTAGGAAAAATGCTAGACTAGAGCAGTGACACTGAACCTAAATTAGAACAACGTAGCAATGAGGTTTCGGAACAGAAATGGACTTACTACAGCTTGGGGAGAACAAATGAAGCAGCAGTAGTAGAGGTGTCCATCGGCACGTTCTTCTACTCCCTGCTCGGCTCCTTCCAACAGTGGCAGCAGCTTCAATTGTTGGCATCAGCAGTGTAGTCTCCCTCTTCTCCTTTCATGTGTAGCAGCGACGCCAGCCTCCTCTTCCTTTCTCCCTTTCTTGAGTTTCTCTCTCATCCTCTTCCCTGCGGCAGTAACGACATCGGCTTGGTGGCATCGAAGGCAGCGCGAGGCAGTGCCTCCTCTCTCACGTCTAGCTCTCTCAATCTCTTGTTTCTCCTATTCTCAGCTCTTCTGATTCTCGTATCTCTCTTCCGCGCTGTTTCTTCTTTTTTCCATTTTGATTACTTCCCCTTCCTTTCCATTTTTATTCTGCTCCAAGTTGATGAGTTATGGTGAAAAGAGATAAAGAAGAGAATACATGCGCGTATGTGTTGGAGAAGAGATGATGATACACGTGTGTTAGTTGGTGAGATGAGTGTCCCGAGCGTGTAGCTAATTCTAGAGGTTAGGAAAATACATACTAGTAGTATAAGAATTTTACAAAATCTTTAGATTAAAATAACAATTGAGAATTTAATTATGATACCAAAAATTATTTTAGAAACATATAAAATGTTATTTATCAACATACTAATAAATTTAAATAAATATTTTTAATTTAAAATCTATAATATTCAATTAAATCACCCTTTATAAAATATTATTTGAATTTAAAATATTAATTACTCAAATTAAATAATATAATTTTTATTATTTATAAATGACTGAAATTCTAGTTTTAATTGTGCAACATATTCATTATAATAAAATCATATACAAGAATCCTAATGAATTCAAACTCAAATAATTATAAAATTAATTTAATTATGTCTAATAAAATAGTTTCTAAATAAATAGTTCAAACTAATAAAATAAATCATAAATAATTTATAATAGAAGTTTCGAAAATTTGAATTGTTACAATATTTGTCGATATCAAAATTTTTCAGTCTCAAAGATATTAACCTAAAGAGTTTGAAATAACACGAGGTCGGAAGATTCAAATAGAATTCCTTCGTCAGTGTCTCTAATACAACTATATAATATTAAATGTATCTCACTCACAATGAGCACGCGATAGATTTAGATGATATTTAAACATATATTCTGATTGTAATACGTTGCTTACTTTTTCAATGTATTTCGTCTCCAGTGTAGAAAAGATACATTGTTAACTAAAATTTTTTCCTTAAGAACGAAATATGTAACCTAAGAAAAAAAATATAAATTTCTAAATCCATATTTGTTTATGTAAATATTGAATTTATTTTATTTATTAAAAAAATTCTATAGAAGTGTGACCGTTTTTGTGGAGTTTTGATATATTTTAGAGTAAACTACCATTTTTATCCACGAAAGTTTTTAACATTGACAAAATTATTCACAAAAAATTAAAACTGAAGTTATACCCATAAAAGATAAAATTCGATCGACAAAACTAATCAAACACTACAAAATAATCAAAATTTCCAAATTATCCCTTTCTCTAATGTAACTTAATCCCAAATTTTCACCCATACCTTCTTCCTACTACAATCTATAGCCATTGCCACCACCCATCCCACTCTACTATCCCTTCACAACTATCCATAGTTTCTCTTTCACAACAACACCACAACGAAACCTGTAATAACAACACCAATAACAACCTCTTCTCAAAAGTTTGATGGTAAATATTCGCGCAAACTCTTCAACTCCCGCATCATTGGCTCTGGCATCTGGTCCAAAAAGAAATGGGTATTTTTGAGATCAACATCAATGTCATTGTCAGCATCTCCGAGAGCAACTCCAATCTCTTTTGGAATATGAATGGGTAAAATTCAAAAGAAGAAACTTACATGAAAGTAAAAGAGGTGGAAAGCGTAAATAAAATTATGAAAAAAGTGAGAGAATGATTAGGTATAACCGAAACTCATCGCTATCATCTATAGAAAAGACAATTATTTTTTAGTGTGGTTGTTTTCATTTTTTTAGGTGCTATTAGTTTTGGTTTTTATGATAGCATGAAATTTGTTTTGTTGAATTGAAATGTATTGGAAAAAAATTGAGATTGTGGAAGAAGAAGAAGAAATATTGTATTACAAGATCTAATACTTCATTTGAGTTTTCACATTGACTGTGTGAATGGTCATCCAAAAAAAAGAGTAAACACCCAACCCAGTCCTTGTCCATTTTTACGAAGGACAAAGTGATCCCTGTCCAAAAAAAAAGGGACACTTCGACCCTCAACTTTTTTACTTTGGGACAATATGATCTCTCTGTTAAAAAATTCATTAAATAATAATAAAAATTAGTTTTGTGGGAGGTTTTATTTGTATTTTGTAGGGGGTTTTAAACCTCCACAAACTATTAATAAGTTTATTTTTGAAAAATTTCTTCACTAATGGTGATTAAGTGAAGAAAAACTATTGATGAAAATGATGTCGCAAAAAAAGTAATTGTAGTACCTTTAAAGGAAAAAAATAACATCGAATAAGAGATGAAAGAAGAGAACTTTAATGTTGATAATATTGGTATTGGTGATGATGACAATAGAGGAGATAATAATGATGATAAAGTATGTTTATACAATAAAAATAATAGAGGTAGGAGTGATAATAATGAGGATGAAATAGGTAGTGGTAGTAGTGGTAGTAATTGGTTATATTGTTGAAAAGATTTTTGTGAGGGTTTAAAACCTCACAAAATACAAATAAAACCTACACAAAATTAATTTTTGTTATTATTTAACAATTTTTTTAACAGAGGGATCGTATTGTCCCAAAATAAAAAGGTTGAGGATCAAAATGTCCCTTTTTTTATAGAGATCGCTTTGTCCTTCGTGAAAATGGACAAGGACCGGATTGGGTCTTTACTAAAATAAATAGATGTGATTACACGACTATGTAAAACGTTTTACACTATTAGTACATCAAAATTAAACTCTTATTTGAATTAGGGTGATGGCTGCAAACTGTTTGGGTTCGGGTGGAAAGAGAATGTAAGTGAAAATTTGGAATTAAGTTATGTTAGAGAAAAGGATAATTTGAGAATTTTGAATTATATGGTTCAAATTCTATCTTCTATAGTTATAACTTTAATTTTAAAATGAGTTAAATTTTGATGCACTGATATATAATTACATTCGTTCTTTTAAATGACTATTTATGTAGTTAATATAAAAAAATAGTTATTTTTACGGTAACATTATATAATTAAATGCACATATAAAAATATTTTATATTAAAAAATACAGAAAAGCTCTACATCCATGTAAATATTACATAGATGTTATCCAAGTTCTTTTCACTCCACGCCCCACACACTCGTTTGTGTGACACGCGCCTAATCCTAACGTATATAACCTAATCCTTATTTTGCGTCACTTACCTTTCTCAACGTATACAACGTTAACCTTCTTCTCTTCTTCTTCTTCTCCTTCTTCTTCTTCTTCTCCTTCTTTTTCTCCTTCTTCTCCTTTTCTCCTTCTCCTTCTTCTTCTTCTCCTTCTTCTTCTTCTTCTCCTTCTTTTTCTCCTTCTTCTCCTTTTCTCCTTCTCCTTCTTCTTCTTCTTCTTCTTCTTCTTCTTCTTCTTCTTCTTCTTCTCCTTCTCCTTCTCCTTCTCCTTCTCCTTCTCCTTCTCCTTCTCCTTCTCCTTCTCCTTCTTCTTCTTCTACTGCTTCTTTTTCTTCTTCTTCTTCTTCTTCTTCTTCTTCTTCTTCTTCTTCTTCTCCTTCTTCTCCTTCTCCTTCTTCTCCTTCTTCTTCTTCTTCTTCTTCTTCTTCTTCTCCTCCTCCTCCTCCTCCTCCTCCTCCTCCTCCTCCTCCTTCTTCTCCTTTATCCTTCTTCTTCTTCTTCAACCTAATTAAATTCGTTCTTCTCCTTTATTCATGTTTTTCTTCTCTTCATTATGGATTTGGATTAACGTCAATGTAATTAGCTTCTCTGAATTGAATTGAATTGAATTGACAATATGTAACTGTGAGTAATTGTGAGAAACTTTTTAGTTCAGTGAGTACTAAAGAGTTGATTCACCATCTTCATATTTTCGATTCGGTAAGCAGAATGGAGTCTAAAAAAATGGACGAATAGCTAATTTTATTTGAAGAGAATTGAATGGACTGAGGTGATATTTATCTGAATTGAATTGAATTGAATTGATAATATGTAACTGTGAGTGTAAGTAACTATGACTAACTTTGAGTAATTGTGAGTAACTTTTCGGTTCGGTGAGTACAAAAGAGTTGATTCACCATCTTCATGTTTTCGGTTCGGTACGTAGAAAGGAGTCTAAAAAATTGGACGAATATATTCTATTTTGTTCTCTAAGCACTATATAATTGTTTCATCGTAATGAAGATTTCGGTTCACCATAACTAAGATTTTGGTTCACTATGCAGACCAGCTGTGTTGTGGATGAAAAATTTGTTCCAAAGGTGGGAATGATTTTTAAGACATTAGAAGAAGCTGAAAAGTTCTACAAACATTATTCTAAAGTTGTCGGTTTTTCTACCAAAATAAGGAACACGACTCGGGACGGAGACAAGATTAAGAATCAACAAATTGTATGCTCTAGAGAGGGGAGGTGGAAATCAAAGATATCTCTAACTTTGAAGACAAATCCTTCAGCTAGGTTAAATTGTTTGGACAGAATTTATGTAGACATAATGAAGGATGTTAGTCTTTGGATAATTTCCAAAGTTGTCTTGAATCACTCACATCCTTGTTGTCCAGACCAGGCTGAGATGCTCAAACAACACAGGGAGCTTAGCATATTCGTGCGTCGCACCATTGAAACCCATGAAGAAGCCGAAATCAGACAGAGCAAAACTTACGAATCATTTGTGGCAGCAGCTGGCAGCCACCATGAACTAGGGTTTATAGAAAAAGACATAAGGAATTACATCACAAGGGAAGTACAGAATATTTCCAAAGAAGACGATGCCAAAGAATTTGGGAAGTACCTAGTTAAAATGAAAGAGAAGAACTAAAATTTCTTCTTTGAGCTCAACTTTTAAGGTGATCACTGCATTAAACATGCATTCTGGGCTGATGCAAGAAGTAGGGCTGCATTTGATTATTCTGGAGACGTGGTTTCATTTGACACCACCTTTAACACAAACAAGTATTCGGTTCATTCAAACATTTTTTTGATGTTCAGTGAGTGTATATATTTTGGTTAACCATCTTGTGGCTGTTATTTATGCAGGTACAATTTGGTTTTAGGTTCTTTTGTTGGCGTGAATCACCACGGCCAGTCGACACTTCTTGGATGTGCGCTGATAAAAAATGAGGACATCCAATCATTCAAATGGCTATTTGAGTGTTAGTTACATTGAATAGGAGGGAAGGCACCAAAAGGTATTCTTACCGATTAATGCATATCAATTTGAAAGGCAATTGAGCTGTGCATGCCAACAACAATTCACCGCTGGTGCATCTGGCACATTATGAAGAAGATTCCAAGCAAATTAAATGGCTACAAGGGGTACATCGATATTGAACAAATAATGAGCCATGTTGTTTGGAACTCTTACACAAAAGATGCATTTGACAGAAATTGGAACGATTTTCTTACAAAATATGGCCTCGGAGGCAACAAGTGGCTTTCAGGTAATTGAGGTTTCAATTCGAATTATTTTTATGCTCATATTTATTTTTCTCAAAGCATGCACTATTTTTGGTTCACCATACCTTATAGTTTTGGTTTGGTATATAGATCTGTACGAGGATCGCCATATATGGATTCCGATTTACTTGGATCACCACTTTTGGGCCGAGATGAGAAATACGCAAAGGAGCGAGAGTATGCATTCATTTTACAACAAGTTCATCACACGGAATAGCTCCTTGAGACAATTCGTGAAGCAATACGACAATTGCCTAGCAAGCAGAGAGAATTCGATGCTGCAGATTTTTACACCGTGATACCTTGTGCAATAAAATCAGCAATAGAGGCACAATTTCAGCATGTATATACCCATGAGAAGTTCAAGGAAGTTCAAGCTCAATTCAGAGGTAAAGTGAACTGTATCACAAGATTAGTACATTCGACCCTAGGTTTCATAACATATGAAGTAATAGAGCAAGTTTCCAACTCCAAATTCAATAAGTTTGTCGTCACCTATGACGTAGTATCACGAGATGTAAAGTGACATTGCTTGCTGTTTGAGTCTAGGGGCATATTGTGCTGCCATTTCCTAAGTGTCCTAAGCTTTGAGCGAGTGGATAATGTGGCACCAAAATACATATTAGAACGTTGGAGCAAGAACATAAAGAGGAGGCATACACACATCAAGAACAGCCAAGATGAACCTTTACTAGAGCCAAGAAGTAAGAAAATTGACGAATTAGTGTTTTGGTCACACAATATATGTGAATTTGCATCTGAGTCTGAAGAGTTGACCGAAATTTTGCACCGAGAATTTGACAAGGTCATGGTGGAGATGGAAGAATATCAAGGGAGAAGCAAAGGAAAAAGTTTGTTAAACCATGAAGAAGAGACATTAAGCAATGTGAATGACCTTCAAAGTCCACCACGTGTCAAAACAAGAGGTTGGCCCAAGAACAGACTTGGATCAAACCTGGAAAAAAGATCTCAAATGCGATGAAGAAAAAGAAAAAGACAGCTACAAGCGAGGTAAAATTGACTTGCTTTTGATTAGTTAAAAATTCAAATGTTTATTTTGCTAATACACAATTATGTCTTTTGTAGTTGAACCCTTTAAACTCCGGATCATCGATTCAGTCAAGTTCTACTCTTTACAATACACCAGATATGAATTATCCAAGAGAGGATTTTACAAGTTTTAGTTTTTATTAATGTAAATTTTTGTTCACCCATGAGAAAATTTTGGTTCACCATGGTTATAGCAGGTTTAATTTCTGAATGTTGATAGTCTTTAATGAATAGTCACTTTTTTTGTGAAATTCTATATTGATATATGCAGTTTTTTTATACATCTATTGTATTAATTTCTAAGTTGAATAATTAGAATTTGTTTTTGGTTCATGGTTCAGAGTTCAGGGTTTAGGGATTAGGGTTTAGGGTTTAAGGTTTAGGGTTCAGGGTTTAGGATTTCAGGGTTTAGGGTTTTAGAGTTTAGGGTTTCTGGGTTCAGGGTTCAGTGTGTTTCAAACTTTCGGTTCACCCTATGTATTAATTTCGGTTCACCGTGTTCATAGTTGAGGGTTTAGGGTTTATGTGTCTTGGGTTTGGGGTTCAGGGTTCAAGGTTTTAGGTGTTTATGGTTTACGGTAGGGTTTAGGGTTTAGGGTTTAGCATTTAGGGTTAAGTGTTCAGTGTTCAGGGTTCAGGTTCAGAGTTCAGGGTTCGGGTTTAGGGTTTAGGGTTTAGGGTCTATGGGTTCAGGTTTCAATGTTCAGGGTGCTGGTTTTAGTGTTTAGGTTTAGGGTTTAGAGATCAGTATTTAGGGATTCAGTGTGTTTCTACTTTTTGGTTTGCCTAGTGTAGTAATTTCGGTTCACTGTGTTCTTTTGGAGTTTATAATGTATTGGTTATCACCCAGATTTCTTTCATTGTGAACCTGCAACAAAACAGCAGCCAGGCAATTCCAACAGGTATATAACAAGACAAGAGAGTAATCCATCTTGAATCAATATATACATTAACATTAGATCTATACATTAATATTAACATTTACATTAATGTTGACATATATATATATATATATATATATATATATATATATATATATATATATATATATATATATATTCAAAAGAAGCAGTGTCTACTTTTTTAAACAAGTTCAACAAAATATTGTTAATTAGAATCACTCAAACTTCACTGGTTTTGAGATTCACTTGATGTTTCTGAATCCGTTGGAACAATTTTTTCTTTTTTCATGAGCCTCTTTTGTCTTATTCCTTCTGCCAGTGTTATATTGTCGAATTCCAATTCTGATTTGGATTCCAAAAAAGATTCTTCTTCCAAAGAAGACTCCAAAACATTTTTCTTTTCTTCTTTCTCCCTTTTTCTTTTCTCTTTCCCCTTTATTTGCTTTCTATACAGAAGTTCCTAAAACACAAAATTATTTAGTTAGCAGAGTATTTGAAACAAGGAAATACAAAAACAATAAGGTGAATCAAAAAGACCACAAACACTCAACCGAATTCAATTCATGTGATGAATAATACGTGATAACATTCAATTATCAAGAAAAATATTTCTGCATGCACAATGCTTCAAATCAACACATTACCATTGTGTCTGTTCCTTCTATAGAAATCCGGTCAACTATCATATTCTTTGTCCAATAGGCCACCCATGGTGTTGGGGGAGCATCAAGTCCATCCAAGTGAGGGAACTTGGTTTCATGGAAGTAAATCAACATCAAAACAAAAACACAGCCCTCAACAGACTGTTTCTTCCCCTTTCTCTTGTTTTCGATTCCCTTTCTCAAGAATCTGAGCACATGACATGCCCAATCCCGCTGTCGGATATTGTCCACACAAAAGATAGGCGGCTTATGGATCGCGGAGGCTATGCTTACCATCGTCTGCAGCAAGAAGCACTTCTGTATGAAGATGACAAAACTCTTGTGGAATTTTTGCCGGTTCTCCTCCCCTTCAACACTCATATTTAGGATAAACTTTGTCAAAGTCACCAACGTAACACATTTGAGGCTGTCAAATATTGCCTTATCTTCCTCATTCAGTTTGCAATAGTCAACCTTTTTAGGAAAATGATCCCCTACAATATTTTAATAGCAACAAATGAGCCAAAAAGGTTAAGTTTAATTTTTTACATACCAATGAACTAAAATTAAAGGTAGCAATGAACCGAATTTAAAGAGAGCAATGAACCAAAAATAAGCAAGAAGTAGAAAGTGTATTACCGCCATGGCTTATCCCCAGCGCAGCTACTACCTTGGCAGGTGTTATGTATATTTTTCCACGGAGAGTTTTCAGGAAACCATGATACTCATCATAGCAATCAATCAATTCTCTTAAGAGGGCGTGAGATACCTTCATTTCTGGGACATGTGCCAGGGCATCGAATCCCATTTCTTCAACTATATCTTTCTTTTTCTGACTCATATTCTTGAACATTGTTGCTAAATGATAGTATTTCTCCATGCAAAAGAAGTACTGAACAGAGTAACAACCAATTTCAAAGCCCTAATTACACTATCCACTGAACTGAATGAAAATAACAACAAATTTCATTCCAAGCCCTAGTTATACTATAAAAATGCATTCACAATATTTCGACTTTCTACACGAAGCAAATCAATCCAGTAAACCTAACATGCAACTAGGAGAAATGTGGCATTGCAAGATTTTGAGTGAACAGTAGTTTTTTCATACCTTTGGTAGTCTCTGTTGTTGTTTTTGTTTGTTTGTGGTTGTTCATTGCCAAATCTTCTAGCTATTCTTCTGCAGTAGTGGTTTTCGTAGACAACGTGACTGAAATTTGAGTGATTTTGAGAGAGATTTGAAGAGAAGGATAGGTTTTGTGCGTTTTGAAGAAGAATTTTGTTTTTTTTAGAAGGAAGCACGTGGAAGTCACATTTTATTCTAGGGTTTGGGGTTCAATGTTCATTGTTTAGAGGTTCAGTGTGATTCAAATTTTTGGTTCCCCCCATGTATTAATTTCGGTTCACCGTTTTCATGGTTGAGGGTTTAGGGTTCGGGATTAAGGGTTCAGAGTTTAGGGGTCTAAGTTTCAGGGTTCAGGGTTCTAAGGGTTTAGGGTTTAAGGTTTATCATTTAGGGTTCAGAGTTTAGTTTTAAGGGTTCAAGTTTAGAGTTCAGGGTTTATGGTTCAGGGTTTAGGTTTTAGGGTTTTAGGGATTTAGGGTTTTGGGTTCAGGGGTCATTGTTTAGTGTTTTAGGGTTTAGGGTTTAGGTGTTAGGTTTTACGGTTTAGGGATTTAGTGTTTAGGGTTTAGGGTTTAGGATTCATTGTTTAGGGGTTCAGTGTGTTACAAATTTTCGGTTCACCCCGTGTATTAATTTCGGTTCACTGCTGTTATGGCTGACAAATTAGGGTTCAGGATTAACAGTTCAGGGTTTAGGGCTCTAGTTTTTAGGGTTCAGGGTTCTAAGGGTTTAGGGTTTAAGGTTTAGAGTTTAGGTTTCAGAGTTCAGTGTTCAGGGTTTAGGTTCAGAGTTCAGGGTTCAGGTTCAGGGTTTAGGGTTTAGGGTTTAAGGTTTAGGGTTTAGGTTTTAGGGTTTTAGGGATTTAGGGTTCATGGGTTCAGGGTTCATTGTTTAGTGTTTAGGGTTTAATGTTTAGGGTTTAGGGTTTAGGGTTCTGGATTTAGGGGTTCAGTGTGTTTCTACCTTTTCGATTCGCCCAGTGTATTAATTTCGGTTCACTATGTTCTTTTGGATTATAAATATATTCGTAAATATAGTGATTGCAATCACTAAGAACCTGGAATAAAACAGCAGCCACACAGTTCCAATAGATACATATATACATTGATATTAAGAATAGTTATATACATTAACATTGACATATATACATTTGAAAGAAGCATTGTTTGCATTGTTTGATACATACATTGACATAGATACATTTGTAGTATGCATTTTTTGCTCTTTAAACAAGTTAAACAAAATATTGTTAATTACAACTAGTATATACTATTTGCTATCTAAATCCCCAGATGTGTATTTACAATAAGGGCTGGAGAGGAAAGCAGAAGGCTTGGTGAGTCTTATTGCTTCAGATTCTGAAATCACTTGGTCTCTAATTTTGTTCATTTCATGAAACAGAAAATATGGACCATATTGGTATCTGGAGTCATCAATTTCTTTCTGTATTTCAATTGAAATGAATTAGTTACATAAGAAATGAACCCAAATGAAATAAGAACAATATCATTCAAACCCCTAATCATACTGCAAAAAATGCAATTACAATAACCCTATATCCTGAACACATTAAATATCAAGTAAATCAATATCACATTAAGTAACAACAAATTTAATTCAAAACCCTAGTTATACTGTAAAAATAGAATCACAGTAACCCTAAACCGAAACAAATTAAAAGGAGGTCACCGAATTGAAAAACATTCACTTGGTGAATCAAAATTATAAGAGCCACCGAACCGAAAAACATTCTCTTGGTGAATCAAAATTATATGAGCTAACGAACCAAAAATTTTATATGTGGTGAATAAATGGTGATCAATTTTCAATCAACAAGAATAGTATTTTCTGCATGGAAAACAACTATTGAACAGAGTAACAACCAACTTTAAAGCTCTAGTTACAGTATCAACTTAACTGAATGAAATAAGAAAAGCAAGAAGTTTATTAATTTAGAAAGTACTTACTTGTGTCCAAACTTTATATTTATATCTCTTGCTGATCTTTATTTTTTGTGGATCTATTGTTTCCAGCCATTTCATTACAAGTATTCCACAATCATAGCTAAGCAAGAAATGAGTACAATACGATCATTAGTATATAAAATAAAACACATTAAAAATAGCACTACAGAAGAGAAAGATTCTTACCTTGTACGTTGACCATTCAATGGGATATACTCTGCTTCCTCTCCCAGTGGATCTTTTATTAAGGGTTCCGCCCCAGCGTACACCCTTATCTGGGAAATTATTAAACTCTGAAAGGGACAAAAAAAGTAAATAAACAAAACCAACAACAGTGAACCAAACTCCTCTTATGTACAGAATAATTTCAATAATTTACAAGAAAATAACTTACAACAAATTTGTTTATTTCCTATCACGAATCAGGTATTTCTTTTGGCTTCTTGTTGATAGGGTCAAGGATATAGAATTTCTTATTGTTTACATCAGCAATCCACAACCACCAATGTCTTCCATTGTAAATTGGGATAAATAGCTGAAGTTTCGGAAAATTATAGAATATTTCAGTGGAAACAATAGCAAACAAGATAATTATCAAAGAATTGTAAATATTACAACTTACAAATGGATGGAATGCAAGTTTTCTTTTGTCAATAAACTGCCAGTGGTGCTCATACTGCTGAACATTAAAACTGTGGACTTATTTTTTGTGATCTTATCATAGTACTTGTCGTCATATGTTCCCACGATAAAATTCTACAAAATCAACATCAGTTAAATCATATTTCACCGAACCGAACAAAAATCATATGCTGAATAAAACGTGAAAAACATTCAATCTTCAAGAGAAAAGTTTTCTTAATCCAAAAGTACTCAAAAGAAGACATAAGAATCAGGTGAACCAATATTAACATTCTCACTGAACCGAAAAGTAATAAGCAGTGAATAAGAAATTTACTTACCACAATATCCATCGGCACAATGTATATTTGTTCTTGATACCATTTAGCTTTTATTTCATTCAGAATCAAGCTGTGTATACTAACCACTACAGGATGAAAATTTATGAGACATACTATATAAGAGTGTTTAAAAAAATTATTGATGTTAACACAATTGGCAAAGAATTTTACCACGGCATGCACTTGTTCTCCGGGCTTTAGAGACATGAAATATTCTCTTAATCCCTCGTAGTGTGCCTCATGTTTCAAGACAAATATTGGTTCATATTCATTGGTACCATCTTTTGTCTGTTTTACTTGTGTCATCCAATGATAACACTTATCAATCAGCTCGGGGGTGATTTTTGTCTTTTTTGTGGGGTTTTGTAAACTTGAGCCGCTGGTAAGGTTGGTTTTGAAGATGTTCCTTCAGCAAATTTTAATGCTGCTTCCACTCCAACTTCTACAACCGCCTTTGCTAGGATTTCAAGCTGTGAATCACTCTCTTAAGAGGGCTGAGTTGGTTGAGATGCTGGTGGACTTATTCCAAGGCTAAAGAAAGGCCTTTCATATTCCCTTTCCCTGGGTTGAGCAGCACTACAGGATGATAGATATTTAACAATGACATTAAACAAAAATGATATTTAATCAATATAGTGAACCGAAATCCAAACAAATAGTGAACCAAAATCCAATATAACAGTGAATCGAAATGATATTAAACAAAAATGATATTAAAGAAAAGCAAGTAACATACATGTCAAATGATGACAAGATTAGAGTTTCTTTTTCTGATTGTCGTGCCACCGGAGGTTTTTTTGATTGTTCTTCATCAGAAACTTGATAGACATCGGTATCCTTGAAAAATTGTTCAATAACAGAGCTTGTAATAGACCCCGTAACACCCTGCTTGTTGGGTTCTAGAGGGCAGCTATAAGAAACAAAAAAGAGTCCAAAGACAATAACACATTGAATTCATTTCTGGTTTCAACCGAACCATAGTTAAACCATGTATAAGCAGTAAACATTATGGATATTTATATAAGCAGTAAAACTTACACATCAGCAGGTACTTCTTATTTGGATTGTTGCTTTGTTGGTTCTTCACACGGCTCTTCCAGAGGTCTGGTTCATTAAACAGTAAACATTTCTATAATTATCCCAAACTATTATCATATTTAATAATGATATTTAACAGAAACTACACTAATAATTATAGTGAACCGAAAACCAAATTTATACTGAACCAAAACCTAAACACACAGTGAACCGAAATTATATTAAACAAAAGTGATATTAAAGAATTTAATGTTTACACATTAACAGGTGCTTCTTGTTCTGATTCTTGTTGCACCGGTGGTTCTTGGGCTTGTTATTCTTGTTCTTTTGCAGGGTTGTTGCATTAAACAGTAAAGATTTCTATAATTATCCCAAACTATTATCATATTTAACAATGATATTTAATAGAAATTACACTAATAATTATAGTGAACCGAAAACTAAACTTATACTGAACCAAAATCTAAACGCACAGTGAACCAAAATTATATTAAACAAAAGTGATATTAAAGAATTTAATGCTTACACATTAACAGGTGCTTCTTGTTCTGATTATTGTTGCACCGTTGGTTCTTGGGCTTATTGTTCTTGTTCTTTTGCAGGACTGTTGCATTAAATAGAAAACAGTTCAATAACAACTATTAAAATTAATAAAAAAATTTTATCTGAAACTTACCCTTCATTAGAAACTTCATACACATAGTCATCTTTTATTAAGTCTTCAATTATAGAACTCGTTAGAGATACTGTAACACCCTGCTTTTCAGCTTCTTGAGGGCAACTGTAATAAGCAGAAGAGAGTCTAAAGACAAGAACAGATTGAATTCATTTCTGGTTTCCTCTTGTGGTGAATTATATAAGCAGTAAACATTGTGCAAGATTCATGTGGTGAATAAATATTTATTAACTTACTCATTATTAGATGTTTGTTGTGTTTCCTCTTGTGGAGGAACATACATGAAGTCATCCTTCATCAACTCTTCCTGAACTGAACTTGGAAGAGATAATGCAAAAGGAGGTCTAAAGAATGTAAACAAAAATAAAGTTAATGTTGAATAATTAGAATAATTAGAATTTGTTTTGAAAAATAGGAATTTGCACATTGAAACACTCACATTTCTAAAGGTTCAGAATGAGTTTGTTGTTGAAACTCAATCACTTGTACTTCAGATTCAGGTGTAGCTCTAGTGACATTTAAACACAATTTACTTTTGATTAATTAAACAAAAATTATTAACTAAATTTAAAAGAGTAACATAAATATGTTTAACTTACACTCGTGGAGTTTTAGACGTCTTTCTTGAGAAGATTATCTTTTTTCTATAATATTTGATCGGGCTCTCCGGTGTATTTTTTCTAAAAAAAAAATAACAAATTAAAATTAGAAACTAAGATTAAAATCATATGTCTAAAAAGACATTAAATTCATTTTTGTGCAACCACCGAACCGAAAATACAATATGCAGTAAATCAATTTACCTGATATTGCTTGCAGCATCTACAGAAGGTGTAAAGCTTCCTTGTGTCTGTAAGACTTGCTCACTATCAATATTTACAGTTGGCACCCTAAGCAATATAAATAAATATTAGTAATTGAGTTTAGAGAAATTAGAAAAGGTTGTAGCAAAAGTATGCCAAGTAAGAAAAAGAATTCGGGAATAATAAACTAAATCTTACGTCTAAGAGAAATCATTTTGTCCCTGTGGAGAGTCAAACTGATCCGGAGCAATGTTTCTTGACTGAGCTCCATCATTTCTTTTTTTTTTATCTTTTCTCCATTATTATCTCCAATGCACGTTTTCTTTTTTCGGCAGCATTGTCTTTTTCTTGTTCAGTTCTGAAAGTTCATTAAATAAGTATCAAGAAACCTAAAATCTAAGTATCAGTAAAAGAAAATATGATTCAAGAAACTTACTCCTTCTCAGGTTGGGTTGGTGTTTTTATCGCTCTTTCTGGTTGTTTTCTTCTTTTTATTATGGGTGTTTCTCAATTTCATTTTCTCTGTAAAATAGATAAACACATTGAATTTATACCGGAAACAAGACACTAACGATGAAGTAAACCAAACCCAAAGATAACACCGAACCGAAATAAATTAAACTACTAAACCGAAATATAGAAGCCCACCGAACCGAAAATAGATATATATGCAATAAAAAAATATACTTACTCGTTTTGGGATTCGCTTGTGCTCTCTGAATCTATAGGCACATGCTTTGTTTTTTTTGTTTGTTTTTTAACAACCTTCAATGGTTGTTTTCTTTTCTTTGTTGTGGTTTTTTTATTTCTTCTTCTCTACAATACATAAGAAAAATTGCATGAGAATAAATTTAAGCAAATACAAATTAAATGAAATTGATATGAAAATTAAACTTACTGGTTTTTAGATTCAGATTTGGAAAGTCTTTCCTCTTCTGAAGAAGAATCCGTCTCAACATTTTTCTTTTTTATTTTCTTTTCTTTTTCTTTTTTCTCCAAGTTACTTTTTTTTGTTTTTTTTTTCTTTTTTTGCTTTTTGTACAAAAGTCCCTAAAACAGAAACAAGGTCTCAATTAATTAATCATCAAAATAACAAATTAACAATTTGGTGAACCGAATAAAGTAATCCTACCGAATCGAAAAACATTCATATGGTGAACTAAAAACATTCGTATGGCAAAAAATAATTAACAACTATTTATTCATCAAGAAAAATATTTCTTAATGCAGTAACATTCAAATGAACAAAACTAACAATTGCAAGTAGGACAAATAATTTAATTATAACCTAAAAGCATTTCAAAGCAAATTTTTCAGGGAATTATAGTATAGTACTTACCAATGATTGTGTTGTTTCGGATGAAATTCGTTCAATGATCTTTTCCTTTGTCCAATAGGCCATCCATGATGTAAGAGGAGCATCGGGTGCAAATGGGTGGGGGAACTTTGTTTCATGGAAGTATATCAACATTAATACAAAGACACGGCCATCAACAGACTATTTGTTCCCCTCTCTCTTGTTTTCAACTCCTTTCATTTAGAAGTTGAGAACATGCTTTGCCTAATCCCATTCCCTAATATTATCCACATGAAAGATCGGGGGCTTGTGGATTAGGGAGGCCACACTTACCATTGTGGGGGAGCAAGAAGCACTTTTGTATGAAGACAACAAAAGTCCTCTTGAATTTTTTCTGGTTCTCCTCGCCTTCTACATCCATATCCAGCACATTTTTTGCCAAAGTTGCCAAGGAAATATTTTTGACACTGTCAAATATTTCGTTCTCTGCTGGATTCAGCTTGCTGTAATTAACCTTTTCAGGAAAAAGATTCTCTACAATATTTTAATAGCAAAAATAAGACAAAAACGGCCATTTTAATTATCCAAACACCAATGAACTGAAAATAAGCAGTAAGTGGAAAATATATTACCTCCATTGTTTATGCCGAGGGCAGCTGCTACCTTCCGAGGAGTTATGTTTATTGTCCCCTGTAGAGTTTTCAAGCATCCTCTCTCTATATCAAACCGATCAATCAATTCTACCAACATTGTATTGGATACGTTCATTTCTGGCACATGAGGCAGACCACCAAATCCTATTTGTTCCACAATTTCTTTCTTTTCTTGACTCATTTTCCTATACACTGTTGCTATTGTCCTTGTTTGGCATCTGCAATAGTGAGTTTTCTGCAAGTTTTAAAACAAAATGTGAGTATATATTTATAATACAAAATAGATATTATTCAAATGAAAGTGGATAAATATATTTAAGTTGCTTACGTTATAGTGTGCCTTCTCTTTCATTGTTGCCATATTCTTGTTGTGTTTTGCTGTAATAAAAAAATTTGGTCAATATGTCATTCAATAAAAAACTTATTTAATATATTAACAACCCACCGAACTGAAAATCCTTCATGCACAAAACCAAAATCACAAAGGCCACCAAATCGAAAAACGTTCATTTTGTTAAAATAAATCATTATCGATTTTCAAACAACAAGAATAGTGTTCTTCAATGGAAAATAAGTACTGAAGATAGTAACAGAGCTCTAATTAAACTATCCAAACCAATAAGAACAAGAAACAATATCTTAAAGCCCTAGATATGTCTCTAATGTGAATTGTTTTAAACAAAACTTATTCAATACATCAACAACCCACCGAACCGAAAATCCTTCATCCACATAACCAAAATCACAAAGGCCATCGAACCGAAAAACGTTCATTTTGTTAAAATAAATCATTATCAATTTTAAAACAACAAGAATAGTGTTCTTCAATGGAAAATAAGTACCGAAGATAGTAACAGAGCTCTAATTAAACTATCCAAACCAATAAGAACAAGCAACAATATCTTAAAACCCTAGTGATGTCTCTAATATGAATTGTTTTAAACAAAACTCATTTAATACATCAACAACCCCCGAACCGAAAATCCTTCATGCAAAGAACCAAAATCACAAAGGTCACCGAACCAAAAAAACATTCATATTGTTAATAAATCATTATCAACTTTCAACCAATAAGAATATTGTTCTTCAATGGAAAATAAGTACTGAAGATAGTAATAGAGCTCTAATTAAACTATCCAAACCAATAAGAACAACCAACTATATCTTAAAGTCCTAGTTATGTCTCTAATGTGAATTGTTTTAAACAAAACTCATTCAATACATCAACAACCCACCGAACCGAAAATTCTTCAAGCACAGAACCAAAATCACAAAGGCCACCGAACCGAAAAAACATTCATTTTGTTAATAAATCAATATCAATTTTCAATCAACAAGAATAGTGTTCTTTAATGGAAAAGAAGTACTGAAGATAGTAACAGAGCTCTAATTAAACTTTCCAAACCAATAAGAACAACCAACTATATCTTAAAGCCCTAGTTATGTCTCTAATATGAATTGTTTTAAACAAAACTCATTCAATACATTAACAACCCACCGAACCGAAAATCCTTCATGTACAGAACTAAAATCACAAAGGCACCGAACCAAAAATCCTTCATGCACAGAACCAAAATCACAAAGACCACCGAATTGAAAAGCGTTCATTTTGTTAATAAATCATTATCAATTTTCAATCAACAAGAATAGTGTTCTTCAATGAAAAATAAGTACTGAAGATGCTAACAGAGCTCTAATTAAACTATCCAAACCAATAAGAACAAGCAACTATATCTTAAAACTCTAGTTATACTGTAAAAATCATTCACAATAGTTCAATAAACTAAATGAAACAAATCAAACCAGTAGAACTGAAATAAAATTAGGCGAAATGCAACATTGTAAGATTTTAAATGAATAGTAGTTTTCTCATACCTTTTGTAGTATTTGTTGCTGTTTTCGTTTGTTTCTGGTTGTTGCTTGCGAAATCTTCTTCTGATTCGTTCGCAACAGTGATTTCCGCAAAGAATGTGATTGAAGTTTTAATGATGTTCAGAGAGATTCGATTAGGATATTGGTTTCGTGTTGAAGATATAACGTTCGTTCATAATGAAGTGCGAATAAAAAAAAAAGGCATTTTCTGTGTAGCAATCCTGTAAAGAATAACTGTATAAATTAAATTCTTTCAAAATATTTGTAACTAAAAATAATAGTTTATTCAGTATTTTATTAAAAAAATGAAGGAAGAGAATAAAAGACACTCCCTGTTTGTGTTTGTTGGGTGCAGTTATCATTGAATTCAACTAATTTTCTGTGAAGGACGAAGAAGCTCGTGCTCTCGTCTATGGTGGCTTCGCCAGCGCTCACCACGAACACCGACGATGCTGCCATCGCCACCTCCACTCCAACAACCGCGTTACCTTCGTCGTCAAAGACAGGAACCCTTGCGGTTCCCGCGAATCGTATGGAGACGCCTTTGCGCAAATTTCAACGCGGCCAAAACAAGCCAAAGTGCAAGCAATGCGGCAATGTCGCTCGTTCTAGGTCATTTCAGTTCTCTTCTCACTATTTTCTTTATTCGAACTTTAATACGTTCTTTTCATGAAAATATAACATGATAATATATCTAATTTTGGTCCTTTTCTTTTAAGTAAAATATAGAAAAAATATCCTCCTGCAAAACAAAAGGGGCAAGGGACCGAAAAAATAAATAAATAAATAAATAAAGTAGAAAAAAAGAAGAAAATTCAAAGGCAATATGATATAGTACTTGCAAAATCACCTGTAAATTATAATAAGATTTTATGCCTAAATTTGTGGCTATTGCATTGTCACCTCTATGCTTGTTTTATTCTTGGTGTTTCCTGTGCTGCAGGTGTCCCTATGAATAATGCAAGAGTTGCTGTTTTAGGAACCAAAATCCTTGTCATATTCATGGTGCGTTATCTTTCTAGTATGCTCTCTCTGAGAATGATCTATTTGAAAATGAACCTCTTGCTTTTCTGCAACACTTTACTACTTAACTCCATATTCGGGTTTTAGGGTTAAAAAAAAAGAAAAAAAAGAAAAAAATGAAACATCTCGTTTTTGTGCTTTAATTTATAACTAATATTAAAATTTGTGTGTATGACTGCATATATTATGTAGTTAGTTCAAACTATGCTTATGAGATTTTCTATGAATTTTATTTTATCTTATGAGATTTTTTTGGTTGAACGGGAAGGAAGAAAACAGGTTTGCCTCACAAAGTAGTTACTATAGTTTTGATCATATAAACAGTATTTGGGACTTCTACTTTTGTACGATTTGTTTTGAATTATCTTCCTGAAGGTTTATCGCTTCTTGGGCTTTAGATATTTTTATCCGTTTAGGTTTTGGTTAGGAGAAACTTAAGACTTACGAGAGTAGTATTGAGGGATATTAGTGAGATGGCATGAAGTTGTAATTGCTTATATTACATGCTTTTGTTGCTGTTTTTGGTATTGTTTCGTGTCTCTGATCTTGATATTGAACTGCTTACGCTGTAGGACAAGTTCAATGAATTCATTGAATTGGCACTGGTAATATTGGCTTTTTAGTAAGGGTGTATTTCGAACTGGTGATCAGCACTTCTATCAAACATTTAAGTCCATAGGTTTAATTTGTAAATTAAAATAGCCCAGCTGTAGATTTACTAAATTTTCATCATTTTAAACAGTTTTGACCCTCAGGAAGATAGTTCTTAGATATATGCAGATAATTTCCCATCTACATCAAAGATATGTAAGTCTTGACCCTCAGCCTCAGTGGCCAAATAAGATGGAAATTTGTCATTGATATGTAAAGGATATGCTCATTGCTCCATGTAGAATTATGACTTGAAAAACTATCAATATTTGGTGGGAGACTTTGACTTGACACCTTTTGCTAGTGGTCTAGTATTCTAGAAAGTTGAATTCCTGCTGGGTATGATAAGCTACACTTCTATTCATGGGGAAAACACTTGATAAGAAGAATTGCAGTGATTCAATTATTTCAGAAATTTGGGGTAGATGTTTTCATTCTCGTATGAAAAAAGGTTTGATTTTCAGTTTCCTTCAGAGTAATGCTTGTAATGCCATATTTCAGTACCATATCTATTGTCATAACTGTGAACCACAGCTTGAATAGAGGCCATACTGGCTGCTATAGTCATCATAAATCAAACTCTCTTTTTTGCCCACCCTTAAATTAAAAAAATGTTTTTGGCTTTTCTAGGAAGGTTTTGGATCACCTGATCCATCACCCAGAGAGTGAATTTAGGGTCTCTCAGCCTCCATTCCTTAGACGAAACACATCCTACATTGCAGAATGTGGGTTTTTTTATAGCGACTGCCTCTGTTTTTGGCCTTTCCTCAGGTAATTCATCCTTATTTTAGTCTTTCCTGATTCCCACCAGTTTCACACACTCTGCAGTGTTTGCTCACTTAGCTCCTCAAGTTTTAGTGCTTTACGCAGCTTTACCTCTCCAGCCGCTGTCCCCTTTTTACAGTCTTGAACACTTTGATTGCTCGGTCATTTAAGCTGTGACTTGTTTGTATTAAGTATTAAGAAATATTGATATATGTATCTTCAAGTTTGAGTTTTTAACCTTTTTTTACAACATTTAAAATGAATTAGCTATACTAGTGTAGTGGCTGGTTTGTGCTGCCAGCTGGGGACAATGCATAATTTGTATTGTATCTGCTATACTAGTGTATTTGGAAACAAAGCCTATAGGTACAAACCCTGATCCTTATTAAAACAATTTTACTTCTGTAATTGTATGGAGATAGATTTCATCGAATTGTGGCTTGGAAGGGGACTTAAATGTTGAAATAAACAACTGGTAAAATGTAGCTCCAAATTGATGGTTTGTGATCATCAGGGAAGTGAATTTACAACCTCAAGTGAATTTTACTTGCACTATCAAGAGCTTTAATCCTAGAGTGCTTATCTAGGGATTTGCTCAATTACCAACCCTAGCCTGAATTGAGTAATTATAATATCATTAGAAGCACTTTTAAAATGTTTATTTTTCTATAAATTGATTAAGGACTTATATTTGAATATATTTAGTGTCCAGTTGCAAACACACATATAAGAGTCTCCATCGTACTTAAACTTGAATTATAATAGGAAATGTTCTGTGGTAAATGGTAATATAAGTTACGAGGACGTCTATTTTGATTTGGCCTAGTTCATACTAGCATGTTTAGCTTATATTTCTAAACTTAATGTAATGGATTTTTATTTCTTCTTTATTTGTTTGTTAAATCTAGGATAACTTCTAATTAGCAACCATAAAAAAAAGCTAATTAGCGTCATCATAAACATTACTTTATTCTATTTGTTTAGGTGAAATAAGAAAGTGCAACAAAGTATATATGCAATTTGTTCATGAATCTTGGCAGGATTGAAAAGATCAGCTTTCTGTAAACATATCTTAATATTTGCCATTATAAAAATTTTGATAGAATTACGACTAGTAACAGGTTTGGGCTATTTTACGAGAGAAGAGGTAAGTAGCAGTTTTAGCTTGGTCTAGCTGGCTGATTGGATAGTTAAACTCTACTCCTAACTACCTATAAATAGTTTGGGTTATAGTTAGCTTTGTTTCTATGCTTTTTTGTTTGTTAATTCAGTTAGAATCAGAGAGAACTCTCTCCTTAAGTTGGTAGTTCCAACCGTGTAGAACATTTTAGGGAGTGCGAATTGCAGTCTCTGTGCAGCAATAAAATCCTAACCTTCTGCTAGTCCATGATTCTATCAACTAGTATTAAAAGTTTGAGGATTTTGGTGCTGAATGGTTCAATCGTGATCGAGGAAAAGGGAGGCACGATTTGATACAAGTGAGTCGCGAATGGAGATGTTTCGATCGATGCAAAAGATGCTGCAGCAATTTGATTCTAGGATGGATTTGTTCGAAAACCACACTCCTAATTGGAACGATCGTGGTTCACCAGGATTGCACCATGCCTCAGGTTCATTATCGGGAAATCAAAGTGTGCCGGAGTAATGGCGGAAGCTGGAGCTTTCGATGTTTCACGGTGGTTTGAATCGAACGCATGGAGCAATTCTTCTTGCTTCGCGCAGTGCTGGAGGAGGAATGGTTCACTGTCGCCACGTTTGCAATGGAAGGGAGGGAGTTCACATGGTTCCGGTGGTGGGAGGCAATTGCGCCGGTGCTTCAATGGCGGCACTTTCAGCCTGAGTAACTACAGAGTCCATATGAAACACTGTTGAAACTGAAGCAGACGAACTTGGTTAGGGATTGTCACCCAAATTTATGCTTCACGCTCGGCCTCTTTGTGGAATCGTGCTGGAATTGTTGACTGACGTGATCATGAACAGACTAAAGCCTGAAGTGTGTGAAAAATGCAAATTGTTTCTGTGGATAAACTAATGGAGTTGGCACAGAAAGTAGAAAATTGAAACATTGCCGTGCGTAGTGTACTAGGGAGCAGTGGGAGTAAGGTACCTACTACCAATTTCACCGCTTCCAACTTCATTGCAAACAAAGTTGTGCACTCTGCTACATGCTTCTTTAACCTTAAAAATGTTAAATTTTAATCATTTTCTATTACCATTTGATGTCGTGATGTGTTAAGTGGATTCATGATGTATAGGGCAGGAAGGGTTTAGAAGATGGAAAGGAAGCATGCAAAAGAGGAAGGAACATGAAGAATAGAGCTTTGGAGAAGTTAGAGCCGACGCACACGCGTTATTGACGCGTACGCGTGACCTAGTGTAGCATTGACTGACGCGTACGTATGGCTTGTGGAAGTTAATCTGACGCGCACGCGTAATCGACGCGCACGCGTGACGCCCAACACGTGACTCATTAATGGAAAACGTGGCTGGCGATTTCTGAAAGACTCAAGGTCCAAATCCAACTTGCTTCTACATGGAAAAGACCCAAGGATTGATGGGGAAAAAGGGGGACTCAATCATACACAACATACACATAATTTTAGCTAGATTTTGTTCTTGTTTTCTAGAGAGAGAAACTTTTACTTCTCTCTAGATTTAGTTTGTTTTGATCATCTTGTGTTGAATTTTTGAATTGGGTCTTGTTGAATTGAGCTTTATTTGTTTAATCTTAATTTCTCTTAGTGTAAATTGCTTGGATCTTGTGTTAGAATTTTGTTTTCTCTTTATTTTCCTTTCTTCTTATTTTATGAATTTTGTGGATTTTGAACTTTTGTTAATGCATTGATGTTTTCTATGGTTTATAGTGTTATTTAAGTTGTTTTCTATTGATAATTGTTAGTGGGTAAGTTTAATTTTTAGTTAATTTTGCAATTTAGATATGTCTTTAGTTAGTGACCTACCATGTGTTTGATGAAATGTTTTCATTGATTATGGAGTAATTTTCTATACTCTTGGCTTAGGCTAAGGGAATTGGATGACCTTGAGTCATTCGGTCTAATTGAATTGATGATTTGAAAACCCTGTGGTTAAATTGGTACTCATTGACATTAATCTACTACCAAGTCAAATTACTACTTAGATTGGGACTTATGAATTGAAATTGACCAAGTCTATTTGACATATTTCAATTGTGGAAGTAGACTTGATGGACTTAGTTCCTCATAATTGTCAATATATGGTTGTTAGATAAGGATGATGATCTCAATTCCTATACCTTAGCCAAAAGTCCTTTTACATCTCGTTTTTGAAAACCCGAAATTCTAATTACTTAGTTCTTGTCTTAGTAAATTTTAGTTGCTTAGCTAGCTCTAGAATATAATTAGATTTATATAGTGTCTTATAAATTGCATTTATCTAGTTCTTGTTTTAATCGGTTTGATTTAAATTCCTTCCACTTTAAGTTTCTTACATGTTAAGTTTGTTAGTTTAAATTATTGTTTATGACTCTTAATCCTGGAATTCTAACCAATCTTGACTCATACACTTGCCCATTCTCTTGAGAATGACCTGGGAGTAATATCTCGGTTAACTTTATTAGGGTTGAATTGGTGACAACCATATCAAAATTTGATCGAAGGGTTATTTGTGGGTTTAGGACTATACTATAATATGATCTTTGTTGATAAAATTTAGACTGACAGTAACGTTTCCGTCAAATATTTTCAGCGCGTTGCTAAGGAATGTGGTTGCAATGTGTGCTTCAATATTGGTAATGTGAATATGTGAACATTGTGAATAGTTTACTTATTTTCATTAGTTTGTTTTTAGTTTTGATTTTCTTTAGTGCATGAGCTATGACTTCTAAGTTGAATGACTCGGTCTCAACCGGATCCTAGCTTGGTCGAGTTTGATTCCGAAATTGATAGAATCTTACTTCATACTTGGCAAACTAGACGTCGGTTGGATTACACGGCTTCTCTTGAGGAACCTTCTGAGACACTAGATCAAACCGAGTAATCTAGAGTCCACATTCAACGAAGGAACTTCCTACTCTTCTGTTAGCACTATTGATATATCCTTAAATACTACAGGTGAAAATCACATGGCGGAGCCGTGTAGGATCACCTTGATGAGCAAGGAGCACCAGATCTCATTCTTCAACCGTTGCAAGCTCGGTATCCGAATCTTGACCCTAATTTTGAGTTGAAGGATAGTTTGATTAACTTGCTGCCTAAGTACCATGGACTACCGGGCCAAGACCCCATTAGGCACTTGAGAGACTTTCAAGTGGCTTGCTCTTCGGCTCGAAGGCATAGTGCTGATGAAATTGTAATTATGGTTTTTGCTTTTCCCTTCTCTCTTGAGGGGCAAGCTAAGGAATGATTTTACTCTCAGCCTGATGAAGTGGTGACTGAATGAGACCTATTGAGAAAATGATTATTGGATAAGTTCTTTCTTCCGGAGAAGACTTATTACAACCGGAGAGAGATTTTCGGTATCATGCAAAGAGACCAAGATACACTCTATGAATATTGGACTCGATTTAAGATATTCATTTGCTCATTAGCTATTTCACTAGAGGTCTTTGTGCACTAGATAAGAGATTTCTTACTGTCTCTAGTAGTGGCTCTCTTTCTTAAAATAAGATGGCGACAGAAGCATGGAGTTTGATCAATGATGTTGCTGAAACTACCCAACATGAAAGAGTGAGGAATAATCCTCCCAAGAGTGTGGCGAAAACATCTTCTTCTGACTTGGCTTTGACTAAAGTGCTTGGAGAAATGATCACTCTCCTCAAGGAGATTTATTAAGGACAAAAGGCATATCAATCAATCCAAGCCATTTAAGTCCCACCTTAAATCCTCCAACTTGAAGGACCTCAAAGAGTGTATGGTGTGTGCTCTTGTACCTCACATTACACCGACAAACGCTCTTAAGTCCAAGGGGATTACACTTTTGTGGTAGCCAATAACTACAACAACCGTCTACCCTATTAACCTCAAAATCAAAGTAATTACTCCCATGGTAATAGCTCTAATCAAGGGTAGAGGGACAATGCTCAAGAAAACAACCACAATCAAAGATGGAACCAAGGCAACTCATCTTCTCAATACCATAATCAACTTTCTCCCCAATACCACAATACCTACCAAGCCAACCAAAATCACCATAATCAACCATACTAACACTCACAACAAAATCAAACTAACAACCATAGATACTAACCACCTCACCAGAGACAACAAACCAATCAACCTCCTTCCTCTTTCACAAATTAAGGTGATGACTCTTACCGTGCATTTTATCAAGAACAAGAGAGGCATAGGGTTCTGATAAAGAAAAATGAAGAGACCACTAGGAATCTCAATACACAAGTTGGTAATATGAGTGCTCAAATGTCCTCTATAGTCGAAATGCTCTCACAGTTGTCTCTACCTCCCACGAACAATACCAACGCCACACAAGCCTCTAGCTCCTCTAGCCTTCCATCCCAATTTCTTCCTAACTCAAAAGGTGGCCTAAATGCCATCACTCTACGGTCGGGGGACTACGTTGGAAGAAGTGCCTCCTAGGACCATGGAAGACATCCATGAGCAAGAGGTGGTTGTTGAAGCTCAACATAAGGAGGATGTGGGAGACACAAGGCAAGAGGAAGAAGAGGTGAGCCTTAAGGATCCCAAGAGTAAGGCCATAGTAGATGAATCCATTCCTATTCCATTTTCATCCATGGTGAAGAAGGCCAAGAAAACTCTGGAGTTTGATCTAAACATACTTCAAGTCTTCAACAAGGTTGAGGTAACCATTCCACTTCTTGATGCCATTCAACAAATTCTAAAGTATGCTAAGTTTTTAAAGGATTTGTACACCCACAAAGATAGGATTGGTGAGTTGGAAACATTGTCCTTCGGTAGTTCTATTTCTTCATTGATGAAATTCATTTCGAAAAAGTGTAGTGACCTTAGACCATGTTTAGTGTCTTGTTGAATTGGTGGAGTTGCCTTCTATGATTGCATGTGTGATTTAGAAGCTTGTGTGAGTATCATGCCACTCTCTGTATTTACAAGGTTGAAATTAGCGACATTGAAAAGGTCGGCCACTAAATGTCTTAGCCGACAAAAGTGTTATCACCGTAGTGGAAATAGCGGAAGATGTGCTTGTGACAATCAAGGATTTAGTGTTCTCGGTTGATTTTTATATCCTTGAAATGTCTCCGACAGATAGTGGAAGTTCTTCATCCGTTTTGCTTGGAAGGCCTTTCTTGAAAACCTCTAAATTCAAGTAGGTTGCCTTTACCGACACATACTCTTTTGAGGTAGGTGACAAGACCATCAAGCTTAACTTGGAAGAGGCATGGGACATCCACCAAAATAGCACTCCATTCTCTAGTGTGATGTCATTGATGACGTAGTAGCGGAGATACAAAAAAAAAGACTACAAAAGGGTGTCTTATCCCGTTATTTAAGGGAAGGATAAACATGAGGATAAACAAGAGAAAGCCGATGAGGATGAGCTTCATGATCATGGTGAGAAAGAACCTCAACTTGAAGTAAATCGATTTGAAGCCTCTAACTTCTCACTTGAAATATACATTCCTCGAGGACAACTAAATATTTCCGGTAATCATTGCTAGTGAGCTTTCTAGCCAAGAAGAAGAGAAGCTCTTAGAGGTTTTAAGGAAGCACAAGAAGGCAATTGGTTGGAGCTTGGCTAACATTGTGGGGTTTTACCCACGTATGTGTATGCACCGCATCTTCCTTGAAGATGGAGTTTGGCCATTGAGACAACCCCAAAGAATGCTCAATCCTACTATTCTTGATGTTGTAAAGAAGGAAGGCACAAGGTTACTTGATGCGTGCATTATTTATCCAATTTCCGATAGTGAGCGGCTGAGTCCGATGTTTCGAAGAAATCAGGAATCACAGCTATCAAGAAAGAAGATGGTGAGATGGTCACAACAAGGGTGTAAAATGCTTGGCGGGTTTGCATTCATTATAGGAAGCTAAATGCCACAACAAGAAAAGATCACTTTCCCTTGTCATTAATTGATTAGATATTGGACCGACTTTCAGGTAAATCTTATTGCTGTTTCCTTGATGGTTTTACTGGCTATTTCTAGATACATATTGCTCTTGAGGACTAAGAAAAGACCACCTTCACTTGTTCTTTTGGCACCTTTGCTTACAGAAGAATGCCATTTGAGTTATGCAATGCACCCGCTATTTTTCAGCGGTGCATGACTAGTATCTTTTCTAATCTCATGAAGAGTTGTCTAGAAGTGTTTATGGACAATTTCAGTGTATATAGAACTTCCTTTGATAGTTGCTTAGATAACTTTGCTAAGGTCTTAGAAAAGTGTGTTAACACTAACCTTGTCCTCAATTTCGAAAATGTCATTTTATGGTGAGACAAGGCATAGTGTTAAGGCACATTGTTTCTGATAAAAGCATTTTTATTGACCATGCCAAGGTTGATGTCATTACTAGTATGCCACACTCCTCTTCTGTGAGGGAGGTTCGCTCATTTTTGGGATATGTAGGGTTTTATAGGCGTTTCATCAAGGATTTCAGCAAGATTGTCCTATCACTATCCCGCTTGTTATAGAAAGATGTGGAGTTTGAGTTTGATGATGCTTGCAAAGAAGCATTTGAGAAATTAAGGGAAGCCTTCACTACAGCACCCATTGTCAGAGGACCCGATTGGACGCAACCATTTGAGATTATGTGTGATGCCTCCAATCATGCTGTGGGTACTGCGCTTGCACAGCGAGAAGGTAAGCTCCCTTACATTGTTGTTTATTCTTCAAAGACATTGGATGTGGCGCAATCCAATTGCACCACTACGGAAAGAGCGGCTAGCGGTTGTTCATGCATTGGATAGGTTTAGATCCTATTTGCTAGGCTCAAAAATAGTGGTGTATACGGATCATACAGTCTTAAAGTACTTGCTGACAAAGAATGAATCGAAACCTAGGCTCATCCGTTGGATCTTGCTCTTGCAAGAATTTAACGTTAAGATTAGGGATCAAAGTAGGTCACAAAACTTGTTGCGGACCATCTGAGCCACCTTGAAAATCTTAAATATGACTCATTTCTGATTGACAATTCATTTCCTTTGGATGGTTTGCATGCTATTTCAAATATCCTTCCTTGGTTTGCACCTATGGCGAATTAATTGGTCACCAATATCTTTTCTCCTAACTTTTCAAAACATCAAAGAGACAAGTTGATGAATGATTCCAAGTACCACATTTGGGATGACCCTCACTTATGAAAACAGGGGGTGGACCAAGTGATTCGTAGATGTGTCCCGGAGTTAGAATTCCAATCTATTCTTGAATTCTGTCATTCGTCCGAGTGTGGTGGTCACTTTGGCCTAACAAATAGCTAAAAAGGTTTTAGATTGCGGGTTCTAGTGGCCAATATTGTTCAAGGATGCAAACCAATATTGTTTGTTATGTCATCAATTTCAAAAGTCAGGAGATACATCTCAAAAGGATGAAATGCTTCAACAACCAATGTTGTTTTGTGAAATTTTGTATGTACGAGGCATATACTTTAAGGGACTATTTCTTAACTCTAGTGGATATCTTTACATTCTAGCAGTTGATTACGTATCAAAGTGAGTGGAAGTGATTTCTACCCGCCTTGATGACGCTAATACTGTAGTTTATTTCATTAGAAACAATATTGTATGCTGCTATGGGTCGCCACGACTAATCGTGAGCGACCAAGGTACTCACTTTTGCAACAGAAAGATGGAAGCATTATTCAAACAGTATGGGGGTACTACACTAGGTTGCAACTGCTTAGTACCCCAAAATAATGGCCAAGCGGAGGTATCTAATTGAGAGATAAAGCGGATTTTGAAAAAAGTGGTAAATCCACAAAGAAAAGATTGAAGTTCTCGTTTGGGTGACGTATTGTGGGCGTATAGGACGACATATAAGATTCCGTTAGGGATGAGTCCCTTTTGGATTGTCTATGAGAAGGCATGCCATCTCCCGATTGAAATTAAACATAAAGTCTATTGGGCAGTCAAGCAATGCAACTCCGATTTTACCAAGGCAGGCATAGTAAGGAAGTTGCAATTAGAAGAACTCGAATGTCTTAGGATAGAGGCCTATGAGAATGCAAGGATCTATAATGAAAAGACTAAGGCATTCTATGATCATCATATCCGAAAGAAAGATTTCCAAGAGGGTGATGAAGTTCTTCTATACAATTCAAGGTTTAGGTTCATGCCCGGAAAGCTCCGTTTAAGGTGGGATAGCCCTTTTAAAGTGAAGGAAGTGAAGCCCTATGGAGTGGTTGAGCTATTCCACCCTCAAAGTGGAACAACATTCAAAGTGAACGGTCACAAGGTAAAAAGGAATTGGAGGTGTTACTTCTTAAGGATGCACCCAAAGGAGGAGAGTCTTGAGCTCATGACCGTCCAACTTAAGGATGTTAAAGAAAAGTGTTAGGTAGAAGACACCCAACCATATTATGATCTTTCTTGTACATAGTTTCTTGCATGTAGATCGAGTCTTTGTTTGATTTTGTTGAGTTTGTTTAAGTATGCTTGAATTACCATTGCTTCATGAGGATTTCATTGATCTTGATTTGGTTAAATTGACAATTTTGAAGAAAGATGCTTGATTTTGGTTATTGCATGAAATTCTAAGTGTTTTTGACATATCTACCTTGTATGAATGGCAAGATTGTGCTATAATTGTCTTCCCTCATGCTTTAAAAAAAAGAAAATGGGCGCTCCACGCGTGAGCGTGAATGACACGCACGCATCGAATTCACTGTTGTAACTCCCTAGCACAAAAATCAGAGAGTTGTGATGGAACTGTGCGGGTAGGGTGCTAGGCGCACAATCCATCCCACGCGTACGCGTAGTTGACGCGTACGCCTCACCCGTCACCCGTTTTTTTGCCCCACCCACGCGTGTGCGTGGACGACACGCACACGTCACATTTACTTCTGCAAATTTCCGGTACAAAAACCAGAGAGTTGTGATGGAGTTGTACAACTTTCGTGCGGGGAACACGATTAGTATGCATACGCGTCCCCTCTCTTTTCTGCTTGCCATGCGTAGGCGTGGATGACGCTCACGCGTCGCACTCCCTTTTCGGCTTCCCACGCGTACGCATGGATGAAACGCGCGCGTCACACGTACGACGTAACTTACTGGGGTCTAATCATGCTCCCCGCACAATTCCATCCTAACTCTCTGGTTTTTGTACCAGGGAGTTGCAGCAGTAAATGTGACGAGTGCGCATCGTCAACGCACACGGGTGGGTGGGGCAAAAAACGGGTGACGTGTACGTGTTAGCTACGCATACGTGTGGGGTGGATTGTGCACCTTGCACCCCACCCGCACAGTTCCATCACAACTCTGGTTTTTGTACCAGGAAGTTGCAGCAGTGAATTCGATGCGGGCGCGTCGTCCACGCTCACCCGTGGAGCGCTCTTTTTCTTTTTTTAAAGCATGAGGGAAGACAATTATAGCACAATCTTGGCATTCATACAAGGTAGATACATACTTCAAAAACACTTAGGATTTCATGCAATAACCAAAATCAAGCATTTTTCTACAAATTTGCCAATTTAACCAAACCAAGATCAATGAAATCCTCATGAAGCAATGGTAACAAGCATACTTAAACAAACTCAACAAAATCACACAAAGATTCTAAAACTACATGCAAGAAACTATGTACAGGGAGGTTCATCTCATGGTGGAGTGTCTCCCACCTAACACTTTTCTTTAACCTCCTTAAGTTGGACGGTCATGAGCTCAAGACTATCCTCCTTTAGGTGCATCCTTAAGAAGGAACACCTCCAATTCCTTTGGTGACTTATAACCATGATATTTTTTACCCTGTGGCCGTTCACTTTGAATGTTGCTCCACTTTGAGGGTGGAATAACTCGACCACTCCACAGGACTTCACTTCCTTAGTCGTTTCCTTATAGATCCTTGCATTCCCATAGGCGTCTATCCTAAGACATTCGAGTTCTTCTAATTGTAACTTCCTAGTTATGCCTATCTTGGTAAAGTCCATGTTGCATCGCTTGACCGCCTAATAGGCCTTATGTTCAATTTCAACCGGGTGGTGGTACACCTTCCCATAGACAATCTAAAAGGGACTCATCCCTAACGGAGTTATATAGGTCGTCCTATACGCCCATGATGCGTCACCCAACCGAGAACTTCAATCTTTTCTTTGTGGATTTACCATTTTTTCCAAAATCCACTTTATCTTTTGGTTAGATACCTTCGCTTGGCCATTAGTTTGGGGGTGGTAAGCAGTTGCAACCTTGTGTAGTATCCCATACTGTTTGAGTAATGCTTCCATCTTTCTGTTGCAAAAGTGAGTACCTCGATCACTCACGATTGCTCGTGGTGACCCATAGCAGCATACAATATTGTTTCTAATGAAATAAACCACAATATTAGCGTTATCAAGGCCGGTAGGAATCGCTTCCACCCACTTTGATACGTAATCAACCGCCAATAGAATGTAAAGATATCCACTAGAGTTAGAAAATGGTACTATAAAGTCTATGCCCCTTACATAAAAAATTTCACAAAACAACATTGGTTGTTGTGGCATTTCATCTTTTTGGGATGCATTTCTTGACTTTTGACATTGATGACATAACAAACAATATTGGTTTGCATCCTTGAACAATATTGGCCACCAGAACCCGCAATCTAAAACATTTTTAGCTGTACGGCAGGGGCCAAAGTGACCACCATACTCGGACGAATGACAGAATTCAAGAATAGATTTGAATTTTGACTCTGGGATACATCTACGAATCACTTGGTCCACCCCTGTTTCCACAAGTGAGGATCATCCCAAATGTAGTACTTGGAATCACTTCTCAACTTGTCTCTTTGATGTTTTGAAAAGTTAGGAGGAAAGATATTGGCGGCTAATTAATTCGCCATAGGTGCAAACCAAGGAAGGCTATTTGAAATAGCATGCAAACCATCCAAAGGAAATGAATCGTCAATCAGAAATGGGTCATATTTAAGATTTTCAAGGCGGCTCAGATGATCCGCAAGAAAGTTTTGTGATCCACTTCGATCCCTAATCTCAACGTCAAATTCTTGCAAGAGCAAGATCCAACGGATAAGCCTAGGTTTTGATTCATTCTTTGTCAGCAAGTACTTTAAGGCTGCATGATCCGTATACACCACTATTTTTGAGCCTAGCAAATAGGATCTAAACCTTCCAATGCATGAACAACTGCTAACCGCTCTTTTTTCGTTGTGGTGTAATTGGATTGCGCCATATCCAATGTCTTTGAAGAATAAGCAACAATGTAAGGGAGCTGTTTAAGTGCGGCACCCACAGCATGATTGGAGGCATCACACATAATCTCAAATGGTTGCGTCCAATCGGGTCCTCTGACAATGGGTGCTGTAGTGAAGGCTTCCCTTAATTTCTCAAATGCTTCTTTGCAAGCATCATCAAACTCAAACTCCACATCTTTCTATAACAAGCGGGATAGTGATAGGACAATCTTGCTGAAATCCTTGATGAAACGCCTATAAAACCCTACATATCCCAAAAATGAGCGAACCTCCCTCACAGAAGAAGGGTGAGGCAAACTAGTAATGACATCAACCTTGGCAGGGTCAATAGAAATGCTTTTATAAGAAACAACGTGCCCTAACACTATGCTTTGTCTCACCATAAAATGACATTTTTCGAAATTGAGGACAAGGTTAGTGTTAACACACCTTTCTAAGACCTTAGCAAGTTATCTAAGCAGCTATGAAACGAAGCTGCATATACACTGAAATCGTCCATAAATACTTTCAGACAACTTTCTATGAGATTCAGAAAATACACTGGTCATGCACCCCTCAAAAGTAGCGGGTGCATTGCATAACCCAAATGACATCCTTTTGTAAGAAAAAATGCCAAAAGGACAAGTGAAAGTTATCTTTTCTTGGTCTGCAGGAGCAATATGTATCTGGAAATAGCCAGTAAAACCATCAAAGAAGCAGTAATGAGATTTACCTGAAAGTCGGTCCAACATCTGATCAATGAATGGCAATGGTTATTGATCTTTCCTTGTTGCGACATTTAGCTTCCTATAATCAATACAAACCCGCCAAGCATTTTGCACCCTTGTTGTGACCATCTCACCATCTTCTTTCTTGATAGCAGTGATTCCTGATTTCTTCGGAACAACTTGAATCGGGCTCACCCACTCACTATCGAAAATTAGATAAATAATGCCCGGATTAAGTAACCTTGTGACTTCCTTCTTTTCAACATCAAGAATAGTGGGGTTGAGCCTTCTTTGGGACCTCTAGGAGCTTCTCTTCTTCTTGGCTAGAAAGCTCACTAACGATGATTACCGGAAATCTTTGGGTTGTCCTCAAGGAATGCATATTTCAAGTGAGGAGGTAAAGGCTTCAAATCGGTTCACTTCAAGTTGAGGTTCTTTCTCACCATGATCATGAAGCTCATCCTCATTGGCTTTCTCTTGTTTATCCTCATGTTTATCCTTCCCCTGAATAACGGGATAATATACTCTTTTGCAATCTTCTCTTTGTATCTCCGCTACTACCTCATCAATGACATCACACCGGAGAATAGAGTGCTCTTCTGGTGGATGTCTCATGGCTTCTTCCACTTTAAACACCGGAGAATAGAGTGCTCTTCTGGTGGATGTCTCATGGCTTCTTCCACGTTAAACTTGATGGTCTTGTCACCTATCTCAAAAATGTATGTGACAGTAAAGGCATCATACTTGAATTTAGAGGTTTTCAAGAAGGGTCTTCCAAGCAAAACGGATGAAGAACTTCTACTATCCGTCGAAAGCATTTCAAGGATATAGAAATCAATCGGGAACACTAAATCCTTGATTGTCACAAGCACATCTTCTGCTATCCCCACTATGGTGATAACACTTTTGTCGACTAAGACAAATTTAGAGGCCGACCTCTTCAATGGCGCTAATTTACACCTTCCAAATATAGAGAGTGGAATGATACTCACACAAGCTCCTAAATTACACATGCAATCATAGAAAGCAACTCCACCAATTCAACAAGACACTAAACATGGTCTGGGGTCACTACACTTTTTCGGAATGGATTTCATCAATGAGGAAATAGAACTACTCAAGGACAATGTTTCCAACTCACCAATCCTATCTTTGTGGGTGCACAAATCCTTTAAGAACTTAACATACTTCGGAATTTGTTGAATGACATTAAGAAGTGGAATGGTTACATCAACCTTCTTGATGACTTGAAGCATGTTTCGATCAAACTCCGGAGTTTTCTTGGTCTTCTTCACCATGGAAGAGAATGGAATAGGAATGGATTCATCCACTATGGCCTTCCTCTTAGGATCCTTAAGGCTCATCTCTTCTTCCTCTTGCCTTGTGTCTCCTTCATCCTCCTTATGTTGAGCTTCAACAACCACCTATTCCTCATGAATGTCTTCCATGGTCCTAGGAGGCACTTCTTTCAATGTAGTCTCCGACTGTAAAGTGATAGCATTTAGGCCACCTTTTGGGTTAGGAAGGGATTGGGATTGAAGGCTAGATGAGCTAGAGGCTTGGGTGGTGTTGGTATTATTGGTGGGAGGTAAAGACAACCTTGAGAGCATCTCGGCTATAGAAGACATTTGAGCACTCATATTACCAACTTGTGTATTGAGATTCCTAGTGTTCTTTTCATTTTTCTCTATCATAGCCCTAAGCTTCTCTTGTTCTTGGTAGAATGCACGGTGAGAGTCACTACCTTAGTTTGTGAAAGAAGAAGGAAGTTGATTGGTTTGTTGTCTTTGGTGAGGTGGTTGGTATCTATGGTTGTTGGTTTGATTTTGTTGTGAGTGTTAGTATGGTTAATTATGGTGGTTTTGGTTAGCTTGGTAGGTATTGTTGTAGTCTTAGGGAGAAGGTTGGTTATAGTATTGAGAAGATGAGTTGCCTTAATTCCATTTTTGATTGTGGTTGTTTCCTTGAGCATTGTCCCTCCACCCTTGATTATAGCTATTGCCATGGGAGTAATTGCTTTGATTTTGAGGTTGATAGGGTGAACGGTTGTTGTAGTTGTTGGCTACCGCAAGGGTGTAATCCCCTTAGACTTGAGGGCATTGGCGATGTAGTGTGAGGTACAAGAGGACACACCACACACTCTTGGAGGTTCTTCAAGTTGGAGGATTTGAGGTGGGACTTGGATGTTTTGGATTGATTGAGATGCCATTTGTCCTTGATAAATTTTCTTGAGGAGAGTGGTCATTTCTCCAAGCACTTTAGTCAAAGCCAAGTCAGAAGAAGATGTTTATGCCACACTCATGGGAGGACTGTTCCTCACTCTCACATGTTGGGTAGTTTTGGAAACATCATTGATCAAACTCCATGCTTCCGCCGCCGTCTTGTTCTTAGACAGAGAGCAACCACTAGATGTAGTAAGCAATCTCTTATCCGGTGCATAGAGACTTCCAGTGAAATAGCTAATAAGCAAATGAGTATCTAACCCATGATGTGGACAAGAATCTAACAATCCCTTAAATCGAGTTCAATATTCAGAGTGTCTCTTGGTCTCTTTGCATGATACTGTAAATCTCGTTCTGGATGTAATCAGTCTTCTCCGGAGAAAAGAACTTATCTAAGAATTCTCTTCTCAATAGGTCCCATTCAGTCACCACTTCATCGGGCTGAGAGTAAAACCATTCCTTAGCTTGCCCCGTAAGAGAGAAGGAGAAAGCAAAAACCATGATTGCAATTTCATCAGCACCACGCCTTCGAGCCATAAAGCAAGTCACTTGAAAGTCTCTCAAGTGCCAAATGGGATCTCAGCCCGGTAGTCCATGGTACTTAGGCAGCAAGTTAATCAGATTATTCTTTAACTCAAAATTAGAGTCAGGATTCGGATACCGAGCTTGCAATGGTTGAAGAATGAAATCTGGTGCTCCTTGCTCATGCAAGGTAATTCTACGCGGCTCCGCCATGTGGTTTTCACCTGTAGTATTCAAGGATATTTTAATAGTTCAAATAGAGGAGTAGGAAGTTCTTTCGTTGAATGTGGACTCTAGATCACTGTCAGTTCGATCTAGTGTCTCGGAAAGTTCCTCAAGAGAGGCCGAAGCACTAACCGTGTAATCCACCCGACGTCTAGCTTTCCGAGTATGAAGTAACGTTCTTTCAATTTTGGGATCAAACTCGGCTAAGTAATCATTCGGTTGAGACCGAGTGATTCAACTTAGAAGTCATAGCTCATGCATTAAAGAAAATCCAAACTAAAAACAAACTAATGAAAGCAAGTAAACTATTCACAATATTCACATATTCATATTACCAATATTGAAGCACACATTGCAACCATTCTTCGGCAACAGCGCCAAAAAAATTTGATGGAAACGTTACCATCGGTCTAGATTTTATCAACAAAGATCATGTCAGAGTATAGTCCTAAACCGACAAATAATCCCTCGATCAAATTTTGATATGGTTGTCACCAGTTCAACCCTAATAAAAGTTAATCGAGATATTACTCGTAAGTCGTCCTCAAGAGAATGGGCAAGTGTGTGAGTCAAGATTGGTTAGAATTCCAGGGTTGAGAGTCATAAACAAGAATTTAAACTAACAAACTTAACATGTAAGAAACTTGAAGTGCAAGGAATTTAAATCAAACCATTTAAATCAAGAACTAGATAAATGACAATCTATAAGACACTATATAAATCTAATTATATTCTAGAGCTAGCTAAGCAACTAAAATTTACTAAGACAAGAACCAAGTAATTAGAATTTTGGGTTTTCAAAAATGATATGTAAAAGGACTCTTGGCTAAGACATAGGAATTGGGATCACCATCCTTGTCTAACAACCATATATTGACAATTATCAGAAACTAAGTCCATCAAGTCTACTTCTACAATTGAAGTATGTCAAATAGGCTTGGTCAATTTCAACTCATAAGTCACAATCTAAGTACTAATTGACTTGATAGTAGATTAGTGTCAACCGGTATCAATTTAATCCCAAAGGGTTCTCAAATCACCAATTCAATTATACCCAATGACTCAAGGTCACCCAATTCTCTTAGCCTAAACTAAGAGTATAGAAAACTACTCCATAATCAATGAAAACATTTCATCAAACACATGGTAGGCAATAACTAAAGACATATCTAAATTGCAAAATTAACTAGAGATTAAAGTTACCCACTAACAATTATCAATAGAAAACAACTTAAGTAACACTATAAACCATAGAAAACATCAATGCATTAACAAAAGTTCAAAATCCACAAGATTTACAAAATGAGATGAAGAAGGGAAAAGAAAGAGAAAACAAAATTCTAACACAAGATCCAAGCAATTTACACTAGAGAAATTAAGATTAAACAAATAAAGCTCAATTCAATAAGACCCAATTCAAAAATTCAACACAAGATGATAAAAAAAAAACTAAATCTAGAGAGAAGTAAGACCCAACTTCACACATGAAAGGTATCCAATATCTAAGTATTTGTCATATGGAAAATCTTTTGCATCTCATACTGTATTTTCTTTGGATATCTCCTCAAATATTGAACCCAAGCACTATAGTGACGCCATAACTCAACCTTGCTGGATCAAAGCCATCAAAGATGAACTTATCGCACTTGAGCAGAGCCAAATTTGGAAGCTCACTTCCGTTCCACATGGCAAGAAGACAATTGGGTGTAAGTGGGTGTTTAAGGTGAAATACCATCTTAACGGAACAATAGAGAGGCACAAGGCCCGCTTGGTAACAAAAGGGTTTACTTAAGTCCCTGGTATTGACTATTGTGACACTTTCAGTCCAGTGATGAAGCTGACTAGCTTGAGAATTGTGTTGGCTTTGGCTGTTGCCAAGGGTTGGTATCTCAAACAAATTGATGTTAATACGATGTTTTTACATGGTGATTTGGATGAGGAGGTGTACATGCGGCCACCACCAGGATTAGATGTGAAGCCTGGCCAAGTTTGTAAGCTTGAGAAGTCTTTATATGGTCTCAAACAGGCAAGCAGACAGTGAAATACAAAGTTGAAGTCAGATTTGATTGAAATTAGTTATGTGCAATCCAAGTCAGATTATAGTTTTTTTTTTTTTACCAAGAGATCTGCTTTTGGTTTCACTGTAGTCTTGGTTTATGTTGATGATTTAGTCTTAGCTGGTAATGATATAAATGAGATCAATGCTATTAAAGCTACCTTGGATAATCGGTTTAGGATAAAGGACATAGGGGACTTAAAGTTTTTCATTGGTATGGAAGTGGCTCGGTCCAAGAAAGGTATCATGCTTTATCAAAGAAAGTATGCTTTAGATTTGCTTTGGGATGCAGGTTTTGAGAATTGTAAACCATCCACGACTCCTATGGATTATACCAACAAGCTAAGCAAGGATGATGGCACCCAACTGACTGACTCTGGTAAATTTCGAACACTGATTGGCAAATTACTTTATTTGGCTAATACACGGCCCGACATTAGCTTTGCAATTAGCAAGCTAAGTCAATATTCAGATCACCCGACTAATGCTCATCTTACTGCAGCTCACAGAGTATTAAGATACATCAAGGGCTCTCCTGCCATAGGCATATTTTTTCCTGTTGATTCAGATCTTTGTGTCATTGGGTTTACTAACTCTGACTGGGCTGCATGCCCAGATTCAAGACGATCTATTTTTGCTTATTGCTTCTATGTCGGCAGTGCTTTAGTCTCTTGGAAAAGTAAGAAGCAAGTTACTGTGGCATGTAGCTCAGCTGAGGCTGAGTATCGCGCTCTTGCTGCTGCCATCAAGGAAGCCATTTGGATAAGCTTTCTTCTGAAGGACCTCAGGATGCCTCCACCAGGCCTATCAGCACCTATTGTGATAGTCAATCAGCCATTCATATCGCCTCCAACTTCGTCTTTTACGAGAGCACTAAACACATTGAGGCTAATTGTCATCTTGTTTGAGACAAGTTCATGGAGGATCTCATTCATTTGCTGTCAATCTCCACAACCGATCAAATCGCAGACATTTTAACGAAGCCATTAGCCCCAGCTACATTTCATACACTATATGGTAAGTTAGAATTGGTAAATTTTCACACTCCTAACTTGAGAGAGGGTGTTATCTAGTGGAAAAATTAATTGACAGCTAAGAAATAGACATTCCTATTATGCAATATAGTAAAATTAGCTAGTTAGGCAAATTGAGCTAATTTAGTTGCGTAAATTACTGATAAGTAGTAGAAGCTAATTTAGTTGCGTAAATTACTGCTAAGTAGTAGGTTAGATAATTTTTAATTATGCAAATTTTGCTATAATAGCCGACAAATGTAACTGTTAGTGTAAAGTGTGATTTTGATCATTATTTCAATTGAATTCATTTCCATTTCTCATTTTTTTCTCTTTGCTCTCTCATCTAATTGTTTTTTTTTTTGCATCACCTTGCTGCACCTTCAACAGGAAGTAATAGGATTCTGAGTGATTACAGGTTGCTGCTGCTATCAACGAATGGAGATTTTCCAAGTTAAAGGAATACAAAGACCGAAGCATTGAAGCGGAAAACGAAGCTCTTGATCAATACATGCAGAATGTAGGTTTACTGGAAGAAGTGTTATCTGTTAAGTCTTTGGATGATAGTGAACCCTCTGCGGCTGAGCCTAATCCTCTTGTGATGGAGGACGAAATTGAATCGGATTAATGAAGTCATGGTGTGAGAACGAGAATACAGCAAATTGTTGATGAGGGATTAAAGAAGCTTCAGAAGTTTTCGGTTACTGACAATCAATGAACCAATCCCTGAAGAAACTAATTATGCTTCAAAAAAGGGAAAGTGGACTGAAAGGTTGTCAACTATAAGTGATCTTATTGACAAAACTAATAAAGCCAGAAGCGAAGAGGATTTGAAGTCGTGCTTGGAGCTGAAGTTCCGATTCTTCAATTCGGATGAACATTCTGGAAGAATACCATTTCAAGAGAGTGAAACACACAAGAATCAAGCTTCTGAGAATCACCGGCAATTGAATCGGATTACTCTGTACCGAAACTGGTTGGGACCACTGATGTTGATAAAAAAACTCTCAACACCATTGACAAACACTTTTCTTTCTTTTACCATGTGGAGAAATTATAAGGGTATAGTTCTTTTTAAGTAGGATTTAGCTTTTGTAGAGTAATAGGATGTAACTGTTGTATTGTACAAGGAAAATGTTATCTAATTAGAATTTGTAATCTAAATGGAAGCCAGAATGAGGTTAAATGTTCAATTAGTATGTCATATAGATGAGTGCTTTTTACTTTTTAGCTTTTACCATTGATATCTCATAATCCCTAGTTAAATTCTGCCTAGTGCCTGCTCTTTTTCTAATGAACCAAAGTACAATGCGACCATGCTCTGCTGCATTTCTTTGGAGGGAAAAAAATCTGACTTCCATTTTAGTATTTATTAGTATCGTTACTCTGTGTTATCCTTGTCACATTAATTTAATTAAAGTACATTCCTTGCGACTAATGTTATTGTAGGCTGAATGAGAAATTGACAATGCTGTCTTTGTATTGTGACTTGATTTTGTAGGCAAATTGTTTTACCAGTAACCAAGTGATTTGAACTTGAGAATTGAGATAACAGTGCACATTCCATTTCTATCAAGAGTCCCAATACCCTTTTTTTTTTTCTCATAAAGTCCCAAACTCCCAATATTCAAGTTTAGAGGTTGTGGTTTATTGCACAGCGTTGGCACCAAGAACAAACAGTAGAGTAGCTAAAGAGGGTGTATCATCATTCTGGAAGTTGAAATGTTTTTTAGGAGAGGGTCCATTAAAGTCTCCATCACCTCACGCTCAAAGTGGCTCTTTCAGAAATCTGAGTTATCTGAATTTGACTATTTTTTTTATATTTTTAATTTATTTTTATGGGGAATAAGATAAAGCTGCATGTATATGGGTTAGTGCAGTTGCATACTCATTAGGCGAAGATAGTGGGTCAATAGCTCAAAGCTATTTAAAGATATGATCAAAAGCATGACGACCCTATTCTAATTCTTGGAGAATATGATCACCTTAGAAGTGAAGAAACTATTTAGATTTTAGAATATGTGCTCATGCCCATACCAATTTTCAATCATGAATAATATTTTAGACTACCGACAAAATAAAAATAAAATGGTAGGTATTCTAACATTTTATTTTATGGATATTGATTATCATAATTATATATAATACACACACGTGTTAGACATTATATCAACTTATAATTTTCATATTTCAATTATTAAAAAAGATGTAGATTCATTTATACCATACTTAATAAAAAATGAATAGGGTAGTGCTAGGGAGCCAATGGCCTAAGTGTACAATGTGTACAATGGGCTAAACCTTTGGTCAATGAATAAAATGAACATTACCCACACTATTCAAAATAACCATCCGAACCCTTGACCTTTTGGATCTAAAACTCTAATATCATGTCATGAATCCACTCATCCCAAAAGCGTAACCTGATAGGACAATGTAACACTAATGGTCATATCTCTAATACTTCTTAAACCTCCATTGTACAAATTGTACGCTTAGACCATTGGCTCCCTATACTTTTCCTATAAATTAATACCTTGTCTCACACTATTTATTATTATTATTATTATCGATGGAGCTGTCACCAGAAGCTCCATGGAATAGTTTGTCCACAATGTTATATTTAGGTTTTAGACTTAAAAGTATTCTAGTTTCAATGGGACATCAAGGCACTTGATTGTGCATGATTTTCTTTTAACTTTTTCTCTCATCAAATTTCAACTGGCTTCTTTCTTGGTTCTTGCGTCACAAGAATCCAATATGGATGAGAGAGGTGTTCTTAGAGATTAGTAGTGGGACATGGAGAAAATTGAAAATTCCATCTTTAATGTTAATTTCTCCTATGAGCTTTTCATATGCAAGTGTGTGTAGAGTGTACAGCCTTTTAGGCACACCATAGATAGCTATGTGGAATTTCTTAATGCATATAAGTTTTTCTTTCTTTCCTTAATTTATTCTCCATCGACAATTACTTTCTTGGTGGCAATGAAGCTTTCAAAGACAATATTTATTTGTTTTTTCTCTCCTGCCACAAGGCTGTCAAATAGTGCTACCAAGTTTCAATGGCTATACTCATCCCAACATCTACTTTATATTTTTTACGACTCTTTGCTATCAAACCCATTATCATGATCATTGTAATGATTCTCTGTTATTAGATTTTGATTTTATTCCAGACTGACGGTGTTGTTATACCTACTATCTTAGCCCACCCAAAAAATTTCAAAAAGGAAGCAAGCAAATAGAAAAGAGCTCTCAAAAGAAGGAAGTGCTTAACAAATAATCAACCTAATATAACTTTTACTTTACTTTTTAACATTGATTATTTGTGGTGCAAATAACTCTACACAAGTCCAATTAATTCTAATATATATATATATATATATATATATATATATATATATATATATATATATATATATATATATATATAAGATAACAAATTTTATTAAAATTTGCATCACAACAAAATTCAATCCCTGTATGTAGGATTTGGAATTAGAATTGGAAATGAGTTAAGCTAACTCGTGAGTCAATTTGATTTTCACATGAGTTATATATATATGTACTATTTCGAGAGATACCTGAAACGTTGATTTAAGTCTGGATGTGAGGTCCAAATTCTTTGTAGGGCAACGTCTGACTTGTTTTCTCGTGCTGAGGTATTGCCGTCTGAGTTCCTCATGAGGAGGTGGAGGGTGGTACATACAAGAAACTCCGATGCTTAAGTCAGTAAGGGCTTTTACCAGATTTTTAGTAGATTGGAACGAAAATAATACTTGAGGGGTGTCAGTGTATTTATAGTAGATTTGATAACCACCTTTGTTGCAGTAGTTCCATCTTTATTGATAGATAACCATTCCTTTTTATATTGGGAGTTTGTTGAGGTCTATCTTTTAGGGAAGATAGAGATAGCAGAGAAATCGCTGAGGCAGTTACCTGTTTGGGCAGGTAGAGCTAGGCTCCTTCACGGTGTCCGACCTCTTTAAAGAGTTCGGGTATGCTATAGAGGCCTCCTCTTTTGGTGGGCCTTTCTTCATTATGGGGGCTAGCTTTATTTGTTGGGTTAGGGTATGAACAGTGCCCCTGCTTGAGTCTCGAGCTTTCAAGAGGTCGGTCTCAAGCAATTCGTGGCCCTTTGATTTGACGTCGAGTACTCTACTTTTTCAAGGTAGCATTCCCGACGTGTTTTCGAAAATTTGAACATTGCCTCCTTTAATGCGGAGCGAACATTGCACATCAGTTTTTCTTGGGATCCGCGCACATTTTTAAAGAGGAGTTAAGAGGCCTTTTTGCCTTTTGTTTATCATAAAAGCACCTTGGCCCCGCTTCTTCTCCCATTTCACATTCCTGAAAAGATTTTCTCTTGCTTTCTTTTTCGCAGTACCAAGAATTTGTCTTTGTTTACAGGAGAAAAAATTTCCTCCTTTGTTTGCAATTCCCTGTCCCAAGATTTTCTTTATCTTGGCTCACATTTAATCGAAGAGGATCGTCCGTGAATTTCTGTTTGACGTGATCCCCTCCATTTCGACTTTCATCAAGGTTGGTGTTTCATTTTCTTGAAAATATTTGTATTTTACTTTATCAGTAGCTCTGTGTTTTTGTCTGTCTCGCGGTTATTCTTGAATGATCTTTGAATAAATGTAGACAATGGGTTATTGTTGATACTTGGATTTTGATGATGATTTTGTTTTATCCTGAAAACTTTGCTTTTGTTTGACTACTGTTACTTCGCCTGAAAACTTCCTTTTTGTTGACTTGGATTGCTTTTCTGGAATTGCTGAAAGCTGTAATCATTTTGATACGTTTGTGTTGCTCCCAATGGTATCGCTGCTATGTGATGATGTCATTACTGATAGCATATGAGGGATACCATTTTGACACTTTTAGTATGTAGACGACTTGTGAAACTGTGTTGATTGGTTTTGTTTGCTTTTACCCGACCTGTTTTGGACTATGTCCGAGCCCTTTTAGTAACGGCTTCTTCACTTTTTATTTGTAGATGTAGCCTTTATGTCGCACTCTGTTATTGTGAATACGTCGACTAAAGTTCCTCCTAGTCTCCTAAATTGGGTAGATATCTCTGTTCTTTCTTGTGTCTCCGTAGTTGATAAGCAATATTGTGAGGAGTTCCGTAGACACCATAAAATTTGTGAGAACAGAGAGGATGAGAGAAATTATGAGCTAGTAGTGCCCGATACCGAAGAGAGAATATGTTTTCCTCCTCTGGATAACTCGGAACGCCCTTTCTTTTACGCTTATGATTTTTGTTTCTCAAACTTAGGCATTTCAGTCCCTTTTACCGATTTTGAATCAAATATTCTTTGGGCTTGTAACGTTGCTCCTTCTTAACTTCACCCCAATTCCTGGGCCTTCTTAAAGATTTTTCAGCTTCTCTGCCGAGAACTTGATGTCTGACCTTCTACTAAGGTCTTCTTTTACTTGTTTGTCTTGACCAAGCCCGGGACGTTGAAAGAAAAATCTTCTTGGTTTTTCTTTCACGCCGCCCAGGGTAGAAAAGTTTTTCCCATTTTTGATGAATATTTTCATGACTTCAAGAATTATTTCTTTGAAATATGGTCTGTAGAAGGTGTCTGACCTTTTCTATTTAGATGAGAATGAGGAGTCATCCTTTCCTTTCGATTCGCAAGAAGATCCTGTTATAAGTAAGTACAATGTAGATCCCCTAGATGAGTTCGACAAATATTTTGTGAATGTGTTGCTAGAGTGCTGGGGCTGGGCTCCTTACTTGGACATAAGGAGATTCTTATGACACCCCAGTCAGCTTTGGTCTGAGCTAGGTAATCTCCCGACCTTTAACTTCTATGATTTATTAGTTGTATTTTGTTTTTCTAATGTGCCTTTGTTCTTGTTTACCAAATACTATGGCCCCTAAGACTGCTGCTATGAGACATCTGCATCAAATCGGAAAGATCGTGGTAGCTTGGGGCCTTCAAGATGAAGAGGCCGAGGGTGCTTCCTCCCGATCTTCCCCTAGGAAGTTGCATTCTGGCCCCACAGCTCCAAAAAAGATCATCCTAACTATAGCAAGCCGACTAATCCCTTCTGATTCTCTTAAGGATAGTGCTATTGTTTCTCCTTCTCCTTCGTCGTAGAGCCACCCTCCAAAAAACAAAAAAATTATCAAAAGTGAGAGCATTTACGAAAAATACTTTGATGGGATTGACTGGGCCAAAAGAAACATTCTACCTCACAATTGCATCAATCTAAACACTCACTAAGTGGGCCCAAAAGTGAATTTTCGCACCTTTCTGCTTAGTTTATTTCATTTTTATAATTTTTAATTGTTAGATTAGTATATATAGGGAAAGATTACCCATGTTTATGATCTTTAGCCTCTCAGAACTTATCACACTTTATTTCTGTAAAATATGAGTGGCTAAACCTCCTTGGATAAGGATAGGAGCTCTGCTCATTCCTATAGATTAATATTATTACTTTTCTACTCTAATATATGTTTGATTTCATTCTATGATGTATTGGCGTTCTTCATATTTATGAATCCACGATGGAATGAGAGTATGACCCCTTATTCTACATGAGTTCTTTACGAGTCCTGACTCGGATAGTATTGAGCTACAACTTAAGAGTGCATCACGGGTTCTAACAAGTTATTTGGGCTAATTGGGATATGTGACAGGAGATCTCATTAGTCATGGGTAATTGAGGTCCTTATGGCATTAAGGGTGGAATCATAGAGCTTCATTCCCCGATCCAGAAGATTCGACCTTGTCTGTGGCGTTTTGAGTAGTGTCATCAGAGATTGAATTGCATGAGCTTCACCCTCATCCAAATTGATTGACCTATTCGGGCATTTCATTTAGATCAGAAGAGATTAATTACCACTACTTCTGGCTTAATCACTTACAGCCTTGTCATTGAATGAATCACTCATTGTTAAAGTAGTCAGTAAGACGTATTAATTCGGAAGAACAAGCATTTCCGCAGCCTTAACTGATTTCTTACTATTGTTTCTACGTCAATTCTTAATTGCTTTCTTTATTATTCTATTTTATGTGCCTACAACAACTATTATCTTTTCTATTCGCCTAACTAAGATCTACAGGATAACCACAACTTGCTCAATCCAACAATCCTCGTGGGATCGACCCTCATCTCACCTGAGGTATTACTTGGACGACCCGGTGCACTTGCTGGTTCAGTTGTGCAAGTTTCATTTTCGCGCACAAATTTTTTGGCTCCATTGTCGGGGATTGTTCGAGAATGACAAACTACCGGTTGTCTTGCTCGTTAGATCAGGTACTTTTATCAGTTTTTGACCATTTATTTCCTTCTGATTTTTCAATTTTGAGTTTTACTTATTTCTCTATTTTTTCAACAATTTTCATTGTTAATTTTCTTTTATTTGAAAAATTTTAATTTTGGTATTTCTTAGTAGTTTTGGCTAATTATTTTTCTTTCATCTTGATTTTCAAAAAATTTTTTTTTCATATTTTGCTTTCTTGAACTTTTGATTTCTATCTTGTTTCACCTGTTATTTTTTTCTTGTGATCAAAATATTTTAGGTGTTTTCTTTTATTTGATTTTAAAATTTTTTAATTTGGCGTCCCTTTAATTTGTTTCCCTTTCTAATTTCATAAAAAAAAGTTTATATTTTAAAGCTCTCTTCTCTTTTAAGTCTTAAAATTTGAAATTTTAGATTGATTCTTATATCCCTATTTTAAATTTTTTTGTCTTTATTATCCGCAATATTACTTTAATTTATTTCATATCTCTTTAGGACATCTCACTGGGAGCTCTCTATACTTTGACTTAGAGGCCCCCACCTTTTCTTTGCTTTGCTTCTTGTTTGTGTAAGCAGGAATAAGAAAAACCCATTATGGATCCACTTGAGAGTGCACAACCGAGAAGACCTTTGGGGTCTTATACGCCCCCACCCCTGATTTTTATGAAAGGAGTATTTGTATACCACCTATTGCGGCAGCCAACTTTGAGCTCAACCCACAGTTGATTATATTAGTGCAGTAAAACTGCCAGTATCATAGACTTTCACAAGAAGAACCCACAGAATTCCTTGCAAATTTTCTGCAGATTTCTGACACAGTACAAGCCGAAGGAGTAGAGCAGGATGTCTACAGGCTGCTGCTCTTTCCATTGGTTGTGAAAGGCCAAGCAAAGAGGTAGTTGGATACTCAACCCAAATCAAGCTTGAAAACATGGCATAAGCTGGTGGACAAATTCTTGAACCAATACTTTCCACCAAGGAAGCTAACCCAACTAAGGTTGGACATTTAAGGCTTCAAACAAGAGAATGAGTCTCTTCATGATGCTTAGGGGAGATACAGAATGATGCTCCAGAAATACCCCAAGGAAATATTTTCAAAATGGGTTAAACTAGATATTTTCTATTACAGACTCACAGATAGGGCTAAGATATCCATAGATCATTCGGCAGGTGGTTCGATACACATGAGAAAGACAATCGAAGAAGCTCAAGAACTCATTAAGACAGTTGCTAGCAACCAGCATCTCTACTCACCTGGTGAGATTGCAATAAAAGGAGAGGTCAAGGCAGTGTCCACTGATTTAGACCCTCCAAAACAAAGTGAATCATTGGCCCAGTAGCTACACTCCCTCACACAACAGTTGCTAAGTTTGCAAGAAACCCGTGGTTCCAACAAGATTATAGAGGCGCAGTTGAACCAGGCCAAACAGCATTTGTCTGAACAGATAAGAGAAGAGTGCCAAGCCATCTAATTGAGGAGTGGAAGGTCCCTGACCACTCAATCTCAGAACAGTAAGAAGCAAGGGGAAGAGGAAACATCAGAAGGTGGAAACACAGCAACCCAGGACATTACCAAGGGCACTGAACGCCCAGAAGGGGGGGGGGCAACACTAGTGTTCAACGCCTAGAATGGGGCAATGTTAGCGTTTAATGCCAAGAAGGGATCAGTAGGGCATTGAACGCCTAGAGAGGGGAGGCCATGCACATGCTAGTTCAGGAAACACTCACCCTGCACCACTCAGCACAACTGAATACAAGACTAGGATGTCATATCCTCGAAAACTCCGTCAAGCAGAAAAGGATAAGAAATTTGCTAGGTTTGTGAATTACCTCAAGACACTGGAGATCAAGATCCCATTCACAGAAGCTCTTGAACAAATACCCTCCTATGCCAAGTTCATGAAGGATATATTGAGCCACAAGAAGGATTGGAGGGAGGTAAAGACAGTCTTCCTCACTGAAAAATGCAGTGCAGTCATCCAGAGGACCCTATCGGAGAAACTTCAAGACCCTGGGAGCTTTGTGATACCCTGCACTCTCAGAGACAGTTAGACAAGGAAAGCCCTATGTGATCTTAGAGCAAGCATCAATCTGATGCCTTCATGACTACTAAGGAAACTTGCGATCCAAGAAGTCAAGCCTACCCACATCTGCCTTCAGCTTGCTAATGGCTCCATCAAGTTTCCATCAGAAGTAGTTGAAGACATGATTGAAAGGGTTGGACCCTTTGTGTTTCCCACAAACTTCATGGTGTTGGATATGGAAGAACACAAGAATGTATCCATTATTCTAGGAAGACCCTTGACGTACTGATTTTCTATCGGTAAAGAAATTCACAAATATAATCGCGTTGTAAGTATAGTTCCTAAACCAACAGAGAATTCTTTCGTACAAAAGTTTTGTTTGTCACTTAAGCAAACTGGTGGACGAAATTGTGATCATCAATATTGGCTCTTTAGCATATACACAAAAACTATTGTGTCTCTTGGTTAAATTCACAACTCCGTTCAACTAACCAGCAAGTGTACTGGGTCGTCCAAGTAATAAACCTTACGTGAGTAAGGGTCGATCCCACAGAGATTGTTGGTATGAAGCAAGCTATGGTCACCTTGTAAATCTCAGTCAGGCAGATTAAAATGGTTTATGGGTTTCGAAAATAAAGATAAAAGAATAGATTAAATAAAAGGATAGAAGACTTATGCAGATTCATTGGTGGGAATTTCAGATAAGCGAATGGAGATGCTGCATGGCTCAAGGACGCCTGCTCTCCTACTGCTTCTACTCAATCCTTCTTACTCCTTTCCATGGCAAGCTTTGTATAGGGGTTCACCATCAGCTGTGGCTACTTTCAATCCTCTCGGGAAAATGATCCTATGCGGTTGTCAGTCGCACGGCTAATCGTCTGGAGGCATCACCCATGGTTGATGGCTACATCCCATCCTCGCAGTGAAAACTAATGCTCACGCACTCTGTCACAGTACGGCTAATCACTGGTTGGTTCCCGCTCCTACTGGAATAGAATCCCTTGATTCTTTTGCGTCTGTCACTAACGCCCAGCAGGTTGCAAGTTTGAAGCACGTCATAGTCATTCATTACCGGAATCCTACTCGGAATACCACAGACAAGGTGAGACTTTCCGGATTCCCAGGATCCTACTCGGAATACCACAGACAAGGTGAGACTTTCCGGATCCTCATAAATGCCGCCATCTATCTAGCTTATACCACGAAGATTCTGTTGGGGAATCTAAGAGATACACATTCAAGCTCTGTTGCATGTAGAACGGAAGTGGTTGTCAATCACGCGCGTTCATAAGTGAGAATGATAATGAGGGTTACTTATCATCACATTCATCATGTTCTTGGGTACGAATGAATATCTTGGAATAAGAATAAGAGAGATTTGAATAAAAGAAAATAGAATTGCATTAATACTTGAGGTACAGCAGAGCTCCACACCCTTAATCTATGGTGTGCAGAAACTCCACCGTTGAAAATACATACGTAAAAGAGGTTCAAGCATGGCCGAATGGCCAGCCTCCCTAACGTGATCAATGATCTCCTAATATGAAGAATAAAACAAAACTGAGACCAAAGATGTCTAATACAATAGATAAATGTCCTATATATACTAGACTAGCTACTAGGGTTTACATGAGTAAGTATTTGATGCATAAATCCACTTCCGGGGCCCACTTGGTGTATGCTTGGGCTGAGCTTGATCAATCCACGAGTAGAGGCATTTCTTGGCGTCAAACTCCAGGTTATGACGTGTTTTGGGCGTTCAACTCCGGATCATGACGTTTTTCTGGCGTTTAACTCCAGACAGCAGCGTGTATTTGGCGTTCAACGCCAAGTTACGTCGTCTTTCTTCGAATAAAGTATGGACTATTATATATTTCTGGAAAGCCCTGGATGTCTACTTTCCAACGCCGTTGAGAGCGCGCCAATTGGAGTTCTGTAGCTCCAGAAAATCCATTTCGAGTGCAGGGAGGTCAGATTCCAACAGCATCAGCAGTCCTTTTGTCAGCCTTCTTCAGAGTTTGCTCAAATCCCTCAATTTCAGCCAGAATTTACCTAAAATCACAGAAAAACACACAAACTCATAGTAAAGTCCAGAAATGTGAATTTAACATAAAAACTAGTGAAAACATCCCTAAAAGTAGCTCAAACTTACTAAAAACTATATGAAAACAATGCCAAAAAGCGTATAAATTATCCGCTCATCACAACACCAAACTTAAATTGTTGCTTGTCCCCAAGCAACTGAAAATCAAATAGGATAAAAGAAGAGAATATGCTATAAATTCCAGAATATCAATGAATATTAATTTAATTAGATGAGCGGGACTTGTAGCTTTTTGCTTCTGAACAGTTTTGGCATCTCACTTTTTCCTTTGAAGTTTAGAGTGATTGGCATCTCTAGGAACTTAGAATTTTGGATAGTGTTATTGACTTTCCTAGTTAAGCATGTTGATTCTTGAACACAGCTACTTATGAGTCTTGGCTGTGGCCCTAAGCACTTTGTCTTCCAGTATTACCACCGGATACACAAATGCCACAGACACATAACTGGGTGAACCTTTTCAGATTGTGACTCAGCTTTGCTAAAGTCCCCAGTTAGTGGTGTCCAGAGCTCTTAAGCACACTCTTTTGCTTTGGATCACGACTTTAACCATTCAGTCTCAAGCTTTTCACTTGGACCTTCATGACACAAGCACATGGTTAGGGACAGCTTGATTTAGCCGCTTAGGCCTGGATTTAATTTCCTTGGGCCCTCCTATCCATTGATGCTCAAAGCCTTGAATCCTTTTTACCCTTGCCTTTTGGTTTTAAGGGCTATTGGCTTTTTCTACTGCTCCTTCTTTTTCTATATACTCTTTTTAGCCATTTTTTTCGCAAGCTTTTCTTTTTCACTGCTTTTTCTTGCTTCAAGAATCAATTTCATGATTTTTCAGATCATCAATAACATTTCTCTTTGTTCATCATTCTTTCAAGAGCCAACAATTTTAACATTCATAAACAACAAGATCAAAAGACATATGCACTGTTCAAGCATTCATTCAGAAAACAAAAATATTGTCACCACATCAATATAATTAAACTAAATTCAAGAGCTATTTTCGAAATTTATGTACTTCTTGTTCTTTTGATTTAAAACATTTTTCTTTTAAGAGAGGTGAAGGATTAATGGAATTTATTCATAGCTTTAAGGCATGGTTACATACTAATGATCATGAAGTAAAGACACAAAACATAGATAAACATAATACTAAAAACCGAAAACAGAAAGAAATAAAGAACAAGGAATGAGTCCACCTGAGTGAAGGTGGCGCCTTCTTGAAGGTCCAATGGTGCTTTTTGAGCTCCTCTATGTCTCTTCCTTGTTTCTGTTGAATGATTCCTAATAATTTTGGTGTTCCTCCCCTTAGTTGCTTCCAATATTGTGTGGAGGAAAACTTATCCCCTGAGGTATCTCAGGGATCTCTTGATTTGCAGCCATATGTTATACCACTGAGCTATGACGGCTTATATTTTCCATCTCCCAAGACTCAGAGGTGGAAGCTTTTGTCTTCCCTTTGAGGTTTCTCTGGCCTTAGGTGCCATTAATGGTAATGGAAAAGCAAAAAAGCTATGCTTTTACCACACCAAACTTAAAATATTGCTCGCCCTCGAGCAAGAAAAGAAAGAAGAGAAGAAGAAGAAGAAAATGGAAGTGAATGAGGGGAGATGGATTCGGCTATATGGGTGGGATTGGGTGGGAAAGAGAAGTTGAATTGTAAAGGTAGGTGGGGTGTATGGGGAAGAGTGGATGGATGTAGGTAGTGAATGAAAAACAGAAGGGATGACCATGAATGGAGTGAGAGAGGGCGAGGTAGGTGGGGATCCTGTGAGGTCCACAGATCCTGAGGTGTCAAGGAATTCCATCCCTGCACCAAATAGGCATGTAAAATGCCTTGGCACACCATTCTGGCGTTTAAACGCCCATTGGTGCACATTCTGGGCGTTCAACGCCCATGTAAAGCATGTTTCTGGCGTTGAACGCCAGTTTGATGCTTGTTACTGGCGTTCAGCGCCGGTTTTTCCTCTCTGGGCACATTCCTGGCGTTCAGCGCCAGGATGTTGCTTGTTTCTGGCGTTCAGCGCTAGAATGGTGCTCTGTTCTGGCGTTGAACGCCGGCCAGATGCACCTTACTGGCGTTGAACGCCAGCCCGTGCGTCCTCCAGGGTGAAAAATTTTTTTTCTTCTGTTTTTGACTCTGTTTTTAATTTTTTTGATTTTTTCGTGACTCCTCATGATCATGTACCTAATAAAACACAAAATAACAATAAAATAAAAATTAGATAATTAAAATTGGGTTGCCTCCCAACAAGCGCTTCTTTAATGTCAATAGCTTGACAGTGGCTCTCATGGAGCCACAAGGTGATCAGGTCAATGTTAGTGTAGTCCCAACACCAAACTTAGAGTTTGGATATGGGGTCTGAACACCAAACTTAAAGTTTGGTTGTGGCCTCACAACACCAAACTTAGAGTTTGACTGTGTGGGCTCTTCTTGACTCTGAACTGAGAGAAGCTCTTCATGCTTACTCTCTTTTGTCACAGAGGGGTGGCCATGTGCCTTAAACACAAGGTAGTCCCCATTCAATTGAAGGACTAATTCACCTCTGTTGACATCTATCACAGCTTCTGCTGTGGCTAGGAAAGGTCTTCCTAGGATGATGCATTCATCATCTTCCTTCCTAGTGTCTAGGATTATGAAATCAGCAGGGATGTAAAGGCCTTCAACCTTTACTAACACGTCCTCTACTGTCCCATAAACTTGTCTAAATGACTTATCTGCCAATTGCAATGAGAACAAGGCAGGTTGTACCTCAATGATCCCCAGCTTCTCCATTATAGAGAGTGGCAAAAGATTTATCCCTGACCCTAGATCACATAGAGCTTTTTCAGAGCTCATGGTGCCTATGGTGCAAGGTATTAAGAACTTTCCAGGATCTTGTTTCTTTTGAGGTAGAGTTTTCTGAATCCAAGTATCCAGTTCATTAATGAGCAAGGGAGGTTCACTTTCCCAAGTCTCATTACCAAACAACTTGGCATTCAGCTTCATGATAGCTCCTAGATATTGAGCAAATTGCTCTCCAGTCACATCTTCATCCTCTTCAGAGGAAGAATAGTCTTCAGAGCTCATGAATGGCAGAAGGAGATTTAATGGAATCTCTATGGTCTCTGTATGAGCCTCAGATTCCTCTGGATCCTTAATAGGAAACTCCTTCTTGCTTGAGGGACGTCCCAGGAGGTCTTCCTCACTAGGATTTTCGTCCTCCTCCTCCCTTGTGCATTCGGCCACTTTGACTAAATCAATGGCCTTGCACTCTCCTTTTGGATTCTCTTCTGTATTGCTTGGGAGAATACTGGGAGGAGTTTCAATAACTTTCTTACTTAGCTGGCCCACTTGTGCCTCCAAATTTCTAATGGAGGATCTTGTTTCATTCATGAAACTGAAAGTGGCCTTTGACAGATCAGAGACAATATTGGTTAAATTAGAAGTGTTTTGTTCTGAATTCTCTGTCTGTTGCTGAGAAGATGATGGATATGGCTTACCATTGCTCAGCCTATTGCGTCCACCATTGTTAAAGCCTTGTTGAGGCTTTTGTTGATCCTTCCAGGAGAAATTTGGGTGATTTCTCCATGATGGGTTATAGGTGTTTCCATAAGGTTCACCCATGTAATTAACCTCTACCATGGCAGGGTTCTCAGGATCATAAGCTTCTTCAGAAGCTGCCTCTCTAGTACTGTTGGATGCATGTTGCAATCCATTCAGATTTTGAGAGATCATGTTGACCTGTTGAGTCAACACTTTGTTCTGAGCCAATATGGCATTCAGAGCATCAATTTCAAGAACTCCTTTTTTCTGAGGTACCCCATTATTCACGGAATTCCTCTCAGAGGTGTACATGAACTGGTTGTTTGCAACCATGTCAATGAGTTCTTGAGCCTCTTCAGGCGTTTTCTTCAGGTGAATAGATCCACCTGCAGAATGATCCAATGACATTTTCGAAAATTCAGAGAGACCATAATAGAATATATCTAATAGGGTCCATTCTGAAAACATGTCAGATGGACATCTTTTGGTCAGCTGCTTGTATCTTTCCCAAGCTTCATAGAGGGATTCACCATCTTTTTGTTTGAAGGTTTGAACATCCACTCTCAGCTTGCTCAGCTTTTGAGGAGGAAAGAATTTATCCAAGAAGGCAGTGACCAGCTTATCCCAGGAGTCCAGGCTATCCTTAGGTTGTGAATCCAACCATACTCTAGCTCTGTCTCTTACAGCAAAAGGGAAAAGCATGAGTCTGTAGACTTCAGGATCAACTCCATTCGTCTTTACGGTCTCACAGATCTGGAAGAACTCAGTTAAAAACTGATAAGGATCTTCAGATGGAAGTCCATAAAACTTGCAGTTTTGTTGCATTAATGCAACTAGTTGAGGCTTAAGCTCAAAGTTATTGGCTCCAATGGCAGGAATGGAGATGCTTCTTCCATCAAACTTGGACGTTGGCTTTGTGAAGTCACCTTGCATTCTCCTTGCATTATTATTATTATTATTTTCGGCTGCCATGTCCTTCTCTTGTTCGAAAATTTCTGAAAGGTTATTTCTGGATTGTTGTAATTTAGCTTCTCTTAATTTTCTCTTCAGAGTCCTTTCAGGTTCTGGATCAACTTCAACAAGAGTGCCCTTTTCCCTGTTCCTGCTCATATGTAAGAGAAGAAAACAAGAAAAGAAAGAGGAATCCTCTATGTCACAGTATAGAGACTCCCTTATGTTAGTAGAAGAAGAAAGGGGTTAGAAGAATGGAGATGGGGATTCGGATTTTTGGATGAAGAGAGGTGAAGAGAAGTGTTAGTAATTAAATAATTAAATAGAAGAAGAAAAGAGAAGGAAGATTTCGAAAATAATTTTTGAAAAAGAGGTTAGTAATTTTCGAAAATCAAAGACAAAATATAATTAAAATTAAAATTTAAAACAAAAAGAATTTTTGAAAAAGAGAGGGAGAATTTTCGAAATTTAGAGAGGGATAGGTAGTTAGTTGGTTTTGAAAAAGATAAGAAACAAACAAAAAGTTAGTTAGTTGATTTGAAAAAGATTTGAAATCAAATTTTGAAAAAGATAAGAAGATAAGAAGTTAGATAAGATATTTTGAAATCAAATTTTGAAAAAGATAAAGTTTTTGAAAAAGATAAGATAAAAAGATAAAAAGATTTTTAAGAAAAAGATATTTTGAAAAAGATTTAATTTTTAAAATTACTTAACTAACAAGAAACTACAAGATAAGATTCTAGAACTTAAAGATTGAACCTTTCTTAACAAGAAAGTAACAAACTTCAAATTTTTGAACCAATCACATTACTTGTTAGTTAATTTTCGAAAATTAGATATAAAAGATAAGAAAAAGATTTTGAAAATATTTTGAAAAAGATTTTTGAAATTTTCGAAAATTATAAAAAATGAAAAAGATATGATTTTTGAAAAAGATTTTGAAAAGATAAGATTTTTAAAATTGAAATTTTGACTTGACTTGTAAGAAACAACTAATTTTAAAAAAATTTTGACCAAGTCAACCCAAAATTTCGAAAATTTGGAGGAAAATAAGGAAAAGATATTTTTTTGATTTTTTGAATATTTTAATTATGAGAAAGAAAAACAACAAAAATACTCAATGCATGAAATTTTTAGATCAAAACAATGAATGCATGCAAGAATGCTATGAATGTCAAGATGAACACCAAGAACACTTTGAAGATCATGATGAACATCAAGAACATTATTTTGAAAAATTTTTTATGCAAAGAAAACATGCAAGACACCAAACTTAGAAATCTTTAATGCATGGAAAATATGAATGCAAAAGTGCACAAGAAAAACAAGGAAAGACACAAAATAAGAAAACATCAAGATCAAACAAGAGGACTTATCAAGAACAACTTGAAGATCATGAAGAACACTATGAATGAATGAGATTTTCGAAAAATGCAAGAAAAATTTTTAAAAGCATGCAATTGACACCAAACTTAAAAATTAACACAAGACTCAAACAAGAACACAAAATATTTTTGATTTTTATGATTTTCTAATTTTTTTGTATTTTTATTACTTTTTGTTTTCGAAAACATTTTTGGAAAAATGAAAAAGAAAGAAAAAAATTTTTTTTGAAAAAGTTTTTGAAAAGAAAATTACCTAATCTGAGCAACAAGATGAACCGTCAGTTGTCCATACTCGAACAATCCCCGGCAACGGCGCCAAAAACTTGGTGGACGAAATTGTGATCATCAATATTGGCTCTTTAGCATATACACAAAAACTATTGTGTCTCTTAGTTAAATTCACAACTCCGTTCAACTAACCAGCAAGTGTACTGGGTCGTCCAAGTAATAAACCTTACGTGAGTAAGGGTCGATCCCACAGAGATTGTTGGTATGAAGCAAGCTATGGTCACCTTGTAAATCTCAGTCAGGCAGATTAAAATGGTTTATGGGTTTCGAAAATAAAGATAAAAGAATAGATTAAATAAAAGGATAGAAGACTTATGCAGATTCATTGGTGGGAATTTCAGATAAGCGAATGGAGATGCTGCATGGCTCAAGGACGCCTGCTCTCCTACTGCTTCTACTCAATCCTTCTTACTCCTTTCCATGGCAAGCTTTGTATAGGGGTTCACCATCAGCTGTGGCTACTTTCAATCCTCTCGGGAAAATGATCCTATGCGGTTGTCAGTCGCACGGCTAATCGTCTGGAGGCATCACCCATGGTTGATGGCTACATCCCATCCTCGCAGTGAAAACTAATGCTCACGCACTCTGTCACAGTACGGCTAATCACTGGTTGGTTCCCGCTCCTACTGGAATAGAATCCCTTGATTCTTTTGCGTCTGTCACTAACGCCCAGCAGGTTGCAAGTTTGAAGCACGTCACAGTCATTCATTACCGGAATCCTACTCGGAATACCACAGACAAGGTGAGACTTTCCGGATTCCCAGGATCCTACTCGGAATACCACAGACAAGGTGAGACTTTCCGGATCCTCATAAATGCCGCCATCTATCTAGCTTATACCACGAAGATTCTGTTGGGGAATCTAAGAGATACACATTCAAGCTCTGTTGCATGTAGAACGGAAGTGGTTGTCAATCACGCGCGTTCATAAGTGAGAATGATAATGAGGGTTACTTATCATCACATTCATCATGTTCTTGGGTACGAATGAATATCTTGGAATAAGAATAAGAGAGATTTGAATAAAAGAAAATAGAATTGCATTAATACTTGAGGTACAGCAGAGCTCCACACCCTTAATCTATGGTGTGCAGAAACTCCACCGTTGAAAATACATAAGTAAAAGAGGTTCAGGCATGGCCGAATGGCCAGCCTCCCTAACGTGATCAATGATCTCCTAAGATGAAGAATAAAACAAAACTGAGACCAAAGATGTCTAATACAATAGATAAATGTCCTATATATACTAGACTAGCTACTAGGGTTTACATGAGTAAGTATTTGATGCATAAATCCACTTCCGGGGCCCACTTGGTGTATGCTTGGGCTGAGCTTGATCAATCCACGAGTAGAGGCATTTCTTGGCGTCAAACTCCAGGTTATGACGTGTTTTGGGCGTTCAACTCCGGATCATGACGTTTTTCTGGCGTTTAACTCCAGACAGCAGCGTGTATTTGGCGTTCAACGCCAAGTTACGTCGTCTTTCTTCGAATAAAGTATGGACTATTATATATTTCTGGAAAGCCCTGGATGTCTACTTTCCAACGCCGTTGAGAGCGCGCCAATTGGAGTTCTGTAGCTCCAGAAAATCCATTTCGAGTGCAGGGAGGTCAGATTCCAACAGCATCAGCAGTCCTTTTGTCAGCCTTCTTCAGAGTTTGCTCAAATCCCTCAATTTCAGCCAGAATTTACCTGAAATCACAGAAAAACACACAAACTCATAGTAAAGTCCAGAAATGTGAATTTAACATAAAAACTAGTGAAAACATCCCTAAAAGTAGCTCAAACTTACTAAAAACTATATGAAAACAATGCCAAAAAGCGTATAAATTATCCGCTCATCACAAACCCAATAAAAATAAATAACCGAAGTATTCAAACCTCGGTCGTCTTCTCAAGGAATTGTAGGGAAGTATGATTTATTATTGGTTATGGAAAAATGTACATTTTTTTGGATTTTTGAAATAGGGAACATGTAATTTAAATGGCAAGGAAAATAAATTCATAATTAAGAAAACTCTCGGTAAGGTATGAAAATTGGAATTCCTATCCTAGTTATCCTTATCAGGTGTGATGAAATTGGATTTTAATCCCACTTGATCAGCCTTTACTAAACAAAGGAAGGTCAAGTGGACTAATTAGCTTGATCCTCAAGTCCTAGTCAATCCTTATGGAAGGACTAGCTTTAGAGTGATCCAGATCAATCAGTAATTCCAATTTCAATCAACAGCTGAGTTTGATAACTCAAGTGTCTCCAATTAATCAACCAAAGCTAAGAATGTAAAAAGCTAAATAGAATCATAGTTTTGAAATATCTCAAATTGCATTAATAAAAGAAAATCAATCCAAACATAAAGAGTTCATAAACCAAATTGAGAAATTAAGTAAAAGGAACATTGAACCTGAAAATTGAGAAGAAGAAATCCTAATTCTTTTAAGAGGAATCCTAATCCTAAATCCTAAGAGAGAGAGAGGAGAGAACCTCTCTCTCTCTAAAAACTATATCTAAATTATGAAAAGTGAATTATGAAAGTTGTATATGTTGTTCTCCCTGATGAATGGATGGATTCCCCACTTTATAGCCTCTAATCTGTGCTTCTAAACTTGGATCTGGGCCAAAAGATGGTTCAGAAATCGCTAGGAGTGTTTTCTGCAATTTTTGAATGTGGCGTCTGTCACGCGTACGCATGGGTCACGTGTTCACGTCATCTGAAGTTTTGCTCTTCCGCGCGTCTGCGCCAGTTACGCGTCCGCGTCAATTGCGTTCTACGCTAGGCACGCGTCCGCGTCGTTTGTGTTTTGTGCTAAGCACGCGTCCGCGTCGTTCACGCGTTTGCGTCGCTGCTTTTTCTTCAAAACTCTATTTTTGTGCTTTCCTTCTAGTTTTATATGTCTCCTTTTTGTCCTCTAAGTCATTCCTGCTCTATGAAACCTAAAAATTCTGAACACACAAATCATGGCATCGAATGGTAATAAAGGATAATTAAATTTAATATTTTTAAAGCATAGGAAACATGTTTTCACATAAATCATAAAATGAGGAAGGAATAGTAAAACCATGCAATTTACATGAATAACTGGGTGAAGATTTGATAAAAACACTCAATTTAAGAACAAGATGACTCATAAAATAGGGGTTTATCAACCCTTTTTGGCTACAAGAAAGACCCTCATTGATATGCAAAAAAGGAAAGTGACACTGAGAGTCAATGAAGACAAATTCGTACTAAATGTTGTCAAGGCCATGCAATATCCTGACACCCAAAAGAAATGTTTGAGGATTGATATCATCGATCCCCTGGTGGAAGAGGTACATGCAGTTGAGAGACTCAAGGAGGAGCTAGATGACATCCTTAAGGATGACACGCCGACATAGAGGTACCAGGAGAACATGAGGAATCGTTAAAAGCTCCTAAAGTGGAAGATGGACCTCCCAAACTCAAGCTCAAGCCATCACCATCATCCTTGAAATATGTGTTTCTTAGAGATGGTGACACTTATCCAGTGATCATAAGCTCTGCTCTAGAGCTGCAAGAAGAACAAGCACTGATTCAAGTGCTAAAGACCCATAGAACAGCTCTTGAGTAGACCATAAGTGACTTAAAGGGAATTAGCACTACTCAGTGCATGCATAAAATCAGGCTAGAAGAAGATGCTAAACCAGTGGTGCAACCACAGAGGCGACTGAATCCAGCAATGAAGGAAGTAGTTCAGAAAGAATTCATAAAACTATTAGAGGCTGAGATTATTTACCCCATCTCAGATAGCCCTTGGGTAAGCCCTGTCCAAGTTGTACCCAAGAAAGGCAGGATGACAGTGATCCACAATGAGAAGAACAAACTGATTCCTACGAGAACAGTTACAAGATGGCGTATGTGTATTGACTATAGAAGACTCAACAACGCCACAAGAAAGGATCATTTTCCCCTACCATCCATAGATCTGTCCTGGAGAGACTGGCTGGGCATGCATTCTACTGCTTCTTAGATGGGTATTCAGGCTACAATCAAACTGCAGTAGATCCTCAGGATCAAGAACATACAACATTCACATGCCCATATGGAGTGTTTGCTTACAGAAGAATGCCATTTAGCCTCTGTAATGCACCTGCTACCTTTCAAAGGAGTATACTCTCCATTTTCCCAAAAATGGTTCAGAAATTCCTGGAAGTATTAATGGATGATTTCTCAGTCTTTGGTGATTCCTTTGCTTCTTTCCTTAACCATCTAGCCCTAGTTTTGAAACGATGCCAAGAAACTAACCTGCTTTTAAACTGGAAAAAAATGCCACTTTATGGTGACTGAAGGCATTGTTCTTGGACATCGGATTTTAAATAAGGGAATAGAGGTCGATCAGGCCAAGGTGGAAGTAATTGAATGATTAACACCACCCACTAATGTTAAGGTAATCAAAAGTTTCTTAGGACATGCAGGTTTCTACAGGAAGTTTATAAAAGACTTCTCCAAAATTGCAAAACCCCTGTGCAATCTCTTAGATACTGACACTCCTTTTGTTTTTAGCGAGGATTGCCTGTATGCCTTCGAAACTCTAAAAGAAAAGCTTATCTCTGCACCTGTCATTTCTGCACCCAACTGGGACCTACCATTCGAACTGACGTGCGATGCTAGTGATTATGCAATTGGTGCAGTCATTGGACAGAGCCATGATAGGATCTTGCACGTTATTTATTATGCCAGTCATGTTTTAAATGATGCACAAAAGAACTACACCACCACAGAGAAGGAGCTACTTGCGCTAGTCTATGCCATTGACAAGTTTAGATCCTATTTAATAGGCTCTAAGGTCATTATCTATACTGACCATGTTGCTCTCAAGTACCTTCTCTTCAAGCAGTTCTCTAAACCAAGATTGATAAGATGGGTATTACTCCTGCAAGAGTCTGACATAGAGATCAGGGACAGGAAGGGATCAGAAAATCAGGTGGCTGACCACTTGTCCCGGATTGAACCTATAACAGGGACGTCCCCTCCCACTACTGAGATATCCGAGACCTTCCCTGATGAACAATTCTTTACAGTATGCAAGGCTCTTTGATTTGCAGACATTGCAAATTACAGGGCAATAAGGTTCATTCCTAAGGAATACAATAGACAGCAAGTTTGGAAACTCATCCATGATGCTAAGTGCTACTTGTGGGATGAACCATATTTTTTCAAAAGCTGCTCGGATGGTATAATCCGTCGTTGTGTATCTGAGAAAGAAACGCAGAAAATCCTATGGCATTGTCATGGCTCAGATTATGGAATTTGGAGGCGAGCGAACACTCTTCAAGGACTCTCGGGAGTTTGTCCACAACTGAGATAGTCGTCAACGGGCTAGAAATCTCCCTCACAATCATGAAATGCCTCAACAAGGGATCTTAGAAATTGGGGTATTTGATGTATGGGACATAGACTTCATGGGGCTTTTTCCACTCTTATTCTCAAACACATTCATCCTTGTGGCAGTAGACTATGTGTCTAAATGGGTTGAAGTAATTACATCACCCACTAATGACACTCAAGTGGTGATGAAATTCCTCTAGAAATATATTTTCAACAAATTCGGCATCCCAAGGACACTGATTAGTGATGAAGACAGTCATTTCTGTAATAAACACCTCGACTCCATCCTGCACTGTTATGGTGTTCGCCATAGAGTGTCAACTCCCTACCATCCACAGACAAATGGACAGGCCGAAGTCTCCAACAGGGAGCTCAAAAGAATTATGAGGAGAACAATGAGCACCTCCAGGAAGGACTGGGCAAGAAAGGTTGACGATGCCCTTTGGACGTATAGAACAGCTTTCAAAACCTCTATTGGGATGTCACCCTACTAGCTGGTCTATGACAAAGCATGTCATTTACCAGTGAAATTGGAACACAGGGCCTACTGGGCAACCAGATTCCTCAACTTTGATGCCAAGGCTGCAGGAGAAAAAAGACTACTCCAGCTAAATGAGTTGGATGAATTTCGACAAGCTGCATTTAACAATGCTAAAACTTACAAGGAAAGGGCCAAGAATTGGCACTATAAAAAGATCTATTGCAAAGTCTTCGAGCCTGGCCAGAAGGTTTTACTTTTCAATTCCAAACTCAAGCTCTTCCCTGGGAAGCTAAAGTCACGATGGACTGGACCTTTGTGGTCACTAATGTATCACCTTATGGTCATATAGAACTCCAAGACAGACACTCTGATAAAAGATTTATAGTGAATAGACAGAGAGTCAAGCATTACCTGGGGGATAATCTTGAGCAAGAAAGCTCTACACTACTGCTAACATGACAGCAGTCAAATCCATCTATTGACGGTAATGAAGTGCTTGTTGGGAGGCAATCCAACCATAAATAGCATATTATTATTTTTGTTCTTTTGTTTATTCTCATTTAAATCCATTTCAAGTTCATTTCCCATTAATTTTCATAGTTTCAGTTGCCTTTTAAAGTTTGCGGTCATGCGCAACACTTAAAATAGAGACAGAGATTTTAGAATTGAAAATAGAACACCCTGGGGAGAGCCCCTTGCTGGCGTTGAACACCAGACAAGGAGGAAGAGGGCGTTCAACTCCCACTCAAGAATGCAAGACTCAGTTATTCAGTTTCAATATCAAATCATTTCCAATGTCAACATTTTCAAAATTAAATCATTTCCAATGTCAACTCAGTTTCAATATTAAATCATTTTTAATATTAAATCATTTCTGAATATCAATTCACTTTCAATATCAAATCAACTCCAAAACCCAAGAAAACAATTTAACAAGTCAACCAAGAAACCAGAATACTTAACCTTTTCAAATAGTCAATAAATTAACTACGCAAACAATTACATTCATCCAGAGCAACTCAGTTCAATCCATAAGATTTGCAAAAATCACAAAAAAAATTATATCGATATCCAGTTATAACAATTCTTGTAAATAAACTGAGTTTAAGAAAAAGTCCATACCTCAAATAGTCGAAATTCGAAAGTTATAAAATGCGTCGAAACCCCTTTCTATCGACCTGCAACAGCAGCAGCTGCAACTACAGTGGAAGGAAGAATGGCTACGTAGAAGTGGAAGGAAGCATACAAAATGGGAGATTTCATGTAGAAAACAAAGGAAAAGAACACATTACAATGTGCGTACGCACACCTTCCTGTGCATACGCACAAGTGAAATTTCAGCTAGTGTGTGTACACATATAACTTTATGCGTATGCACAAGTCCTGATGCGTGACTTCATTAAAAAGTCAAGTGGATTGCGATTTTGGGAGCCTCTTGGCCCAATTTTGAAGGATCTGAAGCTGAATTGGAGCCTATATCAAAGGGACAACATTCCATAACAAGGGGGACATTATTACACACACATACAACATTATTAGGAGTAGGAGTAGGTTTAGAGTATTTTGCTCTCAATTCTCTCTTAGGATTTAATCAGGGTTTATAGTAGAAGTAGCTCAATTACAATTTTGATCTTGGATTATAGCTTGCCCTGTAAGTAGCCTTTAATTCTCTCTTTAGTTACACTACATTCACTCTTGCTTTCTTATATATAATAGAAGTTATTTTGTTGGTTTATCCAATTTTGATTTCTTGAATTTTTTGTTGATGAATTTGATGTTTTATGATTTATATATGCGTTGTTGAGTTTTCGTTGTTGATTTTGTGCATAGATTGGTTATAGTTTTCACTATCTTTTGCAATTTGCTATGTTTTGCTTTTATGCCCACCAAGTGTTTGTGAAAATGCCAATTATGAATATTGAGTAGATTTTCACTTCTTGGCTTGGGAAATGAGTAACTAGGATACTAGAGTCATAATGTTCGACATTTAGTACTAATTTTGGATTGTTAGTTGCTCTCACTACAAGAAAATAAGCTTTCTGCCACGCTTTTAAAGCGTGCCGAAAAGTGCAAAAAAGCGTACCAATAGCTTTTCGCCACGCTTTTTGAGCTATCGGCATGCTTTTGAAAGGGTCACATCCGCCAACGTGCCGGTTGCTCTATCGGCACACTTTTGTAGATCTATCGGCACGTTTTTTTTTGTTAGCACGCTTTCATATCTTAGTACGCTTAAAAAGCGTGGCTATAGGTCTTAACCTATAAGTACGCTTGAGAAGCATACCGATAAGTGTACATATCGCCACACTTTTAAAGCGTGCCCAGAAGGTTGGTTTTAGGTACACTTCAAAAGCGTGCCGATAAGGAACAATAAGGCTACGCTTTTAAACGTACCTAGAAATGAGCCTATTTCCACGCTTTAAAAGCATGGCTGTATTATTATCAAATTAAAAAAAACTATTGCCACATTTTAAAAGCGTGGCTATATCCTTATCAAATTAAAAAAATTAGTATACACTTTTTTACATGCACTCTAATACACTCCAAAAATAATAAAGAAAAAACATTAACAACAATATGTAAATGTCATTTAAAAAATTAATCGATAAAAAGTAATATTACATCAATAGAATTCAAACCAAATTAGCCCTGTCATCTCTATACATGCAACGACAGTGTACATGAAATTTACAAACAAACAAAAATAAATTTCTAAAAAAGAAATTAAGAAATGTCATTGAATCACCCCAAGCTTGTACTAGGCCTTCCTCGGATAAAGGAACCAAATGGAAAGCTCCACAATACACTTCACGAATAATCTGCAAGTATGATCATATGAATAACGAAAAAATAGAAGGTAAGCAAATTATAAAGCATCTTGCCATGATGAATATTAAAGAAAGGAATCATAAAAAAATATATAAGACTTGGAATAAGGGTGTGTCACATTTTCATATTGAAATATGTGACATGCACAAGTTGATCACATGCAATTCGCCCCCACTATTCCAGAAAGATAATTCTAAAGATATGCATATAAAATTCTGAGTTCAACCATTTTGTATAATTTTATTATAATCTCTGAAATATCTTGGAATAAGTTGCAAATAAATAGTAACCATAGTAACCTAGCATGGAGGGAAAGCAACGTGACATACCTCTTTCGGAAGTAAATTAGGGTGTGAGACGTCCAAGTGCAGGCCAACTGCAACAACAATATATAGAAAAGGCTCAAGCATCTCTCTATTAATATCAGAAATAAAAATAAGTATGTATAAAAATCACTAATACCAATTTATCCCCAACTTCTATCAATCTTTCCATATCCCTAAAAAAACACCACCAATACAACAACAGGAAAATAAGCGGATTCTTATCAAGTGGTCACCAAATTCATACTTAACTAAATAGCCACCAAGAGCCACCAACTGTGTATTTCTTAATCAAATAGTCACCAAATTCATACTTAATTAACAAACAAGAAAATAAGTTGATTCTTATCAAGTGAGGATGATGAAGTTAATGATAATTCCTTTTATTTTCCAAACACTTTGATAAAAGAAAAAAATTATTTCACTATAAACAAAACTTACTTTTAATTTTTCTCAAACGACTGTAGAAAGAGCAAATAAAATATAATAACTAAGTTATAAATCAGAAATTGCACAATGAAATAACAAAAAGCAAAGAAGGGCAACAAAAGAAATCAAACCATCTAGCTCAAATTGAAAAAAAAAAACTTAAAGTGAAGTAGTTGTAAATTTTGACCAAATATCTGAGCTCAAGATCCACTAGGAAATTTTATAACTTTTTTTGGGATTTTTTCAAAACCATAGTAAAGCATTTTTGTGATTTACCTGTTCTCTCTGTCCCTGAGGGAAATTGAAAACTCTTCTCATTCCCCCCAAACTGATGTTACTAATGTTAGCAAAATATCTGCCAAACAGGACCCAGCATGTTACTAACGTTAGCAATAAACACATATGAAAATGAAATTAAGAAAAACCTAAACTAAACCCAGCAAAATATCTGCCAGTTAAAAGGCTAATATTAACCTCCATTCTGTCATACCTGGTCAATGTGTGGTGGAATTTTCTTTATTTCAATTCCAAATTCTTGTTCAATCTTATATCAGTACAAAAGACAGAATGCATAATAAATCTATAGCATATACAGTTGAAATGCATTAAGTTATTAGACTGTAAATTACATACAAATTAAAGTGGTCCCAATAAGTGATCAAGTTAACTGCTAAACCAAGATGCCCAAAGCTCCCTAAGCGACTGGCCTGTATATCCGTCTATGATCCGTTAGAACAGAAAATCAGTGTCAAGGCAAATAAATTAGGAAGGGAATGAGGAAAAATCAGTATACCCTATGGAGATAAGTTTCTGAATTCTTGGGAAAATCAAAATTAATAACTATAGAATGTTGGAATTTTGGGGACAAAAGCTTATCAGCCTGAAACCAAACAAAAAGCAATGTAAAAAAAGGGATTAGGAACCAACTCTTACTACTAAAGAAACAGAATGAACATATGAAGAGAATAGAATTAAAAATTTGTTTGTTCTCATTTAAAAGGATTACAACTTTTCAAATAGTTTATGCATGTCAACCACTTTTATAAATGAGTAGAAGTTGAGGCAAAAAAGTATTTACCTCATCCATAACATGATTAGTTCCCATTAGTTTGAATCATGGCAACAAAGCCAACATCAACACATATATAATCTAAACTAGGACAAAATCCTAAAAACATGAGAAAAAAATATTATAGTAAAAATTTATGCCCATTGAAGCAAGCTTGTTTCATGAGAAGTTCATTCAAACTGGCCTTGAACTACAATAAATATGATAGTCCTCTCAATCGATCTCATGGGAATCTAATAGAAAGATAAAGGTAAGAGGAAGAAGTCAAACCTTAAATAACATTATTATCCTGTTTTGCCTGTCCCATTTTTAGCCCTTGCAAGAATGTCACTACCAGTAAGAGCAATTGGAATGCTTTCTTCTTGGATAGGAGAAGGCCTTTCAAAACCCTTCTCATATATTCCCATGAGCAACTCTCGCTTCAAAAAATAATTCTCAAATTCATTTCTTTTAGTTGCTGTCACATCTTAGGAAATAAAATTAAAGCAGATTCAATACCAACACTGGAATATATAACATAGAAATTACCTGCAAATCTTATAACCATAGAACCTTAAGTGGCTTACCCATAAATGGTATCATTAATTATGCCTTTCAAGTGGATATTGGAAACGTGTAAATATGAAAAAACAAAATCGCATTGCAACAGAAAATCTAGCTCTGAAATTTTGTAAATGCCAATGATTGTACTAGTTAATTAAGATCAGTTTATCTCAATTTCTCAGCAATTTAAGTAAATTAGTTAAATCAATTTTTATAGTAAAAACAATGAACTGAATGCCTAATAGAGAGCAGGAATTAGGATATTAAAAATGACATCGGTAAATTAAAAAAGAAGCAAGTTAAATTCTATGACCAAAACTTCAAGAAGCATTTCATTATAAATTCACTGATATTATTTTTAGTTTAATCCCCTCCTCCCTTAGTGAAGATCAAGACTGCTGTTGATCCTGAAAACTTTTTCAGGAATGAACAAAGCATTCCCACCAATCCAAGTAAGCACCTTAGGGAAACTATTTTAGTGTATCCACGGTCACATTAATACTCTTTTTAAAAAAAAAAACTTTGATAATTTGATGCTTGATCATCTATTAGCCCCAAGTATATATAGGTTGTAGGACTCATGTTTGAACGTATTGTCTTGCAGGTGGTGGTACACCATTTAACCGCAACCTAGGTAGAAAACTCATGGTAAAGGGGATAGGGTTACTCATCCTAGAACTCTTTATTATAAGATTATTGTACTTTGTTTAATAAGCATACATGGCCAATTTGCCCTTTGAATAATTGATCTAGCTTTATTGTAAATAGATAATGTAAATTGAAAATTCTATTTAATAAATTTATTATTTTTATTGTTTAATTTCAATTTTCTTTTATAAAATTCTAAAGCTAGAAAAGACTGAATGAGAATCAAAAATAAAAATATAAACCAAATTTACCCTTAATTTTCTCAAAATGACTGTTTATTTGCTAAAAATCTATGATTAAATTTTTTATATATTAATAAGGTTCTATACAAATTAAGTTTATGACTAAAAGAGTACATATGTCCACTATAAAAGAATTGGAGCACATTATATGAAAATTAACACACAAAACAGGACAAATTAAAACAACAACCCTCTAACACTTAGCTATTAGCTGACACCAAAATACACTATCAATATTAGCAGACGAATAATGACAATTATAACAACAAATGAATAATAATCTAAATGATCCAATTTTAGCATTAACAAATCAAAGCATTAAAGGTTGAATTTCAGCAACTGCAAATAATATCAATTTAAAATATCAAATATTCGATGTTTAAGAGAGAGAGAAAAAAGAGGTTGAGTGAATTCGTTGTTGAAGTAAGGTATAGAGAGTGAATCTTAGGGTTTTTAGAGCGTTAGTGTGTAATAGGGGAGAAATTGGCATTAAAAAGAAGTAACAATGATAAAAATTACTCACGACAAAGCTGTCTAGTTCTCTTGCTGCTGCAGCTGAGACCAGAGGATTTTATTTATAGCATTTGGTACAATCCACGCCAATGCCACACATGCAACAAAAAATGGAGTTGCAAATCAGTCATCGTAGCCACAGCAACACCGGTAGATACCACCGTTAATGCTATAGCCTGTAAAGCGACAAATAATATACTAGGCATTTCAATCTAAAATGAGATAAGCAACAAATAATATACTAGGCATTTGAAGAAATCATGGTTAGTTCCAAATTCAATCTCAATTTACTTAGTTTAGCTTTGTTGTAAATTAGTGCCACATACAAATGCTAAAAGTTAACCCACCTAACCGAAACTTATGCTTCAACTACATTGTAGTTATAGTCTGTTAAGTGAACTTAAAATACAAAGCTTTACAACATAAAAGGACTTGGAAAAAAACTAATCTTAGAAAATTATTAATAAGCAAACCTTGACAGAATATAGATCAATAACAGTAGGAATGTGTTCTATGGCCTCATCAATTTTGGAAAGAGCAACTTCATATTGGCCTTGTATGTCATATTGCTGCACCGGCAAAAATCCTCATAAATAGGCCAAAATAAAAGGGGAAGAAAAGATAGTCAAGAAACCAATATAAAAACTAGCTACAGACCTGAGCCAACAAAAACAAAGTCCACATAAGAGTTAAAGGGGTTTCTTTTTTCACCCTGTATAAATTATAAAAATGAGTAAGTCACCAAAAAGAAGAAAAGAACTCTTAACGTATTATGAGGGGTTTTGTGATTTATTTGTAATGGAACTCCCTGGAGAGAATACAAAAGAAAGAAATCACAATCAACTTGGAAAAACCTGAACGAGGCATAATTTGAAGCTGAAAAGAAACTTGAATACCTTAGTTAGGAGAGGCCTAATGTAATTATCTGCTGGTGCTCTAAATTTGTCACCTTGCAAAAAATCTGGAGGTATTCTCTACCAAACAAGATTCAGCAAAGAATGAACTCAGAATGAGCACCTCATATCAGTAGCTGAGCACTACTACAGCTGCAGCAGAACAGAACCAAATGTCAAGAAATTAAAAAAAAAAACTAAACCAAATATCATATAGAACAAAAAATAGAAATATATAAAAATCAAGAATAATGAAGAACCAAGAAAATCAAAACAAAAAATCAAACTCAAAAACAAATAATCAGATAAAAAAAAATTGACCAAATAATTTACCACAGCGCTGCGAATGCTGAAGGTGGTTGACGGAGGTGCGACAAGTGAGGGAGAGGGAGACGGCGGCGCGACGGCTTCAGAGAGGGAGATGGCAACGCGACGGGTGCTGAACCATGGAGGGAGGAGCGACAATTGAGGGTTTGCGGTACCGAGTGTGCGTCGACGGAAGGTTTGCGATAGGGAGTGAGCGCCGAGGGAGGCTTTACCAGAGTGAGTCACCGCCGAAGGAGGGACAGAAGTTTACAGGAGAGACAGAAGGAGCGCGGACATAGGGAGCACCGACAGAGGTGGCACCTACGGAGAGGTTGCGACAGAGGGTTGGAACGAGGTTGACCAACGAGTGTTATTGGGGGAGAGAGTAAGAGCACGGATGATGAGCAGCTCTATGTTAGGTGAAGATTGCTGCCGCCATTGGGGCGATGAGCTCAGCTTTTCACTTTTCAAGGAATTGTTAGGAAGAAGTGCGTGAGTTTCGAAGAAAGGAAGGAGTGTTGTTAGGGCATTGTTGTGTAAAACTGTGTTTCGAAGAAAGAGGGGTGGAAAATTTTTTTTTTGGTTTTAGAACTTTATGGCCACTCTTTTAAACCGTGTCGAAAGAGTTAGAGGAAATGGCCACGCTTTTAAAAATGTGACGATAATGAAACCATTTTGCCATGCTTTTTAAGCGTGCCGGTTTCTCTCAAAGCGTGGCACAAAAAAGCGTGGCCGAATTTCAAATCAGTGGCCACCCCCAAAAAAGCGTGCCGATTTCTCTCTATGGCCACACTTTTCAAGCGTGGCAAAAAAAGCGTGGCCAAATCACAAATTAGTGGCCACCCTCGCAAAAGCGTGGCCATTGACCACTTTTGGGCACACTTTAAAAGCGTGGCAAGAAAAAGTGTACCGACAGGCTTTTTTTCTTGTAGTGTCTTATTTCCACTAACGCTAGCTTTTTACTAAGTTAATTAGTAAGTTAGGTAGGATTTGTGGATTAAGGCCTGTTATGCTCTCTTGACTTATCCTCGATGTTAGGGTTGACGAAGTGAGATTAACTCATTATAATTGTCATAGTTGTGGTTATGACAAGGATAGAATTCCTTAACTCTCATTCTCAAGTCAAAGTTCTTTTATGAATTAAATCACATTTTCACTAGTTTTGATTTTGTTTTCTTTTAATTTGCATTAATTGTCTTTTGATCCATTGTTAGTTTATTTATTCTTTAGTTCTTTTAAATTCCCGTTCCATGCTTGAAAACCCCTTTATTTCACAACCAAAAGTGTGCACACCTAATTGCTAGTCCGAGGGAAGACGACCTGAGATTTAAAACTCCCGGTTATTTGTTTTGATTGTGACATCTTTATTCTAAACTTTGATTGCGAAGATCGATTGTCGGTTTGGACTATGCTTACAACGAAACAATTATTTTTCTCGAGAAATTCTAAGCCGGCATAAATCTTTCTCTATCAATCCTCTTATGACAATTCTTAAAAATTCCTTACTGAGAACCAGCGAGGACGATGTTCTCACCCCCTACAAATTTTTCTTTTCAGGATGGACGAAGAGTTAAGGATTTTCTTTCGAGCATCTGATTGTATTCTATATTATTGTATATACAGTTATAGTTTTTCCTCGTTTTATTATTATATTTGTAAGAGAGATAGGAGTTGTAATGATATGTATGTATGTATATTTGTAAGTTACTTGTATAAAGAAGTCCTATATATATATATATATATATATATATATATATATATATATATAAGGATTGTGATTTGAATTGAGTTTTATATGCATGTTTGACTGAAATAAAAAATACGTCCGGTTTTTTAGAGAAAACAACAATATAATTTTGAGTTAAAGGCTCATATCTTATTATTAAATATATGGAAGTCGTCGTAATATTTTTACTATCATAGTGGCACAGCTGAAAGCATGACATTCTGATGGTGACGGTGTTATAGGCACCCAATGCCCAGCATCCATGTTCAAGTAGGGCGCCCATGATCCCAAAGTAGAGTGCCTAAGTGGGGTACCCATGATGTATAGAGTGTGCGCCCAGCACCCATGGAAACCCAGAGTGAGGGTGTCTGACGTCAAAATTTTTTGTGTTTCCACTGAGCTTCTAACGTCATATAAACACATTGTTATATATCAAACAAATCTATCATCAACCAAGCATCAAATACAACTAATTCGTAATTAATTTACCGAACCTTACGTCTCGGTGTTAGCTAATAAAAATTGGTTCTTCTCAGATGATCTTTAACTCACGTTCTTCCTAGTTTTAGTCAAAATAACGTTTAAACCACTATATACATAATAATCAAAGTTCAAGTTCAAGAAGAAAATTCTCACTTGCCGAATCTTGTACGGTTATAAAAAGGAGAAAGAAACGTATACTTTAATCCGTTTAAAATCTTCGTTAGAGTTTTTGAATTGAACGACTGAGCCTCAGAAACTTGTTGGCTATGGCAGTTTCACTTTTTCTCTCGCTCTCCCTCTTCGTATTACATGTATAAAAAGGAAAAAATAAATAAAAGTAACTCTAAAAAGTCAATATAAATAAAAGAGCAAACAGGAGGTGGCAAAATTATAACGGATTGAACCCCGAGGTGATTACTCACTGGCTTCGGTAATAAAAAATATTTTAAGATGATAATTACTAAAACTAAATATATTAGATTACAAATAATTATATTACTAGAATAAATATATGAACTACTAGTATAAATGATATTAATAATAAAAGTGTCGGCATTAATTCGTACTGATAGATTTTGGGTTTAGTTATTATATTATTATTATAAAATATTACTATAATAAAATATTACTTTCTAAAATATCATTATAATTAAAATATTATTATCTTCGAAATCAGTTCGTTAAACAAAATCTAAACCGTGTTATTCGATTTTTTTTTAATTTCTAGCCGTAGTGTTCGAACATGCAGTTTCTCGCTAATTTAGTAACTGATAACGTGAGGAAGTGTTTGATGGTGCAATGCCTATACAATAGAGGTATCTGCTTCGCAAATTCTGTAAAGAATTCTATTTCACCGACAACAAAGTCGTTTATACAGTAACTTTTCAAGAATATATGGTCCGATTTTGGAGTGTATCACTCAATCACTTGGTGTTTTGCTTGAATCACGAATTATTTAATTGTAATCTTTGATTATTATCAATCTATTAATATCTACAATACCCATAAAAAATATAACAAAAAATTATTAATTATATTTATCATCACAAAATAATTTATCAATTCTTGACTCAACATATATATGCATCAACATAAAAGCATACCTACATTTGAAGGCGCAAAAGACGACATTTTAGAATCAAGATAAGGATTTGACAACCCCAACCGAGAGAGGAATTTACACGATTGGAGGCAACTAGATAGATACCATTCTTCTTTTTCTTTTATTGGACTAACCTCACTTAATGTCATTGAATAAATAATGCTTTTAAGCTAACCCAATATATAAAGCACTCAATCATGACTAAAAAATTTCTATTAAATCAAGTTTTTATGGTGGTTATGAGATGTGACTTGTGAGAGTAGATCAGATTTAAGTTCCTATGAAGATTGAAAGTTGGAAGATATTCAGATCTTTTGTAATTTAATCCTCAAATGCACACTTTTAATTTTTCTTCGTTTCCTTTTGAAGGCTTAAATAATGACATTCTAGTTAGATATATATAAAACAATCAACTTAATTACTGATCTATCTCTTTATCAAATTAATAATTTAATGAACAAGGAAGAGTTATTATTTGCTAGCGCAAGAATCAGGTACATTTTCAAATCCAGATTAGAGATAGCATCTTTTAGAAAATTTGAAAGATTTACGTGGATTTTGACTAGTTAGTTAATTTAATTTTCCTACATCATGTTTTCATACTCGTTCTTACTAGATTATATTTTTTTAAAAGAAAAGAAATATTAAATATCTAATTTTTTTTATATTTATCTTATATTTGAATCATAATTAATTTCTATTTTTTATTAAAAATGTTAGTTTTCGAATATTTCGTGTCCTTATAACAATAAAAAAATAAAAATATTATTTATGTATTAAAATTAACTATTAAAATCAGTCACTATATATATATTATTTAATTTATTTTTAATATATATTTTATATTTCAATATACATTTATATTATGTCTGATTTTAGTGTACACCTAATATAATAGTAATAAAAAACTCTCATAGCAATAATAAAAATTTGAATTCGCTCGTGTTCTTTGTTAAGTTTGTATTGCCTTTGTTTATTTGCTTTAATTTTAAACCCTTGCTAACCTAATAACATCATTATTGAGATCAAATTACCGATTCAGAAGGCAATACAGATTCTAATAAATCGCAATCATAGAAGCTAAAAGGCATAAAAACAAATAACGCCGCTTGAGGTTTAACTTATGAGCAATGCTAGGCCAGCAATTTTTGTGATTGTTAGCCATCAACTAACCATCAATAATGATTTGATGGTGTGAGATTGGTGTGAGATTTCATCCAATGGCTCACATTCCTCTGCTGGTTACATGCTAGCCAAAATTCAATAAAACTGCTGGTCCCCTAGACTTTTCCTTAACTTATTAATTCAATTTCAATATCATATAGCTGCACCCACGCCAAAACATTTTGTTATATCAACTTCAAAGCTAGCTTTTGCTGAGAAGTGAGTTAATTCATGGTTACCCCACATACACTTGACTTTATTATATACGCACATAAAAATCCAGTCATGCCTACTAACCTAAATATTGTGCCACCATTCAAGCGTACCTAGTTAGCGATGATATGACAGGGACAAAACGTTTTAATATTAGGAGATTGCTACAGTTTTACTTTGCAACGATTATATATGAACCTAGAATCTATCATGTTGTGGCGGTATTTATCCGCCGATATCTAGAAACATGAAATTTTCATTGCAAATGTCTCTAAACTGCTACCATTTTCCTTTTATTTTTTGCACACTAATTAATTTTAAGAAGTGTTAGTATTCTTTTCTTTAGTAATCTGAATTGACAGTGAAACTCATAAAGATATAAATGCAAACTAAATATATATATATATATATATATATATATATATATATATATATATATATATATATATATATTCAAATGTCAATAAAAAATATGTATAAGCTAAGTAAGAGTTTCTAAATAAAGTAACTTAAAAATATGTAATTCTAATGAAATAACACCCATCTTAATATATATTTTTTGATTTGTCCATCCAAAAAATTCATCCCTACCACAATGTTTGGTGACAGGTCTCTACTTTACTGTTAAATTAGATAACTTATTAAAAGCATTTTTCATTGCCTACTCCTTAATTTTCTCTGCTACTACTTCATCTTTTACTGTCTTCCTCTTCAATTTCTTGACTGCTAGCTCTGCCTGCAATTCAAGCAACACACTATGTTCTATTATGACTCCCCTTTTTGATATTCAAGCAATTAATTGAAATTTGCTAAACCAGATGTTCATGAAATTTACCTTACTTAACGATATACTATCATCTTCTCCACAAGAAACATTTGAAATTCCTAAAATTTGAATTAGGTGAATCATGTGAGCTGGAAAAAGCTAGATTGTTCTTAATGAAAAAGATTGTCAAAATCGTTATTTAGTTCTCAATTGCCATAATGAAAATATGAAATATTAAAAAGAATAAGAATAAGAATACTATAAGAATTAAACACAGCAAGTTAAAAAAGTCAATTTTGAAATGAAAAGACATATTAATACAATATTGTGATGACTCTTTTCATACTAGAAAGAAATAAGTAGTAAATGATATATTTATATCTCTAGAACTTCTACTCCTCATATGAGAGATTTTTGGTGTGAGAGAATGTGAAAAGCTCAAATTATAATTTAATTTGAAGAAGGCAAGTAGTTGGAATCAAAGGCTATTTCACTTGGTCATAAACATGCTCATAACATGTCAAACAAATATTCAAAGAACTTTAGTTGTTATGTACAGGTTCAAGAATAGTTCCCAAATCTAATTGGAATAAATAAGCAATAATGAGCTTTATGGCTTTTTATTTTCTACATCCAATGATACATGTAACCTGGATGGAAAAAGTTCTAATTATACAAGTCCACATGGCTAGTAAGCCATATTAATTATTCGACTACATTAATGAATTTTAAATTAGTTCAGCAAATGAAATTATGTTAACTGGAAAGTACACAAACAAAAATGATAATCGAAAAACAGAATTAACAACTAGAAGAGATCTTAAATTACAAACACATTCAGAGTCAGATTTGGCATAACAGCATCGACGAAAGCTAGAGGAAGGGGGTTAGGGGCTGGGGGTTTCAATTGTTAAAGCAGCGATTTGATGCAAAATCGCCGTTAATTCCGATGATTTCGCTGCTCGTCACCTAACCGCTACATTAACCACTTCCATCTTTCCATTTAGCGGCAGTCAGGAAAACTGCCACCAACTTCCACATCTGGCGTAGTGATCTGAGGATATAGCTATTATGTAGGTGCAAGAAGCAATGGTTTGACTTATTGCATTACTTTGAAAAGAAAAACGCTATAATATAAGCTAAACAACCTTTTTGTGATGATTTTTCACTGGAATTATAATGGAAGGTAACATCAAAACGCATGTAAGTAATAATAATAAAGATGAAAAATGCAGTTTTCAAGTTTTCTGCAAGCCGGGTAATTTAGAAGGCCACTATGTGGTTTTAATTTGTATATAGAAATGTTAGTAGGAATATATTCCTGTTATATTTTATTTATTATGTTTGTAAACTTTTAATTGATGATAATAGTAAGATGCGCCTAAAATAAGCACAATAATTTTGAGTTTATTAGATGCCCCACTTTTTATAAGTTGTTAGATATTTAGATTTATTAAATACAAATCAATAAAAATTATAAAAGAAGAGTATTGATAGTCTTTATAAATATAGAATATATTAGTATATACATACAAAAATATATTTTAATATCACTACTAGAAAATTAGTTATATAGACGGATATTTCCGATAGTTTTTTTTTGGAAATTAAAAAAATAAATTAGCATAAATTACAGACGAAAAAGAAAATCCGTCGATAATTCTATTGGAAAAATTAATTTATTTTCGTGAAAAATGATTACCGACGAAAAATTCGTCTCTAATTAAATGAATAAAATACTGCATTTAATTAAAATATTACAGACAAAAATTCTGTCTATAATTTAAAATATTCCGTCGAAAAATATTAACTTAAACCTAATCTACCCCTCTCTCTCTCGAGGTCCATTCACAAATAAACACAGCTGCCAACTCCTACCTTTATGTGTTTCTTCCTCTCTCCGTCGCACAACTGCTTCTTCTCTCCGTCGCACGAGCTGCTTCCGTCGCTGCCGCTGCCGTCGCCGCCGCTTGCATTGCACGATCTCTCTCTATCATCCTTTGCGTCGCACGAGTTCCCTCCGCCGCCGCTCTCGTCGCATCTACTCCCATCGTCACAGAGCTCTCTCCGCCATCGCTCTCATCGCATCTGCTCCCTCTGGCGCCTCTTGCATCTAATGTCAACTCGCTCTCCCAGTTCTTCTCGTAACCATCTTGAATTTCAGGTATATATATCCTGATTTTGTGATTCTGTTCTTTGTGATAAACCTTAGGGCTCAATTTCTATGCCAGTTTTAGCTAGGTTTATCATACTCTGCTTTTGTGCTTCGTGAATCTGCGGGTTTACTATGATTTTGATGATTATCAAGTCAAATCTGCAGCGCAGCGTCTAATTAAGGAACCGTTGTCTATTGATCACGTCGAGTGATGAGCGGATAATTTATACGCTTTTTGGCATTGTTTCTAGTATATTTTTAGTATGATCTAGTTAGTTTTTAGTATATTTTTATTAGTTTTTAGTTAAAATTCACTTTTCTGGACTTTACTATGAGTTTGTGTGTTTTTCTGTGATTTCAGGTATTTTCTGGCTGAAATTGAGGGTCCGGAGCAAAAATCTGATTCAGAGACTGAAAAAGACTGCAGATGCTGTTGGATTCTGACCTCCCTGCACTCGAAGTGGATTTTCTGGAGCTACAAAAGCCCAATTGGCACGCTCTCAACGGCATTGGAAAGTAGACATCCTGGGCTTTCCAGCAATGTATAATAGTCCATACTTTGCCGAGATTTGATGGCCCAAACCGGCGTTGCAAATCAGCTTCAGAATTTCCAGCGTTTAACGCTGGAACTGGCATAAAACTTGGAGTTAAACGCCCAAACTGACATGAAAGCTGGCGTTTAACTCCAGAAAAAGTATCTACACATGAAAGCTTCAATGCTCAGCCCAAGCACACACTAAGTGGACCCAGAAGTAGATTTTTATGTCATTTACTCATTTCTGTATACCCTAGGTTACTAGCTTACTATTAATAGGATCTTTTGACATTGTATCTGTACCTCATGACACTTTACACGTTTCTTTGTGTACTTCCCACGGCATGAGTCTCTAAACCCCATGGTTGGGGGTGAGGAGCTCTGCTGTGTCTTGATGGATTAATGCAATTACTACTGTTTCTTATTCAATCATGCTTGCTTCCATTCTAAGATATCACTTGTTCTTAAACCGGATGAATGTGATGATCCGTGACACTCATCATCATTCTCAACTATGAACGTGTGCCTGACAACCACCTCCGTTCTACCTTAGATTAAGTAGATATCTCTTAGATTCTTTAATCAGAATCTTTGTGGTATAAGCTAGAACTGATGGCGGCATTCAAGAGAATCCGGAAGGTCTAAACCTTGTCTGTGGTATTCTGAGTAGGATTCAATGATTGAATGACTGTGAAGAGCTTCAAACTCCTGAGGGCGGGGCGTTAGTGACAAACGCAAAAGAATCACTGGATTCTATTCCGGCCTGATTGAGAACCGACAGATGGATACCCGTGCCGTGACAGGGTGCGTTGAACATTTCCACTGAGAGGATGGGAGGTAGCCACTGACAACGGTGAAACCCTTGCATACAGCTTGCCATGGAAGGAGCCTTGCGTGTTTGAAGAAGAAGACAGTAGGAAAGCAGAGATTCAGAAGATGGAGCATCTCCAAAACCTCGACCTGTTCCCCATTACTGCAGAACAAGTACTTATTTCATGTTCTTTTACTCTTCACAATCAATCCTGATAATTTCTGATATCCTGACTAAGATTTACAAGATAACCATAGCTTGCTTCAAGCCGACAATCTCCGTGGGATCGACCCTTACTCACGTAAGGTATTACTTGGACGACCCAGTGCACTTGCTGGTTAGTTGTGCGGAATTGCAAAAGTGTGATTGCAATTTCGTGCACCAAGTTTTTGGCGCCGTTGCCGGGGATTGTTCGAGTTTGGACAACTGACGGCCTATCTTGTTGCTTAGATTAGGACTGTTTTATTTTTGTTGGTTTAGAGTCTTTTAGTTGAGTCTAGTTTCATATTTTAAGTTTGGTGTCAATTGCATGCTTTTGTTTTTCTTTTAATTTTCGAATTTGCATGTCTTTAGTCCCTTTCTGATCCGTAAAAATTCTAAGTTTGGTGTCCTCTTTGTGTTTTTCCCTTAAAAATTTTCGAAAATTAACTAATTGATTCAGTTCTCAATTTGCTTTGATCTTATTTTCTTTTTAATTTTCGAATTTTTATTTTATTTTCCTTTTGTTTTATTTTATTTTTTTTCGGTTAATTCAAAAAAAATATTTTTATCTACTTGCCATCCATATCATTTCCCTTTATCCATCATGGACTTAAGTGGGATTGAACAGTCCAGAAGGACTCTGGGGTCATATGCTAACCCCATTACAGCTGCATATGGGAGTAGCATCTGTACACCTCCCATCAAAGCAAGCAGCTTTGAGCTAAATCCTCAACTCATTATCATAGTGCAGCAAAATTGCCAGTATTCCGGTCTTCCAGAGGAAGAGCCTACTGAGTTTCTGGCACAGTTCTTACAAATTGCTGACACAGTACATGATAAAGAGGTAGATCAGGATGTCTACAGACTATTACTGTTTTCATTTGCTGTAAAAGATCAAGCTAAGAGGTGGTTGAATAACCAACCTACAGCAAGCATAAAGACATGGAAACAGTTATCAGACAAATTCCTGAATCACTTTTACCCTCCCAAGAGGATGACACAGCTAAGGCTGGACATCCAAGGCTTTAAACAAGAGGATAATGAATCCCTTTATAATGCCTGGGAGAGGTATAGAGGAATGCTAAGAAAATGCCCCTCTGAAATATTTTCAGAGTGGGTGCAGTTAGACATCTTCTACTATGGGCTTACAGAAAAAGCTCAGATGTCTTTAGACCACTCAGCTGGTGGATCTATACACATGAGGAAGACAATTGAAGAGGCTCAAGAGCTCATAGACACTGTTGCTAGAAACCAATATTTATACTCTAGCAATGAGTTCTCTCAAAAAGGGGAAGTCATGGCAGTAGCCACTGATCCTAATCCCCAAGAACAAATGATTGAGCTTAATCAACAATTGCTCCTGATGATAGAACAGTTAGCAGAATTTAAAGAGATGCTCCATGAAACTAAAGTTGCTAACAAGAACATAGAACTGCAGTTAAATCAAGCTAAACAGCAAATATCTAAACAGATAACAGAAGAATGTCAAGCAGTTCAACTGAGGAGTGGGAAGACACTGAATAACACTGCTCAAAAGAGCAAAAAGCCAATTGAGGAACAAGTGACAGAGGATAACCAAACCACTGTTCAAAACCCCTCTGAGGACAGTAAGAGCCCAGAGAGGAACACTTTTGGCGTTCAAACGCCAGAAAAGGGGGGAAGCTGGCGTTAAACGCCCATTCCCTGCCCAGTTCTGGCGTTCAAACGCCAGAAAAAGGGGGAAAGTTGGCGTTAAACGCCCATTTTCCACCCAATCCTGGCGTTCAGACGCCAAGGGAGGATCAGACACCTGAGAGTGCTGACAGTAATCCCTCTAACAAGGCTTCTTCAACCACTTCTGTGAGGAATAAACCTGCAGCATCTAAGGTTGAAGAATATATAGCCAAGATGCCTTATCCTCAAAAACTCCGCCAAGCGGAACAGGATAAGCAATTTGCTCGTTTTGCACACTATTTAAGGACTCTTGAAATAAAGATTCCGTTTGCAGAGGCACTTGAGCAAATACCTTCTTATGCTAAGTTCATAAAAGAAATCTTAAGTCATAAGAAGGATTGGAGAGAAACTGAAAAAGTGTTTCTCACTGAAGAATGCAGTGCAGTCATTCTAAAAAGCTTACCAGAAAAGCTTCAAGATCCAGGAAGCTTTATGATACCATGCACATTAGAAGGTGCTTGCACCAAAACAGCCCTGTGTGACCTTGGAGCAAGTATCAATCTAATACCTGCATCCACTATCAGAAAGCTTGGATTGACTGCAGAAGTCAAACCAACCCGGATATGCCTCCAACTTGCTGATGGCTCCATTAAATATCCATCAGGCATAATAGAAGACATGATTGTCAAGGTTGGGCCATTCGCCTTTCCAACTGACTTTGTGGTGCTGGAAATGGAGGAGCACAAGAGTGCAACTCTCATTCTAGGAAGACCTTTCCTAGCAACTGGACGAACTCTCATTGATGTACAAAAAGGGGAAGTAACCCCGAAAGTCAATGAGGATGAGTTCAAGTTGAATGCTGTAAAAGATATGCAGCATCCAGACACACCAAATGACTGCATGGGCGCTGACATTATTGACTCCCTGGTAGAAGAGATCAATATGACTGAAAGCCTAGAATCAGAGCTTGAGGACATCTTCAAGGATGCTCAACTTGATCAAGAAGAACCAGAGGAAACAAAGGAATTTTCGAAAATTCCTCAGGAGGAGGATAAGCCTCCCAAACCTGAACTCAAACCACTACCACCATCCCTGAAGTATACATTTCTGGGAGAGGGTGACACTTTTCCAGTGATTATAAGCTTTGTCTTAAATCCACAGGAAGAGGAAGCACTGATTCAAGTGCTAAGGACACACAAGACAGCTCTTGGGTGGTCCATAAGTGATCTTAAGGGCATTAGCCCAGCTCGATGCATGCACAAGATCCTATTGGAGGATAATGCCAAACCAGTGGTCCAACCACAGAGGAGGCTAAATCCAGCCATGAAGGAGGTGGTGCAGAAAGAGGTCACTAAATTACTAGAGGCTGGGATTATTTATCCTATTTCTGACAGCCCCTGGGTGAGCCTTGTACAAGTTGTCCCCAAAAAGGGAGGCATGACAGTGGTTCATAATGAAAAAAATGAACTGGTTCCTACAAGAACACTCACAGGGTGGCGTATGTGTATTGACTACAGAAGACTCAATACAGCCACCAGAAAGGATCATTTTCCTTTACCATTCATAGACCAAATGCTAGAAAGACTAGCTGGTCATGATTATTACTACTTTTTGGATGGCTATTCAGGTTACAACCAAATTGCAGTAGATCCTCAGGACCAAGAGAAAACAGCATTTACTTTCCCTTCTGGCGTGTTTGCCTATAGGAGGATGCCTTTTGGTCTGTGTAATGCTCCTGCAACCTTTCAGAGATGCATGTTATCCATCTTCTCTGATATGGTTGAGAAATTCCTAGAAGTCTTCATGGATGACTTCTCAGTATATGGAGACTCATTCAGCTCCTGTCTTAATCACCTAGCACTTGTCCTGAAAAGGTGCCAAGAGACTAACCTGGTTTTAAACTGGGAGAAGTGTCACTTTATGGTGACTGAAGGAATTGTCCTTGGACACAAAATTTCAAGCAGGGGAATAGAGGTGGATAAGGCAAAGGTAGAGGTAATTGAAAAATTACCACCACCTGCCAATGTTAAGGCAATCAGAAGCTTTCTGGGGCATGCAGGATTCTACAGAAGGTTTATAAAGGATTTTTCAAAAATTGCAAAACCTTTGAGTAACTTGCTAGCAGCTGACACACCATTTGTGTTTGACACACAGTGTCTGCAGGCATTTGAGACCCTGAAAGCTAAGCTGGTCACAGCACCAGTCATCTCTGCACCAGATTGGACATTGCCATTTGAACTAATGTGTGATGCCAGTGACCATGCCATTGGTGCAGTGTTGGGACAGAGGCATAACAAGCTTCTGCACGTCATTTATTATGCCAGCCGTGTTCTAAATGATGCACAGAAGAATTACACAACCACAGAAAAAGAGTTACTTGCAGTGGTCTATGCCATTGACAAGTTTAGATCCTATCTAGTGGGATCCAAAGTGGTTGTGTACACTGACCATGCTGCTCTTAAATACTTACTCACAAAGCAGGATTCAAAACCCAGGCTTATAAGATGGGTGTTGCTTCTGCAAGAGTTTGATATAGAAATAAGAGACAGAAAAGGGACAGAGAACCAAGTAGCTGATCATCTGTCCCGAATAGAACCAGTAGCTGGGGCGTCCCTCCCCTCTACTGAGATCTCTGAGACTTTCCCAGATGAGCAACTCTTTGCCATTCAGGAAGCTCCATGGTTTGCAGATATTGCAAACTATAAAGCTGTGAGGTTCATACCCCAGGAGTACAGCAGAGTGCAAAGAAAGAAATTAATTTCAGATGCCAAGTACTACCTATGGAATGAGCCATATCTCTTTAAGAGATGCGCAGACGGAATGATCCGCAGATGTGTACCCAGAGAAGAAGCACAAAGGATCCTATGGCACTGCCATGGATCACAGTATGGAGGACATTTTGGAAGTGAGCGAACAGCCACTAAAGTCCTCCAATGTGGCTTCTACTGGCCTACTCTCTATAAAGATGCCCGAGAGTTTGTGCGTAACTGTGACAGTTGCCAAAGAGCTGGTAACTTGCCTCACGGATATGCCATGCCTCAACAAGGGATATTAGAGATAGAATTGTTTGATGTATGGGGAATTGACTTCATGGGTCCATTCCCACCATCATACTCAATCACTTACATTCTAGTGGCAGTGGACTATGTATCTAAGTGGGTAGAAGCAATTGCTACACCCACTAATGATACCAGGACTGTGCTAAAATTCCTCCAGAAACACATCTTCAGCAGGTTTGGTGTTCCCAGAGTACTAATCAGTGACGGGGGCACTCATTTCTGCAATAGACAGCTATACTCTGCTATGGTTAGATATGGAATTAGCCACAAAGTGGCAACTCCGTATCATCCACAGACAAATGGGCAAGCTGAAGTCTCTAACAGAGAGCTAAAAAGAATCCTAGAACGGACTGTGATGGCCCGAAGAAAGGATTGGGCAAAGAGCTTGGATGATGCTCTGTGGGCATACAGAACAGCATTCAAGACTCCTATAGGAACCTCTCCATACCAACTGGTGTATGGGAAGGCCTGTCATCTGCCCGTGGAACTGGAACATAAAGCCTACTGGGCAACCAGATTCCTAAACATGGATGCTCAGTTAGCTGGTGAAAAAAGATTGCTCCAGCTAAATGAGCTAGAGGAGTTCAGACTCAATGCCTTTGAAAATGCAAAAATTTATAAGGAAAAGGCAAAGAAGTGGCATGACAAAAAGTTGTCATCCAGAGTCTTTGAGCCAGGACAAAAAGTTCTGCTCTTCAACTCTAGGCTCAAATTGTTTCCAGGAAAACTCAAATCCCGGTGGAGGGGTCCGTATGTGATTACAGGAGTGTCACCATATGGATATGTTGAGCTTTAGGATATTGATTCTGACAAAAAGTTCATTGTTAATGGACAGAGAATCAAACATTATCTTGAAGGCAATTTTGAGCAGGAATGCTCAAAACTGAGACTTGAGTGATTCTCAGTGAAGGTCCAGCTAAAGACAGTAAAGAAGCGCTTGCTGGGAGGCAACCCAGTCATTAGTAGGTTATATGTTTTGTTTTCACAAAGGCAAGTATCAAAAAGGAAGGAATTCACAGAGTTACAGAAGGATTCAGTGCAAAAAGCAGAAAAAAAGAGCTTACTGGCGAAAAAACGCCAGTAAGGGGCATTTTGGGCGTTAAACGCCAGAATGGGCACCATTCTGGGCGTTTAACGCCAGTAAAGGTGCCATTTTGGGCGTTAAACGCCAGAATGGGCACCATTCTGGGCGTTTAACGCCAGGTGTGCAGCATCCTGGGCGTTTAGCAAAACGCCCAGTGATAAAGGAATTCTGGCGTTTAACGCCAGCCAGGGCACCTGGCTGGGCGTTAAACGCCCACAATGGGCAACAAATGGGCGTTAAACGCCAGAATGGATGCCATTCTGGGCGTTTAACGCCAGAAAGGTGGGGGACCAAGATTTTGATTTTCAATCAAATTTTTTTTAAATTTTCCTTTTCTTACCCATACTTTTCTACAGAAATACATCTCAACCTTTCATCATTCACCTTCAAATCTTCAAAAATCAAAATCATTCTTCAAATCTCTCTCAAATCAATCCCATATCTTACTCAAAAACTCACTCTTTTCTCAAATTCTCTCCATATCTTCTCAAATCTCCTTTCAATTTTTTCGAAATCTCCTTCCCCCCCTTATAAAAACACGTTCGGCCCCTCATTCCCCCACACCATTCGAATTTGCTCTTCTCCTCTCTCTCTTCTTTCCTTTCTTTTGCTTGAGGACAAGCAAACCTCTAAGTTTGGTGTGCTTTTCCGTGATCACGGAGCCAAGATTCATTAAAATCATGGCTCCTAAGGGAAAACAAACCAATTTAAGAGGAAAGAATGAGAATAATCCAAAGAATCTTTGGAATCAAGAGAAGTTCTTAACCAAAGAACATGAAGACCATTATCACAAAATAATGGGTCTGAGGTCAGTGATCCCGGAAGTTAAATTTGATCTGAAAGAAGATGAATATCCGGGGATCCAAGAGCAAATTCGAAACAGAGGATGGGAAGTTCTAACCAATCCTGAGATAAAGGTTGGAAGAAATATGGTTCAGGAATTCTACTCAAATCTGTGGCTAACAGATAAGCAGAGAATGACTGGAACTGCTTACCATACTTACAGAACCATAGTCAGAGGGAAAGTTATGTACTTCCATCTGGACAAAATAAGAGAAATCTTCAAATTACCTCAACTGCAAGATGATCCTGAATCCTTTAATAGGAGAATGGTGAGAGCAGATAAAGGGTTGGATCAAGTTCTAGAGGACATATGCCTCCTTGGAACTAAGTGGACAACCAATTCAAAGGGTGTCCCAAACCAACTCAAGAGGGGAGACCTCAAACCAATTGCAAGAGGTTGGCTAGACTTTATTGGGCGTTCCATACTGCCTACTAGCAACCGTTCTGAGGTCACTATCAAGAGAGCAGTGATGATTCATTGCATTATGCTTGGAAAAGAAGTGGAGGTTCATCATGTGATTGCTTGTGAGATCTACACAATTGCAAATAAGAATTCCACTGAAGCCAAATTGGCTTACCCAAGCTTGATCTCCTTGCTCTGTAAAGAGGCTGGGGTAAAGATGGGAGTAGATGAGTTCATACCCATTGAACATCCAATCACCAAGAAGTCAATGGAAGGACAAATGCAAGACAACTCTATCAAGAGGAGGGCGCAGGAATTCCTCCCTGAATTCCCAAAAATTGACTACTGGACCAGCCTAGAAGCATCTATCACCAAGTTGCAAGAGACTATGGAGCAACTTAAGGAAGAACAGCAGAATCAGAACTGCATGCTCTGCAAATTGCTGAAGGAACAAGAGAAGCAGAGGCGTGAACTTCAAGAACTGAAACGCCAAAAATTCTCCCCTCAATTTGAGGGAGCATCCACTTCTCAAAATCAAGGTTGTTGAGTCCTAACTCTGTGAAAACCTCAATCATTAGAAGCCTATTTAAAATTTTTGTTTTCTATTTTTTGTAGTCTCATTTTATATCTATTTTTGAGTCTTGTTCTTAATTCATAATTAATAAAATTTAAAATTCATGTCTTAAAGCTATGAATGTCCTATGAATCCATCACCTCTCTTAAATGAAAAATGCTTTAATCACAAAAGAACAAGAAGTACAGGGTTTCGAATTTATCCTTGAAACTAGTTGAATTAGTTTGATGTGGTGACAATGCTTTTTGTTTTTCGAATGAATGCTTGAACAGTGCATATGTCTTTTGAATTTGTTGTTTTGAGAATGTTAAAATTGTTGGCTCTTGAAAGAATGAAGGAAAAAGAAAACTGTTATTGAGGATCTGAAAAATCATTAAATTGATTCTTGAAGCAAGAAAAAGCAGTGATTCAAAAAAAAAAAGAGAAGAAGAAAGAAAAAAAAAAAAGAGAGAAAGAAATAAAGTTGTGATCCAAGGCAAAAAGAGTGTGCTTAAGAACCCTGGACACCTCTAATTGGGGACTCTAGCAAAGCTGGGTCACAATCTGAAAAGGTTCACCCAAGTATGTGTCTGTGGCATGTATGTATCTGGTGGTAATACTGGATGACAGAGTGCTTTGGGCCACAGCCAAGACTCATGACATAGCTATGTTCAAGAATCATTATACTTAACTAGGAGAATCAATAACATTATCTGAGTTCTGAGTTCTTATAGATGTCAATCATTCTGAACTTCAAAGGATAGAGTGAGATGCCAAAACTGTTCGGAGGCAAAAAGCTACTAGTCCCGCTCATCTAATTGGAGCTAAGTTTTCTTGATATTTTGGAGTCTATAGTATATTCTCTTCTTTTTATCCTACTTTGGTTTTCAGTTGCTTGGGGACAAGCAACAATTTAAGTTTGGTGTTGTGATGAGCGGATAATTTATACGCCTTTTGGCATTGTTTTTAGTATGTTTTTAGTATGATCTAGTTAGTTTTTAGTGTATTTTTATTAGTTTTTAGTTAAAATTCACTTTTCTGGACTTTACTATGAGTTTGTGTGTTTTTCTGTGATTTCAGGTATTTTCTGGCTGAAATTGAGGGTCCTGAGCAAAAATCTGATTCAGAGACTGAAAAGGACTGCAGATGCTGTTGGATTCTGACCTTCCTACACTCGAAGTGGATTTTATGGAGCTACAAAAGCCCAATTGGCGCGCTCTCAACGGCGTTCGAAAGTAGACATCCTGAGCTTTCCAGCAATGTATAATAGTCCATACTTTGCCCGAGACTTGATGGCCCAAACCGGCGTGGCAATTCAGCCTCAGAATTTCCAGCGTTTAACGCTGGAACTGGCATAAAACTTGGAGTTAAACGCCCAAACTGGCATGAAAGCTGGCGTTTAACTCCAGAAAAAGTCTCTACACATGAAAGCTTCAATGCTCAGCCCAAGCACACACTAAGTGGACCCAGAAGTGGATTTTTACGTCTTTTACTCGTTTCTGTATACCCTAGGTTACTAGCTTACTATTAATAGGATCTTTTGACATTGTATCTGTACCTCATGACACTTTACACGTTTCTTTGTGTAATTCCCACGGCATGAGTCTCTAAACCCCATGGTTGGGGGTGAGGAGCTCTGCTGTGTCTTGATGGATTAATGCAATTACTACTATTTTTCATTCAATCATGCTTGCTTCCATTCTAAGATATCACTTGTTCGTAACCCGGATGAATATGATGATCCGTGACACTCATTATATTCTCAACTATGAACGTGTGGCTGACAACCACCTCCGTTCTATCTTAGATTGAGTAGATATCTCTTGGATTCTTTAATCGGAATCTTCGTGGTATAAGCTAGAACTGATGGCGGCATTCAAGAGAATCCGGAAGGTCTAAACCTTGTCTTTGGTATTCTGAGTAGGATTCAATGATTGAATGACTGTGACGAGCTTCAAACTCCTGAGGGCGGGGCATTAGTGACAGACACAAAAGAATCACTGGATTCTATTCTGGCCTGATTGAGAACCGACAGATGGATAGCCGTGCCGTGACAGGGTGCGTTGAACATTTCCACTCAGAGGATGGGAGGTAGCCACTGACAACGGTGAAACCCTTGCATACAGCTTGCCATGGAAGGAGCCTTGCGTGCTTGAAGAAGAAGACAGTAGGAAAGCAGAGATTCAGAAGATGGAGCATCTCCAAAACCTCAACCTATTCTCCATTACTGCAAAACAAGTACTTATTTCATGTTCTTTTACTTTTCACAATCAACCCTGATAATTATTGATATCCTGACTAAGATTTACAAGATAACCATAGCTTGCTTCAAGCCGACAATCTCCGTGGGATCGACCTTTACTCACGTAAGGCATTACTTGGACGACCCAGTGCACTTGCTGGTTAGTTGTGCGGGATTGCAAAAGTGTGATTGCAATTTCGTGCACCACTTACCCAAGCTTGATCTCCTTGCTCTATAAAGAGGCTGGGGTAAAGATGGGAGTAGATGAATTCATACCCATTGAACATCCAATCACCAAGAAGTCAATGGAAGGACAAATGCAAGACAACTCTATCAAAAGGAGGGCGCATGAGTTCCTCCCTGAATTTCCTGAAATTGGCTACTGGGCCAGCCTAGAAGCATCTATCACCAAGTTGCAAGAGACTATGGAGCAACTTAAGGAAGAACAGCAGAATCAGAACTGCATGCTCTGCAAATTGCTGAAGGAACAAGAGAAGCAGGGGCGTGAACTTCAAGAACTGAAACGCCAAAAATTCTCCTCTCAATTTGAGGGAGCATCCACTTCTCAAAATCAAGGTTGTTGAGTCCTAACTCTGTGAAAACCTCTATCATTAGGAGCCTATTTAATTTTTTTTGTTTTCTATTTTGTTTAATCTCATTTTATATCTATTTTTGAGTCTTGTTCTTAATTCATAATTAATAAAATTTAAAATTCATGCCTTAAAGCTATGAATGTCCTATGAATCCATCACCTCTCTTAAATGAAAAATGCTTTAATCACAAAAGAACAAGAAGTACAGGATTTCGAATTTATCCTTGAAACTAGTTGAATTAGCTTGATGTGGTGACAATAATTTTTGTTTTCCGAATGAATGCTTGAACAGTGCATATGTCTTTTGAATTTGTTGTTTTAAGAATGTTAAAATTGTTGGCTCTTGAAAGAATGAGGAAAAAGAGAACTGTTATTGAGGATCTGAAAAATCATCAAATTGATTCTTGAAGTAAGAAAAAGCAGTGATTCAAAAAAAAAGAAAAAAAAAGAGAGAGAAAAAAATAAAGTTGTGATCCAAGGCAAAAAGAGTGTGCTTAAGAACCCTGGACACCTCTAATTGGGGACTCTAGCAAAGCTGGGTCACAACCTGAAAGGTTCACCCAAGTATGTGTCTGTGGCATGTATGTATCTGGTGGTAATACTGGATGACAGAGTGCTTTGGGCCACAGCCAAGACTCATGACATAGCTATGTTCAAGAATCATTATACTTAACTAGGAGAATCAATAACATTATCTGAGTTCTGAGTTCTTATAGATGCCAATCATTCTGAACTTCAAAGGATAGAGTGAGATGCCAAAACTGTTCGGAGGCAAAAAGCTACTAGTCCCGCTCATCTAATTGGAGCTAAGTTTCCTTGATATTTTGGAGTCTATAGTATATTCTCTTCTTTTTAACCTATCTTGATTTTCAGTTGCTTGAGGACAAGCAACAATTTAAGTTTGGTGTTGTGATGAGCGGATAATTTATACGCTTTTTGGCATTGTTTCTAGTATGTTTTTAGTATGATCTAGTTAGTTTTTAGTATATTTTTATTAGTTTTTAGTTAAAATTAACTTTTCTGGACTTTACTATGAGTTTGTGTGTTTTTCTGTGATTTCAGGTATTTTCTGGCTGAAATTGAGGGTCCGGAGCAAAAATCTGATTCAGAGACTGAAAAGGACTGCAGATGCTGTTGGATTCTGACCTCCCTGCACTCGAAGTGGATTTTCTGGAGCTACAGAAGCCCAATTGGCACGCTCTCAACGGCATTGGAAAGTAGACATCCTGGGATTTCCAACAATGTATAATAGTCCATACTTTTCCCGAGATTTGATGGCCCAAACCGGCGTTGCAAATCAGCCTCAGAATTTCCAGCGTTTAACGCTGGAACTGGCATAAAACCTGGAGTTAAACGCCCAAACTGGCATGAAAGCTGACGTTTAACTCCAGAAAAAGTCTCTACACATGAAAGCTTCAATGCTCAGCCCAAGCACACACTAAGTGGACCCAGAAGTGGATTTTTATGTCATTTACTCATTTCTGTATACCCTAGGTTACTAGCTTACTATTAATAGGATCTTTTGACATTGTATCTGTACCTCATGACACTTTACACGTTTCTTTTTGTACTTCCCACGGCATGAGTCTCTAAACCCATGGTTGGGGGTGAGGAGCTCTGCTGTGTCTTGATGGATTAATGCAATTACTACTGTTTCTTATTCAATCATGCTTGCTTCCATTCTAAGATATCACTTGTTCTTAAACTGGATGAATGTGATGATCCGTGACACTCATCATCATTCTCAACTATGAACGTGTGCCTGACAACCACCTCCGTTCTACCTTAGATTAAGTAGATATCTCTTAGATTCTTTAATCAGAATCTTCGTGGTATAAGCTAGAACTGATGGCGGCATTCAAGAGAATCCGAAAGGTCTAAACCTTGTCTGTGGTATTCTGAGTAGGATTCAATGATTGAATGACTGTGAAGAGCTTCAAACTCTTGAGGGCGGGGCGTTAGTGACAGACGCAAAAGAATCACTGGATTCTATTCCGGCCTGATTGAGAACCGACAGATGGATAGCCGTGCCAGGGTGCGTTGAACATTTCCACTGAGAGGATGGGAGGTAGCCACTGACAACGGTGAAACCCTTGCATACAGCTTGCCATGGAAGGAGCCTTGCGTGTTTGAAGAAGAAGACAGTAGGAAAGCAGATATTCAGAAGATGGAGCATCTCCAAAACCTCGACCTGTTCCCCATTACTGCAGAACAAGTACTTATTTCATGTTCTTTTACTCTTCACAATCAATCCTGATAATTTTTGATATCCTGACTAAGATTTACAAGATAACCATAGCTTGCTTCAAGCCGACAATCTCCGTGGGAGGACCCTTACTCACGTAAGGTATTACTTGGACGACCCAGTGCACTTGCTGGTTAGTTGTGCGGAATTGCAAAAGTGTGATTGCAATTTCGTGCACCATCGAGCTAGCGCTGGATTTAAGATAGGTGGTGTGCTGGGTTTGATTCTTGCAACTGCAATTTCCTTATACGCCAATGCACTTCTTTCTAAGCTCCATGAATTTGGTGGAACAAGGCATATTAGATATAGAGATTTAGTTGGCTTTATCTATGGTATGTGAAAAATGTTTTTTCTATACTCAATGCTTTATCTATGATTTAATGTGGCTGTGCTCTCTGTTATCTATGCTTATTGATGCTTCCTAGTTTACATTGTTGCTTGATTTGTTACCCACCTTAATGAGTGGAAGATAGAGCAATTGGTACATGTTTTGGGATTTTTAAATTTATTCTGATAGTGATCTTTGTATATTTTTTTTACTATTTTGTTTTGGGATCTTGGAAACTGCATTTCAAATAGTTTCCATCTAAAATAATTAAATGAAATTAGCACAACTTTACTACGCAAGAAGCCATGGAATAGACATAAAGGGGCCAACAAAAATCCAAACTCCAAATAAAGTCAGTCATAACTTCTCTATCTATCCATGGACCAATCAATTCACTGCTTCTTTCTTCTTACCTTGCTTGCTATGATTTCATTCATTTGTTGCAGGGAAATGATAAAGCACTGATTTGCCAACCTGCTAGTAAATTCCTGCCAATCAATTCAGTGAGTATTATTCTGACTTTTTTATCTTGAAATTGACAGTCAAAACATTGATTTTCTATCTTAGTCAAAACATTGATATATTACGTTATGATAAATTGACACGTTATGATATTCAATTCTAAGGATCACCAATCAAATTGACACGTTATGATAAATTAAATACTATGGTATATGAGCAAGTTTATAACCAAGTGAAACAGAGTTTGATTCCAACCGCTTACCTTCTTCAAATTAAATTTAGTTTTAGCACACGACTTGATCAGAACTGTACTTTTTACGTGCTCTAACACCAGAAATCTCTAACATCATAAACTTGTGTTGATCCTGTGTTGATCCACCTGAAATGAGTGAATTGCCATATTTGAAGTTGTAACAATCTAGTGATCCACTTGTTTGATCATGGCTTCTTTGAGTATGCCTTCTATTTCAGAACAGAACAGCGATGATAACAACAACAAGAACAATAGTATAAGTAACAAGTGTTTGCTTCCAAGAAAGGCTGTAAGTTTATGCATTATTTGCTTTCCCTCAAAGTTGAATAATTGAATCTTATTATATATAGCATCAAGAACTATACCACTAAATATTTTCTGACTAGGTAAGGTAGCAATAGTTGACTTTTTGTTTCACTGACTTCTTTATTTTGGTTTGCAGTATTTTGAAATAAAGGCAAGACAACCAAATCCAATCATATAAATTTTCTGGTTTTTAGCCTAGTAAGTGTATGCATTTGAGTTCTCTTTTATTAGCTTATTCCTTTTGGTGTTGGTATGCAATTACAATTTTCCCCTTCTTTTCTGTAGGTCTATTAATCAGATACATAGTAATCCTTTTTATAGATACCTGGGCTTGTAAATGTGGATTTTGTTGATATAAAAGCTGTGATGAAAGACTCTGGAACTACAATGCTTGGGATAGGAATTTCCTCCAGCAAAAACCGTGCAGAAGAAGCCGTGGAATAGGCCACTTTTGCACCCTTAATCGGATTATCTATTCAATCAGTGACCGGGGTAGTTGATGAGCGGATAATTTATACGCTTTTTGGCATTGTTTTTATATAGTTTTTAGTATGATTTAGTTAGTTTTTAGTAAATAATTATTAGTTTTTAAGCAAAACTCACATTTCTGGACTATACTATGAGTTTGTGTATTTTTCTATGATTTTAGGTAATTTCTGGCTGAAATTGAGGGACCTGAGCAAAAATCTGATTCAGAGGCTGAAAAAAGGACTGCTGATGCTGTTGGATTTTGACCTCCCTGCACTCGAAATGGAATTTTTAGAGCTACAAAAGTCCAAATGGTGCGCTCTTAATTGCATTGGAGAGTAGACATCTAGGGCTTTCCAGAAATATATAATAGTCCATACTTTGCCCGAGTTTAGATGATACAAACGCCAGTTTTCTGCCCTATTCTGGTGTTAAACGCCAGAAACAAGTTGCAAGCTAGAGTCAAATGCCAGAAACAAGTTACAAACTGGTGTTTAACTCCAAAGAAGGCCTCTACACATAAAAGCTTCAATTCTCAGATCAAGCACACACCAAGTGGGCCCGGAAGTGGATTTCTGCATCATTTATTTATCTCTGTAAACCCTAGTAACTAGTTTAATATAAATAAGACTTTTTCTTATTGTATTAGACGTCTTGGTCATTCTGGTTCCTCCTCTGGGGCCGAAGCCAATGAACACCATTATCACTTATGTATTTTCAATGGTGGAGTTTCTACACACCATAGATTGAGGTGTGGAGCTCTGCTGTTCCTCGAGTATTAATGCAAAGTACTATTGTTCTTCTATTCAATTCATGCTTATTCTTATTCTAAGATATTCATTCGCACCCAAGAACATGATGAATGTTATGATTATGTGACACTCATTACCATTCTCACTTACGAACGCGTGATTGACAACCACTTCCGTTCTACATGAAAACAAGCATGAATGTATATCTATTGGGTTTCTAATCAACGATTCACATCGATTCTCCTCTGACAATGGGGCATCTATGTCTGAGATCAGAATCTTTGTGGTATAGGTTAGAATCAATTGGCAGCATTCTTGAGATCCGGAAAGTCTAAACCTTGTGTGTGGTATTCCGAGTAGGATCTGGGATGGGATGACTGTGACGAGCTTCAAACTCACGACTGTAGGGCATAGTGATAGATGCAAAAGGATAGTAAATCCTATTCCTACACGATCAAGAACCAACAGCTGATTAGCCATACGATATATGTGCATGGTATTTTTAATCGGAGACGAGCAATCCGACAGTTGATTAGCCGTACAGAAACCGTAGAGGACCATTTTCACTGAGAGGACGGGAAGTAGCCATTGACAACGGTGACACCCAACATATAGCTTGCCATGGAAAGGAGTATGAAGGATTGGATGAAGGCAATAGGAATGCAGAGATTCAGAAGGAACAACGCATCTCCATACGCTTATCTGAAATTCCCACTAATGAATTACATAAGTATCTCTATCTTTATTTTATGCTTATTTATCTTTTAAATTATTAAACTTCATAACCATTTGAATTCGCCTGACTTAGATTTACAAGATGACCATAGCTTGCTTCAAGCCAACAATCTCCATGGGATCGACCCTTACTCACGTAAGGTTTATTACTTGGACGACCCAGTGCACTTGCTGGTTAGTTGTGCGAAGTTGTGAAAAAGAATTGAGATTACAATTGTGCGTACCAAGTTGTTGGTGCCATTGAGATCACAATTTCGTGCACCAGTAGTGTATAACATTACTGGTGCATTTGCTTATATTAAAGGAGAGTCAATTTCATCTAAGGAATGATGCTCTATTGATGCTCAGTCTAGGAATGCTTATTTATTCAATCAAGGGAGGCATAATATGAAATGCTATGTATTATTTTGTTGCAGTTGCCGAGGTTTATCTGTGAAGTTTATACTGGATTAAAATGTATTTAGTATGTGAACCCTTATTGTTAGAGATTTTTGATGAGCGGATATTTTATACGCTTTTTGGGGGTAATTTCATGTAGATTTTAGTATGTTTTAATTAATTTTTAGTAGAATATTATTAGTTTTTAGAAAAAATCATATTTCTGGACTTTACTATGAGTTTCTGTGTTTTTCTGTGATTTCAGGTATTTTCTAGCTGAAATTGAGGGAGCTGAGCAAAAATCTGAGTTAGGCTGAAAAAGGACTGCTGATGCTGTTGGATTCTGACCTCCCTGCACTCAAAATAGATTTTTTGGAGCTACAGGAGTCCAATTGGCGCGCTCTCAACGGTGTTGGAAAGTAGACATCTAGGGCTTTCCAGCAATATATAATAGTTCATACTTTGTGCGAAGATAGACGACGTAACTTGGCGTTGAACGCCAAGTACATGCTGCTGTCTGGAGTTAAACGCCAGAAAAACGTCATGATCCGGAGTTGAACGCCCAAAACAAGTTATAACTTGGAGTTCAACTCCAAGAAAGGCCTCAACTCGTGGATAGCTTTAGTCTCAGCCCCAGCACACACCAAGTGGGCCCCAGAAGTGGATTTCTGCACCAATTATCTTAGTTTACTCATATTCTGTAAACCTAGGTTACTAGTTTACTATTTAAACAACTTTTAGAGACTTATCTTGTACCTCATGACATTTTCAGATCTGAATTACATACTTTTTGACGGCATGAGTCTCTAAACTCCATTGTTGGGGGTGAGGAGCTCTGCGGCGTCTCGATGAATTAATACAATTCATTTGTTTTCCATTCAAACACGCTTGTTCTTATCTAAGATGTTCATTCGCGCTTAATTATGGAGAAGGTGATGATCCGTGACAATCATCACCTTCCTCAATCCATGAACGTGTTCCTGACAACCACCTCCGTTCTACATCAGATTGAATGAGTATCTCTTAGATTCCTTAATCAGAATCTTCGTGGTATAAGCCGGATTGATGGCGGCATTCATGAGAATCCGGAAAGTCTAAACCTTGTCTGTGGTATTCCGAGTAGGATTCTGGGATTGAATGACTGTGACGAGCTTCAAACTCCTGAAGGCTGGGCGTTAGTGATAGACGCAAAAGAATCAATGGATTCTATTCCAACCTGATTGAGAACCGACAGATGATTAGCCGTGCTGTGACAGAGCATAGGAACGTTTTCACTGAGAGGATGGGAAGTAGCCATTGACAACGGTGACACCCTACATAGAGCTTGCGATGGAAGGGACCTTGCGTGTGGGAAAAGGATTTCAAGGAAGAGTTGAAGTTCAGAGGACAAAGCATCTCCAAAACTCCAACATATTTCTCATTACTGCACAACAAGTAACGCTTTTATTCTCTATTATTAAAGTAATAACTATTTATTTTATGCCCTTTTCTTTATTAAAATACGAGGCTAAAGAATCCTATTGGTATCCTGACTAAGACAAATAAAATAAACATAGCTTGCTTCAATCCAACAATCTCCGTGGGATTCGACCCTTACTCACGTAAGGTATTACTTGGACGACCCAGTGCACTTGCTGGTTAGTTGTGCGGATTACAAATTCGTGCACCAAGTTTTTGGCGCCGTTGCCGGGGATTGTTCGAGTTTGAACAACTAAAGGTTTATTTTATTTCTTAGATTAGGAAGATTTTGGTAATTGGGTCAGAGTCTTTTATTTTCTTTTCAAAAATATTATTTTTCTTTATTAATTTTTAATTTCTCTTGGAGTCTAGTGTCTTATTCTAAGTTTGTTGTCAATTTCATATTTTGTATTTTCTATTTAAAATTTTCGTGTTAGTGTTCTTGGTTCTCCCTTGATCTTCAAGTTGTTCTTGTTCATTTTTCTTGATTGATCTTTAATTTTTCTTGTTTTGTGTCTTTTCTTGTTTTTCTTGTGCTTTTTCAAAACAGTAACTTTCAAAAAATTTTACTTATATCCATAAATATAATACATTTTTAAAATCAACTCTGAAGTTGCTACCCATTTTGCTGGAGCTTTAGTAGTTGTTCTTCATAATTGGGTATCTTCTTTGGAATCTTTTTCAAAAATAATTTTTCTTTTATTGAATCTTGTGCCAAACTTTAAGTTTGGTGTTTTCTTGTTAAGTTTTCTTTAATTTTCGAAAATTTGTCTTGGTTTTCTAAAAATTTTAAGTTTGGTGTTCTTGTGAATTTTCAAAGTGTTCTTGAGTCTTTCTTGTGCTTTGATCTTAAAATTTTTAAGTTTGGTGTTCCTTGGTGTTTTCCCTCCAAAATTTTCGAAAATAAGGAACATTGGATCTAAAAATTTTAAATCTTGTGTCTTTTGCATATTTTTTTTTCTCTTTCACCATAAAATTCAAAATTCAAAAAAAAAATGTCCTTCCTAACTAATTTTAAACTATTTTTTTTCGAAAATTTTATATAAAAATTCAGATTTTAATTTCAAAATATTTTTCAATTTCTTTTATTTGTTTCGTTTTTATTTTATTTTATAAAAAATTAATTTTTTATAAAATAAATAATAGCAACATACATATCATCTCTTTTATTCCATCATGGAATTAAGTGGGAATGATCAGTCCAGGAGGACTCTGGGGTCATATGCTAACCCCACTACTGCTTCATATGGGGGTAGTATCTGTATACCCTCCATTGGAGTTAGTAGTTTTGAGTTGAATCCTCAGCTCATTATCATGGTGCAGCAAAACTGCCAGTATTCTGGTCTTCCACATGAAGAACCTACAGAGTTTCTAGCACAATTTTTACAATTTGCTGACACAGTACATGATAAAGAAGTGGATCAGGATGTCTACAGATTATTACTGTTTCCATTTGCTGTAAAAGATCAAGCTAAGAGGTGGTTAAATAACCAGCCTAAGAACAGCATAAAAACATGGAAACAGCTGTCAGAAAAATTCCTGAATCACTATTTCCCTCCAAAGCAGATGACACAGCTAAGGCTAAGCATCCAAGGCTTCAAACAAGGAGATAATGAATCCCTTTATGATGCCTGGGAGAGATACAGAGAGATGCTAAGAAAATGCCCCTCTGAAATATTTTCAGAATGGGTGCAATTAGACATCTTCTACTATGGGCTTACAGAAAAAGCTCAGATTTCTCTAGACCACTCAGCTGGTGGATCTATACATATGAGAAAAACAATTGAAGAAGCTCAAGAGCTTATTGATACAGTTGCCAGAAATCAGCATCTGTACCTAAGCAGTGAATCTTCCATGAAAGAAGAAGCTAAACCAGTAACTGCTGAACTCAGTCTTGTAGATCAGGCTAATGAATTCAATCAGCAATTAGACTTTCTAACTCAACAGCTAGCCGAATTCAAGGAAATACTACAGGAAACAAGAATGGCTAACAGGAATATGGAAGTACAGTTAAGGCAAACAGAAAAGCAACTATCAAAACAAATAGCAGAAGAATGCCAAGCAGTTCAATTAAGAAGTGGGAAAACATTAAATACCTCACTTCAAAGCAGCAGGAAGCCAGGAAATGAACAGATGGCTACTCAAAATCCCTCTGAGGACAATCAGAGCCCAGAGAGGAATAATGCTGGCGCTGAACGCCCAGACCATGCTCATTCCTGGCGTTCAACGCCAGAAACAAGCATGAATCCGGCGTTGAACACCCAAAGGGAGCATAGTTCTGGCGTTCAGACGCCAGTAACAAATGGGGAGATGGCGTTTAACGCCACTCCAGCTTCCACCCCTGGCATTCAAATGCCAGTGGGGGATCAGTCACATACAAGTGCTGATGACAACCCTTCTAAAAAGGCTTCCCAACCCACTTCTGTAGGTAATAAACCTGCAGCAACTAAGGTTGAGGAATACAAAGCCAAAATGCCTTATCCTCAAAAACTCCGCCAAGCGGAACAGGATAAGCAATTTGCCCGCTTTGCAGACTATCTCAGGACTCTTGAAATAAAGATTCCGTTTGCAGAAGCACTTGAGCAAATACCCTCTTATGCTAAGTTCATGAAAGAGATCTTAAGTCATAAGAAGGATTGGAGGGAAACTGAAAAAGTTTACCTCACTGAAGAATGCAGTGCAGTCATTCTGAAAAGCTTACCTGAGAAGCTTAAAGATCCTGGGAGCTTTATTATACCATGCACATTAGAGGGTACTTGTACCAAGCAAGCTTTATGTGATCTTGGGGCAAGTATCAACCTAATACCAACATCTACTATTAGAAAGCTTGGTTTGACTGAAGAAATCAAACCAACCAAGATATGTCTTCAACTTGCTGATGGCTCTATTAAACACCCATCAGGCGTGATTGAAGACATGATTGTCAAGGTTGGGCCATTTGCCTTTCCTACTGACTTTGTGGTGCTGGAAATGGAGGAGCACAAGAGTGCAACTCTCATTCTAGGAAGACCTTTCCTAGCAACTGGCCGAACCCTCATTGATGTCCAAAAAGGGGAGGTAACCTTGAGAGTCAATGAGGAGGAGTTTAAGTTGAATGTTGTCAAAGCCATGCAACATCCAGACACCCCAAATGACTGCATGAGTGTTGATATTATTGACTCTCTGGTAAGAGAGGTCAATATGGCTGAGAGTCTCGAATCAGAGCTAGAGGACATATTTAAAGATGTTCAGCCTGACCTGGAGGAATCAGAGAGAATAGTAGAACCTCTGAAAATCCCTCAGGAAGAGGAGAAACCTCCTAAACCCGAGCTCAAACCATTACCACCATCCCTGAAATATGCATTTCTGGGAGAAGGTGATACCTTTCCTGTAATTATAAGCTCTACCTTAGAGCCACAGGAAGAGGAAGCACTAATTCAAGTGCTAAAGACACACAAGACAGCTCTTGGATGGTCCATCAGTGATCTTAAGGGCATTAGTCCAGCCAGATGCATGCACAAGATCCTATTGGAGGGTGACGCCAAGCTTGTGGTCCAACCACAAAAGCGGCTGAACCCAGCCATGAAGGAAGTGGTGCAAAAGGAGGTCATTAAATTACTAGAGGCTGGGATTATTTATCCTATTTCTGACAGCCCCTGGGTAAGCCCTGTCCAAGTCGTCCCTAAAAAGGGAGGCATGACAGTGGTTCACAATGAAAAAAATGAACTGGTTCCTACAAGAACAATTACAGGGTGGCGTATGTGTATTGATTATAGAAGGCTCAATACAACCACCAGAAAGGATCATTTTCCTTTACCATTCATAGACCAAATGCTAGAAAGACTAGCAGGTCATGAATACTACTGCTTCCTGGATGGATATTCAGGTTATAATCAAATTGCAGTAGATCCCCAGGATCAAGAGAAAACGGCATTCACCAGCCCATCTGGAGTATTTGCATACAGAAGGATGCCATTTGGCCTGTGCAATGCACCTGCAACTTTTCAGAGGTGCATGCTCTCAATTTTCTCTGATATGGTGGAAAAATTCCTGGAAGTCTTCATGGATGACTTTTCAGTATTTGGAGACTCATTCAGCTCCTGTCTTGACCATCTAGCACTTGTTCTAAAGAGATGCCAAGAGACTAACCTGGTTTTAAACTGGGAAAAATGTCACTTTATGGTAACTGAAGGAATTGTCCTTAGGCACAAAATCTCGAACAAGGGAATAGAGGTGGATCAAGCTAAAGTAGAGGTAATTGAAAAATTACCACCACCTGCCAATGTTAAGGCAATCAGAAGCTTTCTGGGGCATGCAGGATTCTATAGGAGGTTTATAAAGGATTTTTCAAAAATCGCCAAACCTCTGAGCAACCTGCTAGCTGCTGACATGCCATTTATCTTTGATAAAGAGTGTCTGCAGGCATTTGAGACTCTGAAAGCTAAATTGGTTACAGCACCAATCATCTCTGCACCAGACTGGACATTACCATTTGAATTGATGTGTGATGCCAGTGACCATGCCATTGGTGCAGTGTTGGGACAAAGGCATGACAAGCTTCTGCACGTCATTTACTATGCCAGCCGTGTTCTAAATGATGCACAGAAGAATTACACAACCACAGAAAAAGAGCTACTTGCAGTGGTTTACGCCATTGACAAATTCAGATCCTATTTAGTAGGATCAAAAGTGATTGTGTACACTGATCATGCTGCTCTTAAATATCTACTCACAAAGCAGGATTCAAAACCCAGACTCATCAGATGGGTGTTGCTTCTGCAAGAGTTTGATATAGAAATAAGAGACAGAAAAGGGACAGAGAATCAAGTAGCAGATCACCTGTCCCGAATAAAACCAGTAAAAGGGGCGTCCCTCCCTCTCACTGAGATCTCTGAAACTTTTCCGGATGAGCAACTCTTTGCCATCCAGGAAGTGCCATGGTTTGCAGACATTGCAAACTACAAGGCAGTGAGATTCATACCCAAAGAATACAGTAGGGTTCAATCAAAGAAATTGATCACAGATGCAAAGTACTATCTTTGGGATGAACCATATCTCTTCAAGAGATGTGCAGACGGAGTAATCCGTAGATGTGTGCCTAAGGAAGAAGCGCAAAAGATTTTATGGCACTGCCATGGATCACAGTATGGAGGACATTTTGGAAGTGAGCGAACAGCCACAAGAGTCCTCCAAAGTGGCTTCTACTGGCCTACTCTCTATAAAGATTCCCGAGCGTTTGTGCTTAATTGTGACAGTTGCCAAAGATCTGGCAATTTGCCTCACAGTTATGCCATGCCTCAACAAGGGATCTTGGAGATTGAGTTGTTTGATGTATGGGGCATTGACTTCATGGGACCTTTCCCACCATCATACTCAAACACTTATATTCTGGTGGCAGTGGATTATGATCCAAATGGGTGGAGGCTATTGCAACACCCACTAATGACACTAAAACAGTGTTAAAATTCCTCCAGAAACACATCTTCAGCAGATTTGGTACCCCTAGAGTACTAATCAGTGATGGGGGCACTCATTTCTGCAATAAACAGCTTTACTCTGCTTTGGTTCGTTATGGAGTTAGCCACAGGGTGGCCACTCCATATCATCCACAGACTAATGGGCAAGCTGAAGTCTCAAATAGAGAACTCAAAAGAATCCTGGAACGGACTGTAATTAACCGTAGAAGGGATTGGGCAAGGAGCTTGGATGATGCTCTGTGGGCATACAGAACAGCATTCAAGACCCCTATATGGACCTCTCCATACCAGCTTGTGTATGGAAAGGCATGTCACTTGCCAGTGGAACTGGAACACAAGGCCTACTGGGCAACCAGATTCCTAAACCTTGATGCCAAGTTAGCTGGAGAAAAACGATTGCTCCAGTTAAATGAGCTAGAGGAATTTAGACTCAATGCTTTCGAGAATGCAAAAATATACAAAGAGAAAGCGAAAAGATGGCATGATAAGAAATTGTCATCCAGAGTCTTTGAGCCGGGGCAGAAAGTTCTGCTATTTAATTCTAGGCTCAAATTATTCCCTGGGAAATTAAAATCCCGGTGGAGAGGTCCATATGTAATTACAAGTGTATCACCATATGGATACGTAGAGCTTCAGGATAATGACTCTAACAAAAAGTTCATTGTTAATGGACAGAGAATTAAACATTATCTTGAAAATAACTTCGAGCAAGAATGCTCAAAACTGAGACTTGATTAGAGCTCAGTAGTAGTCTAGCTAAAGACAATAAAGAAGCGCTTGCTGGGAGGCAACCCAGCCATTTACAAAGTTTATTTACTAATTAAATAAATTTCCTTTTTTTACAGGTATGAGTCCAAGTATCTTCAAAGGGTAAAAATAGCAATTGATTGAATTCACAGAGTTACAGGGAAATTTGGAAGCTCACTGGCGTGAAAAAGCCAGTAAGAAACATTTTGGGCGTTGAACGCCCAAAAGAAGCACCCACTGGGCGTTCAAAGCCAGTAAGGGTAGCCATCTGGGCGTTAAACGGCAGAAAGGAGCATCTTCTAGGCGTTGAACGCCAGAAAGAAGCACCTTCTGGGCGTTCAACGCCAGATTGTTAGCATCCTGGCGCTCAACGCTAGAAAGAAGCATCAGCTGGGCGTTGAACGCCCAGGAGAAGCAGCATTTGGGCGTTAAACGCCCAAAACATGCATCATTTGGGCGTTTAACGCCAGGATGGTGGGAGGAGGTAAAATTCGTTTTTCTTTATAATTTTTCTTAATTTTTATGTTTCAATTCATAATTTCTTGCATAAACATGTTTTAAAATATCATTCTTCAATTCCAAAAACTTTAATCCTAATTTCTAAAAACACTAATTTCTAAAATCCCTTTTTCAAAAATATCAAATATATCTTAATCCATAAACACAAATCTTTTTCAAACTCATCATATCTTTTGAATGTCGAAATAGCCTCTCCTTCTATTCCTCTCCTTTCCTTTCTTTTGCTTGAGGACAAGCAAACCTCTAAGTTTGGTGTGATTTGACATGATCACTGAGCTAAAACTCATTAAGATCATGGCACCTAAGGGAACAGGAAGAGCAAGGATGTGAACTTAAGGGAGCTGAAGCGTCAGAAATTAATTCTTGAAGGCACCCCACAGACTAGAGGAACATCCACTTCCCAAAACACAGGTCGTTGAGTTCTAATCTTTGCCTTAACTCTGTGATAACTGTTCTTATTAGAAATTTACCTTAGAAGTTATATATTAGTAGTAGTAATTAGTATCTCTACTTTGATTTTAATTCCAATTAAGTTATAATTTATTTTTCTCATCATCATTAAACATGAATAAAATAGTAGATTTTTAGAATAAAGAGGCAATATTTTTTCGAGTTCTTAATAAGAAAAATTCTAATTAATTATATGTGGTGCCAATACTTTTTGTCTTCTGAATGAATGCTTGAACAGTGCATATTTTTGATATTGAATTTTATGAATGTTAAAATTGTTGGCTCCTGAAAGAATGATGAACAAGAGAAATGTTATTGATGATCTGAAAAATCATGAAAGTGATTCTTGAAGCAAGAAAAAGCAGTGAAAAAGCAAAAGCTTGTGCGAAAAAAAAAAGGAATAAAATAGAAAGAAAAAGAAAAAGCAAGCAGAAAAAGCCAATAGCCCATAAAACCAAAAGGCAAGGGTAAAAAGGATCCAAGGCTTTGAGCATCAATGGATAGGAGGGCCCAAGGAAATAAATCCAGGCCTAAGCGGCTAAATCAAGCTGTCCCTAACCATGTGCTTGTGGCATGCAGGTCCAAGTGAAAAGCTTGAGACTGAGTGGTTAAAGTTGTGATCCAAAGCAAAAAGAGTGTGCTTAAGAACTCTGGACACCTCTAATTGGGGACTTTAGCAAAGCTGAGTCACAATCTGAAAAGGTTCACCCAGTTATGTGTCTGTGGCATTTATGTATCCGGTGGTAATACTGGAAAACAAAATGCTTAGGGCCACGGCCAAGACTCAATAAGTAGCTGTGTTCAAGAATCAACATACTAAACTAGGAGAGTCAATAACAATATCTGAATTCTGAGTTCCTATGGATGCCAACCATTCCAAATTTCAAAGGATAAAGTGAAATGCCAAAACTGTTTAGAAGCAAAAAGCTACGAGCCCCGCTCATCTAATAAGAATCTGAGCTTCACTTAAAACTCTGAGATATTATTGCTTCTTAATTTCTTTTCATCCTATTTTATTTATCTAGTTGCTTGAGGACAACCAACAGTTTAAGTTTGGTGTTGTGATGAGCGGATATTTTATACGCTTTTTGGGGGTAATTTCATGTAGATTTTAGTATATTTTAATTAATTTTTAGTAGAATATTATTAGTTTTTAGAAAAAATCATATTTCTGGAATTTACTATGAGTTTATGTGTTTTTCTGTGATTTCAGGTATTTTCTGGCTGAAATGGAGGGAGCTGAGCAAAAATCTGAGTTAGGCTGAAAAAGGACTGCTGATGCTGTTGGATTCTGACCTCCCTGCACTCGAAATGGATTTTTTGGAGCTACAAGAGTCCAATTGGCGCGCTCTCAACGGTGTTGGAAAGTAGACATCCAGAGCTTTCCAGCAATATATAATAGTCCATACTTTGTGCGAAGATAGACGACGTAACTTGGCATTGAACGCCAAGTACATGCTGCTGTCTGGAGTTAAACGCCAGAAAAACGTCATGATCCGGAGTTGAACGCCCAAAACACGTTATAACTTGGAGTTCAACTCCAAGAAAGGCCTCAACTCGTGGATAGCTTTAGTCTCAGCCCCAGCACACACCAAGTGGGCCCCAGAAGTGGATTTCTGCACCAATTATGTTAGTTTACTCATATTCTGTAAACCTAGGTTACTAGTTTACTATTTAAACAACTTTTAGAGACTTATCTTGTACCTCATGACATTTTCAGATCTGAATTACATACTTTTTGATGGCATGAGTCTCTAAACTCCATTGTTGGGGGTGAGGAGCTCTGCGGCGTCTCGATGAATTAATACAATTCCTTTGTTTTCCATTCAAACATGCTTGTTCTTATCTAAGATGTTCATTCGCGCTTAATTATGGAGAAGGTGATGATCCGTGACAATCATCACCTTCCTCAATCCATGAACGTGTGCCTGACAACCACCTCCGTTCTACATCAGATTGAATGAGTATCTCTTAGATTCCTTAATCAGAATCTTCGTGGTATAAGCCGGATTGATGGCGGCATTCATGAGAATCCGGAAAGTCTAAACCTTGTCTGTGGTATTCTGAGTAGGATTCTGGGATTGAATGACTGTGACGAGCTTCAAACTCCTGAAGGCTGGGCGTTAGTGACAGACGCAAAAGAATCAATGGATTCTATTCCAACCTGATTGAGAACCGACAGATGATTAGCCGTGCTGTGACAGAGCATAGGAACGTTTTCACTGAGAGGATGGGAAGTAGCCATTGACAACGGTGACACCCTACATAGAGCTTGCCATGGAAGGGACCTTGCGTGTGGGAAAAGGATTTCAAGGAAGAGTTGAAGTTCAGAGGACAAAGCATCTCCAAAACTCCAACATATTTCTCATTACTGCACAACAAGTAACGCTTTTATTCTCTATTATTAAAGTAATAACTATTTATTTTATGCCCTTTTCTTTATTAAAATACGAGGCTAAAGAATCCTATTGGTATCCTGACTAAGACAAATAAAATAAACATAGCTTGCTTCAATCCAACAATCTCCGTGGGATTCGACCCTTACTCACGTAAGGTATTACTTGGACGACCCAGTGCACTTGCTGGTTAGTTGTGCGGATTACAAATTCGTGCACCAATTTTACTGCCATAATTAGTCTTCTCACTATCATTATTTCCTGCATCATCTTTAGCCTTTTCTTGAAACTAGTGACTCGTTATTAGTATACATTATATAAGATTTCTATCAAGCAATTTAATAGTTGTAATTAACAAAGTGAATGTTAAGATGCTTACTTCATGTAACACAGAAAGTGGTGGTAGTGAGTGAAGTCTTTGATCTAAGGCCTTGCTATCAAATTGTATAGAGAACTCTTTTGCTAAATCACTCAATAACTAAATCTTCATTTCCTTTGAAGGGGGATCTTGCCTCAACGTTTTAACAATCTGATCAAATTAAATGTTCAAGTGAGTGGTAGAAACTAATTACTTTGTGTATATATTCTAGATTAGCAAAGTGAAAGTCCATTTACTTTGTTTAATACTCATATAGCTAACATTATTTCTATTTTCATGACAAAAGGTAGAAAAGTTCTGGTGCTAAAGGGGAGCGCCTCAAGAAAGCTACTAATATCAATAAGTCTCTTTCAACCTTGGGATTGGTTATCCTTATTGACAAGCTTAAATTACATTCTATTACATACATATGTTTCTATTGTTGTGTTAGTGTTACCCTCAAAAAATTAATTAGGTGACAACCTGCAAGCTTCTGATTATGAACTTAGTAAGGTGAAAATTGTGAGCTAAAGTGATCATGGGCATCACATTAGAAACAATTAACTTATCAGTATTTGGTCTCTTCCTTTCAGGATTCTCTTGGAGGGAATTCAAAGATGATCATAATTGCAAACATAAGCCCCTCCATTTGGTCAGCGAATCTCCTTCCTGACTGTGGTGGAAAAGGGTCTATATCATGCAGGTGGACCACATGCTAATGTTTCACTTCCTCCTATTTTTCACTATTGTGGAAATAATAATTCATTTGACATTGTCTTCCCTGATTGGACCTTCTGGGGTTGGTAAAGCTTCTATATTCCCTTAGTTCTTATTAGTTATTTCTGTTGTATACAAATACATCTCTCTGCATATAAATATTATTTTTTAATTATTGAAAATATGTTGTCTTAGAAGTAAACATTCACTCCTTCTTTAAAGGGGTTTTAGTTTTTCATAGGGTGCTTTATTAGAGTATTTTATTTTCATTCCTCTATTTTTCATTGTTTCACTTGATGAAGGTGTAATCTTATTTCATTTCATTTATTTGATTAGGATGATAAAACATGAAACAAAAATTACAATTTTTTAATAGGGCTGAACTCCACATAAATCCATGGAAATCAACACTGCAAAGTATACAAGAAGGAAACAAAAGGGTGAAATGTTCATAGAGTCTCAATACTTTGACTTCTTCAAAAGAAACATGGTACCTTTGCAGCATTATTGGCCTATCAGCGCCACCAACATGTGTGAGGACATCAAGTTTGCCATCAGTCAATTCTCACCAAGACAAGGCACAACAGATTGGACAAGGAGGAACAGATTACATCATTCACCAAGGAAGAGATACATGTATGAATTGTTAAGTCACTAAGTTCCACACTTCCATGTATGAAATGTTGCTTGTGTTGGATGAAATGTTGTATGAATCCATTGAAAACATTGATATGATTAAACATTGAAAACATCAATGCAATTTGTTTATGTTTTGAATTATATTGACTTGCTTGTTTATATTACTTTTCTTTAGTTTGATAATACGATGAATTTGTTTATTTTTTGAAATATTATAAATATTCGACTACAAATTAGATAAAAATTTGTATTAAATTTATATTTATTTTGTATGAAAACAAGTTTATTTTGCAATAAAAAATCTAAAAAAATTCTATTTTACCTTACTGATGGATTTACAGATGAATTTTCTATTTGTATTCAGAGTTTGGGATGATTTTCCAAGGTTCTAGTTATAGACAAAAATCCGTCAAAAAATATGTCTCTAATTACCGACGAAAAATCCGTCAGAAAGTTCAACATTTCAGAGAAATGGAGGAAAGAATTTACCGAGAGAAAATCTATCGGTAACTGATAAAAATCTGTCGGTAAATAATTTTCGACGAGGCTTTTAGAGAGGGACAAAATCTAGTCGTTCCGTTCCATTTAGGATTAGGAATAGGCGTAATCGGACCCGCTTTTTACATATCTATCATGTCGCCATACGGGGGCGAAAAAAAAGAAAGAAAGAGAGGGATGGGGTTTTTCTCGCTTTTGGCATAGCGGCCTCAGCGGGAGGCCCACACGTAAGAACCGACTAACTATCTTTTTTATTTATATATTTTTTTAAATAAAAGGGGTAAATTTACCCATTTTGGTTTTTTTTAATTCTCTGTAAATGTAAAAAAAGAGTGTTTATGTAGAAAAATTTTTTTTTGATCCAATGAAAAAAAAAAAGGGACTTTAGCTTTTTAACAATTTTGGGAACGGAAGTGGAATTGCCCTTTTCTCACGTTACCCGTCAAACCAATAGCGATTCATACAAGCTAAATCCTCTAATCGAAAATTTGGCCAAAGAAAAAAATGGAAATTCATTAGGTTTTTTTTTCTATCAAGATCCTTATTTTCAGCCAAAACGTTACAGCAGCGGTTAGCGGTGACCATTGAATAAGTTTCTTCAGCTTGGGTTGGGTTAAAAGCACGGAATGTCTCGATAATTTTGTCGGTAATGAAAAATTCGTCTGTAATAAAGACCAAATCTGTCTGTGAATCTGTCTGTATTAAACAATTTTCTAGTTGTGTATATAGTATTTTAAAAATGGCAAGTGTAATTTTTTGCATACATATAAAAATATTATTTATTTATTTAATTGATGATAATAGTACTCTATTTATGCATATTATGATTATTATTTTAGTCGAAACTTCTCTTTTTCCTTTTGAAACCATAAGTACCTTCTACTCGATGCAAATATAATATTTTCACCTTAGAAATTCATAGGATTAAACATAATTCTCATAACACCAATCTTTTAAATATTATACTATGTTGAGTTTAAAAGTAAAACTAAGAATATCTTATGATAACAAGTATATTAGTTAGATTATGATAAATTAATAGTTCAAATTGTTAGTATAATTTGATATATATGTATATTCTAGTGTCCATGGCCACACTACCAAAAACACGGGAGTTACTAACGGGAAGGTACTCACGAACAACAAACAGTGGCAAAGTTCAATGACCGTGGTAACCAATTGCAACATATTATATATCTGTGGCTAAATTTTGCAGAGTTTTCTGACGTTCTCGTTTCTCTGTGGTCAATTTAAGATGGGTTTTCTTATTTGCCACAGACCCAATGATCACCGTGACAAAATGGAATGATGTCCACTTCTAATTCCGCACTTAATTTGGTGTTTCCCTTCAACCCTTTCAAAATATTTTTATGCAGTTCATCTTTTTCTTAAATTTAAACCATAATTAACCTCAGATAAATATTAGGGTGCAGTTTTTTTCAGGAATCTTGATAGTTGGTTTCTTCTCACTTCTTCCCAGTGCTACCATTAATAATTACTAAGGTATGTTATTTAATTTTAGATGCGATTCATGATTTATAATTTTCACACATTCTGCCAAAGTTGTTAATTTTCACATCTTGATTAAATAGTAATTTCTCAGTGTGGTTATGTTGTTCATTAGCGGTATAAAAATTAGATGCGAATCATGATTTGCAATTTCACTTTTTCTTTCATTTTTACCATGCACATTTTCCTGTCGATGTTCTTTTTGGCCAAATACAATTTATTCTTTCCTATTTATTTATGGTGGTTATGTTTGTATTTATTACCCTTTTATTCTTTACAATTTATTTATGGTAGAGTTAAATTTTGATTCTATTTGAGATGCATACTTGTGAGTACAGATACAATAGTCACTACAATCAGCATCAAATCATTAGAAGAGAATTCAATGCTACAATAATAATGATCTATGTTATATAGGTTAAGATTATAAGAAGAGTATAAAAGAGTACAAAAAGAAACTACTTTTATAAATTACTTATGACTAAAAATCACTTTTTATATAAGTTATATTTTTTCATATATATGATGGATCATTATTGTAGCATTGAATTCTCTTTCAATAGTTTGGTGATGATTGTTGTGACTCTTGTGTCTGTATTCTTAAATATGCATCTCAATTAGAATCAAAATTTAATTCCACCATAAATAAATAGTGAAAAATAAAAAGGTAAGAAATACAAATAATAAAGAACATACAAAATTTATTCATGGTCAAGTTTTAATTCTGTCTTGAATTTCATCTTTAACTTTTAGTTTTGATGGCTAATTCTATATACAATGATAATATGTTAGTATAGTTTAACACCTCCTGATAGGGAGCATGATTTGAATTAGTGTGTGAAGTGAATGAGAACTAATTTTTTGTTAGTATATTCCAGTAATTTTTCAATCTTTTATTTGTTTATATGTCCTAATTATAAAAAATATGACTAATTATACTTTTAAATCTTGATGTATTTGTTACTATTTAGGTCACACAAAATGACAATCACACGACCTTATAGAAAAGATTCAACCTGTATTACTATAGAAGAGCGTGACTTGCCTGAATGCTGTGGAAGCATCAAGTTTGCATCGGAGATGGCTTCTACTTCTCCATTCTCCTCGTTGCAACACGCACTCGATGTGGCCTCTGAATTTCATCTTTAACTTTTAGTTTTGATGGCTAATTCTATATACAATGATAATATGTTAGTATAGTTTAACACCTCCTGATAGGGAGCATGATTTGAATTAGTGTGTGAAGTGAATGAGAACTAATTTTTTGTTAGTATATTCCAGTAATTTTTCAATCTTTTATTTGATTAATTGTCCTAATTATAAAAAATATGACTAATTATGCTTTTAAATCTTGATGTATTTGTTACTATTTAGGTCACACAAAATGACAATCACACGACCTTATAGAAAAGATTCAACCTGTATTACTATAGAAGAGCGTGACTTGCCTGAATGCTGTGGAAGCATCAAGTTTGCATCGGAGATGGCTTCTACTTCTCCATTCTCCTCGTTGCAACACGCACTCGATGTGGCCTCTGATATTTGGTGTAACAAGATTAATGTGCATTCTTGGCTGATAGCACTCAATGCTCACACCAATATCTGTGAAAAGTCGCCCTTCTCACATGCATTCTACACTAGTGACTGACGTGGCGGAAATTGGCGAGTTAAGAATTTATTAATAGAAATACGTTTCAAGTACAGTCCTTAACCAGCCGAAAATCCGCTTATCAATTTAAAAGAGTTGTCACAATATTGAAATTAAAATACTGGGAGTATGAATCCCAGGTCGTCTCCCAACGAGTTGCAGAGAAATGTGCTATTTTATCAATCAGGTGTTTTCAAAAATGGTTGAGTTGATAACGGAAAATTAAATTAGAGAATTTAATTAATCTTAAATAAAAGCCTTGACTGGGAGTAGATTAGTTGGAAGCCCTATTCTTGTTGAAATACTCTCAAGATTAATTAATAATTGAAAGTTGCTTTGCTTAGTTATCCCTTACTAGGTAAAAGAAAGTCAAGCAAGTTGGAAAGCTGTTTCTAGTCACAAGTCCTAGTCCTCTCTCTTGGAAAGGACTAGTGTCAATGATTAGAGGGTGATCCAACAAATAACCCAATTATAACTTCTCTCTTGAGTGATTCAACTCAAGGGTTCCTTTCAATCATCTCCCAATCAAGTTATGGAACTACTCACTCATCATAATTATAAACTTCACAGAATTAATGGGGAAAATAAAAGAAGACATGATGAATAATAATGAAAGGGATTAATTGAAAATAAAAATAGTCTATATTAATAACTCATGAAAATAATCCAATGTCAACTCTAGGAGAATTAAGAATATGGAAGAATAAATGAAAAGTAAATAACAGACTATAGTAACTGGTTCCGGAGGTAGACTCTTCTCAAAAGCTAAAACCAAAACCTTCAAAATCCTAACTATGAACGTTCAAGTGGGTAAAACCTAGGTGTAACACCCTACCATACAGAGTCTTACGCTTAAGTCATAATTCAAAGATGGCAAGGTATTACGACCTCTAAAATAAAAGTTTAGTACATATAGTAGTATGAATGATTGATTATAACTAGGAGCCTTTGTAGAAAAAGGGGTAAACAAAAGCCGCAACTCGAAAGCGTAACACTCCGATCGATAACGTAACGAACAAGGATAACCAACGCGTGATTATATATATACAAAGGAGTGTCAAAAACAGGAATATCAAGACTCAAGATCCGGCTGCGAAGATAACCGGTCCGAGCATAACAATATATACATGTGATAGAAAATAAGGAAAACCCCAAGGAAACCCATGGGACACCAATACATAAAACCTATTCTCCAAAATTCTCCCATAAGAGGAGTCATCACAGTTTGTATTATTTAATGAAGATAAAAGTATCTGAGCAAAACATATAAACCAAAACACAGCCCCGAGAACAAAGGATCTTCGCAAATCTAGAAGTCTCCAGCATGCCTCAGCGAGAAACCTCACGTCCTGCATCTGAAAACCACAAAATCCGCATGGGTGAGAACCAGAGGTCCCCAGCATGGTAACAGCTTCCACATATATAATACATAATAATGGAGGAAAGCCAAAGGCAATCCTAGAACTTCCTCCAGATAATATCAAAGCTTATAAACAAGCTAAACCATAAGGGCATCTGACTAAGGATTCTTCAGTCTAACTAACACTTCCCTTTCCAATTCCTTCAGACCTCCCAACCACCAGCAGGAGTATAAAGTAGCAAACACAGTTATATCAAACGAAGAATATGCAAATAGGAACAGTTAAGGCATTTAGACAATTAGCAAGTATTATGCAGTCAAATAGGCAATCTCAAACAATTCATATAGTATGCATATGATGAATGCCTGTCCCTAGTGGCTGATGATATCATCTTGTCGGTTATAGAGCCAACCCGACAAGTCCTGGTCGCTAACCATTGGACTGTCCCTCTGTCATGCATCCCCAACTCGAGTTATACTCGTCATAAACTTGATCATAATCATGATCTATATCCATCACCCTCACTGGTGAATATATACGGGGGCGAGCTCATCCAGGTCTTTCACAGTGCCCGGCCACACTTACGACATAGGGTCAGCAGAGTATCAAGTCTCAACCTGGAGCACGTGGTGGCTAGCCACTGCTACTACCCAGGGAAACTCGTATCTCAGATAGTGGAAGTGCAAATCACAATTATCAATAATTCAGCATAAACATGCATGAATTCTCATCCATGGATCAACATCCATATCAGCCATCCGGCTCACGGTTAAATCCATAACCAGCCAATATTCATAGCATACACAGCTATTCCGGCTCACGGCTCAATCCAGAACCAGCCAATTCATAAACAATTACGGCCCTTCGGCCAATGGCATAACAAGCACTTCCACCACCATCCTCCACATCTCACATAATCATCAATGATCCTCATTGATTATTCATCTTCCCCTTGCTTCACTCGAAAGTTACCTCATTCACTAGCCCCTTTCTAATAGCTAGGCATATCATAATGATTTAAGATATAAGTGGTGAGATCGGAGGCTTAGAAGTATGAGATTTGGCTTTTAAAACTCAAAAATCAACTTTGGGATGAAAACAGGGCCACACGTACGCGCACTCCACGCGCACGCGCGGATGGCCTTAAAAACTTCATCGACGCGCAAGCGTCAAGCACGCTGACGCGTGGATTAAAAATTTGCCAATCGACGCGTTCGCGTCAACCACGCGTACGCGTGGGTGTTCTCGTGCCCCAGGCACAATACTAGCACAGTTCTGGCATAACTCTCTGGAAAATGGCTGGGCATTGGGTGCAGCACCATCGGCGCGCCCGCGCACATCACGCGCACGCGTGGATGGCATTTTCGGAAAGAACGGCGCGCACGCGCCAAGTGCGCTCACGCGCAAGGGGTCATTCTGCTAAAAATTTTCTAAGTTAAAAGCTGCAGAATTCACCAATTTAAACCCCAATCTTCCAACGGACATAACTTTCTCATTTTAAATCGTTTTTCACCCGTTCTTCGAACGGCACGGGCATCCCGGATCCAATTTCATTTCTAAATAGATTTGGCACAAAACAGAGATCCGTAGTCCAAGTTATGTCCCGTCAAAGTATGCCCAAAAACCATGTTTTTCATAAAAACCACAAAGTGCCATTTTCAAAACAAGCCATTTCCAACTCTTTTCAAAATCAATCAAAACATGCCATTTTCATCCCTTTCCTTTGAAATCAATCAAAATACATCAATTTCAACATCAAGCCTCCTCAACTCACATATTGACACTATACCACAATATACAAAATCACTATCCCATCATTTTAACCCACTTCACCCAAGTGGCTCAAACTCAAACATATTGACATATTATATACTCTTCCTCATGCCAATTCTCAACAACATCAATTCCACTAAATCATCGTGGTATACAATTAATATCATACTCACCATCAACATGGTTCAACCCACAATTCAACCATAACCAATCATCAAGCATATATCACAACATGCATATTTCTCATACAAGGCATCAATAATCATCATCAAATATATGACCACATCATATATCTCAATCATTCAACAACATCAACCATTCAATGCCTATCTTAGGGCCTCTAGCCTAAGTATTTCCTACCACATTACATATTAGATACGGGAAACCGAAACCATACCTTAGCCGATTTTCCCAAGCTCACCCGGAGCACTTCCAAATCACTTATCCACAAGCTCTCAAGGCCTCACACCTCCAAGAACAGATTTTTCACCACCAAGTCCTTTCCAAGCTTTTCAAAATCACCAATCAAGCTCCAATATCCACACATACACAACCTAAGCCACAACCATCATACCCATACACAACATCTCAAAACCCAAACATCATAAAACAACAAAATTACACTAGGGTTAAGAACCTTACCACACCCAAGGTCCAAGGAGACAAGATTAACCTTCTCCTTCAAGAGAGTTGGGTCCTATAACATCAAAGAACCTAAAATCTCAACATTTCACCCATGAAACTCGAAAATAAGGGCTGAGATTTCGAACAGTAACACGTGGCTTACCTCAAGATTGGTTGTATGGGTTTTGTAGAGCTCTCTGCGGTGAACGCGTGGCCGCAAACGGGGCGGCAATCGGAGCTCTAGATCAAAAGTTATGGTGGTTTGAAGATCAACCAAGGGAGAGAACTTGAGAGAGTGTTCTTCCTCCCTTTCTCTCAAATTTCAGCTTGTGTGTGTAACAAATGAGGAGAGAGAGTGCTGAAAACTAGGGTTTTGGTTAAGTTATGTTGGGCCAAGGGCCCACTTTGGGTCCAATTGGCCCGGTTTGGCCCGTTCGGTCCAATCTTGGTCCGAATTCTATAAAATTGGTACCAAAATTCTCGTCTCAATCTCCTCTATCACATTTAGCCATAAAAATCACATTTTAGGCTTTCCAGAATAAATTCTCATTTATGGGTTAATTAGCCGTTAATTAACCGGGTTTTACATTAGGGGAGGAGCAATTTCAGATCTAGAAACTAAAAATTATGTGGAATGAATGTTTTCTGTCTCTGTATGTTCCCTGGCTCTTATCTGTGTTTCTGGGCCAAAAATTGGGTTGAAATCTGGCCCAGAACTCTGCCAGCGACTTTCGAAATTCTGCAGATCGCGCACGTCATGCGACCGCATCGTCCACGCGTTCGTGTCACTCGGCGTTTCTCGTACCATGCGTGCGCGTCGTCCACGCATTCGCGTCGTTCATACAGCTTCCAATCCATGCGGTTGCGTCAGGTACGCGAGCGCGTCACTATTATTTCTTCTATCTTGTGCGGTCGCGTCAGCCATGCGACCGCGTGACTTCTCGCTGGTTATCTCGTCAATTCTTTGTGTTCCTTCCATTTTTTCATGCTTCCTTTCCAATCTCCAACTAATTCATGCCCTATAAAGCCTGAAACACTTAACATACAGATCACGACATCGAATGGAATAAAGGAGAATTAAATTACCTAATTAAAAGTCTCTAGGAAGTAAGTTTTCAATCATGTAATAATTTAGGAAGGAAATATAAATGCATGCTAATTATATGAATAAGTGGGTATAATCATGATAAAACCACACAATTAAACACATTATAAACCATAAAATAGTGGTTTATCAACCTCCCCACACTTAAACATTAGCATGTCCTCATGCTTAGTTTGAGGAGATAAAATAAATGAGTAGGAACATGTAAAAACTCATGCAATACAATGCAACCTATATATGTGAATGCAACTATATGATTCTTGTCCACTTGATCAAGAATAAATTATCTCTTCAAAAACAATTACAAATCAAGTTCCACTAATTCAATTCTCATACAGTAAGAACAGATAAAAATGCAAGAAGGTAGCTCATGAAAGCAGGAAACATAGAATTTGAAGCATTGAACCCTCACTCATGATGTATGTATACTCTAGTCTCTCTAGTGTATAGGGTAATCACTCTATCCTTCTCTAATCATGCTCCCTAATTTTTGTTCTTCTCCTAACCAATCAACAACATTTAATATACTAATGCAATATCATGAGGTCTTTTCAAGGTTGTAATGGGGCCAAGGTAAAGGTAAGGATACATATATGGTTAAGTGAGCTTATAAATTGAATCTTTAATTAACCCAAACTTTAACATAACCTATATATATATTTTATATAACTTTGAAGTTCATACCTAGCTACCCAGAATTCTCTTTCACATTCCATACTCATGTATCAACTTTTTATTTTAATTTTATCATACATACATTGATCTTTGAATTCTTAACACAACATTGGGGTAATTTTGTCCCCTTATTTATTTATTGAATATTTTTTTAACATAAACATAAAAATAAACATAGCTAATCAATGCACATAGATTTTTTATTCTTATAGTTTCACATGAGTAGGTGTCCAAATTCCCATTATATTATCATGACACATTCCCTTATTATCCTTTGTCCCCACAATTTCCCATACTTAACTAGCATACACAATTCAATCTTAAGCTAACCAAAGATTCAAATTGGGATATATAATTGTTTTTCCGCTTAAGGCTAGTAATGTGGTAAATTACAGAACAAATGGGATTTAAAGGCTCAAAGTGGCTAACAAAGGTAATTGAAAGGGTAGGCTTAATTTGGATAAGTGAGCTAAACAATTAATGGCCTCAATCATATGCAGCATATAAATATATTAAACATTGGACATATAGGATGGAGCAAAATATAGATTACAATCATAGAGAAGTAAACACACAAGAATAAAACAATTATGGTTAAATAATGTAACCATGCATAAAGGCTCAAATCTCACAGGTTGTGTGTTCTTTAGCTCAAAAATCATGTTCCAAATACAACTTCAAGCAAATTTAACATAAAAGTTTTAATTAAAATTAGTGAAATTTTTGTTCCAAAAATAGAGTCTTAGAAGAAACTTATTGTCTTTTCAATCAAGTAGAACATGCATGCAACTAATCTATTACTGTGCAATTTATCCTATTCTACAAAAGAAAAAACTAACTAAATATCCTAATTTATTGGTGTTTAGGGAAGAGAAATTACCTCTGGAAGTCAGGTACTGACCGACCTCCCCACACTTAAGGATTTGCACCGTCCTCGGTGCCATCTGTCAGGAACAATGGTGGGCTGGTGGCAGTGTCTCCACAGTCGGGACCGTCATGGCTCCCTGTGCTGGTGAAGGAAGTGGAGTCCGGAGTGCCTGGGTCCTCGTCAGGTCTGTGGTTGCCTGTGAGTAGCTCCTTGAGGTATTTGAAACGACGGTGGTTGCGGCGCTCTCGGAGCTTGGCTTTCTTTTCTTGTTGGTCCAACCGCTTCAGTATTTGATGCAGCAGCTGACTAGTAGATGGTGGAGGAATTGCAGCGTCCTTTGTGGACTGGCTGGTAGTGGCAAGTGGTGGCCTGAGATATCTCCCGTTAGGGACGTACTGATCATCCCGTGGAAGTATGGCTTTGGTGTCTCCAGCTCTGTAGGGGACTCCGGCTACTGAGACAAGATCAGAGACCAAGGCGGGAAAAGGTAGGTTGCCCGTGATCTGCACGTGTTTCATAGCATTCCGGATATGTCTCGGTAAATTTAGAGGCTGGTCTGTGAGGATGCACCATAGTAAAACGGCTATGTCTACGGTGAAGGAGGACTCATGAGTGCTCGGGAAGACGTAATGTGACATAATCTGTGCCCATACGTGAGCCTCTAAGGTAAGTGCGGAAGCCGAGATTCCCTTAGGACGGGAACGATGGTATCTGAAGATCCATTTGCTGCCAGGTTGAGCGATAACTCTGAGAACAACATCCCAATCAAAGTTATACGCCTGGCACTTGATTGAGGCTTTTTGAAAAGCGTCCAATCCTTCCGGAGCAGGGGGAAGATCTAAGGCTCGGTGAATGGCTTCTTCTGTAATGGGGACTTGCTTCTGACGTATATAAACAGACTGCAGGGTTGGCAGGTGGAAGTTGGAGTAGAACTCAACTACCTAAGAAAGATTGACCTATCGTGGCTGTCTCTGTAGGAATCCCCAATGTCTTTGTGCAATTTGCGGCTCAACAAAGTTGGCAATACGAGGTGGAAGGATAAGAAGGTGTTCATTGTTGTAATTCCGAGCTGCCAGAATAGGAAACATATGCTCACAGTAGCGATTTGGAAATCGTGCAGTGTCCTTTGCTGGGAAGACTCTTTCCTTTTCATCAACCTTTATAATCCTTTAAATTCTTTTTCTTGAGGGCTTGACTACAGTTGAAGAAGGTTCTGCCACTAATGTTCTTTTTGTTCCTTTCCTTGCTGTGGATTTGGAGATAGCTTTCTCTTTGCCCTTCTTGGTGGCCATTTTGAAAAAGGGAAGAGAAAGTAAATTAAATTTAAAGAGATAGAGCAAGGAAGAGGATTGTATGAGTGATAATCAATGCATGGTAAAAAGGAATGAAGTGAACACATGGTCATGACAACATACGAAAAGTTCATCAAAGGAAATAAAGCAAGTGCATGATAGGGTAAGTAGATGCAAGATGTTTATTGGCATGCTGACAAAGGCATGAGTAGCATAGATCAAGCATCACTTCGTAACAAACCATCACGTTTGTATTGACAATTAAATTCAATTAATAAAATAGTAAAGGGAATTTGTGAAAAGCAAGCATTGAATAGTAGAATAGAATAATGTAGAAAAGTGCATGATGCCATACGGGCTTTTTCACAAACACATAGGATGCATGGTAAATAAGGTATAGAAAGTATTAAAGTAAACAAGCAAGCACCCCTTTGAAAAGGTAATATATAATTTCCAAACAATTTTACAACAATTCAAAAGCATATAATGAGAAATAATGACTCAAATAAATTTCCAACACCAAGTAAAAAGGAAGAAAGAAATAAGAAGAAAATATGGATAGTGAAAGTAAAAGGAAAAGAAAAGAAGAGAAGATAACATAGAAAAAATAAGAAGAAAAATAGAAAAGTAAGGGGGGAGAAGAAAAGAAAACCTTGTTAATGGGGGTGAGAGAGAGAGAGTAGAAAGTGAGAAAGAAGGAAGAAGGAAGAAGGAAGAAGGAAGAAGGAAGAAGAGAAAATAAGATTGGGGGAAAGAAAAGATAAAGCAGGCTGGCAGATTTGGATGAGTTGGGCAGCACAAACGACGCGGATGCGTGGGGCACGCGGTCGCGTGGAAGGCCTTTAAGTGAGGTGACGCGAACACGTCGGTCACGCGGACGCGTGTCGGGATTTGCGCTAGTGGCGCGAGGGCAGCTTCACGCTCGCACAACTCTCTGTTTAATTTATGTTTTGCCAAAATTTAGGGTGGCACGGTCGCGTGGATGACGCGATCGTGTGGATGGCCATCTTGAGAAAACGGCGCAGACGCATAGGGCATGCGTTCGCGTGGAAGGGCCTGTGCGATTAGCACAAGTACAGCCCAACTCCAGCACAACTTTTGGCCATACACCCTTTTTACGTTGAATTGCAGGGCCACGCGTTTGCGTGGGTGACGCGGACGCGTGGTGAGGCCAAATTTCAAATGACGCGGTTGCGTCATCCACGCGGTCGCGTAGATCAAATTGTTCCTAAGGCACGCCTCCAGCCACATTCCGGTGCAACTCTCTGTTCAATCTTTTTTTATTTCCAATGCCCATGCGACGCGGACGCGTCGGTGACGCTGGCGCATCATGTGCTTTTTCTTTCTCTCTTTTTTTTATGCAAATGCAGTATGCAGATGAGGTGCAAGATATAGGCAGTAGTACGGAGAAGAGTTATAGAAGAGGGAAGATAAAGAGAAGAAGGGGAACGATCATACCGTGGTGGGTTGTCTCCCACCTAGCACTTTGCTTTAACGTCCTTAAGTTGGATGCTTCAGTAGCTCAGTTTTCTGTTGCGAGTGGATCCTCCAAGAGGAAGATATCTAACTCCTTGTTTTTCGTCACCTTCTCACCATGGTAGAGCTTCAAACGATGTCCATCAACTTTGATGAGTTCAGAGCTTGAAGGGTGACTTAGGTGAAAAACTCCGTACGGCTCAGCCTTCTCGACTCTATATGGACCTTCTCACCTTGATCGCAGCTTGCCTGGCATGAGCTTCAGTCTGGAGTTGTAAAGGAGGACTAAGTTCCCAGGTTGGAACTCCTTCCTCTTGATGTGTTGATCATGTACAGCTTTCATTTTTTCCTTGTACAGCCTTGAGTTCTCATAAGCTTCTAGGCGAAGGCTCTCCAATTCTTGCAGTTGCAACTTCCTTTTAGCTCCGGCTTTCTCAAATCCCATGTTGCACTCCTTTGCTGCCCAAAAAGCTTTGTGCTCCACCTCAACTGGAAGATGACAGGCCTTTCCATAGACTAAGCGAAAAGGACTCATCCTAATGGGTGTCTTGTACGCTGTTTTGTATGCCCAGAGTGCATCTTGCAGCCTGGTGCTCCAGTCTCTTCTATGAGGTTTGACTATCTTCTGCAATATGTGCTTTATCTCTCTGTTAGACACCTCGGCCTGCCAATTAGTCTGAAGATGGTAGGCTGTTGTTACTTTATGAATGATCCCATGCTTCTTCAGTAATCCTGTTAGTCTCCTGTTACAAAAATGGGTGCCTTGATCGCTCACGATTGCTCGTGGTGATCCAAAGCGACAAATAATGTGGTTTCTAACAAAGGAAACAACAGTGTTAGCATCATCAGTACGGGTAGGAATTGCTTCCACCCATTTAGAAACATAATCTACAGCTAACAGTATATAAAGGTGGCCATTAGAATTTGGAAATGGACCCATGAAGTCAATGCCCCAAACATAAAAAATTTCACAGAAAAGCATAATTTGTTAAGGCATTTCATCCCTTTGGGATATATTACCAAACCTTTGGCATAGGGGACAAGATTTACAAAATTCAACAGCGTCTTTAAAAAGAGTGAGCCACCAGAATCCACAGTCTAAGATTTTTCTAGTTGTTCTTTGAGGGCCAAAATGTCCTCCACTCTCATATGAGTGACAGGCCTCTAAGATGGACTGGAATTCTGATTGAGGTACACACCGTCTAATTACCTGGTCAGTGCCACATCTCCATAAATATGGGTCATCCCATATATAATATTTAGACTCGCTTTTCAGCTTGTCTCTTTGGTGCTTAGTACAGTTTGGAGGAAAAGTGCGGCTAACTAGATAATTAGCGACAGGTGCATACCAAGGGACTACTTCAGATACTCCTTGTAGGTTATCAAATGGAAAATTATCAGCTATAGGAGTGGAGTCATCCTTATGTGCTCAAGGCGACTCAAGTGGTCTGCCACTAGATTCTGGTTACCACTCCTATCCTTTATTTCTAAATCAAATTCTTGTAGTAGCAGTATCCAACGTATAAGCCTTGGTTTGGATTCCTTTTTAGCTAATAAATACTTTAGAGCTGCGTGGTCTGAATACACTACTACCTTAGTACCAAGTAAATAGGCTCAGAATTTATCCAGAGCAAAAATAATAGGAAGAAGTTCTTTTTCAATAGTAGGGTAGTTAGACTGAGCAGTGTCTAAAGTCTTAGACGCATAGGCAATGACAAAAGGATCTTTACCTTCACGTTGAACCAGCGCTGCTCCTACTGCATGGTTGGAAGCATCGCACATGATTTCGAATGGCTGGCTCTAGTCAGGTCCTCTCACAATTGGAGCTTGAGTCAGGGCGGTTTTCAGCTTATCAAACGCTTGTTTGCAATCCTCACTGAACTCGAACTCGATATCTTTCTGCAGTAACCTGGATAGGGGAAGTGCTACCTTACTAAAATCCTTAATGAATCTTCGGTAAAAACCTGCATGGCCAAGGAACGAACGGACTTCCCTCACAGAGGAGGGGTAAGGCAAACTAGAAATAACATCCACCTTTGCTGGATCTACAGAAATGCCAGTATTAGACACAACATGTCCTAGTACAATTCCTTGTCTTACCATAAAATGACATTTTTCAAAATTTAATACAAGGTTTGTACTGACACATCTATCTAGTACTCTAGATAAATTATCCAAGCAAAGGCTAAAGGAATCACCATAAACGCTAAAATCATCCATAAAAACTTCCATACAGTCCTCAATAAGATCAGAGAAAAGACTCATCATGCACCTTTGAAAAGTAGCTGGTGCATTGCACAAGCCAAAGGGCATTCTCTTATAGGCATAAGTCCCAAAAGGACATGTAAAAGTAGTCTTTTCCTGATCCTCAGGAGCTATATGAATCTGGAAATATCCTATATAACCATCTAAAAAGCAGTAATGTGATTTACCTGACATACGATCCAGCATTTGATCAATGAATGGAAGAGGGTAGTGATCCTTACGAGTGGCTTGGTTGAGACACCTATAATCAATGCAGACCCTCCAGGCATTCTGTACTCTGGTTGCTATGAGATCTCCATGCTTATTCTTCACTGTAGTGACTCCAAACTTCTTGGGCACCACTTGTATTGGGCTTACCCATTCACTGTCTGAAATGGGGTAGATAATATCTGCCTCTAATAGTTTGGTCACTTCTTTCTTGACAACCTCTAAGATAGTGGGGTTCAGTCTTCTTTGGGGTTGACGAACGGGTCTTGCTCTTTCTTCTAAAAATATTCTGTGCTCACAAACTTGAGGGTCAATGCCTACTATATTTGCCAAACTCCAACCAATTGCTTTCTTGTGCCTCCTCATCACACTAAGTAACTGCTCTTTTTGTTGAGAAGTGAGGTCCCGTGCAATGATAACTGGAAACTTCTGCTTGTCCTCGAGGTAAGCATATTTGAGGTGTGGAGGGAGGGGTTTCAATTCTAACTTTTGTTCATGGTCAGGCTTTGGATTGTCTGGAGCTGGTGGCAGTGGTAGATTACTTTCATTGTCCTCAGAATTCCCCACACTCGGACCTTGTCCTATGTACTTCTTTTCAAACTCCTCCTAGTGAACTTCAGCTATGATCTTGGTGGGCAAAATTGTGATCATCAACAATGGCTCCAAAGGCTTGGTGCTCTCAAACGTGAATCACACTTTGTCACAACTCCGCACAACTAACCAGCAAGTGTACTGGGTCGTCCACGTAATACCTTACGTGAGTAAGGGTCGATCCCACAGAGATTGTTGGTATGAAGCAAGCTATGGTCATCTTGTAAATCCCAGTCAGGCGGATTTAACTGGATTAAGAGATTATTGGTTTAAATAAAGATAATAAAATAAACAGAAAATAAAGATAAAGTTACTAATGTAATTCAATGGTGGAAATTTCAGATAGGTGTATAGAGGTGTTGTATTCCTTCTGAATCTCTGCTTTTCTACTTCTTCCTTCCAGTTTTTTTATCACTCCTTTCTATGGCATGCTGTATGTAGGGAATCACCGTTGTCAATGGATACATCCCATCCTCTCAGTGAAAATGGTCCAAATGCTCTGTCACAGCATGGCTAATCATCTGTCGGTTCTCAATCAGGTTGGAATAGAATCCAGTGATTCTTTTGCGTCTGTCACTAACGCCCAGCCTTCAGGAGTTTGAAGCTCGTCACAGTCATTCAATCCCGGAATCCTACTCGGAATACCACAGACAAGGTTAGACTTTCCGGATTCCCATGAATGCCGCCATCAATTCTAGCTTATACCACGAAGATTCTGATCAAGGAATCCAAGAGATATGCGCCCGGTCTAAGGTAGAACGGAAGTGGTTGTCAGTCACGCGCGTTCATAGGTGAGAATGATGATGAGTGTCACGGATCATCACATTCATCAAGTTGAAGTGCAACGAATATCTTAGAACAGGAATAAATCGAATTGGATAGAAAATAGTAGTACTTACATTGAACCTTGAGGTACAGCAGAGCTCCACACCCTTAATCTATGGTGTGTAGAAACTCCACCGTTGAAAATATATAAGTGATGAAGGTCCAGGCATGGCCGAATGGCCAGCCCCTAAAACGTGATCACAGGATCAAAAATACAATCCCCGGATCTAGGATGAAAATATAATAGTAAAAAGTCCTATTTATACTAGACTAGCTACTAGGGTTTACAGGAGTAAGTAATTGATGTAAAAATCCACTTCCGGGGCCCACTTGGTGTATGTTTGGGCTGAGCTTGATCTATTCACGAGCTGAGACTTCTCTTGGGGTTGAACACCAAGTTGTAACGTGTTTTGAGCGTTCAACTCTGGTTCGTGACGTGTTTCTGGCGTTTGACTCTAGAATGCAGCATGGAACTGGCGTTGAGCGCCAGTTGACATCATCAAATCTCGAATAAAGTATGAACTATTATATATTGTTGGAAAGCTCTGGATGTCTACTTTCCAACGTCGTTGAGAGCGCACCATTTGGAGTTCTGTAGCTCCCGAAAATCCATTTCAACTGCAGGGAGGTTAGATTCCAACAGCATCAGCAGTCCTTTGTCAGCCTCTTATCAGAGTTTTGCTCAGGTCCCTCAATTTCAGTCAGAAAATACCTGAAATCACAGAAAAATACACACTCATAGTAAATTCCAGAAATGTGAATTTAGCATAAAAACTAATGAAAACATCCCTAAAAGTAACTAGATCATACTAAAAACTTCCTAAAAACAATGCCAAAAAGCGTATAAATTATCCGCTCATCAGGTCTCATCTATGATGTCACACTGGAAGATAGAATGATCTTCTAGAGGATGCTTCATAACTCCATTCAAATTGAAGCTTACTACTCGGCCATCTATTTCAAAAGAGTGTGTTCCTGCAAAGCATCTAATTTGAACTTCGAGGTCTTCAAGAAAGGTCTTCCGAGTAGGATTGATGATGGTTTCTCTGAGTCATTTTGGGGCATCTCCAGGATGTAAAAATCAATGGAAAAAGTGAGACCTTTAATACCTACTAATACATCTTCAGCAACTCCAGCCACTGTAATAATACTTTTATCTGCTAACACAAAATGAGCTGCCGACCTTTTTAAGGGAGGGAGCCTCAAAACATCATATACAGATAAAGGCATTATACTAACGCATGCTCCTAAATCACACATGCAGTCAGAAAATATCACACCTCCAATGGTACAGTTAACCATGCATGGACCTGGGTCACTACATTTTTCAGGTATATTTCCCATTAAAGCAGATATAGAACTACCTAAAGGAATAGTTTCTAATTCATTAATCTTGTCTTTATGTATGCATAAATCCTTTAGAAACTTGGCATATTTAGGTACCTGTTGAATAACATCAAAAAGGGGAACAGTTACCTCAACCTTTTTGAATATTTCTACCATTTTGGGATCAGGTTCCAACTGCTTCCTGGGCTTCCTTGCAAGTTGTGAAAATGGAATAGGAATGGTGGTTTCTACAGTGTCTGCGCCCTTTGGTGCTTCTTCCTGTGATTTAGTGTCTTCTTCCTCAGCCATGTCCTGTATAACCTTTTCTTCCTCAACATCTTCTAATTCCACTACCTCTTCAGTTGAGGCGTGTTCAGGTGGGTTTGGCTCTTCCTGATTCCTCTCTTGCAATGTGGTTCCAGACCTTAGGGTGATGGCATTAATGCCTCCCTTTGGATTGGGTAATGGTTGAGAGGGGAGTCCACCAGAGCTTAAGGACTGATTGTTGGAGTTGTTCATTGATCCAATCTGTGAGACAATGGCTTGCAAAGTAGAAGTCAGACCATTCAGAGTAGCAGTAAAATTGTTTTCCATGGCCTGTTGTCTCCGATCAATAGATTGTAGTAACTCATCATTAGGAGATGTTTGAGAGGTCTGCTGAGATGCTTGAGGCTGTCTTAGATGAGGTGCTCTGTAGGCCTGATTCTGATTTTGCTGCCTGAAGTTGTTATTGTTATTCCACCTCTGATTTTCATTGTTATCTCTGCCTCCTCTGTTATGATTGTCCCTCCAACCCTAGTTAGAATTATCTCTCCAGCATTGGTTAGAGTTATCCTGCCATCCATGGTTATAGCTGCCACCTTGATTGTACCCTTGATTGGGGCGGTCATAGAAGTTATGAGTGGCTGCTACAGTGTGGTCTTCCGGTTGGAGTTGTGGACACTCATCAGTGTAATGACTGTAATCTGCACAGATTTCACAAACTCTTTATGGAACCAACTGCGGGCTGTGCTGTGGTGGAGAAGGCTGAACTTGCTGTGGCTGTTGTTGACTTAGCTGCATCTACTTCAGCAAGTTAGTCATTTCACATAAGCTCTGAGCTATAGCAGCAGTCTCTTTGCTAGTGGATACCTCTGCAACAGCTCTTGACCGACTTTGTTTCTACCTGTGATTCCTAGTAGATTCGGCTAAGTCGCTGATCAATTGCCATGCTTCTTCCATAGTCTTGTACTTTTTTATAGACCCATTGCTAGCACCTTCCAATGTGGTCCTATCTTGAGATTTCATGCCCTGTGTAAAGTAGCCGAGTATCATTATCTTGTCAATCATGTGGTGGGGACATGCTTCTAAAAGATTATTAAAGCATTCCAAGTATTCATAGAGAGTTTCAGATTCATCCTGAACGATCATGGACATGTCTTTCCTCAATTTATCGGCAACCTCAGCTAGAAAGAATTTCTCCAAAAATTCTCTTCTAAGCGTATCCCAGTTGGAAACAGTCGTTTTGGGTTGAGTGTAGTACCACTCTCTTGCCTTTCCCTCAAGAGAGAATGGGAAGGCTTTTAACAGAATGGAGATTTCATCAGTGCCATCACGCTTAACAGTGGAACAGGCAGTCTGAAAATCCCTAAGGTGCTTGGTAGGCTCTTGAGCAGGTAAGCCATGAAACTTGGGCATCAAGTTGAGTAGCGAAGATTTTATTTCGAAATCCACAGCCACTGCTCGATGGTGTGCCTGAAATGGTTGTAGTGTAAAATCAGGGGCTCCTTCCTTTTGGATAGTGACTCTCCTAGGTGCTGCCATGTCACCTGCACGTAAATCAACTGGATCAGTAGAGAGGGAGCTTGCTTCTTCCTTAAATGACGTTTCAGGTTCGTTCTCAGAGAGGACTCACCGATGCTGAGCTTGTCTTATACGTGAAAGAGTTCTTTCAATCTCAGGGTCAAATACTGGCAAGATTGGATCAGGAAGTGAACGTGTCATTTAACGAAAGAAACGTACAGCTCATAGTGACAAAATAAAAAGAAAAAATTGCAATTAAATAAATGCCAATCAATAAATTAGCACACTGTTGCAATTCCCCGACAACGGCACCAAAAATTGACGTGGCGGAAATTGGCGAGTTAAGATTTATTAATAGAAATACGTTGCAAGTACAGTCCTTAACCAGCCGAAAATCCACTTATCAATTTAAAAGGGTTGTCACAATATTGAAATTAAAATACTGGGAGTATGAATCCCAGGTCATCTCCCAACGAGTTGTAGAGAAATGTGCTATTTTATCAATCAGGTGTTTTCAAAAATGGTTGAGTTGATAACGGAAAATTAAATTAGAGAATTTAATTAATCTTAAATAAAAGCCTTGACTAGGAGTAGATTAGTTGGAAGCCCTATTCTTGTTGAAGTACTCTCAAGATTAATTAATAATTGGAAGTTGCTTTGCTTAGTTATCCCTTACTAGGTAAAGGAAAGTCAAGCAAGTTGGAAAGCTGTTTCTAGTCACAAGTCCTAGTCCTCTCTCTTGGGAAGGACTAGTGTCAATGATTAGAGGGTGATCCAACAAATAACCCAATTATAACTTCTCTCTTGAGTGATTCAACTCAAGAGTTCCTTTCAATCATCTCCCAATCAAGTTATGGAACTACTCACTCATCATAATTATAAACTTCACAAAATTAATGGGGGAAATAAAAGAAGACATGATGAATAATAATGAATGGGATTAATTGAAAATTAAAATAGTCAATATTAATAACTCATGAAAATAATCCAATGTCAACTCTAGGGGAATTAAGAATATGGAAGAATAAATGAAAAGTAAAAAACAGACTATAGTAACTGGTACCAGAGGTAGACTCTTCTCAAAAGGTAAAATCAAAACCTTCAAAATCCTAACTATGAATGTTCAAGTGGGTAAAACCTAGGGGAGGAGCAATTTCGGATTTAGAAACTAAAAATTATGCGAAATGAATGTTGTCTGTCTCTGCATGTTCCCTGGCTCTAATATGTGTTTCTGGGCCGAAAACTGGTTAAAATCCGGCCCAGAAACTCTGCTAGCGACTTCTAAAATTCTGCAGATCGCGCACATCACGCGGCCGCGTCGTCCACGCGTTCGCGTCACTCGGCATTTCTTGTACCACGCGTGCGCGTCGTCCACGCATTCGCGTCATTCATACAGCTTCTAATCCGCGCGATTGCGTTAGGTACGCTAGCGTGTCACTATTATTTCTTCTATCTCCCGCGATCGCGTCAGACATGCGACCGTGTGACTTCTCACTGGTTATCTCCTCAATTCTTTGTGTTCCTTCCATTTTTGCATGCTTCCTTTCCAATTTCTAACGCATTCATGCCCTATAAAGCTTGAAACACTTAACATACAGATCACGGCATCGAATGGAATAAAGGAGAATTAAAATACCTAATTAAAAGTCTCTAGGAGGTAAGTTTTCAATCATGTAATAATTTAGGAAGGAAATATAAATGTATGCTAATTATATGAATAAGTAGGTAAGATCATGATAAAACCACACAATTAAACACATTATAAACCATAAAATAGTGGTTTATCAGTGACCCATCTTCTGCTATGGATTCTAGTATAGAGGTTTTCTGCCTTTAATATTCTATTTGTGCTTTGTTATCCAATTTAACATGATGTTACCATTTAATAATTTTCTATAGTTATTAGGTCTAGTTGGAAACTTGTAGGAGATATATGCACTTAGCATGCAGTTCTGCAAAGGCATGTGTTTTCATATTTTACTATTTCTTCTGACTGAGATGCAGATGTTATATTAATGGATTTGAAGGTAACTTTTAAAAATAAATTATTTGCTAGCACCTGTATATAACACTGTAAATAAATCATTGTATTTTTTTATCTATGTAGACAAGCGTTGAAACCAAGCCAGCATGTGAGTTTGAGTGGGCACGTCGAAAACAATTTATCATAATAGAGCAACACATTGCAAATGTTTTTTCAAAAGAGAGGATATATTCGCTCTACAACTGAATCACCAGAAACCCAGGATGCGGTAAAGGATTTTGATCTCAACAAGATGTCATTCTGGAAGGAGGATTTGGATCCTGTTGCTCGTGAGAAAGCTAGACGATTTTGTAAAATTCGGTATCCAGAAAAATATTATGTCTGATGTGCTTCTAGTTTAGTTTTGTTGAACATAACCCCACTATATTATTAGCTCTCTTAGTTTCCTGTTCCAATTTTATCTAGGCTTAGTCTTTCTGTTTAATGTTACATTTGGGTTTCAGCTGAACATGATATATGATCATCACTGTATGATATACTGAAATTTCCAATTCAATTTATGATGCTGTTTTATGCTTTGTTTTCTGCTTTGTTTTATTTTTTATGTGAACATTTTTATTTATAGTTGGTATAATAGTAATGTTGTTAATTCCGTAAACGAAATTCGTATATAACATTAATAAATTCAAAATCTTTATTATCCACCGGTGAGTGTAACAAAAAATTTGCGGGGCCTAGTCCTGCACAGCACCAAACTTAAACCACCAAAGTAGAGAAGAACATCATTTGCAAAGTGCCAACACATATTTTATGTGAAAACAGATCAACAAATTTTAATGTATAATCTTGGAGTCTTGGTATCTGAAATACAAATTAGAACCTCATTATGAACAGAGTGGATTCATTTTTCTCTATATTGTAACTCTAGCAGTGTGATCATTGTCTCAACTAATCAAATTCACATCATATTGTTAAATTTAGTGTGCCTAAATATAGATGTCCATGTTCTGTAAAAACTAGCCAGAGAGTACTGATTTATTGTTAATACCATAGGTAGTGATGTTTATCACATTTTCCATCAATGTTTTATCTTTTAATTTTACATTGACAGCACTCTGAATAAGGCATTTTTATTTCCACAAACTACTAGATTTGAAGATAGTATCACAGCTCTAATAAGTTCTAAACAAAAGTAAACAATATTTGGAACAAAAAATTCATAATGGGCACAAACGTAAAAGTCACCTTAAACATGATCATGCTGGCAAAATTGGTAAATGTTGTAAACATGACATAGTAAACTGCTGATACAATAGCAGTGTTGAAAGTGTTCCATGCCTGCAAAGGTTTCCAGATTACCTAGAAATGCTCTTATCACAAACTACTAACTAAACAAACCTATTTTTACTTCATAAATAGAATGCCGAAATGAGGTGAACTTCTGTCATGAGTCTAGTGGAGATACTAGAATAAGTAAGATGCCATGCCATTCCTAGAGTATTGCATCTCAAGCTTTATTCATCCGGGACAAATCAATTGTAATTGGGAAAATACACTACAAAGCATCTTGTTTAAAACTTCTCAAAATGCTATATACTGAATTACACAATGAAAGCGTGGTCATTTGGCTAGTTATATCATGATAGAAGCCTGAAAGAGGAAGAATGCATAATCGTTTTTATTTTAGAAAAAGCCATGGACATATCCATCTAAAACGGAGAAATATTCTGAAAATTCTAGGAACAACAGAGATGACTATTTCTAATTCTCCAATAATCAGCAAACAGAATACATTACATCACTGATAAATATGATTCCAAAGATTACCTTGTTCATGTAGTTAATTTGTAAAAGACAACATCCTAACACGATCATTGTAAAAAACCAGTTCGGAAATTACTAGAATTGATTTGTGCCTTCAAATGTAAGCTTCAAAGCTATTCCTACTTCTTTCATGCTCATAACCAATAGTATGCAACAAGAAAGCAACTATGATAATTTTTACAAGAATCGCACGTGCAAATGCATAAGCTGCAAAATTGGTTATTCCCCCAACCATCACTGCAAAAATTTTGAATTCTATACAGAATTAGTTGAGAAAATTCCCTAAGATTATTGACACGAGAAAAATAATTACAAAACACTAAGATGGACAATTTTCTCGATAAAACGCTTCAACTAAGTATGTATCTAATATATGATAGATTCATGGAAGGGATCTAAGATAGTTGTGTACACTTCAAAAGAGACGCTTTATTGTTTTGTGACACTGAAAAGCTTAACATGTGCCAATTATGTTTTTCCCTCTTCTAGTCTTTCCCTTTGCTTTTGAGAGTAAAAAGGGGCAGTGTCATTTTATAAAAATTATCAAAGAGTTACGTGAATCCTTAGTGCAACAGAGTTTATGAAAACACCAGTAATGTATTTCCTTTTGAATTAAAGATATTTCAACAATTAGAAATGCTTCTGAAGACCAAAGAAAGCTGAAACTTATGAAGCTTAATTGCACCTGCCATGATTGTGAACATTAATTGCACCTGCCCTGATTGCAGAGATTAATGGAACAACGAAAAATCCACCCGAAGCTTCTGACAAAAAACTGTCGTTCAATCCCACTCTTCATTAAGGATGAAAAAGCTTCTGGAAAAGTCCATCCTTCATGTATTTGGAGGCTTTAGTTAGAGCCAAGAATCGCTTGAAACCTTGTGCTTGCAGCTCCTCGTCCAAGTGCGGTAGCCCTAGTTATTACAGCCTCTCGAGATGCCACGAATCCAGCGGCAGAAGGATTAGGCACCACCAGAGCCACTGGGGAAGCCTGGACAATTGCATGTGTAATATGTGTTTTCTTAATTCCAGCCCCAAATTCTAATTTGAATTTAAGAAAAATTACGACAAAGTAGAAGAAGAACAAGAGGAAGAACAATTTGAATTCAAAGACCAAAGGCCGCTCGAGATGCATACCTTTGTTGATTGCAGATTTATCAGTGGTTATGGCTTGTTAGTTGGCTTTCCTCTTGTCATTCCAAGCATCCTATTTTGATAAGAAACAAGGGTGGGAAAAATTAAAAAGTGGGTGCCCAGAAATAAACGAGATGAACCATAAAAGGCTAAAACAATTTGGTGTCTGCTTTGAGTCCTTTTGAATTTACGTTTTTAAAAGATAAAGTATTCAGGTTGAAAACAAATAGCAATAAGATAAAAGAAAAAATAAAATAGATAATAAATAAGATAGATTTTAGATAAGAGATTAAGATTGAAACGGCCAAGATAAGATATGTGAATAGACTTAGTCTTTTATTTAACAGAGCTGAGTAACTAATTCTTAAACCTGTGCAGTTTACAATGTTATACAAGGGTTGATATTTTCAATCATTCATAAAAATTTATTATACAATACTTCTTCACCGTTGATTTATTCATACCTCATTAGTATTATTTCTTCTATTTCATTCCCACGAGTTTAGCATTTTTTTGTTGTAATCGAGAAAAAAGAATAGGAAAGATAAGATATGATTAAGGAGATTAAAGGACAACAAGTAAGTCTTTAATTGTTGATAACCTATTTCGTTATCTTCTTATTTTTAAAATCATTAAAACATACTAATTAATAGTTATAAATGTCTTTATCTTCTAATTTTTTTAATCACTAAAACATACTATATCGTTATTCTACTATGTCTTTATCTTCTTCTTTTTTTATCATTAAAACATACTAATTCATAGTTATAAATGCCACCAAAATTTTCTATACATGTGAATAACCTGCATTCTAATTTTAATACAAGCAAAAATAAATTTAACTTTTTAGTATTTTTATGAATTTGCATTTTAAAGTCTTTTTTATTCTTTTTTAAATTAAGCTTTCTTTCCAAAGTAATACCTTAGTCACATTTATTATTTTTTATATTTATTTAATTATTGTAATATAATTATTTCATAGGATACAGAAAGGATAAATTTTTAATCCGTAATTCTACTAAATTATTAACAGTTTGTTAACCTGCCATTCAAGTCATATTTTGATAATCTGAACAAATTGCTCTATTTAGGTTGGTTAGGTCAGTACTTTTTAATTTTTTTTGTACCAAAGACGAATTTATATAGGAGAGTGTGGGGAAAAATGTTCCTTTCACTACAAGAAACATCGTTAAAATTGATGGCCAAATCAACGGTTAGGTCGTCGATAATATTAAAAATCAACGGAAAAATGGACAGCGTTAGTGGTCCCTATTAAGCTTGTCGATTTTTTAAAATTCTAATAAAATCGACAATTCTGGCGTCGATAATATGAGGTTAAGCTTTTCCCATATTAAGTAAAAGCGACGTGTCTGTCGTCGATAATATTAAATAAAATCGACAAACTAATTGTCGATTTTGGATTTATTAAAATGGACAAGCAAACTGTCAATTTTGGACTTACTAAAATGGACAAGAAAACCATCGATTTTTAACTTATTAAAATGGACAAGTGAACCGCCGATAAAATTATAAAAAGATTGACAAGTTCTCCGTCTATTTTTTATTTTCTTTTGTCAATTTTGAATTTAAAAATCGACAATACTTGTAACACCTTAACTATCAAAAGTCACGCTTCCGGCTGCGCTACTCTGATAGCTCGGATATTACGACGACTCTTATACTATTTAGTACTAAAATATGAGACTGTTTAAACCTTTAAACCGCAATACCGCTCCAAAATACTTTTGTTAGGTAACGTACATCCATACATACCATACAACCTACAAAACTCACAAAGAGTACATATATATATATAAAATAATTTTACAAGCATTAACTAATACAATTCCTATCCCTCTTACAGAATGTATAAAGATAAAGGCGAGGGAATAATAAATAATAACTAAAACAATACAAAACATCATGACAACAACGAGATAAACTCTTCATGATTTTTGCGTCCATATCCTGAAAAAGGACATTTGTAGGAGGGTGAGAACATCATCATCAAAAGGATTCTCAGTAGAGGGTTTTTGGAAATTATTATAGTAGGATACGTGAAGGTAAAACCTTTACAGTGATTAATAACTGCCTTATGCATCTTTTCAAAAGCGACGATTTACTATAAAAGAAAAATCTAAAATCTTTTTTGAAAGAGGAACTGTTCATTTCTTGAAAATTCAAAAGCCTTTTAAGAGGTTTATCTATACTAATCCAAATTAGTTTTTCATACTTTCCCAAATCAGAAACATACATCAGACATGGCCTTTGACCCACCTCATGATCAACCACGGCTCTAGGCCCAAATAACCCAAACAACAACCAATCACCACAGTCCAATAGAGTCTTAGTTGCAAACACAAATAGGAAAGTTCAAGCACAACAAACAGTTTCTGCAAGTAGAACAATTAGCAGATAATCACAAGTAATCACAAAGGCAAACCAAGTATAATATGTAGACCCAAACAATGTCACATAGATGCATATGATGAATGCTTGTTCTAGTGGCTGATGATATCATCTATCGGTTATAAAGCCAACCCGACAAGTCCTGGTAGCTAACCATTGGACTGTCCTTCTGTCGTGCATCTCCAACACGAGTTATTCACAATCATAATCATAATTCACATCCAATACCCTCACTGGTGTATATTCACGGGAGCGAGCTCATCCGAAACTTTCACAGTGTCTGGCCACACTTACGATATAGGGTCAGCAGAGTATCGAGTCTCAACCTAGAGCACATGGTGGCTAGCCACTGCTTCTACACAGGAAAACTCGTATCTCAGAAAATTGGAAGTACAACAATCTCTTTATCATTTCAATAACCATTCAAATTCATACTCAGTCATCTGGCTCATAACATATTCCACAACTAGCCATGATTCATTATCATATACAGCCATTCCGGCTCATAACATATTTCACAAACAACCATGATTCATTATCATATACAGCCATTCCGACTTATAACAAAATAGCACTTCCTCCATCCAACATCATCAAATTCATAAAATCATCATTCAAGCCATAAATCACTTTTTCTCAATTTAATTTACTTTGAAATCGAAAATCAATTCTTTCCATCCTTGGCTTTAAAATCCCCATTTCACAAATCTTTTCAGGCTCATAGCCACTTTTCCTCAAATGTCACTTTCTTTTTTCTAAAACAAATTCACCCTCAGCATCATATTTCCAAAATTCCACAACCAGGCCAAAATTAAAATCTCCTTTGAAGGATTCAAAATCATTCATCCTAATATAGGATTCGATAATAAAATTTCTCAGCCGAGTCTCAAGACTTTAGGGAAGGACAACCTATCTCAATTTCTTAAACATTCATTGAAATTCTTAAAAATCATAGATCCTTGGTTTAAGCAAATAAAAATAGAGTTTATTATAAAATCAGATCATATAAAGTCACAAGTCCCAACCCAATCCAAAGTCAATCCACTTGAAATGGAACTGATTCATTTAAATTAAAACCACTTTCAGGTTCCTCCTTAAAAATCAATTCTCTGACTTCTTCCAAAATGTCACAAATGCAATTATTCAGTCAAGGTCCAATTTTTTTTAAGATCACTAAAAGCTCCTCTGAACGAAACCCTTAAGTCTAACCAAAAGCAAAAGTCCTTTTTATATTAAAACCAATATTAAAACATAATACTTTCCTTCAGTAATTCAAATGGTAAAATAATTCATTTCTAAATAAATCGAACTAAAGACGTATAGTTTACTTAAATAAATTAAGCTCAAAAACATAAATATTTTCTTAATAAATCAAATAATACAATTTCTCAAATCCAAACCTTTCTAAATAACTTTTCGATCAAAGTCTAGGATTTTTATAGAAATTTCGGCAGCACCTCCCCTAAAACTTAGACTTCGCCACCCCGTTCGGGTCCCAACTAAACCATTCCACAATCCTCTTCAACGGTTTAAAAACCAAAATCAATTCAAAAGCAAGCTAAATCCAACAACCACCTCATTTTCATATCTCAAGGAAACTGTTTCTAGATCAAATCATTATCAACTGATTAAACTCATTTCCAAAGCTTTAAAGAAATAGTTCAGCAATAATCTATTCATCAAAACCAAATACTAAACCAATCAAACATATAATTATATTCATCCCAGACAACCAATATCACATAAGACTTATACAATCACTCAAGGCTACAATTTTCCCACATAATATCCATATATAATAATTCCAGTATATAAAATATAGTTTTCTAAAAAGGCCCCTACCTCAATACGTAAAACCACAGCCCAAACGCCTCATAGAGCTCTTTTTTCATCAATCCGAATTGACGGCAACCAAAATCTCAGCTCCACTTGCTCTCTCTCAAAAGCAGAAACAGCTTTAAATGCCACAAGTAAACTTGGATTCTAACTCCTAGAACTATTAACATCGCAAATACTTTATTACACGGAATAGAACACTAACGCAGGACTTTCGAAACAGAAATTACTTACTGAAATAACAAAGCGAAGCAGCCGTAACTCCAAATCAACCTAGCTGCAGCACCGTAAAAAATTTTTGAGTAACGGTGGCGGCCCGAACCTCTGATAATAGCAGCTGTACAACAACGCAGTGTCAATAATCTTCCCAAAATTTTGAAAGAATGGAAACCAGACTTAAAACCCTTACCGGCAGTATTTTCGGGCGACAGCAGTAAGGTTTTCCAGCGGCAGAAGCGGCCAGAAGCTTCAACGGTGGTTTCAGCAGCGGTTTCCAATGGCAACTGCGGTGTGCTCAAAACAGAACACAAATAGAGAAACGGTAAGAATGGCGGCCAGGGTGACAACGATGTGAGCTCCATCAGTGGCAGCTTGGACCACAGGAACCTAGGCAGCGGTGATGGCAACCACCGAAATGGCATTCATGTCACGACAGTGGCGAAAACGGTCCCCTCCCCCTCTTGTCGCATTCTGTCTCTTCTCTCTGTGTGAAGCCCACACACGACGACGACAGCGGTGGCACTCCTTGCGACTCCCTGGACGGCAATGAGCTTGAACAGAGGCATAGGCAGGACACAACGGCGGTGGCTCCCTTCCCCTGGCCCCTGGCTCGCTCACGGTTCTCCCTCTTTGTGACATGACAATGATAGAATGGGCTTGACGAGCTTGACGTGCACGGCACGACGTCGGCGACAGCAGGACGCAGTGCAGTAGTGACGAGGCGTGGGTCGACGGCAGGGTGCAGGTCCATCTCTCTCTATTTCGCAAGCTCTCTCTTCTCCCCTTCCACTTCTATGTGTGTGTGTCATGTGATAAGGGTGACGGCAGTAGGGGTTTTCGACGCTGAATTAGGGATTGAGAGTGAGTGTGGCGCTGAAGAGGATGAAACAGGGGTGGGAGTGTGGCTGCGTCAAAAGGGAGGGTAAAAGGGAACCGGTAGGGTGCAGCTACTGGGTTTGGGGAACGGGTCACTGGGTTAGGGTTTCAGGGTTAGGTTTTTCCCAATTTGAGAATTAGGGTTTAGGTAAAAATTAGGTTTAAGGGTTGTTTTGTAATTTCAAATAAAAATAGGGATAATATAGTAATTAGAAATAAATTTTAATCCAACAATAATAATGTATAAAAATACTATTTGTTCATCAATTTCACAAATTATTTTCAATAAAATGTTCAAATCCAATAATTAGAAATAATATAATTAAAACCTTTATTTTCCCAAAATAGCAGTATTAATATTTTAAAATATTAATTATTTAGTCCAAATCATATAAAATTCTCATTATTTCATAACTACCAACTTTATAATTTGAATATAGAAAATAATTCAATAATTGTAAAATTGGATAATAATCTTAATTTATTTCAAATTCAATAAATCGAAACTTGCTTTAATTATCTTTAATAAAGAAATTTCAGATAATTAAAGCTGCAAAAATATTGAATTTGAAATTAGCTCATGATAGCCCTTTTTCAAAGGTTCTGGGTCTTATAATACTGCCGTCGATTTAATATCTACAGTTTTTTTATTATTTGAAAAATAATAGTCAATTAAATATTAAGTAATGAGATAAATAAACTTTTAAATACAAAAATAAAATTTATATTAGATATTAAATAATAAGTTTACATACTTATCAAAACAATAATAAATAATCCTCTAACTTAAAGATTTAAAACAAGATAAATAACTAAACTCCACTAATAATACAAAATATTCAACACAAGTAAATAATCCTACTCGTACTCATCTAAATAGTCATCATCTGAGTCATCGAGATTGTCAGAATTATCCTCCATATGAGCTTCCTGTGACTGTCCTGGGGGCTGCAAGATAGGTGGGAGTTTTCTTCCTGGGACTGCGCTTTTCTGGGAGCTTGGAAAAGTAAAAGGAGGAGGTGGAGGAACACGTGATCCAAAACTACTAGGACCCATGGCCCTCACATACTCAGTCAAGCTGCTAAGTTGATGACTAAACTGATCCATTGTGAGTTACTGGTGTTGAGATCCTCACGCAAGGATTCAACCATCTGTTGCCACTATCTTTTCTCCCTTTGATAGCGGTCTCCAAGCTCTCTATATTTAGCGGCGTGTTGTTCAACTTCCCTATTAAGTATTATAATTTGTTCTCTAAGATCCAAAATATTAGTGCTAGTGGTCGTGGTTGGCCCATCAACTTGGGGTCGCACCATGGAAGAGTTCCTTACCTCACCCATGCCATATACCCTACCTCTTCGTTTTCCACCCACTGTCTCAATCCATATGCTTTCCTCAGAGACATGCGGTGGATTAATTACACCAGCCTCTATAGCAGCCTGTCACTCTTGCTCAGCCTGAAACATGCGCTCTTGAAATGTCTCCTACAATGATTGGTAAACTACTTTAAGTATCAATAATAATGCAAAAGTTAAGAAGAAATGTGACAAAAATAAGTCCATAATTACAATGAAGGAAAGTATTAAGTCATTTCTTTTTGCACATTCTAAGTTACACAAAAAGCAATTGCAATGAAAATAGGTAAGTTACCTTTGCCATTCGGGAGTGTTCATCAACCAGTTGATGCCTATCCTCTTTGTGAGTATGGGTGTGCTTAAAAAACTCATCCATACGCAATGGTCTTCCAAGAGATTGATTCTACATAATATAAGTAATAATCAAAAGAAAGAAGTTGATATTATTGTCAAAGTTTAGAAATACGTCAATTTTTGCATTATTACTAGTCAAATAAGGTTCTTGCATAATTAGGCAGATTAGAATAATCAGCAAAAAGGAAACAATCAAGGGATCTGTATGCATTTGTGTTCACAATAACCAAGATAAATACTATGTATACATATAACACAATGATTACTTGAGTATGTTTCCATTTCATGTCACCTAACACAATCTCCACCAAAAATAATATTCAAATCACAAATGTCAATGATGTTTCAGTTTACCCTCGGCAACAGAAGCCGTAAGATGCTGCATATGACATGAAGCTTTCTCCATGAGTGTTGACTGGCTCCTAATGTGACAGCAAAGTAAAGATAAATACTACAAAGGAGAACTAGTAGAACAAGAGCTGATAAGAGTGATCCCGTGCCTCTCCATGAGTGTTGACCAACTTCCCAGCTCATTCTTAATTAAGAAGGTACCATTTATTACACACAGCAGGTTCATTGCTTTTAAACTAGTTAATTTAATTCTAGATTCCTTGTTAATAGATTTTATTTTGGCATGAATATCTCCGAAACTTCACAAAATAGTGAGACCAGGTAGGCCCATTCATACATATAACATTATTTATAATCATTGATTGTTAGCATCGCATCCATCATCAGAGTTGTAGATGTCATTATTTTTATCTCTCAAAATCTATCAAAAAATTAAATAGAACAAGAATGTGTCTCCAATAAAAATCCTACTTCAGCTAGTTGTTCATGCTAGGACAAACATACTAAGGAACAATGAGAAAAATAGTGCATTAAACCAGATTACATATTTTTTGTAAGAAGTATTCATAAACATCAACAAACCAGATTCTAAATCATTTCAATCTCATATCTAATTCTAAATGCAGGTGCTAACAATTTGAGTCGATAAACAACTTACCAAGCGTAATCTCGCTTCTAGAAAGGTGGTGCCTCATGCAGTGTAAAGAGAGGTACCTCGAGTTGATTTTCTAGCAGCTGTATTTCTCGCCTGTAATTGCCTATAGGCATCAGTGTCCCAATGTCTCATCAATTCACTAAGAACTTCTGGTGGGATCCAATATGGACGGGCTCCTTTTTTGCGAATCGCATGGAGCATACCTCATAGGCGCTTGGCTGCCCTAAACCTCCAAGCTCAATAGATGTTATCCTCTTCCGTATCAAGAATGTCAAAGCATTTCTATTTTAAAAAAAGAAATAACATCTTGCTATTATATAACATACTATAATATATAAAATTGTAAAATACGTAAAATAAGATATATAAAATTTTCCCTCCATTTTGTCCACCATATTTTTCGAGTATCATCATCTACCTCATCAAAATTTAGCCAAGACTTGTTGTAATTTTCCCTAAAAACCTGAGAAATGTGCTTCAAGCCAGGCTTAGGTGGGTGCCAACTACATCAATAATTCCAAGGTATATCTATTCAGTGTGATAGGAAATTTTCATAATCATAGGAACAATGTAATTGAAAATGAAAAATTAAAAACAACTTTTAAGTTTGGAAGAAGACTTTTGAATTTCTAGTAAAAAAGTGTGAGATCCCGGCAAGTTCTCACAATAAAATCTAATAATATATAGAAAGGGACATTAGCTGATATCATCAATATATATATATATATATATATATATATATATATATATATATATATATATATATATATATATATATATCTGACCTACCACCAACATTAATTTAAACTAAAACTGGAGATCATAGGGATTATTGTGTATATTCCTTGGCCAATCGTTAGCAGAAGTTTATATCAGCTAGCCTAGATTGTAACTAATTATAAAGACATATTATTTCATAAAAATGAGACATGTTATTCATAAAATTTAAAGCAAATAACAAACCATTTGGCACCATCATATCTAAGCTTAGGAGCACTTGTGGTGGAGTGACCAGTGGTAGTGGATGTTCCTAGACCTTGAGTATCTTGGGTACTAGTAGATGTGGTTTGTTTTTTCCCACAAGATCCTGTGTGACTAGGAGCTATGATAGCTGGATCACTCTGCACACCATGTGAGGCAATGTTGGGATGCTCATTGGCTTGTTGAGCGCATGATCTTGGTACACCCGAAGTAGGCATTATGTGTATCTGAGGCTCCTGACGAGAGGGGGTAGTAGTAGCAATAGGTGGCGGTCTCCCACTAGTTGGAACAGTCGTGCCTGATGATGACCCAACGAGGGTGTATGGATCTGCATGTAAGTCAAGCGGGCGACCAGTAGAAAGCCTAGGTCTCCCCTTTCGGCCTCGGCCACGACCATAGATATGTACAGTAGCTGGATGACCCTTTTGGCCTCGACCTCAGCCACGGCCACAACCATGACCGCGATCTCCATCTCTACCAACTATATCCTGTACACATTGAAATAAGGTTTTAATAGAGTGGAAATCATTCTTTAATTAAAAACTTGTCTCTTCAATGAAATTTACTTTTCACTAAAAGAAAATTCCCCTACATAATATGGCAGCTTGTATTTTTATATGTGTGTGTGAAATAGTAGTAATATGGCAGCTTGTAGTAATGGAAGAGATTTTTGGTCAATGTAATTGCTTACAGCTATGTGATTATAACTGGCTAGTAAAGGGCACGCTAGTATTAATCATTTGGTCTCCATGACCTAGCAATTCTTATAGTAAGAGACAGATCAAGAGAGAAATTGGCACATCACATGGTATATAAATTCTTATATCATTCAAAATTTCGGATCACAACAGCATCTAACATAACATGGATTGCTGGCAGCCTGTCACACGCATGCACAAACACTAGCTAATACAAAGAGGCAATGGCGAAAAAAAGGGAAAAAAACCTCTGAAAAGCAATAAGATTGAGAAAGTAATATACCTGGGCAGATGAAGTCCCTGCTGAACCCAATGTTTTACCCTGTAGAGAAGTAAAATGCCACATGAAGGTTAATGGAGGTAACAGATGCCTAAACAAACAAAACATGAAGGTATAACAATAAAATTGAAAGAAATATTTCTAGCTAACTTCATCAAATTGAAACAGACAGCATAATAGGATAGTGTAAATGGATGCCACTGCAACTTTGATAATACTTGTGACTATGCCAATCCTACCAAAAAAATAAATAAATATATGCACTATTATTCATTAAGAGTAACACTCACAGTTAATAATTAATTAACTAACTTATTTGAATATGGATGCATGCCAGCTTATATGGCAGAAGCTTCTTAATCACTTAGTAACTTGCATGAATTGAAATGCATGCTTAAGCATTTACTTTTCCTCCAATGCTTGCCTAATTTGTTAGCATAGCAAATAACTATGGAATATGAGGCATGAATCATTTTTTTAATATTAAATCTTCATTAAGGTAAGTTAGAGTTGAACTGTATTCTCCACCCTACTCCAAAAGCAAAGAAATCAAGATGTTTGGCTTTAAAAAGATCCAAATTATATGAAGACAAACTAAAATAGGTAGATTGAGCATATGAACAAAATCAAACTCTCGTTTCTCCTTTATGTCACAAGAGCCGTCATGTATGCTTATCGCTGCATAGTTTTTATTTGAAAATAAAGCTTGGGGATGAGTTTTACTTATAAAGTTGACAAGTCATTTGGTACATGAAATCGTGAGTTCACACTTTTCTCACAACTCCGCGCATCTGACCAGCAAGTGTACTGGGTCGTCCAAGTAATATCTTACATGAGTAAGGGTCGATCCCACGGAGATTGTCGGCTTGAAGCAAGCTATGGTCATCTTGTAAATCTCAGTCAGGCAGATTCAAATGGTTATGAGGATTTGACAATTAAAAGTGAAATAAAACATAAAATAGGATAGAGATACTTATGTGATTCATTGGTGAAAATTTCAGATAAGCGTATGGAGATGCTTTGTTCCCTCTGAGCATCTGCTTTCCTATTGTCCTCATCCAATCATGCGTACTTCCTTCCATGGCAAGCTATATGTTGGTTGATCACCGTTGTCAATGGCTACCATCCGTCCTCTCAGTGAAAACATATCTACTACGGTTTCTCGCATGGCTAATCAGCTGTCGGTTCTCGATCGTGTCGGAATAAGATCCATTGATCCTTTTGCACACTGTCACTGTGCCCAACAGTCACGAGTTTGAAGCTCGTCATAGTCATCCCATCCCAGATCCTACTCGGAATACCACAGACAAGGTTTAGACTTTTCGGGTCTCAAGAATGCTGCCAATTGATTCTAGCTTATACCACGAAGACTCTGATCTCACGGAATGGAAGGCTCTGTTGTCAGGAAAGGCAACCATGCATCGTGAACCAGGAGGTCAAGAGATACACACTCAAGCTCTTGCAGATAGAACGGAGGTGGTTATCAGACACGCGTTCATAAGGGACGATGATAATGAGTGTCAAGGATCATCACATCCATCAGGTTGAAGTACGAGTGAATATCTTAGAACAAGAATAAGTGTGAATTGAATAGAAGAACAATAGTACTTTGCATTAATTCATGAGAAACAGCAGAGCTCCACACCTTAATTTATGGGGTGTAGAAACTCCACCGTTGAAAATACATAAGTGACGAAGGTCCATGCATTGCCGAATGGCCAGCCCCCAAAATGTGATCAAGAGATCAAAAGTGATCCAGAGATAGTCTAAAAAATGATCCAAAGATATGAATACAATAGTAAAAAGTGCTATTTATACTAAACTAGTAAACTAGGTTTACAGAAAATGAGTAACTAAGTGTAGGTAGTGCAGAAATCTACTTCCGGGGCCCACTTGGTGTGTGTTTGGGCTGAGCATTGAAGGTTTCACGTGCATAGGATCTTGGAGTTTAAACGCCAGTTTTGGTGCCAGTTTGGGCGTTTAACTCCAGCTTTGGTGCCAGTCTTGGCGTTTTACGCCAGAAAAGGGTCTCTGACCGGCGTTTAGATGGGAGTTTGGGCCATCAAATCTCGGGCAAAATATGTACTATTATATATTGATGGAAAGCCCAAGATGTTTACTTCCCAACGCAATTGAGAGCGTGCAAATTGGGCTTCTGTAGCTCCAAAAAATCCACTTCGAGTGCAGGGAGGTCAGAATCCAACAACATCTTCAGTCCTTTCTCAGCCTCTGAATCAAATTTTTACCCAGGTCCCTCAATTGCAGCCAGAAAATACCTGAAATCACAGAAAAACACACAAACTCATAGTAAAGTCCAGAAATGTGATTTTTGCATAAAAACTAATAAAAATTTACTAAAACGTAACTAAAACATATTAAAAACTATGTAAAAATAATGCCAAAAAGCGTATAAATTATCCGCTCATCAACATTCCAATCTTTAGTTTCTTTGAGAAGCATCCAATAAGCTTTTTAGTGGCCAACTCTTTTAACTCTTAGTGGGAAATGATCATTAAAATCTTGTTGAGTTTTCCAACAAATTTTTGTTATAAAAAACAAATTCATCCATAAAAAGTTTCACCTTATTTTCACCTTATCATTTATGAAGAGAAAAGGCAGTGCTATAGTGCAAGCAAACAAAAGACAAAAGATTGAATATCATTACTAAGATTTGATAAATCAGTTTAAGATGAGAAATTCTGTGATATTACTTTATCTTAAGATCAGTGCAGTCTCCTGTGGTGCTATCATTGTTTTCACTTTGAGCGCTATCTTAGTTTGAAATGCAAATATAAAATCTACCTTATGAATTCACTGCATCCTCACCAAGAAGAGAAAATGAAAATCTATATATATTAGGGTGTCACATGGAAAGTAAAAAAGAAAAGAGGTTAATTGGTGCACGAAATTATGATCACACTTTTCACAACTCCGTACAACTAACCAGCAAGTGCACTGGGTCGTCCAAGTAATACCTTACGTGAGTAAGGGGTCGATCCCACGGAGATTGTTGCCTTGAAGCGAGGCATGGTCATCTTGTAAATCTCGTCAGCCGGATTCAAATGTTATGAGGTTTTGATAATTAACAGATAAATAAAACATAAAATAAGATAAAGATACTTATGTAATTCATTGGTGGGAATTTCAGATAAGCGTATGGAGATGCTTTGTTCCCTCTAAGCATCTGCTTTCCTATTGTCCTCATCCAATCATGCGTACTTCCTTCCATGGCAAGCTGTAAGTTGGTGGATCACCGTTGTCAATGGCTACCATCCGCCCTCTCAGTGAAAATGGTCCAGCTACGGTTCTCACCGCAGGGCTAATCATCTGTCGATTCTCACTTGTGTCAGAATAAGATCCATTGATCCTTTTGCACACTGTCACTGTGCCCAACAGTCGTGAGTTTGAAGCTCGTCACAGTCATCTCCTGCCACATTCTACTCGGAATACCACAGACAAGGTTTAGACTTTCCGGATCTCAGGAATGCTGCCAATTGTTTCTAGCTTATACCACGAAGGTTCTGATCTCACTGATTTGAATGCTCTATTGTCAGGAGATGCTAGTCAAACGCATGGATCAAAGACCCAAGAGAATATACTCTAGCTGGCGTCCAATGACTACGTTGAACATCATGTAGACCGTTTGTGGTTGTCAGGCACGCGGATCTTGGCTAAGCGAGTACTGAAGATAGTGGGTGATTGTCACGAATCACCCCTTTAGTCTGACTTAACTGAATTATGTAAGAGAGAATATCTTAGAGAAGAAGTAGGCGTGAATTGAAAGAAAAATAATAGTACTTGCATTAATTCATGAGGAACAGCATAGCTCGTCACCTTAATCTATGAGGTGTAAAAACTCCACCATTGAAAATACATAAGAACAAAAGGTCTAGGCATGGCTGAATGGCCAGCCTCCCAAATGGCATAAGAATTCGAAAATAGGGGAAGAAGACCTCTAATACAATAGTAGAAAGTGTTATTTATACTAGACTAGTAACCTAGGTTTACAGAAAATGAGTAGATAGTACAGAAATCTACTTCCAGGACCCACTTGGTGTGTTTGGGCTGAGCTTTGAAGCTTTCACGTGCATAGGCCATCCTTGGAGTTAAACGCCAGTTTGGGTGCCAGTTTGGGCGTTTTACGCCAGAAAAGGGTCTCTGATGGGCGTTTGGACGCCAGTTTGGGCCATCAAATATCAAGAAAAGTATAGACTATTAGACATTTCTGGAAAGCCCAAGATGTCTACTTTCTAACGTAATTGAGAGCGCACCAATTGGGCTTTTGTAGCTCTAGAAAATCCACTTTGAGTGCAGGAGGGTCAGAATCCAGCAGCATCTACAGTCCTTTCTCAGCCTCTGAATCAGATTTTTGCTTAGGTCCCTCAATTTTAGCCAGAAAATTCCTGAAATCATAGAAAAACACAAAAACTCATAGTAAAGTCTAGAAATATAAATTTTTTCATAAAAACTAATAAAAATATACTAAAAAGTAATTAAAACATACTAAAAACTACCTAAAAATAATGCCAAAAAGCATATAAATTATCCGCTCATCATTAATCCTACACCAAATAAGCTAATTAGAAATAGTCAAATGTGAATCATGCATTCTTAGCTACACATTTTCTTACAACACTTGACTAGTTATTAGCAGATGCCATCATGTATAGAATATGTTTAATTACACACATGTAACAATACATAGTTATTAGCAGATGCCATCATGTAACATATTACATTAACTCCCAAGTGATCTTCAAATACCAATTTGAAAAAAAAAACTACATTAAGATTAAAGATCAGCAAGCATGCCACTAGTGAAACCCGGACACTAGCGACCAAAAGGTTAGCTCAATGTTTTTCTTTAAACCAAATTTGGTAACCTATATTTTACAAGGTCACGATTCCACTAGTTCGCACAAAAATGTCACTATTCCAAGTAATTATTCACACATACATCTAAAATAAAACCACCTAAAATCTGTGCCTCAAATATCAAATTGATTTCATGAACCTAAGGTCCTAAACTACACAACCTCTTCGAATCGGTTGCTAACTCTACTAAAATATACTCTGAATTCAGCAATAAATTTCTCACAATGTCTTGATCATAATGATAACAAGTCCTTCTTTATCTCCATAATTCTTAACTAACCCTTAACAATCCCTAAATGTGCCTAAATCTTAATGATCTACCACAAGTGTTAGGCCTTATGGTGTATCATATATACTTAATAAAATCCCCTTGAACTTTTTTCATCTTATATCACTCAATTGGAACCAACACCAAACGAGATAGAAACAGCAACTACTCAACAATCTAATTCTTTTTTCAATTATACGGAACAATATATACATAAACATAAAATTCAGATGACAATAGAACATAAAACCATGGTTACGAACTTCATATAAATAACTCCAAACAATAAAATTCCAGATAAAACACGAAAGATGAAAAATCAGGCAATTAAAAAGAAGCATGCTGGAATCATTTTCGGGAGGAGGATCAGTCCGGGTAGCTAGAGGTGGGCCGGAGGAAGCGGCGCGGCAGTTGAAATGGCATCGCCGGAGGAGGACAGTGGTGGAGAGTGGGTGAACAGAAGGAGTGAGTAAAGGAGAGAAGAGAAGGAGGTTCACTGAAGAAGAAGAAGGGGTAACCGTGATGGAGGAACGATGGCAGTGGACAATGACGGCGGCACAACTGTGAATTTATGGTAGAACAAGGGGGAATTGTGTTTCTGGTGATTGGGAAATTTGGGGATGAAATGGAAAATTTGGGGGAATTGGGTTCTGAACTTTGGACGTAGGAAGTGGACGCGTGTATTTGTGATTTTAGTGATAAAAATCAACGGAAAATTTGTCGATTTTAATTTAAAAAAAGCCACACTATAGACGTCTATTTTATACCTTAAATATACACTGTTTGCTTAATTTTAGAAAGTGATCTAGATCGTATATATTTATCGATGGTAAGTGTTGTCGATATTTTAAATAACAAAATCGACGCCATGTTCGTCGATTTTAAAATAAAAGTATTTTTCGCTCCTCGTTCGTCGATAGTGTGCCGATAATAGTGCTAAGGTTAATTCATTATAAAAATATCGACGGCCTGGTTGTCGATTTTAATATTTTATTTTTAATTACGTTTTTTTGACAATATCGACAACAAGCTATCGAAAAATATCAACGGTAGAAATAGCCGTCGATTTTTGGTGTCGAAAAAAAGGCTTTTTCTTGTAGTGTTTTGACACTTTATAACGTAACATGTATTATATGGGATAAAAAGTTATTTGGCCCAATCCCCCATTTAATAAATAAATTTGACCCCACTTAGTTTTCTTTTTAATTCTCTTTTATTTTTGCAGATTCCTAATTTTCTGTCTCCTAGTAAGACTCTTAAACCTCCTTCTTTATTTTTCTTTGTTTAGTTAAATATTTATGTTTATGTTTTTTATGTTTTTTAATTCATGCAATCATGCTGCATTTTATTTTGTATAAATGTTATTGTATATATTTTTATTACATGTTTAATAGTTAGTGAATAATAAGATTCAACAGTGAAAAAAAGTATAAAATTATTATAATTTTTTTATATTTTACCCCTAACTGAAAAAAATTTTAGATCTATCGCTATGTCTAACTACGGTTCTATAATTCCATAATATGTGGTGTCAAGTATCCATTAACTTGTTCACTTTTAAAGTTTTTTTAGATTTAGTTGTTTGTCTGCTTTTCTGATGCTTACGTTATGCATATCTCGGCATTTAGAACAGAGTGTCTAGCTATGATTGACAAGAATTTGATTGATAAATCAATTACATCAGCAGAGTACAAATGCGGTGTAGTTGGCTTCTTAGATTTTGCCTTTCAAAGGGTTGCCATAAATGGAAAAATTATATGTCCATACATTAAATGTGGTTTTAAGAATATGAGAACTAGAGTTGAGGTCTTAGCACATTTACTCCAAAAAGGTTTTTCAAAAAGATACACTTTTTGGTATATGCATGGAGAAAGTGTAGTCCAACCTGAAGAAGCATCATCAAGCCATGAATTCAGAGAACCAGAGGAAAGAGCTCCGCTACAAGATATTCTTAATGATATTTTTGGTTCAGCTGCCAACAACTTTGATGGGGTTGATGATGAGCCTGTTGAAGAGAGGAACGACTCTTTTCCAAATCATATCGAAGATGATACTTAAGAGGAATCTGAAAGAATTCGAGAGTTGCTAAAGCATGGAAATCGCAAATTATACCCCAAGTGTGCGAAGTACAACAAGTTGTCATTTATTGTTAAGCTGTATCATATCAAAGTGCTATGCGGTGTGACTGACAAGACATTCTTGATGATAGTTGATCTTCTCAAGAGAGCGTTTCCTCATGCAAATATGCTTGTTTCATTTTATGAAGCGAAAAAAAATGATTAAGCAATTAAGGCTTGGGATATGAAAAAATTCATGCATGTCCAAACAACTGTATGCTCTTTTGGGGTCCAGATAATTAGACCAAGAGTAAATGCACAATATGCAATGCATCTCGATATAAAGCAGAGGATAACACCAGCAACAATCCAGGAGTTTTGGACATAGCTGAACATATGCATAGGCTAATACCTACAAAGGTATTGAGATACTTCCCCCTCACTCCTAGGATAGGAAGGTTATACATGTACTCTAAAACATCAAGACTATTGCGTTGGCATTCAGAGTTTCCTAACTCAGACGGAAAGTTAAAGCATCCAAGAGATAGCAAAGCATGGAAGGAGTTTGATTTGTTATATCTGGAGTTTACTGGAGATCCACGTAACATACGACTTGCTTTGGCTTTCGATGGTTTCAATCCATTTGGGACTCTCAGCTCCAACAGTAGCGTATGGCCGGTGATGTTGTATGTATACAACTATCCTCCATGGTGTTGTATGAAGCAAGCCTCTTGACGTTGCAGAAATTAGCGAGTTAAGAAATTATTAATAGAAATACGTTGCAAGTACAGTCCTTAACCAGCCAAAAATTCGCTTATCAATTTAGAAGGGTTGTCACAATATTGAAATTAAAATATTAAGAGTATGAATCCCAGGTCGTCTCCCAACGATTTGCAGAAAGATGTGCTATTTTATCAATCAGGTGTTTTCAAAAAATGGTTGAGTTGGTAAACAGGAAATTAATTTAGAGAATTTAATTAATTTTAAATAAAAGCCTTAACTGGAAGTAGATTAGTTGGAAGCCCTATTCTTGTTGAAGTACTCTCAAGATTAATTAATAATTGAAAGTTGCTCTGCTTAGTTATCCCTTACTAGGTAAAGGAAAGTCAAGCAAGTTGGAAAGCTATTTCTAGTCACAAGTCATAATCCTCTCCCTTGGGAAGGAGTAGTGTCAATGACTAGAGGGTGACCCAACAATGAACCCAATTACAATTTCTCTCTTGAGTAATTCAACTCAAGGTTTCCTTTTAATCATCTCCCAGTCAAGTTATGGAACTACTCACTCATCATAATTATAGACTTCACAGAATCAATGGGAAAAATAAAAGAAGACATAATAAATAATAATGAAAGGGATTAATTAAAAATAAAAATAGTCTATATTAATAACTTGTGAAAATAATCCAATGTCAACTCTGGAGGAAGTAAGAATATGGAAGAATAAATGAAAAGTAAGTAACAAACTATAGTGACTAGTACCGGAGGTAAACTCTTCTCAAAAGCTAAAGCCAAAATCTTCAAAATTCTAATTATGAATGTTTAAGTGTGTAAACCTAGGGGAGGAGTAAATTCAGATCTAAAAACTAAAATTTGTGCTGAATGAATGTTGTTCTCTGCCTCTGCATGTTCCCTGGCTCTAATCTGTATTTTTGGGCCGAAAACTGGGTTGAAATCTGGCCCAGAAACTTTGCCAGCGACTTCTGAAATTCTGCAGATTGCGCACGTCATGCGGCCGCGTCGTCCACGCATTCGCGTCACTCAGCGTTTCTCGTACCACGCGTGCACGTCGTCCACGTATTCGCGTCGTTCGTGCAGCTTTCAATCTGCGTGGTTGCATCAGGAACGCGAGTGCGTCACTGTGATTTTTTCGGTTTCGCGCGGTCACGTCAGCCATGCGACCGCGTGACTTCTCGCTGGTCATCTCCTCAATTCTTTGTGTTCCTTCCATTCTTGCATGCTTCCTCTTTATTCCTTACACCATTCTTGCCCTATGAAGCCTGAAACACTTAACACACAGATCACGACATCGAATGGTACAAAGGAAGATAAAATTATATAACTAAATGATCTTTAGGAAGCAAGTTATCAATCATAGAACATTTTTAGGAAGGAATTGTAAATACATGCAAATCATATGAATAAGTGGGCAAATACTTGATAAAACCACACAATTAAACACAATATGAATTATAAAATAGAGGTTTATCAACCTCCCCACTCTTAAACATTAGCATGTCCTCATGCTAAGTTGAAGGAGATAAATATGAATGAACAGAAACATGCAAGACTCATGTAATGCAATGCAACCTATATGCATATGAATGCAACTATATGAGTTGGTCTACATGATTAAAAATAGATAAGTTCTCTAAGATAAAATATGGGGCAGATTTCACTAATTCAGAGCATATTGTAAAAGCAGATAAATTTGTAAGAAGATAGCTTGTGAGAGCAGGGAATACAGGACTGAGCATTGAACCCTTGCTGTTGGTGCATGTGCACTTTAATTATCTCTAACATATGGGGTAATCACTCTATCCTTCTCTAATCATGCTTTCAAAAAATTTTGTTTTTCACCTAATCAATCAACAATTTTAAAATGCCAATGCAAACATCATGAGGTCTTTTCATGGTTGTAATGGGGCTAAGGTAAAGGTGAGGATACACATATGGCTAAGTGAGCTTATATATTGAATCTTTAATTAACCCAAGCTCCTACCTAACATACATATACTCTATATAATTTCAACATTCATCTTAGCTACCTGGAATTTCCTTTTCACATTCCATATTCATGTATCAACTTTTATTTTAATTTTATCACATGTGCATTGATTATTAAATTATGACTTATCATTGGGGTGATTTTGTCCCCTTATTCACTAAAATAAAGAAAATATTTTTTAAAATTTTTTTTATTATTTTTTTATTTTATTTTTTTTGTATAGCTTATCAATGCACATAGATTTGTAATTTTCTTTTATGGTTTCACATGAATAGGTACCCAAATTCCCTTTATTCTATTATGATATATTTTCTATTACCCTTTATTCCCACAATTTTTCCATACTCAATTAACACACAAATTCTATCTTAAGCTAACCAAAGATTCAATTGGGATTTTTAATTGTTTTCCGCTTAAGGCTAGTAATGTGGTACAATATGGAACAAATGGGATTAAAAATAGCTCAAAGTGGTTAACAAAGGTAGTTAAAAAGGGTTGGCTTATTTGGGATGTGTGAGTTAAACAAACAATGGCCTCAATCATATGCATGCACATAACACATTAATTTTGGACATATAGGATAAAACAAGATTCAGATTACAATCATAGAGAAGTAAACGCACAAGAAAAAAATATGTTTATGGTTAAATAGTGTAACCATGTATTTAGGCTCAAAGTCTCACGGGTTGTGTGTTCTTTTGAGCTCAAAAATTCTGTTCCAATTTTAACTTCAAACAAATTTAACATAAATATTTTTATTTAAATTAGTGAAATTTTGAAAAATATATGGTCTTAAAAGAAACTTATTGTCTTTTCAATCAGTTAGAACATGCATGAAATTAACCTACTAATATGCAATCTATCCTATTCTAAAGAAGAAGAAATTGGTGTTAAGGAGAAAAGAATTACCTTCGGAAGTCAGGTACTGACCGACCTCTCCACACTTAAGGCTTTGCACCGTCCTCAGTGCCATCTGTCAGGAACAAGGGTGGGCTGGTGGCAGTATCTCCACAGTCGGGACCGTCATGGCTCCCTGTGCTGGTAAAGAAAGTGGAGTCCGAAGTGCCTGGGTCCTCGTCAGGTCTGTGGTTGCCTGTGAGTAGCTCCTTGAGGTATTTGAAATGGCGGTGGTTGCGGCGCTCTCAAAGCTTAGCTTTCTTGTCTTGTTGGTCCAATCGCTTCAGTATTTGATGCAGCAGCTGACTAGTAGATGGTGGAGGAACTGCAGCATCCTCTGTGGACTGGCTGGTAGTGGCAAGTGGTGGCCTGAGATATCTCCCGTTAGGGACGTACTGATCATCCCATGGAAGTATGGCTTTGGTGTCTCCAGCTCTGTAGGAGACTCTGGCTGCTGAGACAAGATCAGAGACCAAGGCGGGGAAAGGTAGGTTGCCCGCGATTTGCACGTGTCCCATAGCATTCCGGATATATCTCGGTAAATTTAGAGGCTGGTCTGTGAGGATGCACCATAGTAGAACGGCCACGTCTGCGGTGAAGGAGGACTCATGAGTGCTCGGGAAGACGTAATGGGACACAATCTGTGCCCATACGTGAGCCTCTAAGGTAAGTGTGGAAGCCGAGATTCCCTTAGGATGGGAACGATGGTATCCGAAGATCCATTCACTGCCAGGTTGAGCGATAACTCTGAGAATAGCATCCCAGTCAAAGTTGTACGCCTGGCGCTTGAGTGCGGCTTCTTGAAAAGCGTCCAATCCTTCTGGAGCAGGGGGAAGATCTAAGGCTTGCTGAATGGCCTCTTCTGTAATTGGGACTTGCTTCTGACGTATATAAACAGACTGTAGGGTCGACAGGTAGAAGTTGGAGTAGAACTCAACTACCCAAGAAAGATTAACCTGTCGTGGCTATCTTTGTAGGAATCCCCAATGTCTTTGTGCAATTTGCGGCTCAACAAATTCGGCAATACGAGGCGGAAGGATAAGAAGGTGTTCATTGTTGTAATTCCGAGCTGCCAGAATAGGGAACATCTGCTCACAGTAGCGATTGGAAAATCGTGCAGTGTCCTTTGCTGGGAAGGCTCTCTCCTTTTCATCAACCTTTATAATCCTTTTAATTATTTTTGTTGAGGGTTTGACTGCAGTTGAAGAAGGCTCTGTTACTAATGCTCTTTTTGTTCCTTTCCTTGCTGGGATTTGGGGGTAGCTTTCTCTTTGCCTTTCCTGGTGGCCATTCTGAAAGGAAACGAGGAAAGACATTAGCATTTCAAGAGATATAGCAAGGAAAAGAATAGGAAAGGTGGTAATCAATGCACAGGTATGGATAATGATGTGAACACATGGTCATGACTACATGTGGCAAATCAACAATGGAAATATAGCAAGTGCATGTGATGAAAATTGAATGCAAGGTGTTTATTGGCATGCCGGCAAATGGCACGAGTAGCATAGATCAAGCATTCGATGTCCAAATTAGATTACCAAGTCTCTCAAACTAATAATGTGTTTGTAAAAATAATTATATTTAAGTAATAAAATAAAAAAAGGGGTTATGTGAAAAGCAGGCATTTAGAGTAGTAGATTTAAAAAAAATCTAAAAATAGTGCAAAATGCCATATGGGCGTTTTCACAAACACATAGCATGCATGTTAAAAAAGTATGGAAAATATTAATTAGAACATGCAAGTAACCCTATAAAAATAATATATAATTGTTTAAACAAATCCCAAACAATCCATAAGCAACATATAAAAATAATGACCCAAATAAAATTCTAACACCAATAGGAGGAATAGGAAAAGAAAAAGAAAACATGGTTAGGGAAAGTAGAAGAAAAAGAAAAAGAAAACATGATAATAAAAAGAAGAATGAAAAAGTAAGGAGGAAAGAAGAGAGAAGGAAAACCTTGATAATGGTGGTGGAAGAGAGGGGGTAGAAGAGAGAAAGAAGGGAGGAAGAAGGAAGAGGGGGGAAAGAAATAAGATTGGGGGGAAAGAAAAGATAAAATAGTCTGGCAGATTTGAATGAGTTGGGCGGCGCAAACGACGCGGACGCGTGGGGCACGCGGTCACGTCGAAAGCCCTTAAGTGAAGTGACGCGGACGCGTCGGTCACGCGGACGCGTGACATGAATTGCGCTAGTGGCGCGAGGGTAGCTTCGTGCTCACACAACTATCTGTTTAAATTGTGTTTTGCCAGAATTTGGGGTGACGCGATCACGTGGTTGATGCAATTGCGTGGATGGCCAGATGGAAATAATGGCGCGGACGCGTAGGGCACGCGTTCGCGTGGCAGGATTTGTGCGACTAGCACAAATGCAGCCCAAGTCCAGCTCAACTCTCGGCCATTCACCCTTGTTACATCGAATTGCAAGGCCACGTGTTCGTGTGGTCGACGCGGACGCGTGGGGAGGCCAATTTACACATGACGCGATTGCGTCATTGATGAGCGGATAATTTGTACGCTTTTTGGCATTGTTTTTAGTATGTTTTTAGTATGTTCTAGTTAGTTTTTAGTATATTTTTATTAGTTTTTAGTTAAAATTCACTTTTCTGGACTTTACTATGAGTTTGTGTGTTTTTTTGTGATTTCAGGTATTTTCTGGCTGAAATTGAGGGACCTGAGCAAAAATCTGATTCAGAGGCTGAAAAAGACTGCAGATGCTGTTGGATTCTGACCTCCCTGCACTCGAAGTGGATTTTCTGGAGCTACAGAAGCCCAATTGGCGCGCTCTCAACGGAGTTGGAAATTAGACATCCTGGGCTTTCCAGCAATGTATAATAGTCCATACTTTGCCCGAGATTTGATGGCCCAAACCGGCGTTCCAAATCAGCTTAACAATGCCCGGCGTTAAACGCCGGAACTGGCACAAGAATGAGAGTTAAACGCCCAAACTGGCACAAAAGCTGGCGTTTAACTCCAAGAAGAGTCTCTACACGAAAATGCTTCAATGCTCAGCCCAAGCACACACCAAGTGGGCCCGGAAGTGGATTTTTATGTCATTTACTCTTCTTTGTAAACCTTAGGCTACTAGTTCTCTATAAATAGGACCTTTTTCTATTGTATTTTGATCTTGGCCCTTCTGGTTCCCTCTCTGGGGCCGAAGCCAATGATCACTATTATCACTTATGTATTTTCAACGGTGGAGTTTCTACACACCATAGATTAAGGTGTGGAGCTCTGCTGTACCTCGAGTATTAATGCAATTACTATTGTTCTTCTATTCAATTCAGCTTGTTCTTGTTCCAAAATATCACTTGTTCTTCAACTTGATGAATGTGATGATCCGTGACACTCATCATCATTCTCACCTATGAACGTGTGCCTGACAACCACCTCCGTTCTACCTTAGATTGGGTGGATATCTCTTGGATTCTTTAACCGGAATCTTCGTGGTATAAGCTAGAATTGATGGCGGCATTCAAGAGAATCCGGAAGGTCTAAACCTTGTCTGTGGTATTCTGAGTAGGATTCAATGATTGAATGACTGTGAAGAGTGATGATTGGATTATTGACGGTTTAGAATTTCTCAAATAAAATCTCGTTGTAAAGTATAGTTTCTAAACCAAACAATAATCCTTTCATACAAAAATTTGTTTGTCACAAGTACAAACCCCTAAAATCTATAAACCGAAGTATTTAAACCTCGGGTCGTTCTCCCTAGGAATTACAATGAAGTGTCTTGTTATTGGTTTGAGTTATTTTGGGGTTTTGGATAAGAAGCATGAAAAGCAAATGGCAATGAAAATAAACTAACAACTATAAAAGGCTCTTGGCAAGATATGAAAATTAGAAGTCCTATCCTAGTTATCCTTCTCAATTGTGATGAGGATTGTCCATTGCTCCCACTTAGTTAACCCTTACTAAATAAAGGAAAGTCAAGTGGATGAATCAATTTGGTTCCTCAAGTCCTAATCATTTCCTAAAGGAAAGACTAGCTTTAGAGGTATTCAAATCAATTAGCAACTTCTAATTATCAGTCAACAAAGGAATTAGATAACTCAAGAGTCACTAATTACTCTACCTAGGCCAAGAGGGACAAAATCTATACTAAAATCCAACCAAGCATTTCATCAAACACTTGGAAGGCATAAAGGAAAAGCATAGTAAATTGACAACAAGAATAGAATCTAACAACAATTATTGCAAAGAATTAACAACAACCATCAAGGAAATCACAATTATCATGAATTACCTCAAATTGCATTATTGAAATGAAACTAAAGAACAACAATCTATCCAAAACAAAATGAAGAATTACAATTATAGAAACACATAACTAGAAAGAGAGATGAGAAGATTGAGAATTGATAAAGGAAAATTGAATCAAAGTATGAATTAAACCTAGATCTAAGAGAGAGAGTAACCTAAACCTAATCCTAATTCTAATTCTAGAGAGAAGTGAGAGTTTCTCCCTCTAGAAAACTAACTAAAACTAATCCTAGTGAGTGTGTATGTATGTATGAACATGTGTTGTCAATCCCCTTCAATCCTTGGCTTTTATGTGCATTTTGGCGCCAAAGTTGGTTGCTGAAACCTCTCCAAAATCGCCAGGCACGTGTTACATAAATGAAGTCATGTGCCCTCATCGGCGCGTGCGCGCATGGTACGCGTGCGCGTCCTTGGCCTGTTTCGCAATGTGCGCGCGAGCGCCTTGTGCGCGTACGCGTGCATGGCCTGGATCAATTCTTTGGCTTTTTGTGCTTCTCTCCACTTGTATGCTTCCTTCCTTGCTTCCCTTGATCCATGTCTAGCCTATTTCAACCTGAGATTACTAGCAAACACATCAAGGCATCTTATGGAATCAAAGAGAAATTAGAATTCATCAAAATAAGGATCGAAAAGCATGTTTTTACACTTAGGCACAAATACGGGAGAGATAACAAAACCATGCTAATTCATAGGCTAAATGTGACAAAAGGTTATCAAAATACTCTAAATTCAGTACACAACAAACCGTCAAATTGGGGTTTGTCAACCTCCCCACACTTAAACCTTAGCATGTCCTCATGCTAAAATAAGAAGGAACTAAAGGTTATGACATTTATTGAATGCAACTAAACTATATGAGTCCTATCTAAATGCAACTACCCTAAGCAAATGCAAATGCTTAATTCAAACATATCAAATTGCCAAGAGAGCATGTGTAAGCACAAGGGCTAGGCAATAGGAATTAAGTCCAAACCACAATTGTATTGAATCACCAAAAGAATTTAAACTTGCAAGAATATAGATAATACGGGTGAACACATGTGGTTGAACTTTTGAACCCTCACCGGATGTGTATCCGCTCTATTCACTCAAGTGTTTAAGGGTCAATTCACTCAATTCTCTTCTAATCAAGCTTTCCAAAATTTGATTTTCTTCTAACAATCAACATTTATTCAATGCATGCATACATTCATCATGAGGTCTTTCATTTAGGTTGTAATGGGGTTAGGGTCAAGGTAGGCTCATTTATGGCTAAATGGACTAGACTTTGAATCTTTGATTAGCATAGACTTTCCCACCTAACTATATAATGACCTATACGAGTTTAAACTATTCTAACTACCCATTCTTCACTTTTTTTTTCTACACATTCATGCATTCTTATTTGATTCATAACACTTGTGCATTGATTTCTCTTTTATTGACTTCACTTTGGGGCAATTTGTCCCCTTTTTATTATTTTCCTTCTTTTTCTTCTTTTTTTTTTCTTTCTTTCTTTTTCTTTTCTTTTTCTTTTCATCCTCTTTTTTTTTCTTTTCACTTCTTTTTCTTTTGTCAAACTATACACAAGAACATCAATGCATAAGGTCTATTCATTTGATCAATACATGAGTATGTACCCAATTCCTAAACATGAAAGTGTACTACCCCTTTTATCCCATCCAATGTTCCCAAGCCTCACCAACTTTGAATAATAAACACCCTCACTAGCCTAGGCTAATCAAAGATCCAAACAAGGACTTTTATTGGTTTTTCGCCTTGGGCTTGTAATGTGCTAAAATGAGAATAAGTTGGTTAAGCATAGGCTCAAAATTGGCTAACAATGGAGAATAAAGGTTGGCTATTTGGGTAAGTGGCTAATGAAGTAATGGCCTCAATCATATAAATGCATAATTACAAGAAATAAATGGACATATAGAATCAAGCAAATCAAGGATTGCAATCATAAAAAGAGAGTAATTTCACACAAGAATGGAAAATAAGTGGTTATAAAATGTAACCACATCAATAGGCTCAAGTCTCACAAGCTTGTGTTCTTAGTTCAATACATGATTCACAAAGTATGAAATTCAAGCAAGTTTTACCAAAAATTTTCTTTCAATCAATTGGGTTAATGCCCTATATTTAAACTTCTTGGAAAATTTTCAATGTTTGACCAGGCATTGTTGTGATTGAAGAATTCAGAAATTTTCTTAGTTCACCCTTTCCTTTTTCACTTTAAACCAATTTCTTATGCAAAAAGGGTGACTAAATATTTGCAATTCAAGATATGATTTCTAATCACAACTACAAACTAAAAGACAAAGATAAACAAAATGTATAAAGAGGAATCCAACTAAAAGTACGGAATCTATCATCCAAAACATCTAAAAATATCCAAAAGCATCAAAATATCAAAAATCCAAAATAAGCAATAAAAGTATCCAAAGCAAACTAGAAGTGCATCAAAATATATACAAAATGTGCAAAATAAAATAACTAGGCTGAAAAGTTCACCGGTTCCCAAATAATGCTACCGGTGCCCTCCCCACACTTAAAACCAAGCATCGTCCTCGATGCTAAACCGGAGGATCAGTGGGAGGTACAACGATAGGCTCTGTCTCTGGCTGTGGGACCGGCTCCTCATGAGTCTCTGGTGGCTCAGTAGTGTCAGGGGCATCCTGCTGAACCGGCGCCTCCGCAGCCTCCTCCTCATGATCCTGCTCATCGGAGGCTGGAGAATCGGGAAGCGGAGGCAGCTCAAGGCCCTGGGCCACGAACATCTGGTCGATCCGATCCAAACGGCGTCTGATATGGCGTTTCTCATGCTCTAAGAACCGGAAAAGACGCTGGACTAGGAGGTAAGTAGGCTCAGGTGCTGCTGGTGGATCAGTGGATGATGAAGGGGGTGCAGCTGTAGAGGATGATGGGGCAGCTGTAGGGGCTGATGGTGAAGGTGTCCCCACAACAGCTCTGGCCCGAGACCGGCGTCTAGCAAGTGGCCTCTCGTGCACCCAACCACCCCAGGGGATAGTAACCTCCCTGTCATCATCATCAGGGGGCGGTGGTCGCACATCGTCATCCAACCAAGGAACCTCGGCTAGGGCCGCCATACTCGTGACCAAAGTAGGAAATGGGAGTAGGCCACGAATATGCGCCCGCCACATACACTGTCGGATCAGTCTAGGGAAAGAGACCTCCTTCCCCTCCATAACACACCCAATCAGTAGAAGCATCTCCATAGGAATCTCAGAGAAGTGGGTGGTGGGAAGGACATAGCAAGCAAAGATCATCTGCCAAGTCTTGGCCTCCCTAGTCAAATGAGTAAACAACATCCCTTTCGGCTTGGTGTTGTTGGCATCCATAACCCAAGTAGCCTCTGGTAACCCAATAACAGTCCTGAGCGCCTCATAATCGAAGGTCATGCTGTGTATGGCTAACTCAGCCTGCTGATGGGCACACAGCTCATCAGGGACATGGCGGCACTGTAGTGCCTCCCCAATGGCAGTCTCAGTAATCATAATTTCCCTACCCCTCACCTGAACCGAATCTAATGTCGGACGGAAGAAGTTGCAGTAAAATTCCTTCACCCAAGATACATTGATATCCCCCAAATCCCGGTCAACAAAGTTGATACCCAACTCAAGGATCCGACCGTCAATGGACCGTCTCACATCAGTAGGGAGAAGCAGCTTCTTCTCAATGTTCAACTTTGTAGTCCGATATTTAGAAAACCGGAGCTCACAGTAGAGATTAGGGAATTTGTCTGGATTGGTAGAAGGCAATAACTGGTTTTCCTTGTCTACATCATTCAGTGGATTCTTGGCATAATTCTTATATGTGGAAGGAAGAGAAGGGGTAGAGTGTTTTCTCTTTTTGGAGGTAGTGGCTATAGCTTTGCCTTTGTCCGACATCCTGAAAAATACGATAGGATATATAAGACATTTAGCATTTAACAATGGAAGCATGTTCAGGAGACAATGCTCAAGAAACAATCATGATGTTGCAATGAATATGCAAAAGTGAACCAATAAACCAAGAAAGCAAGTTTCATTAAAATTAACAACTCATATTCAAAATGCACTAATATCATCATATTTTGAAAGAATTGTTAAAGGAGGTTAAAGGTAAGCAGAAGTTAGATGGTTAAAGAAATTAATGAGGGCAGAAAAGTGGATTAGTGATATGATGATATTTATGCATAGTGAAAAGAAAAGTTGTGGCTCATGGTCACAAATATAGTGCAAATCCGGGAAGTCAAAAGGGAAAACGGAAAGTTGCCCAAAGTTAAAATGAAGACCAAAAGAAACTAACTTCCTTGAAAATCGGGCAGCATTCCGGCTTAAAATTGGACATTCCCGGATAGCAAATTATCACAGTTAGCATAGAAAACAACACCAAATAGGCAAAGTGACAGTTGGTAAAGCATTTAGGCAACATGAAATGCACAAAATCAGTCCGAACATCAGCATACAACATCCAAATAGGCAAGCAGTAAATTAAGCATGAACGGAGCACTTATCAGGCCTAGAATCCTCTATCCAGCCCTAGCTACCTAACCGCAATTATCTCTATCTAACCTAACATACAAAATTTGAATTCAAACTAACTAACATGCAACAGACTAACTATCAGAAATGAAAAAAAATAGAAAAAAGAAAAATGGAATAATATCGAGTGGAACCTGGGAGCAGGGGAATCAGTAATGGAAGGGAGAATGGGGGAGAAATAAGGCTAGGAACTGTGCCGCCGTGAACGGTGGCCGGAAGGATGAGCGGCTGCGGTGATGGAGGTTCGGCCAGGAGAAAAAAAGGAGAGAGGGAATGAATGAGAGAGAGAAAGAGTGAGAGAGGACAGAGCGGGAGGGGAAAGAGAGAGATGGGCTGCCGGCGGTGAAGACGGGGTGGCGGCGGAGGGATCGGTTGCGGTGTGAGAGGAGTGAGAGAGAGAGAACGGGTGGTGATGAGCGGTGACGGAGGTAGGTAGTGCGGCGGTGGCCGGCGCTGCTACTATGACAGCAGTCGGGGTGAGAGAGGAGGAAGAAGAAGATGGAGGTTTGGGGTGGTGTGCGCGACTGCTCAGTGTGCGTCGCGCATTAGGGTTATCCCTATTTTTAAATCGACGCGCACGCGCACTTTGCGCGTCCGCGTCCATTAAGAAAACTCGGGGCCTACGCGTGCGCGTACAACGTGCTTACGCGTGGATGAGTGGAATAGGAAGTGACGCGTGCGCGTACAGCGCGCAGTGAGAAAATTAGGAGGTCCACGCGTGAGCGTGCAGCGCGCTCTAGCGTGGGTGGCAGAATAGGTATGTGCGTGTGCGCGTACAGTGCGCGCACGCATGCATCAGATTGGGCCTGAAGCTTAGAGTGGGCTTGAGGCACGCCCAACTCTCGGGTCCATGGCCTAGAGTGGTGGCAGCACGCATGGACGCGCGCGCGGCGAGTGCGCGTCCGCGTACATTGCTAAGTTATGAAACGGCGCGTTGGCGCGATGTGCGCGCTCGCGCAGGATGAGTTGGGCCTGGGGCCTAAAGCTAGCCCAGAGCCGGCTCAACTCTCTGGAGTTTGGCTCAAAAACCTGCAGCAGCGAATCGGCGCGGACGCGGCATGTGCGCGTCCGCGTGAACGTCCATGTTCTTAAAAAAAGGCGCGCACGCACGTTGTGCGCGTCCGCGTGGATCGAGTTGGGCTCAAAGCATAATGTTTGCCCACGGGAGGCCCAACTCTCTGGTGTTTGGTTCGTGGTGCATGCTCACAAGGACGCTTGCGCGTGCATGGCGCGTTCGCGTCCACCCCCCTTCTTCTTCTTCTTCTTTTTTTTTTTCAGAAAGCAAATTGCTGGTTTCTCCCCTTAGTGTTCACAACTCTTATTCACTCAACCATCATACAATTCACAAGAATGCAATTTTGATATTATGCATCTACTACTAAACACAACATGCATATGACTAAGCTAACAATTAAATTGTACAAACAAATTTTGTATGAAACATCTACCTACAATGGTAACTCAAATCACTTATTAAGTAAATGTAAAAGATTGGAAAGAGTTTACCATGGTGGGGTGTCTCCCACCTAGCACTTTTATTTATTGTCCTTAAGTTGGACATCTGAGAGGCTTGTTGTCATGGTGGCTTATGTTTGTACTCATCCTTGAATCTCCAAGGATCTTTGCTCCTCAATTGGTTGACAGAATTTCCAACCATTTTTATTAAGCTTGGGCAGATTTCTACCCAAAATACGAGTCCCCATATCCGGTCTTCACATGTCGAACCGAGATCCCATATCTTCTTATTTTCGCATCCATCCGTTAGTTGAGTTCCATGATTTCGTCGGATAGGCGGTTGACATAGATGTGGTGGACACACGGAATTCTCTTTACTCCACCAATACTTCCTTCTAGATCCATACAAGGTAATCCTTGTCCCAACATCATCCCTATATCCTGAGGCCTTGACCTTAATGAGCTTAACACCTACTTTCCAACCACTACACAACTCATTCTTACTTTTAATTCCACAAAGAGTTCTAAGTTGACCATCATTTTCAATCAGACCATATTCAAGCGAGAAATTAAAGCTTAGAGATAGAGATTTTACCCACTTAAATGTTGTGTTGGATGGTGATTTGGGAAGGAAGGCTTCCCCACACTTAGACAATGCAAGATCTACCTCTTTGTGCTCCTCTTTGATTGTTTCCACCTCTTCATAAGCTTCTTCAAATTCAACCTTTTCCCTTTTTACACATGACTTGGTGTTGGCATTTTGTTTAATGGGAGGTAATTCAAATTTGGATAGGAATTCCTCGATGAATGAATTCATCTCTTGATCAACCTCTTCATATTCTTCAATTTCGATATACACCATGTCATTTTCGTTTTCCTTGGGAGGTTGTACACATTCTTCTATAACTTCAACTTCATGTCCAATGGGAGAAGATTCGATTGTAGATAAAAATTCATCCACGATTAAATCCATCTCTTGATAAGCTTCTTCCAAGTCTTCAGTGATGGTATGCCTTGGAGGTTGCGCACCCTCGTCAACATCAATTTCGAGCTTCTTGGAAAAGTGCTCCATGATGCTACATTCCCATGGACTTTCAACATCCCCTAGATCTTCAACCACTTCTTCCTTTTCTTCAATGATCATAGGCTCCTCCAATTGTTCCAACACAAATTTCGACTCTCCCTTCTTTTCTACCGAGTTTTCCAATTTCTCCTTCATGCTTTGCTCTTCTTTTGACTTTTCACATGGGATCATGGAAGTACTTTGAGCATTCAAACATCGGTAGGCTAAGGTGGACACTACCTTGGTCAAGTTGGTCACAAACTCAAGTGTATCCCGCTTCATGGCTTCTTGTCCTTGAAGTAACAAAGTGAGAGAATTGTTTATTGGTGCTTGTGGTGGGTAGGAAGGTTCATCATTTTGGAGAGAGGGTTCATAATAGGAAGGTGGTTCTTCTTGGTAAGGTTGTGGAGATTGTGTGTATTGAGGTGGTTCTTTGTAGTGATCTAGATAGGGTTGTGGTGGTTCTAAGGGTTCTTGCTCAAAATGGTCATAAAAATACGGTGTGGATGGTTGGTCATATGATGGATATGGATCATAGGAAGGTGCTTGGTATGGAGGGGCTTGTGAGAGTGGTTGCGGCTCATGTTGAGGATATGGTTCATAGGCATATGGTGGTGGTTCTTGAAAATCACAAGGTGGTTCACCATAGCCATTGGGTTGGTATGCATCATAGGATGGCTCTTCTTCATAGTGCATTGGTGGAGGTTGTTGCCATGAAGATTGATCATATGCATATGGCTCCTCCCACCTTTGATTGTTCCATCCTTGATACACATCCTCATTGAAGCTCTCATTACCTACAACATAATTAGAACCAAACTCATAGCCAAAGTGAGAATTCATGATGGAAAAAGAAAATAAAATTCTACACTAGCAAATGAAGCAAAAAGCAAGATATTTACACTATTCACATATGTACAATAACCAATAACTCAACACCATTGCACTCCCCGGCAACGGCGCCATTTTGATGATTGGATTATTGACGGTTTAGAATTTCTCAAATAAAATCTCGTTGTAAAGTATAGTTTCTAAACCAAACAATAATCCTTTCATACAAAAATTTGTTTGTCACAAGTACAAACCCCTAAAATCTATAAACCGAAGTATTTAAACCTCGGGTCGTTCTCCCTAGGAATTACAATGAAGTGTCTTGTTATTGGTTTGAGTTATTTTGGGGTTTTGGATAAGAAGCATGAAAAGCAAATGGCAATGAAAATAAACTAACAACTATAAAAGGCTCTTGGCAAGATATGAAAATTAGAAGTCCTATCCTAGTTATCCTTCTCAATTGCGATGAGGATTGTCCATTGCTCCCACTTAGTTAACCCTTACTAAATAAAGGAAAGTCAAGTGGATGAATCAATTTGGTTCCTCAAGTCCTAATCATTTCCTAAAGGAAAGACTAGCTTTAGAGGTATTCAAATCAATTAGCAACTTCTAATTATCAGTCAACAAAGGAATTAGATAACTCAAGAGTCACTAATTACTCTACCTAGGCCAAGAGGGACAAAATCTATACTAAAATCCAACCAAGCATTTCATCAAACACTTGGAAGGCATAAAGGAAAAGCATAGTAAATTGACAACAAGAATAGAATCTAACAACAATTATTGCAAAGAATTAACAACAACCATCAAGGAAATCACAATTATCATGAATTACCTCAAATTGCATTATTGAAATGAAACTAAAGAACAACAATCTATCCAAAACAAAATGAAGAATTACAATTATAGAAACACATAACTAGAAAGAGAGATGAGAAGATTGAGAATTGATAAAGGAAAATTGAATCAAAGTATGAATTAAACCTAGATCTAAGAAAGAGAGTAACCTAAACCTAATCCTAATTCTAATTCTAGAGAGAAGTGAGAGTTTCTCCCTCTAGAAAACTAACTAAAACTAATCCTAGTGAGTGTGTATGTATGTATGAACATGTGTTGTCAATCCCCTTCAATCCTTGGCTTTTATGTGCATTTTGGCGCCAAAGTTGGTTGCTGAAACCTCTCCAAAATCGCCAGGCACGTGTTACATAAATGAAGTCATGTGCCCTCATCGGCGCGTGCGCGCATGGTACGCGTGCGCGTCCTTGGCCTGTTTCGCAATGTGCGCGCGAGCGCCTTGTGCGCGTACGCGTGCATGGCCTGGATCAATTCTTTGGCTTTTTGTGCTTCTCTCCACTTGTATGCTTCCTTCCTTGCTTCCCTTGATCCATGTCTAGCCTATTTCAACCTGAGATTACTAGCAAACACATCAAGGCATCTTATGGAATCAAAGAGAAATTAGAATTCATCAAAATAAGGATCGAAAAGCATGTTTTTACACTTAGGCACAAATACGGGAGAGATAACAAAACCATGCTAATTCATAGGCTAAATGTGACAAAAGGTTATCAAAATACTCTAAATTCAGTACACAACAAACCGTCAAATTGGGGTTTGTCAACGAGCTTCAAACTCGCGATTGTGGGGCATTAGTGACAGACGCAAAAGAATCGCTGGATTCTATTCCGACATGATCGAGAACCGACAGCTGAATAGCCGTGCCGTGACAGGGTGCGTTGAACATTTTCACTGAGAGGATGGGAGGTAGCCACTGACAACGGTGAAACCCTACATACAGCTTGCCATGGAAAGGAGTAAGAAGGATTGGATGAAGACAGTAGGAAAGCAGAGAGACTGAAGGGACAAAGCATCTCCATACGCTTATCTGAAATTCCCACCAATGAATTACATAAGTATCTCTATCTTTACCTTTATGTTTTATTCATCATTCATAACCATTTGAGTTTGCCTGACTAAGATTTACAAGGTGACCATAGCTTGCTTCATACCGACAATCTCTGTGGGATCGACCCTTACTCGCGTAAGGTTTATTACTTGGACGACCTAGTACACTTGCTGGTTAGTTGTGCGAAGTTGTGTCTATGCCATGGTGTTGAACACCAAGTTTTTGGATTCATCACCGGGGATTATTTGAGTTGTGAAAAGAAGAGATCACAATTTTGTGCACCAGTCATCCACGCGGTCGCGTGGATCAAATTGTGCCAAAGGCACGCTTCCAGCCACATTCCGGCGCAACTCTCTGTCCAATTTTCTTTATTTCCAATGATCATGTGACGCGGATGCATCGGCGACGCTGGCGTGTCGCATGCGATTTCTCTCTTTTTTTATGCAAAAGCAGTATGCAGATGAGGTGTAAGATATAGGCAGTAGTACGGAGAAGAGTTATAGAAGAGGGAAGATAAGGAGAAAAAGAGGAACGATCATACCGTGGTGGGTTGTCTCCCACCTAGCACTTTACTTTAACGTCCTTAAGTTGGACGCTTCATTAGCTCAGTTTTCTGTTGCGAGTGGATCCTCCAAGAGAAAAATATCTAACTCCTTGTTTTTCGTCACCTTCTCACCATGGTAGAGCTTCAAACGATGTCCATTAACCTTGATGAGTTCAGAGCTTGAATGGTGACTTAGGTGAAAGACTCCGTATGGCTCAGCCTTCTCGACTCTATATGGGCCTTCCCACCTTGATCGCAGCTTGCCTAGCATGAGCCTCAGTCTGGAGTTGTAAAGGAGGACTAAATCCCCAGGTTGGAACTCTTTCTTCTTGATGTGCTGATCATGTACAGCCTTCATCTTTTCCTTGTACAGTCTTGAGTTCTCATAAGCTTCTAGGCGAAGGCTCTCCAATTCTTGCAGTTGCAACTTCCTTTCAGCTCTGGCTTTCTCAAATCCCATGTTGCACTCTTTTACTGCCCAAAAAGATTTGTGCTCTACCTCAACTGGAAGATGACAGGCTTTTCCATAGACTAAGCAAAAGGGACTCATCCCAATGGATGTCTTGTATGCTGTTCTGTATGCCCAGAATGCATCTTGTAGCCTGGTGCTCCAGTCTCTTCTATGAAGTTTGACTATCTTCTGCAATATGCGCTTTATCTCTTTGTTAGACACCTCGGCTTGCCCAATAGTCTGAGGATGGTAGGCTGTTGCTACTTTATAAATGATCCCATGCTTCTTCAGTAATCCTGTTAGTTTCCTGTTACAAAAAATGGGTGCCTTGATCGCTCACGATTGCTCGTGGTGATCCAAAGCGACAAATAATGTGGTTTCTAACAAAGGAAACAATAGTGTTAGCATCATCAGTACGGGTAGGAATTGCTTCCACCCATTTAGAAACATAATCTACAGCTAACAGTATATAAAGGTGGCCATTAGAATTTGGAAATGGACCCATGAAGTCAATGCCCCAAACATCAAAAATTTCACAGAAGAGCATAATTTGTTGTGGCATTTCATCCCTTTGGGATATATTGCCAAACCTTTGGCATGGGGGACAAGATTTACAAAATTCAGCAGTGTCTTTAAAAAGAGTAGGCCACCAGAATCCACAGTCTAAGATTTTTCTAGCTGTTCTTTGAGAGCCAAAGTATCCTCCACTCTCAGATGAGTGACAGGCCTCTAAAATGGACTAGAATTCTGATTGAGGCACACACCTTCTAATTACCTGGTCAGCGCCACATCTCCATAAATATGCATCATCCCATATATAATATTTAGACTCGCTTTCCAGCTTGTCTCTTTGGTGCTTAGTAAAGTTTGGAGGAAAAGTGCGGCTAACTAGATAATTAGCGACAGGTGCATACCAAGGGACTACCTCAGATACTGCTTGTAGGTTATCAAATGGAAAATTGTCAGCTATAGAAGTGGAGTCATCTTTGATGTGCTCAAGGCGACTCAAGTGGTCTGCCACTAGATTCTGGTTACCACTCCTATCCTTTATTTCTAAATCAAATTATTGTAGTAGCAGTATCCAACGTATAAGCCTTGGTTTGGATTCCTTTTTAGCTAATAAATACTTTAGAGCTGCGTGATCTGAATACACTACTACCTTAGCACCAAGTAAATAGGCTCGGAATTTATCCAGAGCAAAAACAATAGCAAGAAGCTCTTTCTCAGTAGTAGTGTAGTTAGACTGAGCAGTGTCTAAAGTCTTAGACGCATAAGAAATGACAAAAGGATCTTTACCTTCACGTTGAGCCAGCGCTGCTCCTACTGCATGGTTGGAAGCATCGCACATGATTTCGAATGGCTGGCTCCAGTTAGGTCCTCTCACAATTGGAGCTTGAGTCAGGGCGGTCTTCAGCTTATCAAACGCTTGTTTGCGATCCTCGCTGAACTCGAACTCGATATCTTTCTACAATAACCTGGATAGGAGAAGTGCTACCCTACTAAAGTCCTTAATGAATCTTCGGTAAAAACCTACATGGCTAAGGAACGAATGGACTTACCTCACAGAGGAGGGGTAAGGCAAACTAGAAATAACATCCACTTTTGCTGGATCTACAGAAATGCCAGTATTAGACACAACATGTCCTAGTACAATTCCTTGTCTTACCATAAAATGACATTTTTCAAAATTCAATACAAGGTTTGTACTGACACATCTATCTAGTACTCTAGATAAACTATCCAAGCAAAGGCTAAAGGAATTACCATAAACGCTAAAATCATCCATAAAAACCTCCATACGGTCCTCAAGAAGGTCAGAGAAAAGACTCATCATGCACCTTTAGAAAGTAGCTGGTGTATTGCACAAGCTAAAGGGCATTCTCTTATAGGCATAAGTCCCAAAAGGACATGTAAAAGTAGTCTTTTCTTGATCTTCAGGGGCTATATGAATCTGGAAATAGCCTGTGTAACCATCTGAAAAGCAATAATGTGATTTACCTGACAGGCGATCCAGCATTTGATCAATGAATGAAAGAGGGAAGTAATCCTTACGAGTGGCTTAGTTGAGACGCCTGTAATCAATGCAAACCCTCCAGGCGTTCTGTACTCTGGTTGCTATGAGCTCTCCATGCTCATTCTTCACTGTAGTGACTCCAAACTTCTTGGGCACCACTTGTACGCGGCTCACCCATTCACTGTTTGAGATGGGGTAGATAATATCTGCCTCTAGTAGTCTGGTCACTTCCTTCTTGACAACCTCTAAGATAGTGGGGTTCAGTCTTCTTTGGGGTTGACGAATGGGTCTTGCTCCGTCTTCTAAAAATATTCTGTGCTCACAAATTTGAGGGTCGATGCCTACTATGTCTGCCAAACTCCACCCAATTGCTTTCTTGTGCCTCCTCAGCACACTAAGTAACTGCTCTTCTTGTTGAGAAATGAGGTCCCGTGCAATGATAACGGGAAACTTCTACTTGTCCTTGAGGTAAGCATATTTGAGGTGTGGAGGGATTGGTTTCAATTATAACTTCTGTTCATGGTCAGGCTCTGGATTGTCTCGAGCTGGTGGCAATGGTAAAGTACTTTCATTGTCCTCAGAATTCCCCACACTCAGACCTTGTCCTATGTACTTCTCTTCAAACTCCTCCTGGTGAACTTCAGCTACGGTTTCATCTATGATGTCATACTGGAGGATAGAATGATCTTCTGGAGGGTGCTTCATAACTCTATTCAGATTGAAGCTTACTACTCGGCTGTCTATTTCAAAAGAGTATGTTCTTGCAAAAGCATCTAATTTGAACTTCGAAGTCTTCAAGAAAGGTCTTCCGAGTAGGATTGATGATGGCTTCTCTGAGTCATTTTGGGGCATCTCCAGGATGTAAAAATCACTGGGAAAAGTGAGACCTTTAATACCCACTAATACATCTTCAGCAACTCCAGCCACTGTAATAATACTTTTATCTGCTAACACAAAATGAGCTGCCGACTTTTTTAAGGGAGGGAGCCTCAAAACATCATATACAAACAAAGGCATTATACTAACACATGCTCCTAAATCACACATGCAGTCAGAAAATATCACACCTCCAATGGTACAGTTAACCATGCATGGGCTTGGGTCACTACATTTTTTAGGTATATTTCCCATTAAAGCAGATATAAAACTACCTAAAGGAATAGTTTCTAATTCATTAATTTTGTCTTTATGTATGCATAAATCCTTTAGAAACTTTGCGTATTTAGGTACTTGTTAAATAACATCAAAAAGGGGAATAGTTACCTCAACCTTTTTGAATATTTCTACCATTTTGGGATCAGGTTCCAACTGCTTCCTGGGCTTCCTTGCAAGTTGTGGAAATGGAATAGGAATGGCATTTTCTACAGTGTCTGCGCCCTTTGGTGCTTCTTCCTGTGATTTAGCGTCTTCTTCCTCAGCCATGTCCTGTATACCCTTTTTCTCCTCAACATCTTCTATTTCCACTACCTCTTCAGCTGAGGCGTGTTCTGGTGCGTTTGGCTCTTCCTGATTCCTCTCTTGCAATGTGGTTCCAGACCTTAGGGTGATGACATTAATGCCACCCTTTGGATTGGGTAATGGTTGATAGGGGAGTCCACCAGAGCTTGAGGACTGGTTGTTGGAGTTGTTCAGTGATCCAATCTGTGAGACAAGGGCTTGCAAAGTAGAATTCAAACCATTCAGAGTAGAAGTAAGGTTATTTTTTATGGCCTGTTGTCTCCGATCAATAGATTGTAGTAACTCATCATTAGGAGATGATGAGGGATAAGTGATCTGAGAGGTCTGTTGAGATGCTTGAGGCTATCTTAGATGAGGTGCCCTGTAGGACTGATTATGATTCTGCTGCCTGATGTTATTATTGTTATTCCACCTCTGATTTCCATTGTTATCTCTGCCTCCTCTGTTATGATTGTCCCTCCAACCCTGGTTAGAATTATCTCTCCAGCCTTGGTTAGAGTTATCCTGCCATCCATGGTTATAGCTGCCACCTTGATTGTACCCTTGATTGGGGCTGTCATAGAAGTTATGAGTGGCTGCTATAGTGTGGTCTTCTGGTTGGAGTTGCGGACACTCATCAGTATAATGATTGTAATCGGCACAGATTCCACATACTCTTTGTGGAACCAACTGCTGGCTGTGCTGTGGTGGAGAAGGCTGAACTTGCTAAGCCTGTTGTTAACTTAGCTGCATCTGCTTCAACAAGTTAGTCATTTCACATAAGCTCTGAGTTATAGCAGCAGTCTCTTTGCTAGTGGATACCTCTGCAATAGCTCTTGACCAAATTTGTTTCTGCCTGTGATTTCTAGTAGATTCAGCTAAGTCGCTGATCAATTGCCATGCTTCTTCCGTAGTCTTGTACTTTTTCATAGACCCATTGCTAGCACCTTCCAATGTGGTCCTATCTTGAGATTTCATGTCCTGTGTAAAGTAGCCGAGCAACACTATCTTGTCAATTATATGGTGGAGACATGCTTCTAGAAGATTATTGAAGCATTCCAAGTATTCATAGAGAGTCTAAGATTCATCCTGAACGATCATGGACATGTCTTTCCTCAGTTTATCGGCAACCTCAGCTGGAAAGAATTTCTCCAAAAATTCTCTTCTAAGCGTATCCCAGTTGGAACCAGTTGTTCTGGATTGAGTGTAGTACCACTCTCTTGCCTTTCCCTCAAGAGAGAATGGGAAGGATTTTAACAGAATGGAAGTTTTATCAGTGCCATCACGCTTAACAGTAGAACAAGCAGTCTGAAAATCCCTAAGGTGCTTGATAGGCTCTTGAGCAGGTAAGCCATAAAACTTGGGCATCGAGTTGAGTAGTGAAGACTTTATTTCGAAATCCACAGCCACTGCTGGGTGGTGTGCCTGGAATGGTGGTAGTGTAAAATCAGGGGCTCCTTCCTCCTGGATAGTGACTCTCCTAGGTGTTTCCATGTCACCTGCACGTAAATCAACTGGATTAGTAGAGAGGGAGCTTGTTTCTTCTGTAGTTGACGTTTCAGGTTCGTCCTCAGAAAGGACTAGCCAACGTCGAGCTTGTCTTATACGTGAAATAGTTCTTTCAATCTCAAGGTCAAATACTAGCAAGCTTGGATCAGGAAGTGAACGCGTCATTTAACGAAAGAAACGTACAGCTCATAGTAACAAAATAAAAAGAAAAATTGCAATTAAATAAATGCCAATCAATAAATTAGCACACTGTTGCAACTCCCCGGCAACGGCGCCAAAAATTGACGTTGCGGAAATTAGCGAGTTAAGAAATTATCAATAGAAATACGTTGCAAGTACAGTCCTTAACCAGCCAAAAATCCGCTTATCAATTTAGAAGGGTTGTCACAATATTGAAATTAAAATACTGGGAGTATGAATCTCAGGTCGTCTCCCAACGAGTTGCAGAAAGATGTTCTATTTTATCAATCAGGTGTTTTCAAAAAATGGTTGAGTTGATAAACAGGAAATTAATTTAGAGAATTTAATTAGTTTTAAATAAAAGCCTTGACTGGGAGTAGATTAGTTGGAAGCCCTATTCTTGTTGAAGTACTCTCAAGATTAATTAATAATTGAAAGTTGCTCTGCTTAGTTATCCCTTACTAGGTAAAGGAAAGTCAAGCAAGTTGGAAAGCTATTTCTAGTCACAAGTCCTAATCCTCTCCCTTGGGAAGGACTAGTGTCAATGACTAGAAGGTGACCCAACAATGAACCCAATTACAATTTCTCTCTTGAGTAATTCAACTCAAGGTTTCCTTTCAATCATCTCCCAATCAAGCTATGGAACTACTCACTCATCATAATTATAGACTTCACAGAATCAATGGGGAAAATAAAAGAAGACATAATAAATAATAATGAAAGGGATTAATTAAAAATAAAAATAGTCTATATTAATAACTTGTGAAAATAATCCAATGTCAACTCTGGAGGAAGTAAGAATATGGAAGAATAAATGAAAAGTAAGTAACAAACTATAGTGACTAGTACCGGAGGTAAACTCTTCTCAAAAGCTAAAGCCAAAATCTTCAAAATCCTAATTATGAATGTTCAAGTGTGTAAACCTAGGGGAGGAGTAAATTCAGATCTAAAAACTAAAAATTGTGCCGAATGAATGTTGTTCTCTGCCTCTGCATGTTCCCTGGCTCTAATCTGTGTTTATGGGCCGAAAACTAGGTTGAAATCCGGCCCAGAAACTCTGCCAGCGACTTCTGAAATTCTGCAGATCGTGCACGTCACGCGGCCGCGTCATCCACGTGTTCGTGTCACTCTGCGTTTCTCGTACCATGCGTGCGCATCGTCTACGCATTCGCGTCGTTCGTGTAGCTTCCAATCCGCGCGGTTGCGTCAGGCACGCGAGCGCGTCACTGTGATTTCTTCGGTTTCGCGCGGTCGCGTCAGCCATGCGACCGCGTGACTTCTCGCTGGTCATCTCTTCAATTCTTTCTGTTCCTTCCATTCTTGCATGCTTCCTCTTCATTCCTTACGCCATTCCTGCCCTATGAAGCCTGAAACACTTAACACACAGATCACGACATCGAATGGTACGAAGGAAGATAAAAATATATAACTAAAAGATCTTTAGGAAGCAAGTTATCAATCATAGAACACTTTTAGGAAGGAATTGTAAATACATGTAAATCATATGAATAAGTAGGCAAAGACTTGATAAAATCACACAATTAAACACAATATGAATCATAAAATAGTGGTTTATCACCTCTCTTATTATGTCTATGATATTTCCTGGTCTAAAGATGCCTGGTAATAATATTGACGTTTTTCTGCAACCACTTATTAATGAGTTAAAAGAACTATGGAATGGTGTTTACGTATACAACTCTGTTGATGGAAAGTTTGTTCACATGCATGTTGCATTATTTTGGACTATAAGTTATTTTCTAGGTCTTGATGGAATACACATGCTAGTCTTGCATGTCCTTCATGTAACTTTGATACAGTATCCAAAAGGTTAAAGCAAGGATGAAATATTGCTTCATGGGACATTGTCGGTGGTTACCCCATAACCACGAGTATAGACAAAACATGCACTCATTTGATGGCACTACCGAACCAAGAGGCCCTCCGACAACATTATCAGGCAGTGCTATATTGTCTCAAATTTAGAGCAGTCGCAAAAGATCACAAGAGGCTCTCAATGCTAGCAACAACGCTTTGCAATGGAAAAAAAGGAGTATTTTCTGGGATTTACCATACTGGAAGGATAATCTCATTTGTTACTGTCTTGACATGATGCACATAGAGAAAAATGTTTGTGATCATATTTTGTTTACTGTACTTGATGACAAACAAAAGACTAAGGACAACTTGGCAGCCCGTAAGGACTTGCAATTAATGGGAATCCGAGAACAGCTCCATCCGTTCACTAATTCTTCCAAGTACCCACCTTCGTGTTTCAGAATGACAAATGCTGACAAGGATATTTTTTCTTAGTGTTCTTAAAAGTGTTTCCTTTCCAGATGGTTATTCTTCTAATATTTCTAAATACATTGATTTGAAGAAAAGGAAGGTCTTTGGCTAAAAAGCCATGATTCACATATTCTCATGGAGCACATCTTGCCAATCACTTTTAGAAGATCCCTGCCTAGAGAGGTGATATCTGTGCTAATAGAGTTGTGTAACTATTTTAGAGAAGTGTCTGGCAAATCCCTAGCCATTGATAACTTAGAAAAACTTCAACATCGAATTGCATTGATGTTCTACCACATGGAAATGATATTCCCTCCTTCGTTTTTCACCGTGATGGTTCACCTGGTTATTCATCCACAGAAGAGGGAATGATTGCTAGTTCAGTGCAGTACAGATGGATGTATCCTGTTGAAAGGTATCCTATTATGTTAATATTTTGTGGTTCATCTTATGACTAAATTGGTTGGGTCTATTTATAATTTTTAGTCTTTGTAGATTAATGTTATCTTCTTGCAAACAGGACTTTAGGGCATTTAAAATCGTATGTCCGTAATAAGGCTACAGCTAAAGGATGCATAGTTGAAGGTTACCTGATGGAGGAATGTCTAACTTTTTGCTCTAGATATTTAAAGGAAGATGAGATTGAGACAAGGTTTAACCGACCAAATCATAACGACGATCAAAATGACAACACTCCTAGTAGTTGTTCTAACATTCTTGCTGAATTTTTTCCAGCAAGAGGAAGTCCTCGCAGATCGTAAAAGATTAGTTTTTTGACAACAATTGAGAAAACACAGGCTCATCGCTATGTGCTGACAAATTGTTCATTACTGGACAAATTTCGCGAGTAATTCATAGGGTGATCTTCGTTTAAATTTTTAATTACTTTTTATGTAATTATTTTGTAACTATTATCTACTTGACCAGGAAATACAGAGGTGAAATTTCCAAATTACAATTTACACCGCGTGTAACACCCTAATTAGCCTAAGCCTTACCTCGCGTCGTAAAGCAAAGGTTAATCAAAGGTTACGACAGTTCTAAGCTCATGCATAATATATATATATATATATATATATATATATATATATATATATATATATATAGAGAGAGAGAGAGAGAGAGAGAGAGAGAAAGAATAGTATCAACTAGAAGCCCGATGAAAGATATAGCTCAAAAACATGATTTGACAAGCACAAAACGTATTAACGAAGCTACTAGCTTAAGGCACAAGAAACAGATAAGATATAAGAAAAGATAAGTATATAATATCATAGGAAACTAGTCACGACTCGTGGAGTTTAAGCCGGCTAGCCATACATAGGTATACAGAACCCTACAGTGAAAACAACTTATACAAGTTTTGTTCTCTCATATACATGCCTCTAGGCAAAACAAAATATAAAAGGAGAGATGTATAAACAAAATAAACCAAAAGACTCCAAAAGAATCCAAGATCCTCCTCTTCTATCACCATCCAAAGCAACTCACCGAGGTGGGTTGCAACCTGCATCTGAAAAATACAACAAAGATATGGTATGAGAACTGAAGGTTCTCAGTATGGTAACAATGCCCAGTGATGTAGGATATATGACCCCGGGATGCCAAAGGCAATCTTAGACTCCATATCCATCACAAGATTCAAGCTTAAAGCACTCTAAAACAGATGAGCATAAAATATAAACCTTAACATAAATAAACCAGGTAATCTATCTTAATGGATTTCTATTCTAACCAAACACCGCTGTCCCAGAGCCTTCACCAACTGATCCTCCATGCGATCCAATCGCCACCGCCTTTCAAACCTCCTCAATCCCAGTAGAAAACATAGGTAAATTACAATGCAAGTAAAGAACAAGTAGAAGCATATAAGACAAATAATTCAGATAGAAAGTAGACATAATATTCAATTAGGCAAGCCATTACAAGTAAGCAAAGCATACAAACAGATAAAAAATGCATATGATGAATGCCTGCCATACTGGCTGTGAAATCACATTGTCGGTTCAACTGCCAACCCGACACATCTCCATGGAGACATCGCCCTTCAAATTTTTTATATGGAAACCCCCGAGATATAGTGCCCAGTATACTCTTGCCTCCGACCTCGCATCTCAACGTAAGCGGGATTAACCACTGTCCTTACGCCACCGCCGCTACCTCGACAGGCGAGATTAACCACCGTCCCTGCCGGGCACATAGCGTCTCAAAATCTCAGTAAAACATTATTTCAGTGGTTTTCAAAAAAGCATTTTCAATATACAGAGATCCATCATCTCAATCCGAGTCCCAGACTCATCTCAACCACTGTCCATTCATAACTCAGTTTTCGAATACCAAAAGCTCATCATCCTCATCTCATATACCAACTGCCCTTCCCCTAATGTCAAACCATTCTCAGCACGCCAAAAACCTAGGCCTCCATTTTCTAATACTCAAAACCAAGCCCAAAAGTCTTAAAATAGTGTTATAGAAGCTTACAACCTTGTTGGGAAGGTAAAATAGTTGAAAAATAAGTAAAATTTGAGAAACAGGACGTGTGCGGCCGCACAGGGGTCTATGCGTGCGCACGCCTGAAAATTGTTAAAATGTGTGCGTATGCACAAGGGTGTGCGTACACACAGGTGGCAAAACTTTTAGAATCTGTTCACTCGCACAACCTGTGCCAGCGCCCCCAACAGAGTGACTTTTCCAACGTGTGCGTCCGCACAAGTTGAAGTTTTTCCTTAGATATGTGCGCGCACAAGCTGTGCTAGCATTGCAAACAGAGCGCACTCCCCTGCCTGTGCGTGTGCACAGATGTGTGCGTCCGCACAGGTTAAAATTCTTGCAGGGTGTGCGTCCGCACAAGAGTTTGCGTCCGCACATATCAGAAAACATGAAATTCTGCAACCTTGCAGAATTTCAGATTTTTAACACCAACTTTGAATGATCATAACTTTCTCTACAAAATTCAAATTTTCACAAACTTTATATCGATTTAAAGGGTTTTCAAATATCTTTAATTCTAAATAAATTTCACCTAATTTTGAAAACCGACGCAAAAGTTATGATCAGACAAAATTTACCAAAAACCAACTTTTACCTAATTCCACTATTACCCCAATTTCTCATAAAAATGCAACCAAAACCATACCAATCCATTCCAAACTGCATTTCTCATCAATATTAACCCTTTATGTCATATAATACCAAGCACACCATAATTTCCTTTACCATTCATCATCCTCAACTTCCACATCAATAAATCACATTATAATCAATTCTCATTAATACTTTTCCAGCTACCTTACCAAATCATCAACATTATCATCATATATACTAACACAATCCACTTTTCAAGTTCACAATTCATTTATCCTTATCATATCATTATCAATCATCATAATCAAACTCAACAACAATCAATTCATCATAAATCAACATACAACAACATTCAATACTCATCAACCATTTTCATTTCAAACCTATCCTATAGGTCACTAGCCTAAGTGTCCATGAATATTATATACTACATAGAGGAAACGGAAACCATACTTTGGCTGATTCCCTATATGCACCAACTCTTTAATTGAGCATAAACAAGCTTCCAACCACAATCCAAGCTTTCACTTCCACTCCACTAAGCACAATTTCGTTCCAAAAGCTCCTAAAGCCACAATAATCAAACTAAATACGTATAAATCACCTCAAATCAACCTAGGGTTCCAATTAAACATAAATTCATAAGGGTTTAGTGGCTCTTACCTTCTCCCACAGATTTGGATGTCAAGACCCAATGCTAAGCAAGGCTTAAAGCAAACCTAAACATCCAAAATCACAAAAACTCACTTAGGCACAAACCCTAAGTACCTGAAATTTTCAAGAGAGAAAATGGGAAGATTTCATGATTACCTTGAAGGTTTCTTGGATGGGTTTTGTAGAGCTCTTCATAAGGAACGCGTAGCCACAGGTGGCACGCAAATCGGAGCACCGTAGCTCGAGATATGGCAAAGAGAAGAGATGGGTGAATAATGTTCAAGGGTTTCTCTTCTCCCGTTTCACTTTCAGCTGGGTGTGTGTGTTTGTTAGTGTGTTATGAGTGATTGGGTTCACTAATGAACCCTTTTATATGTTTGGCTTTGGCCTAACTTGGGCTCGGTCCAACCCGTTAGCGTTTTTAGCCCGTTTGGCCCAACTTTGGGCCAAACCTTTAAAATTAATGCCCGGTTTTCAACTTCTAATATTTTTCTAAGGTTTTTTACAGTTTCCACTTTTTTTTCATGCGATACCAGGCAGACTTGAACCGGTAACCGGTTCAACTGCCGGTTCGCGAGTTTTTTTTACGATTTTCGCAGAAAACACATTTTCTGACTCAGAAGGACCCACTGAGTCCAAAAATAATATTTAAAACCTCAAATTCTCACTCTAACTTTTTAGAATTAAATTTGGGTAATTAATCTCTTAATTAACCGATTAATTAGTAGCGGTTCTTACACCATGATAATAGAAATGCAGCTAAACTCATTGAAGAATACATGCACGCCAAATTCCATGAGTGGTTTAGGGATTATGTGAGTTAGTTACATTTATTTAAAAATTTTCCAATTCTATATTATAATTTGTGAAAGCATTTTAAAATCACAATAATCTATCACATGCAGGTGGTATATACTGATGTTGCAGATGATATTACCCCTGAAATCAAGTAGCTTACAGAAGGACCTAATGATGTTCTAAAGAGATTTGAAGAGTACAACATTCATGGATTCAAGTTTTGCACGGTAAATAAAGATGAAGGACTTAAAACACAAAATAGTGGTGTAGTTATGTCTGCAATTACGACTAGTGTTAGCCGTGCACGGAATCCTGTTTTAGTATCATGTGACAATACAGACTACGGTAAAGTGATCGATATAATAGAGTTAGACTATTTTGCCAAGCTAAGGGTTATCCTCTTCAAATGTGTCTGGGTTGACACCACGCTTAATAAGGACATTAAGGTAAATGAATTTGGGATCACAAGTGTAAAGTTTTCAGAATTGATACCCATGGGTGCTCTTGAACTAGATGAGCCATTTATTCTTGCAATGGATGCGAGAATGGTTTACTATGTTGACGATCCAGTTGATGAAGGTTGGGATTTTGTTTGTCACATGAAACCCAGAAATTTATATGATATGCAAGATTTGAATGAGGATGATTCAGATGAGTCTTTGGTCGAGGACATACCATTTTGTGAGCAGCAAATAGAGAATCTCAAAGAATTTTCATTAGTGCGGGATGACATTAACGATCCAGAATCAGATGAAGTGCATGTTGCTGAAGACAGTCATAATGTTTGTGAGGACGAAATTGGCATTGATGACTTGCAAGATTTTATTTAGTTGTATATACTTAATTCATGTATTTTTTAATTGAAAGTACTAACCTTGATTTACGACAACAATAACGAACAGAATCTTAACTTTTAAAATTCAAAATATTAGTTTTACCCTTATATTTTATTTATTCTCCTAATTTATTATTAGTATTTTATTAATTTATTAGAAAAATACATTAAATTAACTTCACGAAAATTCATTTTCTAATGATGTGCAAAATTTTAGTTTTTTTTTTCTCAATCCAATGGCAGAAAATTGTTAAGTTTTAAGTCTATCTACTCTGATTTTTTATTAATGCCATATTTTTTAAATCCGACGTTGCAGAATTTCAAATTCTAATAACTATGTTTAATTTTTCAAATATAGTTTAAGATTATAAATTTTATCATTCGATATTTTTTTTATTTAAGAGTAAATTTTACTCTAAATTAAAAATTATAGTTATTTTACTAAACAAAAGTCAAATTAACATCTATAATAAGATAAACAAAAATTTTAGTGCCAAACTTAAAAGCAATTTTTATTTATTATTCCATAGTAAAATTTCTTTCTCCTAAAATAACCTTAATTATATATAACTTAGAAAAAAGTAATTTTTCTGTTGGCTAAGATTCAATATCAAAATCTCTCGATTAAAATGTGAAATAAAGATTTAAAAGCACAACGTAATTCAAATAATTGCAAAGTAAATTTAGATGTGATTTTTTTAATATTTATCTTTTAAATACTAATGCTTTAGAATTTATCTTTTAGATACCAATGCTATAATCTTATCTTGTTTCATTTGTTAGCAAAAATTAGATAAACTTTAATTTAAAATATGTAATTATCTTATACTAGTGGCTCAATAGTTTAGCCGCTTTTTTATTGAATTAAAAAAATATTTTTATATTTTTATTTTTAAAATTATAAATTTAATATTAATAAATAAAAATTACACCTTTTATCTTTATGCATAATTTGAATACATAAAAAATATTTTTTTAATGTTATATTAAACATCTTTAATTATTTTTAATTTTATTATTATTTTAAAATTATTATTTTTTATTTTGATTATATTTATTTTTATACCAAATAACAAAAAAAAAAATAAATTTTATGTTCGTTTTTTTTACTTATTTTACTTATCTATAGTCGTTTAAATTAGACTTTATACTTATTGAGTTATGTTTACTCCCAACAAAAAAAAATACTTATGAAGTCATTTTCATTTTTTTTATAGGAGTACATCCATTATATCATAATTAAATTTTAAAAAATTGAATAAATCTATATGTATTTTGATTACATTCAAGAGTGAATTATATGTACTCCTATAGTTAAGAAATAGACTTAACTTATTCTATAATAAATAAATTTTTTAATCATTTAATTTATAAAAAAAGTCTCATCTTTTATTTATCCTAAAAATTAAAAATAAGAATTAATATTCATACTTTTGATTAATAGAATTAAAATAAAATATAAAAATAAACCTTGAATAAAAATAAAAATACAAAATTTTTAATTCCAAAATATAAAATAGTTAAAAAATAAAAAATTACTTAAATATATTTTTTAAGGTATCCTATGAACTTAAATGAATGAATATTATATGAAAAATTAATCATGATATATTAACATAAATGATATTTTTTATAAATACACAAAGAAACTAAACCTATAATTTTATTTTAATTTGAGAATTTGCACCAAAAAGACCAAACTTAATTCAAATAACATATTTAATCGGCACTAAAAACACCAAGCTTGAATCAAAACCACCCCCTTTTTTACCTTTCAGTTTCGGAGCTCTTTCAAACTATCACTCGCCGGCCCTAATCCGCCTTTGCATGTATCCGTCTCTTTGGACTCAGATCTCGCACCTTCGCCAGCCTCCAATCTCGCGCCGCTGGCAACATCAACGCTCGTGATACGCACGCACAGGTCATAGCTCTCACTTGCTGACGCTGCTGTACCTCTTGACTGTGGCCGCCTCATTCGATCTCAGACCTTGCACCTCCGGCAGTCTCCGACCTCGCACTTCAGGAGACCTTTATAGTCGTGCTTTGCGCTCACAGGTCGCAGCTCTTACTCGGTCACACTGCTCAACGTCGTTGTCGTCAACAACATGAACTTCCCCAGTTTTTTTTTCAAATTTGATCCTTTATAAATTTTTATTTTATCTGGTATTTCTGTATTTTAGAATAAAAGAAGGGATTAGATGAGGATTTAAAAATGGGCATGTGTTTGTATTATTTAGTTTGATGTTGTAAGAAATTATCCTTTTATTGCCTGCCTCGTACAGAGCATCAATTACAAATCCAAGGTCGGCACAAGACTAGCAGCAACCTAACACTTGACTTTGTGCTGGCTGTTTTTTTTTCTCATCCTATTTTTTAATTTACACAACTCAGTTTTTGTTCCCTTTAGTTTGGGTTCCTTCTATGTTTGCTCTGCACAAAGCATATTTTTTATTTTTCTGTCTTCTCTTGGATATGTGTAACTATAAATATATTTTAAAATTATTAGATACTGTGATATAGTGTTTTTGCTTGTAGTATGTATACATTTTATACATGACCAAGAAAAAGTCATATGTGGGATAAAAATGTAACTGATTGTGGTTGGAATTATTGGCCTTGAATTAGTTCTTGTTGTTATACACTTTGCTTTAATAATATTATTTTATCTTGATTAATCAATGCATAGACAGACTAGCAATATACTTATTTATTTTGTTGGTAACCACTTTTAGTGTAACGAAACCTTGAACCATATAATCTAATTTCCCGTTTCATTAAAGCCGCACTTGTTTAATTGATAAGTTCAGGATTCTAGAGACAATTTCTTGAAAACCCATTGTGCTTTTATTGTCGAATACTATATTTAGTTTGGTACCGATATGTGTATGAAATTTATTATTAGATTAGTATGCAATTTAGATTAATTAGTGATATATACGTGTGCAATTAATTTGATAAATTTAAGTTTGTCATCTATGCCATTTTGTTTTTCTTTTTTTTTTTAATTTTGGTTTAGTTTGACTTGATGTTCTTCCATTAATTCAAACATCTCTATTGGAAAAATCATCACTCACAAGATGACAGCGACTCAAGTTTGGGCCTTGAAAAAAACTGAAAACGTTATGACGGAGTTGAATGCAGATGGACAAGGTCGAGATAACAGCTCGAACCTATTTGTGAGATTTCTTGGTCAAGTAGCTCATCGAATTATATTTTGTCCCATATTCATCAAAAGATGGGATAAGATGCCAGAGGATAACACAAAAAGACAGTGGGAACTTATTGAATTAAGTTTATTTCACTTTGATGTGGATTTTTATTCATTTGTTGTCATCCTAATTTAGCTCCTACCTTGCCTTTATTTAGGTTTGCATTTTCTGTATATTATTATTATTTCTTGTTAATAAGAAATGGTGTAAGAGCTGAAATCTTGGTGTAGATAGATTTATTTGGAGGTACTTTAAGTGAGCTATAACAAGATGCCATTGCTCTATGATTTATGAATTGATTAGGTATTAAACAGGTACTGCTATAGGTTATAAGCTATTGCTATCAATATTGTTAAGTTAGTTGCATTTCATTCTTAGGAATTAGGATACACTTTCTGGATTTCTTTTCCCGTTCCATTTGCTTATTTCATGAATGTTTTGAAATTAATATTTGGAATTTGAAATACTTGAGATGATAATTTTGTTTAGATATATAGTTGTCTCAATTTGATGAAAACTGATAAAATTACAATAAAAAACCTTTAGATCTACCCTAGCAGAATTCAAAAGGGGCTATGTATTTGAGGTCGTGAGTTTTCTTGCAACTTGGCTTATATATTGGATTCCTTCCTTTTTTTGTTCACACATGTTTATGATCACATTACAGCAAGAGTGTTCATTATAAAAACTTATAAGTAGGCCTTTGTTATGCATCATCCATTTTCTCAATCTTTTTTCTTTTTAAATATCTATCGCTGGGGCTAGACAGCTATCTGACACAACATTGTGTTATAGTACACTGTTATGAATGTTTCAGAAGTGGATAAACTACAGTAAACTTGGGTTAGGTTCATCTTTAAAAAGTCTTTTTTTTTAATATTATCTTTCTAAGATATAATCTGCAGTATGTTTATCAAATCGCATATTTTTTAAGAATTGATCTCCTCTATGAAATATTTCAAGAAAAATTTTGAGTTTGATTATGCTGCTAGCGTCAAATGGGCTCTAAAGACCTTAGGTGATAGATGGAAGGCCCATAAGTATAATTTATGAGGAGAATACTTCTTTCCTAACAAAAGAAAGGCAGAAATTCTAGTTGCGAATTCCTCAGACATACCGCCTGTTGAATGGACTGCTTTTGTGGATCATTATATGGATCCTAAAACAAAGGTAAATTATTAATTTATGATTTTTTATTTATTTTTATTGAATATTTATTATGGATATCTGGTAACATTTATTTACTAGTTTCTTGTTCTTGAAAATCATAGAAATAATGTTTGCAAAACACCAGAAATTGTGAGAAGCTTATAGTTTCACATGCCGATGGAAGTAAAAGCAATGCTAGAAGAGCAACTCAGATGGAATTAATTTTTTTTATTATTATTGAGCCTAGTACTGCTATACTATTACTATAAAATTAGTGGTTTTAATTAAATTTGTGATTACCTTTAATATTCCATTTATTGTATTAGGAGAAAAAATTAGGAAGACCTGTATGTCGAAGCGAGGTTATTGTATCAACTTTGCTAAAGAAAGATAGAAATTATGTAAGCGGGGAAGGACAACAATTAACTGTGAGTGTCTCAATTTTTTTATATGGCTGTATATTTTTTTATATGCCTTGATTATTTTAATACTCTACTCCAATGGGATGTGCATTTGTTTGTAGGAAAAATAGCAGAGCATTTGTCTGAAGATCAAGAGCATACTATCACTGAAGGTATTCATTCAGAAGTGTTGGCTCATCCGAATGATGCAATTGGAAAAGTTTGCAGTCCTGAGAATGGTAAGCGAGTATGTGGCTTTAGTAATGCTGCATGTCCCAGTGGTTTTGGTTTGGTAAGTCAAAGCGCATCTTTGGAGGGGCAAAATACGAAGGTTATAGCAGTGCATCGCAACGGCATATTGCAGATCTAGAGAGGCAACTTCAAGAAACTAACAATCAAGTGGCAACTCTCCACAGATTTCTACAACAGAAATACGGTGATGAAGTACCTACCTTCTCTGATTCTGTGCCACACATTCAGTCGGAGTGATGCACCTCGTGTCATGTTTATTTTAATTTTAATTTATATATAATTTATATCTAATATAGATATAAATTAAAATTAAAATAAACATGACACGAGGTGCATCACTCTGACTAAATGTGTGGCATAGAATCAGAGAAGGCAGGTACTTCATACCGTATTTCTGTTGTATAAATCTTTGGAGAGTTGCCACTTGATCGTTAGTTTCTTGAAGTTGCCTCTCTAGATCTGCAACATGCTGTTGCGATGCACTGCTAGAACCTCCGCATATTGCCCCTCCAAAGATGCGCTTTGACTTACCAAAACCACTGGACAATGTACCATTACTAAAGCCACATCATCGCTTACCATTCTCAGGACCGCAAAATTTTCCAATTGCATCATCCAGATGAGCCAATACTTCTAAATGAATACCTTCAGTGGTAGCAAGCTCTTGATCTTCAGACAAATGCTCTGCTATTTTTCCTACAAACAAATGCACATCGCATTGGAGTAGAGTATTGACATAATCTAGGCATATAAAAAAAATATACAGCCATATAAAAAGAAATTAAGACACTCACAGCTAATCGTTGTCCTTCCCTGCTTACATAACTCCCATCTTTCTTTAGCAAAGTTGATACAATAACCTCGCTTCGACAAACAGGCCTTCCTAATTTTTTCTCCTAATACAATAAATAGAATATCAAAGGCAATCTCAAATTTAATTAAAACCGCTAATTTTATAGTAATAGCATGACAGTACTAGGCTTAATAATAAAAAAAAATACTATCTAAGTTGCTCTTCTAACATTGCTTTTACTTTCACCGGCATGTGAAACTATAAGCTTCTCATGATTTTTGGCGTTTTGCAAACATTGTTTCTATGATTTTTAAGAACAAAAAACTAGTAAATAAATGTTACCAGATATCCATAATAAATATTCAATAAAAAAAAATAAAAAAGCATAGATTAATTATTTACCTTTGTTTTAGGATCTATATAATGATCCACAAAAGTAGTCCATTCAACAGGCGGTATGTTTGAGGGATTCGCAGCCAGAATTTTTGCCTTTCTTTTGTTAGGAAAGAAGTATTCTCCTCGTAAATTATACTTATGGGCCTTCGATCTATCTCCTAAGGTCCTTAGAGCCCATTTGACGCCAGCAACATAATCAAACTCAAAATTTTTCTTGAAATATTTCATAGAGGACATCAATTATTAAAAAATATGTAATTTAATAACCATACTACAGATTATATCTTAGAGAGATAATATAAAAAAGAAGACTATTTAAAGCTAATCCTAACCCGTGCTTATTGTAGTTTATTCATGTCTGAAACATTCATAACAGTGTACTATAACACAATGTTGTGTCAGATAGTTGTCTAGCCCCAACGACAGATATTTGAAGAGAAAAAAGATTGAGAAAATGGAGGATGCATAACAAAGGCCTACTTATAAGTTTTTATAATGAACACTCTTGCTGTAATGTGATCATAAATATGTGTGAACAAAAAAGGAAGGAATCCAATATGCAAGCCTAGTTGCAAGAAAACTCACGACCTCAAATACATAGCCCCTTTTGAATTCTGCTATGATAGATCTAAAGTTTATCTGATTGTAATTTTATCAGTTTTTATCAAATTGAGACAACTGTATATATAAACAAAATTTTCCTCTCAAGTATTTCAAATTCCAAATATTAATTTCAAAACATTCATGAAATAAGCAAATAGAACGGGAAAAGAAATCTAGGAAGTGTATCCTAACTCCTAAGAATGAAATGCAACTAACTTGACAATATTGATAGCAATAGCATATAACCTATAACAGTACCTGTTTAATATCTAATTAATTCATAAATCATAGAGAATGGCATCTTGTTATAGCTCACTTAAAGTACCTCCAAATGAATCTATCTACGCCAAGATTTCAGCTCTTACACCATTTCTTTTTAACAAGAAATAACAATAATAAACAGAAAACGCAAACCTAAATAGATGCAAGCTAGGAGCTAAATTAGGATGACAAAAAATCAATAAAAATGCACATCAAAGTGAAATAAACTTACTTCAATAAGTTTCCACTAACTTTTTTGTTATCTTCTGGCATCTTATCCTATCTTTTGATTAATATGGGACAAAATATAATTCGACGAGCTACTTGACCAAGAAATCTCACAAACAGGTTCGAGCCATTATCTCGACCTTGTCCATTTGCATCCAACTCCATCATAACTTTTTTCAGTTTTTTTCAAACCCCAAACTTGAATCGCTGTCATCTTGCGAGTGATGATTTCTCCAATAGAGGTGTCTAACTTAATGGAAGAACGTCAAGTCAAACTAAACCAAAATTAAAAAAAAAAGAAAAACAAAACAGCATAAATGACAAACTTAAATTTATCAAATTAATTGCACACATATATATATCACTAATTAATCTAAATTACATACTAATTTAATAATAAATTGCATACACATATTGGTACCAAACTAAATATATTATTCGACAATAAAAGTACAGTGGGTTTTCAAGAAATTGTCTCTAAAATCCTGAACTTATCAATTAAACAAGTGCGACTTTAATAAAATGGGAAATTAGATTATATGGTTCAAGGTTTCGTTACACTAAAAGTGGTTACCAACAAAATAAACAAGTATATTGCTAGTCTGCATTGATTAATCAAGATAAAAATAATATTATTAAGGCAAAGTGTATAACAACAAGAACCAATTCAAGACCAATAATTCCAACCACAACCAGTTACATTTTTATTCCACATATGACTTTTTCTTGATCATGTATAAAATGTATACATACTACAAGCAAAAATACTATATCACATTATCCAATAATTTTAAAATATATTTATAGTTACACATATCCAAGAGAAGACAGGAAAATCACAAATATGTTTTGTGCAAAGCAAACATAGAAGGAACCAAAACTAAAGGGAACAAAAACTGAGTTGTGTAAATTAAAAAACAAGATGGGAAAAAAACCTGCTAGCACAAAGTCAATAGATTGGACTCAAAGAGAAGTTAGAGTTTGAATAAACCTACCTTTGACCTTCACAAGCAGTGGCTCATTTTCATCTCTTTTATTCTTAGGTGCAGCAGGTTCTGGTAGATCAACACCACTTTAATTTAACATCTCCATCTCTGAAATTTCATCCCCATCATCATTTAGACTTATTTGTTCTAACCCATCTTCCGAACTCAAGTTTATGTCTTCACTTTGTCTTCGTAGCTCTTCAAGGATTGATTGTCCGGAAATATTACGTTTATGCTTCGTAGTATACTAAATGCCTACGACACAAAGTCATAGACAGTGTAAAAATAATTCAGAAAAAATAAAAATCAAATAAAATAGTGACATAAAATAGTTCATATAATTGAAACACAAGAAGTCAAATAACACAAAAAGAGTTTCATAAATGTCTCTATATTTAACTAAATTAAACATTACTAAGCATAATACCAATACAGCATATTCAATAAGTCAATCATAGAGCATATTTAACAAGTCAAACTTAAATTCAGATTGAAAATATTTCTAATGTTTCATCATTAATAATTGAAAGAAATTACTCATGTCTAACCATACTAAATCAATGATTTTCTGCTTAGAAATTTGTAAATATATATTTGGTTCAGTTTGATAATGTTCTTCCGACCTTCTATAATCTCTTAAGTATTAAATCCAAACATGAACATCAAGAGTAACAAATCATATAACTAAATTCAAGAATATATGATTCATGAGAAATGCCACAAGATACTGCCTACCTTATGAGCAATGTGAATAAAGTTAATGATGTAATTGCTACTGAAAATTACAATTTGTGTCCCATGAATGATAAATGATCTAAGGTCTTCCTAGTCAAGGTTTGAGTACTTTTCTGTGATCATGCAAGAGAAGATAACAACAATATATAATAAAACCAAAGCTTAAATCAATAATTCAAGGGATGAAAGGAAATTTTTACAGTAAACAAAAAAATTTGAAAATATGAACAACTATATCCACTTTCATAGTAACTAGTTTAATAGCAGTAAATTTTATATCACTAAATGGGATTAGCATTCATTTTATATAAATAAATTGAAAATCCCAATATGAAAAAAATCCCGTCAATGTAGTAATGATGACTACGATTCAATTATGTGTTAGTGATATCAAACTATTTGCCAAAACATCACATATAATATACGTCAAGTTAGAGAGAAAATTACCGTATTAGGGATTCAAGTATTAGGTTGCTGCTAGTCTTGTGCCGACCTTGGATTTGTAATTGATGCTCTGTACGAGGCAGGCAATAAAAGTATAATTCCTTACAACATCAAACTAAATAATACAAACACATGCCCATTTTTAAATCCTCATCTAATCCCTTCTTTTATTCTGAAATACAAAAATACCAGATAAAATAAAAATTTACAAAAGATCAAATTTGAAAAAAAAACATGGAGAAGTTCATGTTGTTGACGACAACGACGTTGAGCAGTATGACCGAGTAAGAGCTGCGACCTGTGATGAGCACAAAGCATGACTCTAAAGGTCACCTGAAGTGCGAGGTCGGAGACTGCCGGAGGTGCGAGGTCTTAGATCGGAGGAGGCGGCCACAGGCAGGAGGTACAGCAGCGTCACTGCGTCAGCGAGTGAGAGCTATGACCTGTGCGCGCATATCACGAGCGTTGATATTGCCAGCGGCGCGAGATCGGAGGCTGGCAGGGATGCGAGATCTGAGCCTGAGGAGACGGATACATGCAGAGGCGGATTAGGGCCAGCGAGTGAAAGTTTGAAGGAGCTCCGAAACTAAAAGATATAAAGGGCGGGATTTTGATTCATGCTTGCGGTTTTTGGTGCAGATTAAAGACGTGATTTAAATTAAAGTTGGTCTTTTTGGCGCAAATTCTCAAATTAAAATAAAATTATAAGTTTAGTTTCTTTGTGTATTTATAAAAAATTATCATTTATGTTAATATATCATGATTAATTTTCATATAATATTCATTCATCTAAGTTCATAGAGTGCTTTAAAAAAATTATATTTAAGTAATTTTTTATTTTTTTAACTATTTTATATTTTAGAATTCAAAATTTTGTATTTTTATTTTTATTCAAGGTTTATTTTTATATTTTCTTTTATATCTGTAAATCAAAAGTATGAATATTAATTTTTATTTTTAATTTTTAGGATAAATAAAAATATGAGACTTTTTTAATAAGTTAAATAATTAACAAACTTATTTATTTTAAAATAAGTTAAGTCTATTTCTTAACTATAGGAGTACATATAATTCACTCTTGAATGTAATCAAAATACATATAAGTTTATTCAATTTTTTAAAATTTACATTAATTATTAAAATTATGATATAATGGATGTACTCCTATAAAAAAATGAAAATCACTTCATAATTATTTTTCTTGTTGGGAGTAAACATAACTCAATAAATATAAAGTCTAATTTAAACGATTATAGATAAGTAAAATAAGTAATAAAAAACGAACATAAAATTTAATTTTTTGTTATTTGGTATAAAAATAAATATAATCAAAATAAAAATTAATAATTTTAAAATAATAATTAAATTAAAAGTAATTAAAGATGTTTAATATAACATTAAAGAATATTTTTTTATCTATTCGAATTATGCATAAAGATAAAAAGTGTAATTTGAATACAAATTTTTAAATTTTTTTTAAATTAATTAAGATTGAAAAAATAAATAAATTTAATATATGAATAACTAATTTATAATCCATGTTAATTATTTTATATTTTTACATATCTTAAATAATTTAAAATATTTTATTTTTTTTACAATTAATTTTTATTTATTGATATTAAATTTATAATTTTAAAAATAAAAATATAAAAATATTTTTTTAACTCAATAATAAAACGGCTGAACTGTTGAGCCGCTAGTATAAAATAATTACATATTTTAAATTAAATTTTATCTAATTTTTGCTAACAAATGAAACAAGATAAGATTCTAGCATTGGTACCTAAAAGATAAATTCTAGGGCATTAGTACTTAAAAGATAAATATAAAAAAAATCATATCTAAGTTTACTTTGTAATTATTTGAATTAAGTTGTGTTTTTAAATCTTTATTTCACAGTTTAATCGAGAGATTTTGATATTGAATCTTAGTCGATAGAAAAAGAACTTTTTTCTAAGTTATATATAATTGAGGTTATTTTAGGAGAAAGAAACTTTATTTTGGAATAATAAATAAAAATTGTTTTTAATTTTGGCACTAAAAATTTTATTTATTTTATTATAGATGATAATTGGACTTTTATTTAGTAAAGTAACTATAATTTTTAATTTAGAGTAAAATTTACACTTAAATAAAAAAAATATCGAATGGTAAGATTTATAATTTTAAACTATATTTCAAAAATTAAACATAGTTATTAGAATTTGAAATTCTACGTTGGATTTAAAAAAAAAGATGGCATCAATAAAAAATTAGAGTAAATAAACTTAAAACTTAACAATTTTCTACCGTTGGATTGAGAAAAAAAAAACTAAAATTTTGCACATTGTTAGAAAATGAATTTTCGTGAAGTTAATTTTAATGTATTTTTCTAATAAATTAATAAAATAATAATAAATAAGGAAAATAAATAAAATATAAGGGTAAAACTAATATTTTAAATTTTAAAAGTTCACATTCTGTTCGTTAATGTGTCATAAATTAAGGTTGGTACTTTCAATTAAAAAATACATAAATTAAGTATATACAACTAAATAAAATCCTGCAAGTCATCAATGCCAATTTCGTCCTCACAAACATTATGACTGTCTTCAGCAACATGCACTTCATCTGATTCTGGATCGTTAATGTCATCCCGCACTAATGGAAATTTTTTGAGATTTTCTATTTGCTGCCCACAAAATGGTATGTCCTCGACCAAAGACTTATCTGGATCCTCCTCATTCAAATCTCCCATATCATATAAATCTCTGGGTTTCATGTGACAAATAGAACACCAACCTTCATCAACTAGATCGTCAACATAGTAAACCATTTTTGCATCCATTGCAAGAATAAATGGCTCATCTAGTTCAAGAGGTCCCGTGTCTATCAACTCTGAAAACCTTACACTCGTGATCCCAAATTCATCTACCTTAATGCCCTTATTAAGCATGGTGTCAACCCAGACATATTTGAAGAGGATAACCCTTAACTTGCCAAAATAGTCTAATTCTATTATATCGATTACTTTACTGTAGTATGTATTGTCACATGATACTGAAACAGAATTTCATCCACGGCTAACACTAGTCGTAATTGCAGATATAACTACACCACTATTTTGTGTTTTAACTACACCACTATTTTGTATTTTAAGTCCTTCATCTTTATTTGCTGTGCAAAACTTGAATCCATGAATGTTGTACTTTTCAAATCTTTTTACAATATCACTAGGTCCTTCTACAAACCACTTGATTTCAGGGGTAATATCATCTGCATAATCAGTATACATCACCTGCATGTGATAGATTATTGTGATTTTAAAATGCTTTCACAAATTATAATATAGAATTGGAAAATTTTTAAATAAATGTAACTAACTCACATAATCCCTAAACCACTCATGCAATTTGGCGTGCATGTATTCTTCAATGAGTTTAGCTACATTTCTTTTACCACGGTATAATTTAGAAATTTCACCTCTGCATTTTCTGGTCAAGTAGATAATAGTTACACAATAATTATATAAAAATAATTAAAATTTAAACGAAGATTTCCCTATGAATTAATCACAAAATTTGTCCAGTAATGAACAATTTGTCATCACATAGCGATGAGCCTGTGTTTTCTCAATTGTTGTCAACAAACTGATCTTTTGCGATCCACGAGGACTTCCTCTTGCTGGAAAAATTTCAGCAAGAATGTTAGAACAGCTACTAGGAGTGTTGTCATTTTGATCGTCATTATGATTTGGTCGGTTAAACCTTGTCTCAATTTCATCTTCCTTTAAATATCTAGAGCAGAAAGTTAGACATTCCTCCATCAGGTAACCTTCAGCTATGCATCCTTCAGGTGCACCCTAATTACGGACATACGATTTTAAATGCCCTAAAGTCCTATTTGCAAGAAGATAACATTAATCTACAAAGACTAAAAATTACAAATAGACCCAACCAATTTAGTGATGAGATGAACCACAAAATATTAACATAATAGGATACCTTTCAACATGATACATCCATCTGTACTGCACTGGACCAGGAATTATTGCCTCTTATGCGGATGAATAACCAGGTGAACCATCACGGTGAAAAACGAAGGAGGGAATATCATTTCCATGTGGCAAAGCGTCAACGCAATTTGATGTCGAAGTTTTTCTAAGTTATCAACGGCTAGGGATTTGCCAGACACTTCTCCAAAATAGTTACACAACTCTATTAGCACATATGTCACCTCTCTAGGTAGGGATCTTCTAAAAGTGATTGGCAAGATGTGCTCCATGAGAATATGTGAATCATGGCTCCTTAGGCCAAAGACCGTCCATTTCTTCAAATCAATGCATCTAAATATATTAGAAGAATAACCATATGAAAAGGAAACACTTTTAAGAACACTGAGAAAAATATCCTTGTCAGTATTTGTCCTTTTGAAACAGGAAGGCGGGTACTTGGAAGAATTAGTGAACGGATGGAGCTGTTCTCGGATTCCCATCAATTGCAAGTCCTTACAGGCTGCCAAGTTGTCCTTAGTCTTCTGTTTATCATCAAGTACATCAAACAAAATATTGTCATAAATATTTTTCTCTATGTGCATTATGTCAAGACAGTGACGAATGAGATTATCCTTCCAGTATGGTAAATCCCAGAAAATACTCCTCTTTTTCCACTACAAATGGTTGTTGCCAGCATTGAGAGCCTCTTGTGATCTTTTGCGACTACTCTGAATTTGAGACAAATTATCACTGCCTGATAATGTTGGCAGAGGGCCTCTTAGTTCGATAGTGCCATCAAATGAGTGCATGTTTTGTCTATACTCGTGGTTATGGGGTAACTACCGACGATGTCCCATGAAGCAATAGTTCATGCCATGCTTTAACCTCTTGGATACTGTATCAAAGTTACATGAAGGATATGCAAGACTAGTATGTGTATTCCACCCAGACAGGTTATCAAGACCTGGAAAATCACTTATAGTAAAAAAAATAATGCAGCATGCATGTGAAACAACTTTCCATCAATAGAGTCGTATACGTTAACACTATTCCATAGTTCTTTTAACTCATTAATAAGTGGTTGCAGAAAAACGTCAATATTATTACCAGGCATCTTTGGACCAAGAATTATCATAGACATAATAAGAGAGGCTTGCTTCATACAACACCATGGAGGATAGTTGTATACATACAACATCACCGGCCATACACTAATGTTGGAGCCGAGAGTCCCAAATGAATTGAAACCATCGGAAGCCAAAGCAAGTCGTATGTTACGTGGATCTCCAGTAAACTCCGGATATAACAAATCAAACTCCTTCCATGCTTTGCTATCTCTTGGATGCTTTAATTTTCCGTCTAAGTTAGGAAACTCTAAATGCCAATGCAACAGTCTTGATGTTTTAGAGGACATGCATAACCTTCTTAGCTTAGAAGTGAGAGAGAAGTATCTAAATACCTTTGCAGGTTTTAGCCTATGCATATGTTCAGCTGTGTCCAAAACTCCTAGATTGTTGCTGGTGTTATCCTCTGCTTTATATCGAGATGCATTGCATATTGTGTATTTACTCTTGATCTCATTATCTGGATCCCAAAAGAGCATACAGTTGTTTGGACATGCATGAATTTTTTTTATATTCCAAGCCTAATTGCTTAATCATTTTTTTGCTTCATTAAATGAAACAGGTAGATTTGCATGAGGAAACGCTCTCTTGAGAAGATCAAGTATCATCGAGAATGTCTTGTCAATGGCACCGCATAGCACTTTGATATGATACAACTCAACAATAAATGACAACTTGTTGTACTTTGCACACTCGGGGTATAATTTGTGATTTCCATCCTTTAGCAACTCTCGAATTCTTTCATATTCCTCTTAAGTATCATCTATGATATGATTTGGAAAAGAGTCATTCCTCTCTTCAACGGGCTCATCATCAATCCCATCAAAGTTGTTGGCAGTTGAACTGAAAGTATCATTAAACATATTTTGTAGCGGAGATCTTTCCTCTGGTTCTCTGAATTCATGGCTTGATGATGCTTCTTTAGGTTGGACTACACTTTCTCCATGCATATACCAAAAAGTGTATTTTTTTAAAAAACCTTTTTCGAGTAAATATGCTAACACCTCAACTCTAGTTCTCATATTCTTAAAATCACATTTAATGCATGGATATATAATTTTTCCATTTATGGCAACTCTTTGAAGGGCAAAATCTAAGAAGCCAGCTACACCGCATTTGTACTCTGCTGATGTAATTGATTTATCGATCCAACTCTTGTCAATCATAGCTAGACACTCTGTTCTAAATGTCGACATATGCATAACGTAAGTACCAGAAAAGCAGACAAACGACTAAATCTAAAAAAACTTTAAAAGTGAACAAGTTAATGGATACTTGACATCGCATATTATGGAATTATAGAACCGTAGTCAAACACAGTGATAGATCCAAAAAACTTTTCAATTGGGGGCAAAATATAAAAAAATTATAATAATTTTATACTTTTTTTACTGTTAAAACTTATTATTCACTAACTATTAACCATGTAATAAAAATATATACAATAACATTTATACAAAATAAAATGCAGCATGATTGCATGAATTAAAAAACATAAAAAACATAAACATAAATATTTAACTAAACAAAAAGATAAAGAAAAAGATTAAGGAGTCTTACTAGAAGACAGAAAATCAGGAATCTACAAAAATAGAAGAGAATTAAAAAAAATGAAATGGGGTCAAATTTATTTATTAAATAAGGGATTGAGCCAAATAAGTTTTTATCCCATATAATACATGTTACGTTATAAAGTGTTAAAAGGGGCATTTATCCCCACACTCTCTTATATAAATTCATCTTTTGAACAAAAAAAATAAAAAAAAATAAAAAGTACTGACTTAACCAACCCAAATAGAGCAATTTGTTCGGATTATCAAAGTATGACTTGAATGGCAGGTTAACAAACTGTTAATAATTTAGTAGAATTTTAGATTTAAAATTTGTCCTTTTTGTATCCTATGAAATAATTATATTATAATAATTAAATAAATATAAAAATTAATAAATATGATTAAGGTATTATTTTGGAAAGAAAGCTTAATTTAAAAAAGAATAAAAAAACTTTAAAATACAAATTCATAAAAATACTAAAAAGTTAAATTTATTTTTGTTTGTATTAAAATTAGAATGCAAGTTATTCACATGTATAGAAAAATTTGGTGGCTTTTATAACTATTAATTAGTGTGTTTTAATGATAAAAAAAAAGAAGATTAAGACATAGTAGAATAACGATATAGTATGTTTTAGTGATTAAAAAAATTAGAAGATAAAGGTATTTATAACTATTAATTAGTATGTTTTAATGATTTTAAAAATAAGAAGATAACGAAATAGGTTATCAACAATTAAAGACTTATTTGTTGTCCTTTGATCTCCTTAATTTTGTCTGTTCTATTCTTTTTTCTCGGTTGCAACAAAAAAAATGCTAAACTCGTGGGAATGAAACAGAAGAAATAATACTAATGATGAATGAATAAACTAACGGTAAAAAAGTATTGTATAATAAATTTTTATGAATGATTGAAAGGCTGCGTTTGTTTACAGAGACACATAATTATGTTTGGCAGAGGAGACATGGACAGAGACAGTGTGTCCAGAGACACTGAATTAGTGTATTTTGTGTCCATCCTGACAGGAAGAACACAGAGACACTAACAAGGGACACAACTTATTTTTCATTCTTTTTTTTCATTATTTTTGTTAATTTTTCATAATTGTATTTTTTTATTATTATATTTTTCATCTCAAATTTTTTAAATGAAAAAGATAAAATAAATTAGATTCTCATAATTTGTTCTAGTTTATCACCAAACAGAATACAAGAACACAAAATTTTGTATCTCTGTCCATCAGTGTCTTGTCCTGTCTTGTTCTCAATGTCTTGTCCTGTCCTGTTCTCAGAAACAAACGCAGCCTACACTGTAAACTGCACAAGTTTAGGAATTAGTTACTCAACTCTGTTAAATAAATGACTAAGTCTATTCACATATCTTATCTTGGCCGTTTCAATCTTAATCTATTATCTAAAATCTATCTTATTTATTATCTATTTTATTTTTTCTTTTATCTTATTGCTATTTATTTTCAACCTGAATACTTTATCTTTTAAAAAAGTAAATTTGAAAGGACTCAAAGTAGACACCAAATTATTTTAGACTTTTAGGTAGCATTTGTTTTAAGATACTGAGACAGAGACTGGGAGACTGAGATTCAGTATCATGTTTGTTAATTCATAAACTGATACTAAAATTTCTGTCTCTATCCCAAATATTTCAGTCTTTCAGTACCTCTAAAAAATAGGGACACAGGAGACTAAAATTTTTAGAGATTGAGACTGAAACTTTAATAATATTTTATACCTAAAATACCTTCATTTCAATTAATTAATTCTAATTTTACCCTTTGTACAAATTAAATTAAAATTTCATCCTTGTTTCAATTTCTGTCTCCCACTTTGCACTAAACAGAATACTGAGATTTATTTTAATCGCTGTCTCTTAGTCTTCAGTCTCAGTCTTTCTGTCTCTGTCTCTCTACCAAACGCTACTTATGTTTCATCTCTTTTATTTCTGGGCACCCACTTTTTAATTTTTCCCACCCTTGTTTCTTATCAAAACAGGATGCCTGGAATGAGAAGAGGAAAGCCAACTAACAAGCCATGACCACTGATAAATCTGCAATCGACAAAGGAATGCATCTCGAGCGGCCTTTGGTCTTCGAATTCAACTTGTTCTTCCTCTTGTTCTTCTTCTACTTTGTCATAATTTTTCTTAAATTCAAATTAGAATTTAGGGCCGGAATTAAGCAAACATATATTACACATGCAATCGTCCAGGCTTCTTTAGTGGCTCTGGTGGTGCCTAATCCCTCTGCCGCTGGATTCATGGCTTCTCGGGAGGCTGTAATAACTAGGGCCGTCGCACTTGGACGAGGAGCTGCCACCACAGGGTTCAAGCGATTCTTGGCTCTAACTGAATCCTCCAAATACATGAAGGATGGACCTTTCCGGAAGCTTTTTCATCCTTAATGAAGAGTGGGATTAAAGGAAAGTTTTTGTTAGAAGCTTCTGGTGGGTTTTTCGTTGTTCCAGTAATCTCTGCAATCAGGGCAGGTGCAATTAAGCTTCATAAGTTTCAGCTTTCTTTGGTCTTTAGAAGCATTTCTAATTCTTGAAATATCTTTAATTCAAAAGGAAATACATTACTGGTGTTTTCATAAACTCTGTTGTACTAAGGTTTCACGTAACTCTGATAATCTTTTGTAAAATGACACTGCCCCTTTTTTACTCTCAAAAGCAAGGGAAAAGACTAGAAGAGGAAAAAACATAATTGGCACGTGTTAAGTTTTTCAGTGTCATAAAACAATAAAGCGTCTCTTTTGAAGTGTACACAACTATCTTAGATCCCTTCCATGAATCTATCATGTATTAGATACATACTTAGTTGAGGCATTTTATCGAGAAAATTGTCCATCTTATCTCTTAGTGTTCTGTAGTTATTTTTCTCGTGTCAATAATCTTAGGGAATTTTCTCAACTAATTCTATATTGATGTCTAAATTTTTGCAGTGATTGTTGGGGGAATAGCCAATTTTGTAGCTTATGCATTTGCACATGCAATTCTTGTAAAAATTATCGTAGTTTCTTTCTTGTTGCATACTATTGGGTATGAGCATGAAAGCAGTAGGAATAGCTTTAAAGCTTACATTTGAAGGCACAAATCAATTCTACTAATTTCCGAGCTGGTTTTTTACAATGATCGTGTTAGGATGTTGTCTTTTACATATTAACTACGTGAACAAGGTAATCTTTGGAATCATATTTATCAGTGATGTAATGTATTCTGTTTGCTGATTATTAGAGAATTAGAAATAGTCGTCTCTGTTGTTCCTAGAATTTTCAGAATATTTCTCTGTTTTAGATGGATATGTCCATGGCTTTTTCTAAAATAAAAAAGATTATGCATTCTTAATCTTTTAGGCTTCTGTCATGATATCACTAGCCAAATGACCACGCTTTCATTGTGTAATTAAGTATATAGCATTTTGAGAAGTTTTAAACAAGAGTCTTTGTAGTGTTTTTTCCCAATTACAATTGATTTGTCCCGGATGAATAAAGCTTGAGATGCAATACTCTAAGAATGGCATGGCATCTTACTTATTCTAGCTTTGTGCAGCACTAGGCCCCGCAAATTTTTTGTTACACTCATTGGTGGATAATAAGGATTTTGAATTTATTAATGTTATATACGAATTTTGTTTATGGAATTAACAACATTACTATTAATACCAAGTATAAATAAAAATGTTCACATGGAAAATAAATCAAAGCAGAAACAAAGCATAAAACAACATCATAAATTGAATTGGAAATTTCAGTACATCATACAGTGATGATCATATATCATGTTCAGCTAAAAACCAAATGTAACATTAATCAGAAAGACTAAGCCTAGATAAAATTGGAACAGGAAACTAAGAGAGCTAATAAATAGTGGGGTTATGTTCAACGAAACTAAACTAGAAGCACATCAGACATAATATTTTTCTGGATACCAAATTTCACAAAATCGTCTAACTTTCTCACGAGCAACAGGATCCAAATCCTCCTTTCAGAATGGCTTCTTGTTGAGATCAAAATCCTTTACCGCAGCCTGGGTTTCAGGTGATTCAGTTGTAGAGCAAACATATCCTCTCTTTTGAAAAAACTTTACAATGTGTTGCTCTATGATGCTAAATTGTTTTCGACGTGCCTACTCAAACTGACATGCTGGCTTGGTTTTAACGCTTGTCTATATAGATAAAAAAATACACTAATTTATTTACAGTGTTATATACAGGTACTAGCAAATAATTTATTTTTAAAAGTTACCATCAGATCCATTAATATAACATCCCCATCTCAGTCAAAAGAAATAGTAAAATATGGGAACCCATGCCTTTGCAGATACTGCATGCTAAGTGCATATATCTCCTACAAGTTTCCAACTAGAACGAATAACTATAGAGAATTATTAAATAGTAACATCATGTTGAATCGGATAACAAAGTGCAAATAGAATATTAAAGGCAGTAAACCTCTATACTAGAATCCATAGCAGAAGATGGGTCACTAGTGTAGAATGCACGTGAAAAGGGCGACTTTTCACAGATATTGGTGTGAGCATTGAGTGCTATCAGCCAAGAATGCACATTAATCTTGTTACACCAAATATCGGAGGCCACATCGAGTACTTGTTGCAACGAGGAAAATGGAGAAGCAGAAACCATCTCCAATGCAAACTTGATGCTTCCATAGCATTCAAGCAAGTCATGCTCTTCCATAGTAATCCAAGTTGAATCTTTTCGGTAAGGTCGTGCGATTGTCATTTTGTGTAACCTAAATAGTAACAAATACATCAAGATTTAAAAGCATAATTAGTCATATTTTTTATAATTAGGACAATTAATCAGATTCATATAAATAAATAAAAGATTGAAAATTCACGGGAATATACTAACAAAAAATTAGTTCTCATTCACTTCACACCCCAATTCAAATCACGCTCCCTATCAGGAAGAGTTAAACTATACTAACATATTATCATTGTATATAGAAGTAGCCATCAAAACTAAGAGTTAAAGATGAAATTCAAGACAGAATTAAAACCTGACCATGAATAAATTTTGCATGTTCTTTATTATTTGTATTTTTTATTTTTTTTTATTTTTTACTATTTATTTATGGTGGAATTAAATTTTGATTCTGATTGAGATACATACTTAAGAATATAGACACAAGAGTCACACCAATCATCACCAAACTATTAAAACAGAATTCAACGTTATAATAATGATCCATCATATATATGAAAAAAATGTAACTCATATAAAAAGTGATTTTTAGTCATAAGTAATTTATAAAATTATTTTCTTTTTGTAATCTTCTTATAATTTTAACATATATAACATGGATCATTATTATTGTAGCATTTAATTCTCTTCTAATGATTTGATGATGATTGTAGTGACTATTGTATCTGTACTCTCAAGTATGCATCTCAAATAGAATCAAAATTTAACTCCACCGTATATAAGTTGTAAAGAATAAAAGGGTGATAAATACAAACATAACCACCATAAATAAATAGGAAAGAATAAATTGCATTTGGCCAGAAAGAATATCAATAGGAAAAATGTGCATGGTAAAAATGAAAGAAAGAGTAAAATTGCAAATATGATCCGCATCTAATTTTTATACCGCTAATGAACAATATAATCACACTGAGAAATTACTATTTAATCAAGATGTGAAAATTAACAACTTTGGTAGAATGTGTGAAAATTGTAAATCATGAATCGCATCTAAAATTAAATAATTAACATACCTTAGTAATTCTCAATGGCAGCACTGGCAAGGAGGGGGAAGAAACCAACTATCAAGATTCCTAAAAAAAACTAAACCCTAATATTTATCTGAGGTTAATTACAGTTTAAATTTAAGAAAAAGATGAACTATATAAAAATATTTTGAAAGGGTTGGAGGTAAACACCAAATTAAGTGCCGAATTGGAAGTGGACATCATTCCATTTTGTCACGGTGATCATTGGGTCTATGTCAAATGAGAAAATTCATCTCAAATTGGCCACAGACAAACGAGAATGTCGAAAAACTCTGCAAAATTTGGCCACAGATATATAATACGTTGCAATTGGTTACCACGGTCATTAAACTTTGCCACTGTTTGTCGTTCGTGGGTACCTTCCCATTGGTAACTCCCATGTTTTTGGTAGTGTGAGCAAAATTTAATTCTTTTATTATAACTATAATTACGTAGAGTAACGAAAACACTATCATATTCAAACAGTAATGAGGGTAACCAAGAAACTATATTAACTCCTAGATACCAAATATAAAACTTTTTTTCTTGTTTTTGAAAGATTTTTCGATTGGTATATCTCACTAAATTATTAATAAGATTTTCTTAATGTGAAAAATCAGAAAAATTATTAAAACATATTAACACTGCAAGAACTACACTAATCCAACAATAAACTAATAATTCCATTCAAACACAACTAATTTTCATGCAAACAAAAAACCAAACGCTTCCAACAAACACAATTTTCAAACGAATTACACCTTAAAGAACAATAAAAAACGGAACCAACAAGAATAGAAATGAAAGGAACAAATGAAATGAAGAAACAATTAAAAGGAAGTATCACGTCTTAGGAAAAGCAAATTAGCATAAACAAACAATAAACAAAAGAATCAGTAGAACAAATAATAAAACTAACAACATAGAAGTAAAACCAATGGTTAAGTACGATTTTGGTCCCTAACGTAAAGGTCAAAAATTTATTTCGTCCCCATCCTTTTTTTTGCTACAAAATGATCCCGAAGGTTTAACTTAGTTTTAAAATCGTCCTTCAGACGAAAATACACCTCCCGTCTTCTTCCCCAACATAACTAGAAGCAAAGGCACAGAGGCGCAAGCAAAAGCATAAACAAAAACAGGCAGAAGCAGAAAGCAGAAGCAGAATCAACAACAATCAAATAACAACACTAACAATGGATAATGGAATCAGATTAATAACAAAAGCAGAACTAGAAACAGAAGCAGAAAAAAGCAGAAGTAACCAGAAGCATCATCATCAACAACAACAACAACAACAACAACAACAATAACAACAATAATAGAATAAACATAAGCAAAACACCTTCCTTTAAATCTGAAAAATTAAAGAAAATGGAATAAAAAAATTGAAACAGCACTGTAGGGACCTCGAGGGAGAGCAGGTGATCTGCGAATTACGAGGGGAAGGGTTGTGGCGGTGGTGGGGGAGGAGGGGCTGCGGCGGTGAACTGCGAATCGCGAGGGGAGGAGAGCTGCGGTGGTGGTGGCGGATAGCGTGGAAAGGGCTGCGGTAGTGGTGGCGACGCCACTAATTATGACGAGAACGGCGATGCGATGGTGGCGGGCTGCAAATCGCGACGAGGAGGGCACTGCGGTGGTCGACAGCACTGCAAATCACGACAAAGCCAGAGATGTGGTGACGAGAATGGCTCCGTTCCTCTCTTATCTTTCTCTCTCCCTCTGCTCTCTCCTCTCTTGCCGTTAGTGTGAGTGTGTGCTGAGGAAGAAAGGAGAAACGGCGGGGAAACAGCACTGGCGGTAATGCGTGAGCATTTTATACCATTTTTCTACTTGTTTTTATGTTGTTTTTAGTTAGATTTTATTAAGTTTTAGTATGTTTTAGTGAAAAATTCACCTTTGGATGCTATTTTGAGTTTTTTATTGTGTTTTTATTGTTTTAGGTGAAATTCAGAGTAGTTTGGAAAATCCTGGAGCAGGAAACAAAAATGCTGTCAGCTCCCCCTAGCGCTGAACGCCTAACCTGGCGTTCAACGTCAACAAGGGGTAAGAAGTCAGAAGCGCAACTCCTCTCCTGGCGTTCAACGCCCAATCTTGGCATTGAACGCCAACTTGCTGTCCGTTTCACATGCTATTGGGCCTCCACGTAGATTTTAGCACTTCTTAGGCTTATCTTATTTTATCTTTGTAATTTTTAATTTAAAATAATAACTTTTAGGTTTAGCATTTAGTATTTAAGGAGGAGATCACTATGGTCTAAATATATCATATCACATGGGATCTTCTTGTTTCACTTCTTTCAGAAACCTATTTTCTTTGTAAAGTTATGAGCAACTAAACCTCCTAGTTAAGGTTAGGAGTTCTGTTTATTTCTATTGATTAAGGTTATTATTCTTCTATTTTAATTAATGTTTGATTCATTTCTAAGGTATTGTTTTTGTTCTTAATCTTATGAATCTGGGGTGGAACGAGAGTATGACCCCTTATTCTACATGAGTTCTTGTGATTCTCGAGAGAGCTATCTCGTTTGAGCTACAGCTTGAAAACACTCCTCCTAAACCGTAATTTACCTAAGCTAATTAGATATGTGACATAAAATCTGGTTTGCAATGGGTAATTTAGGTTTTTGTGGCGCTAAACTGGTTTTCTAGACTTCACCCTCTGATCTGAATTGAATGACCACGAGAGTGGCTTTTGATGAAGATTAGAGGAGATTAATTCGCTAAGAGATTAGGTTTTAATCACTTATGGTTTGCCATGGAATGAATCACTCATTGTTAAAATAGTTGGTAAGAAGTCTTAATCCGGAAAGATAAGCATCTTCGAGACCTTGACTGTTTTCCCGTCATTGTTTTACTTCAAATATGTTTATTTGCTTTCTTTACTTACTTTTTACTGTTTATGCATTTTACACCAACAACCATATTTCTCTGTTTGCTTGACTAAGTCCAATAGGATAACTACTACTTGCTCAATCCAACAATCCTCATGGGATCGACCCTCACTCACCTGAGGTATTACTTGGACGACCCGGTGCACTTGCCGGTAAAGTTGTGCGAGTTCTAATTTCACGCACTAGGCGGCGAGGTACAACGGCGGCGGCGAGGTGCAACAGCAGTGGCGAGGAGATTCCCTACCTTCCCTTCCCCTTTCCCCTCTTCTTCTTGGGAAACACCCCTCCCCCAAAAGCGCGACCTTCCCTCCTCCTTTTGCCGTTTTCTTTTTTCTTTTTTTTTATTTTATATTTTTGTAGTTAGGGGTAATTTGGTAATAAAAATAAAAAATTTGGTAAAAAGGACGATTTGAAAACTAAGTTAAACCTTCAGGACCATTTTGTAGCAAAAAAAAGATCGGGAACGAAATAAATTTTCAGCTTCTACATTAGGGACCAAAATCATACTTAACCCTAAAACAAATATCAGTCAGTACGTATATTATCAAAACATTCCCTTTGCACCCTAACCTATAATTGATGTCCTCCAACTATACCCTTAGATACATAACTTTGATGAGTTTGAGCATGAAAATATCAAGATAGCATACTTTGTAAAATTCGGTCAAACCTTAATTAAATAAGTAATTAAAGAAATATAGGCGAAAATGTTTAGAAAATTCAGCAATTATAATTTGATAATTTAAATATCATATTTGGACTCAGTAGATTTTTTCGAGTCAAAAAACATATTTTTCTGCGTAAACACACACATTGAAAATTTGTCCGGCAGTACCGGCTGAGATCAGCCTAGTACTGCAGCTGAGAAAATTAATTATGAGTGAGAAAATTTAAAAATTGTGATTTAGAAAGTAAAAATATTTAAAACATAGATTAAAACGCCAATTACAAAGGTTTTGGCCCAAAGTTAGGCCAAACGGGCCAAATATGTGAACCGAACTCAAGTTGGGCCTAAGCCCAATATATATACCCTTACTAAAGCCATTTCAGCACCACCACCCAATTCATTTTGTGTTTAAATGCTGAAATAAGAGAAGATAAGGAAGAAGAGAGAAACCTTAACCTTTGAAACTTTCAATCCACCATAAGTATCTCTCTAGAGCATAGTTATAAGAACCGGGACTAGATCGGTCGGTGACGAACGGATTTTTGCTAGCAAAAAATTTCACAAAAGTAATCACGTTGTAAGTATAGTTTCTAAACTAATAATAATCCCTCCATACAAAAACTTGTTTGTCACTAAAGCAAACCCAATAAAAATTAATAACCGAAGTATTTAAACCCCGGGTCGTCTCTCAAGGAATTGCAGGGAGGTGTGTTATTATTGATTATGAGAAAAGTATCTTTTTGGGTTTTTGAAAGGTTTGAACAAAGAATATAAATGACAAGGAAGTAAACTAATTATCAGGAAAACCCTTGCAAGGTATAAGAACTGGACGTCCTATCCTAGTTATCCTTATCAATTGTGATGAGGATTGGCTTTTGCTCCCACTTGGTCAACCACTAACTATGAAGGTATGTTAAGTGGATAAATCAATTTTATTCCTCAGGTCCTAGTCAATTCCTAAGAAAAGACTAGAGTTAGGGAAATTCAAATCAATAAGCAAAGAATTCCAATTTTCAATCAACAAGAAGTTTGATAACTCAAGTGTCTCCAATTACTCAACACAAGCTAAGAATGTAAAAAGCTAAAATAAAATCATAAATATGAAATACCTCAAATTACATTAAATAGAGAAATCAAATTAAACATGAGAATTCATAAACCAAGTAGCAACATCAAATAATCAACAAGGGAAAATCAATAAACTAGAGTACTAGAAGAATTAAAAGTAGAAGAGAAATCCTAATCCTAAAACCTAAGAGAGATGAGAGAGCCTCTCACTCTAGAACGGATTTGGCTCCTCTGAAGTTGTTCATTTACTTTAGAAAAAAAAAAGTAACGCAATCTAAGCCATTAATAACATAAATAGTTTTGATCATCTTAAATAAATAAATAATAAATAAATGTATTAAAAGAACCTTGAAAATCGTGCAAGCAGCAGCTTTCAAGACCGCTTGATTTTTTCTTTTTATTTCATCTTCTTTCTATTTTATTTAGTTTTTTATTTCTTTTTTTCAACAAAAAAATATTTTTGGTTCTATTTTTTTATAATATTTAATTCTCTTTTTATGTTTTATTATCATATTCTTTCATGATATTGTTGTTATTTTGGTTTTCTTCTTCTTTTTTATTTTTGTCTTTTATAATTTACATTTAAAGTTTTATCATGAAAGAGAATAATGGTGATTACTAGTAATTTTTCATCTTTTTTTAATCCTGAATAATTTTTTGAAAAATCTGATAAAAAAATAAAATTAATTAATTTAAATTGGGTCAAGAAATATTTTTTTATTTTTTATTTTAATATAAAAAATACTCATGTAAATGTACTAAATTTTTTTTAGATAAATATACTCAATTTTTTTGTTTATAATTAAAATAAGAATCTAATTGAGAACAAACTAAAGAGTGTTTAGAATAACTAATGATGTGATGTTGGTTTAATAGATCTCTACTAAATTTATATTGATATACATTAAATTAATTTATTTATATTTTTATGTGTTTTTATGTGTTTATGATATTTGTTTTATGTCTAATGTTGTAGTTTAAATTTAAATGTATGACTGGTTAAAAAAAATATATTATCATCAGAATAGACAAATAATAAAAAATATAAACAAAACAATCATCTCAAATTTCTTAAAGTCATTCGTTATAAATTCAAAAAGAAAAATTACAAAATGTAAATAAATAGTTTTTTATTCTATCATTTAGTTATCTAAATTTGGTGTTGTAACTTCACTCCATTTGGTGTTGTAATTTGATTCCATGATTGAAGTGACAAAATAGCTTGATTTTCAATATTTGAAGTGAAAATTTCAGCCTGCAATATAAACACTATTATAAGAAAAATAATAATACAGAGGAACTTCAATAAGTTTTAAAAATATTAAAAAAATGATAATAAGGAATAAAAAATATTACAAACCTCACAATTTTGGGTGGAATTTTTTTTGTTGACGCCATTCTCTTGTTTGATTGTTTTTCAACCCAGCTATTGAGTCTTTTTCTACCTTTTCGTCCTTCCTTTTTTTCAATCCTTTCACATTTTCAAATAATCTTTCTAACGCATCTCCATCTGTACAGCTATTAACAATTTCTTTTGCATTCAAAATATTTGAAACATCATCATTTTGATTGTGTCTACAAAAAGAATCTACCTTCTTATATGCCTCCTCTATAACTTGCTCAACAAAATTAGATGTTACTTCAAAATCTGATGATCGAGCAGCCAATTTGATTGCTTTAAAACATATATTCTTATAGTGTGCTGTAGCATCCGCTCTAGTATCACTTTGAACAACTTTTCCATCTGAGTCATGAACAATCATCTCTCTTGCTTCTCTAGTCCATCTTTTCATAATGTATTGAGCCAGAATTTGCTTCACATCCCAAACATTTAAAACTTTTAAACTATGACAACATAAGAATCCCATTGTTTTGAACATTTCACAACTACAAGAAATAATCATATCTTTCACATTGCCAGATACCGTGCATTCTCCATCTTTATCAAAAATAGCAACTTGATATTCAGACATTTGATTGTTCTCTGTACGAGAAACAATATATGCAGCAGAACTCCAATCAAACTCATTTTGAAATAAATCAAATGCATTAGGAGTATATACCTGTGCAGCATGCTTCAATAACGGCGAATGAATCATCTTAAGTCTAGGAAGCTTTTGTCTTTCATTGTATTCAGCTTGTAGCTCTTTGTATCGCTTGCCACCAACAGCTCGCTCAAACTGTTTGAGAAAATGTATTATGTCTAAATTTGACCGCATAAAATCTTTCAAATCACTGTTAAAACTTTCACTAAGTTGAGTACTTCGCATTCCAATAGTATACACCTTCTTCATATAGCAATGAGCCTATTTTTCCTTTACTTTATAAATACTCTTCAACCAAGAATTGTCTTCCACTTTGTATATTTGAAGCAATGCATCCCATGTCTCTTGAAATTGAAACTGATCTTTAGAATTATACATACAAGCTTTGAAATCTCTCAAGATAAAAGAACCATCTTTCAACTTATTCCCTAAATGTCGAATAGCATTTTGTATAATATGCCAAACACATAATCCATGATATGTTTCAGGCATTTTTTCTACCAAAGCACTTGCCATAGCAGGATCTTGATCAGTGAAAATAGTTTTAGGCTTTTTTTGCATGTGAGCTTCCAAAAATGATTCAAATAACCACATAAAAGATTCTTTTGATTCGTCATACAAAAGAGTAGCGCCAAATATTACTATTTCTCGATGGTGATTGAATCCACAAAAAACACCAAATGGTCTATTTTCTTTGTTTGTGCAGTATGTAGTGTCAAATGTAATTACATCACCAAAGATAACATAATTAGTAACCATTCTTGCATCAGCCCAAAAAATATTTGTTATTTTTTCTTCGTCATCTAACTGTATAGCATATTGAAATGAGGGATTATCAAGTAGTTGCCGATGAAAATACTTTAATAAACTACCTGCTTTACCATAGGCCAAGTCTCGCTTTCATTTGCTTCGAAGATAGTTCTTTTGGTCTTGTTTGGTATATCAAAGGACATCTTTACCACCAGCTTGTAAACTTGTTAGTTCATGTGTTTCCTTTGGTCTTATGCCAGCTTCATCTGCCAAATCTATTTGCAATGCTTGTACTTCTGAAATCTTTCTTTGTGATGGCATCATATGACTGGTTTTCGGAATTTGCAAAATATGATTGTGATTTAACTCAAGGTCACAAATCACATATTTTTTTATATCTCGAGCAAACTTGAGTAACATTCTTACTTGGCAACTTGTTCTAGTCTCGGCGCGAGGTTGCTTTGTTAAATGATCCCGTTTATCTGGTTTTCGTTGGCCTTCCTTTGCACAAACAAGTCTAAAACTACTTACAGAATTATCAAGCTTGCATTTATTTGCATACAATTGTCGAATATCAAAACCCATCATTCCACCATAACTTTTCCAGAAGTCTTTAGCTTCTAGTACCGTGTCAAATTCCATGCCTATTTTTGGTATTTTTTTGCTATAATTGGCCTGAATAAAAATAAATAATAAAATTTTAAATATAATTGTTATAAACATACAAAAATAAGAGTACTAAAATAAGAGTACAAATATAATTGTTATAAACATACCTGGAAAAAGTAATTAATGTAGAATTGTGTTGTGCAATTTGGGTTTTTTCTATGTTTTGAGAAATCAATTGACAATCTTCTATAAATATAAAAAAATAATATATTGGGTAAAATATTATCAAATATATTGCGGTGAAATTTAAAATTATTCAATAAAAAAATTACCTTTCTATGGTGGTATCATTGTGATCATCAACTCATTTGTTTCTTCTGATAAATCTACCGTTTTAGTTTCAAGAAGTAACACCTTCATGTTTGGCTTGCTCGTCTCTATTGGGGACACCATCATCGTAGTGTCCATAGATGGAACCAGCATACTTGTTTCACTTAATAATTTTGTCATCTGTGTAATTATCATTTTTTTGTTCAGTATCTACTAGCGTCTTCAATACAAATTTTATTATTACAGGCATTCAGTTTTGCAAAAATTTAATTCTGTGCGCAATCTTTGTAAAGTGGCATATTTTTTTCTTTTTAGTTTTTTAATAGTTAACGTTTTGATTCTTTTAATGCATTTATTTATTATTTATTTATTTAAGATGATCAAAACCGTTTATGGTATCAATGGCTTAGATTGTGTTACTTTTCTCTCTAAAGTAAATAAACAACTTCAGAGGAGCCAAATCCCTCTAGAACCTACATCTAAACCTAAAAATTTTGTGAATGAGAAGTGAATGGTGAATGGATTGATTCCCCTACTCTGTAGCCTCTAATCTGTGAAAACTGGGTCAAAAACAGCCAAGAAATTGCCCCCAGCGATTTCTGCAGTGACAGTACGTCGCGCATGTCGCGCGTACGCGGCAGGTGGCGTGCGCGCCGATGGACTTTTGGCCAATGTGCGCATGTGCGTCCTTAAACGCCAAATCAACTATGACAAATTATATATCATTGCGAAACCCCGGATGTTAGGTTTCCAACGCAACTAGAACCGCCTCATTTGGACCTCTATAGCTCAAGTTATGATCATTGAGTGCGAAGAGGTCAGGGCTGACAGCCTTGCAGTTCCTTCAATTTCTTGTATTCCTTCCACTTTTGCATGCTTCCTTTCCATCCTCTAAGCCCTTCCTGCCCTGTAATCTCTGAAAACACTTAACACCCTGGTGCACGAAATTGCAATCACACTTTTGTAATTCCGCACAACTAACCAGCAAGTGCACTGGGTCGTCCAAGTAATACCTTACATGAGTAAGGGTCGATCCCACGGAGATTGTTGGCTTGAAGCAAGCTATGGTTATCTTGTAACTCTTAGTCAGGATATCAATAATTCTCAGGTTTAATTGTGAAAAGTAAAAGAACATGAAATAAATACTTGTGTTTTGCAGTAATGGAGAACAGGTTGAGGTTTTGGAGATGCTCTATCTTCTGAATCTCTACTTTCCTACTGTCTTCTTCTTCATGCACGCAAGGCTCCTTCCATGGCAAGCTGTATGTAGGGTTTCACCGTTGTCAATGGCTACCTCCCATCCTCTTAGTGAAAATGTTCAACACGCTCTGTCATAGCACGGCTAATCATCTGTCGGTTCTCAATCAGGTTGGAATAGAATCCAGTGATTCTTTTGCGTCTGTCACTAACGCCCAGCCCTCAGGAGTTTGAAGCTCATCACAGTCATTCAATCCTTGAATCCTACTCAGAATACCACAGACAAGGTTTAGACCTTCCGGATTCTCTTGAATGCCGCCATCAATTCTAGCTTATACCACGAAGATTCCGATTAAGGGATCCAAGAGATATTCACTCAATCTAAGGTAGAACGGAGGTGGTTGTCAGGCACACGTTCATAGGTGATAATGATGATGAGTGTCACGGATCATCACATTCATCAAGTTGAGGAACAAGTGATATCTTAGAATAGAAGCAAGCGTGATTGAATGAAAAACAGTAGTAATTGCATTAATCCATCAAGACACAGCAGAGCTCCTCTCCCCCAACCATGGGGTTTAGAGACTCATGCCGTAGAAGATACAATAAGAAATGTGTAATGTGTCATGAGGTATAGATACAATGTCAAAATATCCTATTTATAGTGAACTAGTAACCTAGGATATACAGAAATGAGTAAATGACGTAAAAATCCACTTCCGGGGTCCACTTGGTGTGTGCTTGGGCTGAGCATTGAAGCTTTCATGTGTAGAGACTTTTTCTGGAGTTAAACGCCAGCTTTTGTGCCAGTTTGGGCGTTTAACTCCAATTTTTGTGCCAGTTCCGGCGTTAAACGCCGGGAATTCTGAAGCTGATTTGCAACGCCGGTTTGAGCCATCAAATCTCGGGCAAAGTATGGACTATTATACATTGCTGGAAAGCCCAGGATGTCTAATTTCCAACGCAATTGAGAGCGCGCTAATTGGGCTTCTGTAGCTCCGGAAAATCCACTTCGAGTGCAGGGAGGTCAGAATCCAACAGCATCTGCAGTCCTTTTTCAGCCTCTGAATCAGATTTTTGCTCAGGTCCCTCAATTTCAGCCAGAAATTACCTAAAATCACAGAAAAACACACAAACTCAAAGTAAAGCCCAGAAAAGTGAATTTTAAATAAAAACTAATAAAAACATACTAAAAACTAACTAAAATATACTAAAAACATACTAAAAACAATGCCAAAAAGCGTATAAATTATCCGCTCATCACACCCATATCAAGGCATCGAATGGTAATAAGAGAAGATTAAACATAGCTAAATTAAGACCAAAGAAACATGTTTTCAATCATAGCACAAAATCACGAAGGAAAATGTAAAACATGCAAATTCAATGAATAAGTGTGAGATTAGTGGATAAAATCTACTTAATTAAGCACAAGATGTACCACGAAATAGTGGTGCATCAAAAATTCCCGCACTTAAACATTAGCATGTCCTCATGCTAAGCTCAAGAGAAACTATAAGAGTGAAGAGGAATGGTGGAAAGTATGAAATGCAACCTATCTATATGAATGCAACTACATGCAAAATGTTTCTACCTACTTAGTTAAAAGTAAATAAATCTTTTAAGAACACATATGAACTGGATTTCACTAATTTAAATAAAAAAAATGAGGTACAAATAACTTGCAAGAAGAAGATAGCTCATGAAAGCCGGGAACAAAGAATCGAGCATCGAACCCTCACCGAAAGTGTATACACTTTAATCGCTCAGGTGTTTAAGGTTCGATTCTCTCAATTCTCTACTAATCTTGCTTTCTAAGACTTGCTCTTCTTCTACCAATCAACAAAGAATTTAATGCACAGATACACATATCAAGAGGTCTTTTAAGGGTTGTAATGGGATTAGGGTCAAGGTAGGATTGTATTTGGTCAGGTGGACTAAAATTTGAATCCTTAATTAACCTAAACTTTCCACCTAACTTAAGATAATCCATGTAATTACAATGCAAAATCTAACTGCCCATTAACTATGTTTACCACATATTCATGCATCCCAAATTTAGTACAACTCATATGCATTGTGATGAGCGGATAATTTATACGCTTTTTGGCATTATTTTTAGTATGTTCTAGTTAGTTTTTAGTATATTTTTATTAGTTTTTAGTTAAAATTCACTTTTCTAGACTTTACTATGAGTTTGTGTGTTTTTCTGTGATTTCAGGTATTTTCTGGCTGAAATTGAGGGACCTGAGCAAAAATCTGATTCAGAGGCTGAAAAGGACTGTAGATGCTGTTGGATTCTGACCTCCCTGCACTCGAAGTGGATTTTCTGGAGCTACAGAAGCCCAATTGGCGCGCTCTCAACGGAATTGGAAAGTAGACATCCTGGGCTTTCCATCAACGTATAATAGTCCATACTTTTCCCGAGATTTGATGGTCCAAACCGGCGTTTCAAATCAGCTCAAGAATGCCCGGCGTTAAACACCGGAACTGGCACAAGAATGGGAGTTAAACGCCCAAACTGGCACAAAAGCTGGCGTTTAACTCCAAGAAGAGTCTCTACACAAAAATGTTTCAATGCTCAGCCCAAGCACACACCAAGTGGGCTCGGAAGTGGATTTTTATGTCATTTACTCATCTTTGTAAACCTTAGGCTACTAGTTCTCTATAAATAGGACCTTTTTCTATTGTATTTTCATCTTGGCTCTTCTGGTTCCCTCTCTGGGGCCGAAGCCAATGATCACTATTATCACTTATGTATTTTCAATGGTGGAGTTTCTACACACCATAGATTAAGGTGTGGAGCTCTGCTATACCTCGAGTATTAATGCAATTACTATTGTTCTTCTATTCAATTAAGCTTGTTCTTGTTCCAAGATATCACTTGTTCTTCAACTTGATGAATGTGATGATCCGTGACACTCATCATCATTCTCACCTATGAACGTGTGCCTGACAACCACCTCCGTTCTACCTTAGATTGGGTGGATATCTCTTGGATTCTTTAACCGGAATCTTCGTGGTATAAGCTAGAATTGATGGCGGCATTCAAGAGAATCTGGAAGGTCTAAACCTTGTCTGTGGTATTCTGAGTAGGATTCAATGATTGAATGACTGTGACGAGCTTCAAACTCGCGATTGTGGGGCGTTAGTGACAGACGCAAAAGAATCGCTGGATTCTATTCCGACATGATCGAGAACCGACAGCTGAATAGCCGTGCCGTGACAGGGTGCGTTGAACATTTTCACTGAGAGGATGGGAGGTAGCCACTGACAACGGTGAAACCCTACATACAGCTTGCCATGGAAAGGAGTAAGAAGGATTGGATGAAGACAGTAGGAAAGCAGAGAGACGGAAGGGACAAAGCATCTCCATACGCTTATCTGAAATTCCCACCAATGAATTACATAAGTATCTCTATCTTTATCTTTATGTTTTATTCATCATTCATAACCATTTGAGTTTGCCTGACTTAGATTTACAAGGTGACCATAGCTTGCTTCATACCAACAATCTCTGTGGGATCGACCCTTACTCGCGTAAGGTTTATTACTTAGACGACCCATTACACTTGCTGGTTAGTTGTAAGAAGTTATGTTTATGCCATGGTATTGAACACCAAGTTTTTGGATTCATCACCGGGGATTATTTGAGTTGTGAAAAGAAGAGATCACAATTTCGTGCACCAAGTTTTTGGCGCCGTTGCCGGGGATTGTTCGAGTATGGACAACTGACGGTTCATCTTGTTGCTTAGATTAGGTATTTTTCTTCAGAATTCTTAAGAATGAATTCTAGTGTTTCAAGGTGATGTTCTTATCATCACCAAAGCTGATTGATTTTCATCAATTTAGCTCTTGAATGCAATGTCCTGCTGAAGCTTGTTCAGCCATGTCTAATTTCCTTAGACTGAAGCTTTAGACTAACATTGCATGATTCCTGGAATTCTCATTAAGAATTTTGATACCTTTATTTTCTTTTTCCACTTAATTTTCGAAAAAGCACAAAAAAATTACAAAATCATAAAAACCAAAAATATTTTATGTTTCTTTTTGAGTCTAGTGTTTCATTTTAAGTTTGGTGTCAATTGCATGTTTCTGTTCTTTTTGCATTCATGCATGTGTCTTCATTAATCTTCAAGTTGTTCTTGATGATTTCATTGCTCTGATTTCTTTAAATTCTCTTATCTTGAGTGTTCTGTTGTTTATCATATGCACTCTCAACTTGTTAGTGTCAGTAGTATACAAACTGCTAAGTTTGGTGTCTTGCATGCATTGTTATTTGATTTTAGTTGCATCTTGATTATTCTTCATCATTAAAAATCCAAAAATATTTTTTATTTGTGTCTTTTCAAGTCAATAATACAGAGAATTGAAGATTCAGAACATACAGCAGAGGAATTACACAGAAAAAAGCTGGGCGTTCAAAATGCCCAGTGAGGAAGGCAAACTAGCGTTTAAACGCCAGCCAGGGTGCCTGGCTGGGAGTTTAACGCCCAAAAGGGTAGTAGTTTGGGCGTTAAACGCCAGAATGTGCACCATTCTGGGCGTTTAACGCCAAGATGGCACAAGAGGGAAGATTTTGTTTTCAAATCAAATTTTTTTTAGTTTTCAAAATCTTTTCAAATTCAAATCTTTTTCAAATCAAATCTTTTCAATCAAATCTTTTTCAAAATCAATTTCTTTCCATTTTCAAAAATACTTGTTATCAATTAATGATTTGATTCAACATTTCAAGTATGTTGCCTTTTCTGTTGAGAAAGGTTTAATGTTTGAATCATATCTTTTCTTGTTAGCCAAGTTATTAATTTTTAAAATCAAATCTTTTTAAAATGTTTTTCAAATCATATCTTCTCAATCACATCTTTTTAAAACCAATCATATCTTCCCAATCACATCTTTTTCAAAATAGTTTTCAATCATATCTTTTTGATTTTTAATTTCAAAATCTTTTTCAAAAATCACTTTACCTCTTTCTCAATCTTGGTTTTCAAAAATCAATTGAAGTTTTTCAAAATGTTTTTAAAATCTTTTTAAATTATTTTCAAAAATTTCTTCCCCTCTTCTCACATCCTTCTATTTATGGACTAACACTATTCCTTAATGCACAATTCGAACTCCATCTTTCTTGATAAGTTCGAATTTTCTAACTCTTCCTTTCATTTTTCTTCCTCTGACACCTCAAGGAATCTCTATACTGTGACATAGAGGATTCCATATTTTCTTGTTCTCTTCTCTTTCATATGAGCAGGAGCAAAGACAAAAGCATTCTTGTTGAGGCTGATCCTGAACCTGAAAGGACCTTGAAGCGAAAGCTAAGAGAAGCTAAGGCACAATTCTCTGTAGAGGACCTAACAGAAATCTTCAAAGAAGAAGAACACATGGCAGCCGAAAACAACAACAATGCCAACAATGCAAGGAAGGTGCTGGGTGACTTTACTGCACCTACTCCCGACTTCTATGGGAGAAGCATCTCTATCCCTGCCATTGGAGCAAACAACTTTGAGCTTAAGCCTCAATTAGTTTCTCTAATGCAACAGAATTGCAAGTTTCATGGACTTCCATTGGAAGATCCTCATCAGTTTTTAGCTGAATTCTTGCAAATCTGTGACACTGTCAAGACTAATGGGGTTGACCCTGAGGTCTACAGACTTATGCTATTCCCTTTTGCTGTAAGAGACAGAGCTAGGATATGGTTGGACTCACAACCTAAAGAAAGCCTGAACTCTTGGGAAAAGCTAGTCAATGCCTTCTTGGCAAAGTTCTTTCCACCTCAAAAATTGAGTAAGCTTAGAGTGGAAGTCCAAACCTTCAGACAGAAGGAAGGAGAATCCCTCTATGAAGCTTGGGAAAGATACAAATAATTGATCAGAAAGTGTCCCTTTGACATGCTTTCTGAATGGAGCATCATAGGTATTTTCTATGATGGTCTGTCTGAACTGTCCAAGATGTCTTTGGATAGCTCTGCTGGAGGATCTCTTCATCTGAAGAAGACGCCTACAGAAGCTCAAGAACTAATTGAAATGGTTGCAAATAACCAATTCATGTACACTTCTAAAAGGAATCCTGTGAACAATGGGACTAATCAGAAGAAAGGAGTTCTTGAGATTGATACTCTGAATGCCATATTGGCTCAGAACAAGATATTGACCCAGCAAGTCAATATGATTTCTCAAAGTCTATCTGGAATGCAAAATGCACCAAGCAGTACTAAGGAAGGCTCATCTGAAGAAAAAGCTTATGATCCTGAGAACCCTTCAATGGAAGAGGTGAATTACATGGGAGAACCCTATGGAAACACCTATAATCCTTCATGGAGAAATCATCCAAATCTCTCATGGAAGGATCAACAGAGACCTCAACAAGGTTTCAACAACAATAATGGTGGAAGAAATAGGTTTAGCAATGGCAAGCCTTTTCCATCATCTTCTCAGCAACAGACAGAGAATTCTAAGCAGAACCACTCTGACTTAGCAACCATGGTCTCTGATCTAATCAAAACCACTCAAAGTTTTATGACTGAAACAAGGTCCTCCATTAGAAATTTGGAGGCACAAGTGGGTCAGCTGAGCAAGAAAATTACTGAACTCCCTCCTAGTACTCTTCCAAGCAATACAGAAGAAAATCCAAAAGGAGAGTGCAAGGCCATCAACATGGCCGAATTTGGAGAGGAGGGAGAGGCAGTGAACGTCACTGAGGAAGACCTCAATGGACGTCCACTGGCCTCCAATGAGTTCCCCAATGAGGAACCATGGGAATCTGAGGCTCACACTGAGACCATAGAGATCCCATTGGATTTACTTCTGCCATTCATGAGCTCTGATGAGTATTCTTTCTCTGAAGAGGATGAGTATGTCACTGAAGAGCAAGTTGCTAAATACCTTGGAGCAATCATGAAGCTAAATGACAAGTTATTTGGTAATGAGACTTGGGAGGATGAACCCCCTTTGCTCACCAAAGAATTGGATTACTTGGCTAGGCAGAAACTGCCTCAAAAGAGACAGGATCCTGGGAAGTTTTCAGTACCTTGTACCATAGGCACCATGACCTTCAAGAAGGCCTTGTGCGACCTAGGGTCAAGTGTAAACCTCATGCCTCTCTCTGTAATGGAGAAGCTAGGGATCTTTGAGGTACAAGCTGCAAAAATCTCACTAGAGATGGCAGACAATTCAAGAAAACAAGCTTATGGACTTGTAGAGGATGTTCTGGTAAAAGTTGAAGACCATTACATCCCTGCTGATTTCATAGTCCTAGAGACTGGGACGTGCATGGATGAATCCATCATCCTTGGCAGACCCTTCCTAGCCACAGCAAAGGCTGTGATTGATGTGGATAGAGGAGAATTGATCATTCAAGTGAATGAAGAATCCTTTGTGTTTAAGGCTCAAGGATATCCCTCTGTCACCATGGAGAGGAAGCATGAAGAGCTTCTCTCAAAACAGAGTCAAATAGAGCCCCCACAGTCAAACTCTAAGTTTGGTGTTGGGAGGCCACAACCAAATTATAAGTTTGGTGTTGAACCCCCACATTCAAACTCTAAGTTTGGTGTTGGGAAGTTCCAACATTGCTCTGAGTATCTATGAGGCTCCATGAGAGCCCACTGTCAAGCTACTGACATTAAAGAAGCGCTTGTTGGGAGGCAACCCAATGTTATATTTTATCTATTTTCCCTTTGTTATTTTATGTTTTCTGTAGGTTGATGATCATGAGAAGTCACAAAATCAATTGAAAAAGCAAAAATAGAAAGAAAAACAGAAAGAAAAACAGCACACCCTGGAGGAGAATTTGTTGGCGTTTGAACGCCAGTAAGGCTAGCAGATGGGCGTTTAACGCCCAGTCTGGCACCATTCTGGGCGTTTAACGCCAGAAAGGGGCACCAGACTGGCGTTAAACGCCAGAAAAGGGCAAGAACTTGGCGTTAAACGCCAGAAATGGGCACCAGCCCGGCGTTTAACGCCAGAATTGGCATGAAGAGCAATTTTGCTCGCCACTTGGTGCAGGGATGACTTTTTCTTGACACCTCAGGATATGTGGACCCCACAGGATCCCCACCTACCCCACCACTCTCTCTCTTCTTCACCCATTCACCAATCACCTCAACACCTCTTCCCCAAAAACCCTTCACCTATCAAATCCCATCTTTCTCTTACCACTCACAGCCATCCTTCATAAAACCCCACCTACCTCACCATTCAAATTCAAACCACTTTCCCACCCAAACCCACCCTCCCAGAGCCGAACCCTACCCCTCTCTTCACCCCTATATAAACCCCTCTTCACTCCTTCATTTTCACACAACCTAAACACCCCTTCTCCCCCTTTGGCCGAACAACATAGCCATTTCCATCTCCTTCATTTCTTCTTCTTCTACTCTCTTCTTTTCTCTTTTGCTCGAGGACGAGCAAACCTTTTAAGTTTGGTGTGGTAAAAGCATTGCTTTTTGTTTTTCCATAACCATTTATGGCATCCAAGGCCAGAGAAACCTCTAGAAAGAGAAAAGGGAAGGCAAAAGCTTCCACCTCCGAGTCATGGGAGATGGAGAGATTCATCTCAAGGGTGCATCAAGACCACTTCTATGAAGTTGTGGCCTTGAAGAAGGTGATCCCCGAGGTCCCTTTCAAACTCAAAAAGAGTGAATATCCGGAGATCCGACATGAGATCCGAAGAAGAGGTTGGGAAGTTCTTACCAACCCCATTCAACAAGTCGGAATCTTAATGGTTCAAGTGTTCTATGCCAATTCATGGATCACCAAGAACCATGATCAAAGTGTGAACCCGGATCCAAAGAATTGGCTTACAATGGTTCGGGGGAAATACTTGGATTTTAGTCCGGAAAATGTAAGGTTGGCATTCAACTTGCCCATGATGCAAGGAGATGAACATCCCTACACTAGAAGGGTCAACTTTGATCAAAGGTTGGACCAAGTCCTCACAGTCATTTGTGAAGAGGGCGCCCAATGGAAGAGTGATTCAAGAGGGAAGCCGGTTCAACTGAGGAGGCATGACCTCAAACCCGTGGCTAGAGGATGGTTGGAGTTTATCCAACGCTCAATCATTCCGACTAGCAACCGGTCCGAAGTTACTATAGACCGGACTATCATGATTCATAGCATCATGATTGGAGAAGAAATAGAAGTTCATGAGGTTATATCCCAAGAACTTTATAAGGTGGCGGTCAAGTCCTCTACCTTGGCAAGGTTAGCCTTTCCTCATCTCATTTGTCACCTCTGTTATTCAGCTGGAGTTGACATAGAGGGAGACATCCCCATTGATGAGGACAAACCCATCACTAAGAAGAGGATGGAGCAAACAAGAGACCCCTCTCATCATCAAATCCCTGAGATGCCTCAAGGGATGCACTTTCCTCCACAAAACTATTGGGAGCAACTGAACACCTCCCTAGGAGAATTGAGTTCCAACATGGGACAACTAAGGGTGGAGCACCAAGAACACTCCATCCTCCTCCATGAAATTAGAGAAGACCAAAGAATCATGAGAGAGGAGCAACAAAGGCAAGGAAGAGACATTGAGGAGCTCAAGCACTCCATAGGATCTTCAAGAGGAAGAACAAGCCGCCATCACTAAGGTGGACTCGTTCTTTAATTTCCTTGTTCTTTATTTTCTGTTTTTCGAAAAATCATGCTTATGTTTATCTATGTTTGTGTCTTGTGATCATTAGTGTCTTAGTGTCTGTGCCTTAAAGTTATGAATGTCCTATGAATCTATCACCTTTCTTGAATGAAAAATGTTCTTTAATTGAAAAAGAGAAGAATTGCATGAATTTTGAATTTTATAACATATTAATTATTTTGATGTGGTGGCAATACTTTTGTTTTCTGAATGTATGCTTAAACAGTGCATATGTCTTTTGAATTTGTTGTTCATGAATGCTGGCTCTTGAAAGAATGATGAAAAAGGAGACATGTTACTGAGGATCTGAAAAATCATAAAAATGATTCTTGAAGCAAGAAAAAGCAGTGAATTCAAAAAAAAAAGAGAAGGAGAAAAACGAAAAAAAACGAAAAAAAAAGAGAAGAAAGAAATAAAGTTGTGATCCAAGGCAAAAAGAGTGTGCTTAAGAACCCTGGACACCTCTAATTGGGGACTCTAGCAAAGCTGAGTCACAATCTGAAAAGGTTCACCCAATTATGTGTCTGTGACATGTATGTATCCGGTGGTAATACTGGAAGACAGAATGCTTTGGGCCACGGCCAAGACTCAATAAGTAGCTGTGTTCAAGAATCATCATACTTAACTAGGAGAATCAATGACACTATCTGGATTCTGAGTTCCTAAAGAAGCCAATCATTCTGAATTTCAAAGGATAGAGTGAGATGCCAAAACTGTTCAGAGGCAAAAAGCTAAAAGCCCCGCTCATCTAATTAATACTGATCTTCATAGATGTTTTTGGAATTCATTGCATATTCTCTTCTTTTTATCTTATTTGATTTTCAGTTGCTTGAGGACAAGCAATAATTTAAGTTTGGTGTTATGATGAGCGGATAATTTATACGCTTTTTGGCATTGTTTTTAGTATGTTTTTAGTATGTTCTAGTTAGTTTCTAGTATATTTTTATTAGTTTTTAGTTAAAATTCACTTTTCTGGACTTTACTATGAGTTTATGTGTTTTTCTGTGATTTCAGGTATTTTCTGGCTGAAATTGAGGGACCTGAGCAAAAATCTGATTTAGAGGCTGAAAAGGACTGTAGATGCTGTTGGATTCTGACCTCCCTGCACTCGAAGTGGATTTTCTGGAGATACAGAAGCCCAATTGGCGCGATCTCAACGGCATTGGAAAGTAGACATCCTGGGCTTTCCAGCAATGTATAATAGTCCATACTTTATCCGAGATTTGATGGTCCAAACCGGCGTTCCAAATCAGCTCAAGAATGCCCGGCGTTAAACGCCGGAACTGGCACAAGAATGGGAGTTAAACGCCCAAACTGGCACAAAAGCTGGCGTTTAACTCCAAGAAGAGTCCCTACACGAAAATGCTTCAATGCTCAGCCCAAGCACACACTAAGTGGGCCCGGAAGTGGATTTTTATGTCATTTACTCATCTTTGTAAACCTTAGGCTACTAGTTCTCTATAAATAGGACCTTTTTCTATTGTATTTTCATCTTGGCTCTTCTGGTTCCCTCTCTGGGGCCGAAGCCAATGATCACTATTATCACTTATGTATTTTCAACGGTGGAGTTTCTACACACCATAGATTAAGGTGTGGAGCTCTGCTGTACCTCGAGTATTAATGCAATTACTATTGTTCTTCTATTCAATTCAGCTTGTTCTTGTTCCAAGATATCACTTGTTCTTTAACTTGATGAATGTGATGATCTGTGACACTCATCATCATTCTCACCTATGAACGTGTGCCTGACAACCACCTCCATTCTACCTTAGATTGGGTGGATATCTCTTGGATTCTTTAACCGGAATCTTCGTGGTATAAGCTAGAATTGATGGCGGCATTCAAGAGAATCCGGAAGGTCTAAACCTTGTCTGTGGTATTCTGAGTAAGATTCAATGATTGAATGACTGTGACGAGCTTCAAACTCGCGATTGTGGGGCGTTAGTGACAGACGCAAAAGAATCGCTGGATTCTATTCCGACATGATCGAGAACCGACAGCTGAATAGCCGTGCCGTGACAGGGTGCGTTGAACATTTTCACTGAGAGGATGGGAGGTAGCCACTGACAACGGTGAAACCCTACATACAGCTTGCCATGGAAAGGAGTAAGAAGGATTGGATGAAGACAGTAGAAAAGCAGAGAGACGGAAGGGACAAAGCATCTCCATACGCTTATCTGAAATTCCCACCAATGAATTACATAAGTATCTCTATCTTTATCTTTATGTTTTATTCATCATTCATAACCATTTGAGTTTGCCTGACTAAGATTTACAAGGTGACCATAGCTTGTTTCATACCAACAATCTCTGTGGGATCGACCCTTACTCGCGTAAGGTTTATTACTTGGACGACCCAGTACACTTGCTGGTTAGTTGTGCGAAGTTGTGTTTATGCCATGGTATTGAACACCAAGTTTTTGGATTCATCATCGGGGATTATTTGAGTTGTGAAAAGAAGAGATCACAATTTCGTGCACCACATTGCTACCAACATTTACTTTAGGGCATTTTGTCCCTTTTTATTATTTTCTCTTTTTCTTTTTCTCTTTCTTTTATTTTTCTTGTATAATTTTTTTTGTTTTTCACAATGCATATGATTAAGGTATTGAATGCATAAACATGTCCTCAACATTTTTCACATTTTCACAAAAAGTCTAACATACTCAATTTCCAAACCAAACGTTTCCAAACCTACTTTTCCCACACTTAATTCATGAGCACTCTCACTAGTCTAAGCTAACCAAGGATTCAAATTCAGGACATTATTGTTTTATACTTAGAGTTAGTGATGAGCCAAAGTAAAGAACAAATGGGTAAAATAGGCTCAACTTTAGTTTGCAAAGGATAATGAAAAGGTAAGGCCATATGGGTATGTGAGCTATAGTGAACAAAGGCCTCAATCATATAAGTATATGCATACATCAAATAATGGAAATGTAGAATTAAGCAAGACAAAGATCACAATTTTAGAGAGAACAACACACACCAAAAACAAAATATTGGTTGATAAAATGCAACCAATCAAATAGGCTCAGAATCTCATTGGTTTTGTGTGTTCGAGCTCTAAACCATGTTCTAATATAATATTTCTTCAAACAAGTTTAACAAAAATTTTATTCAAATTAGTGAAATGCTATAAGAAGTTTCTTGAAGATGAATTCATCATTTCAACCAAGCAGTGGTAGAATATGCACAAAAACAAACAAACATGCAATCAAACATGCAAATGCAACAATGAACTAACAAAGAAAATCCCACATTGGTGTTGAGAAGGAACTAATTAAGCTGCGAAAGTCGGTATCGACCTCCCCACACTTAAAGATTGCACCGTCCTCGGTGTTGCTGAGATGCGCAAGTGGGCGGGTTGCTCCAACTGGTGCCTATCTCCAAAGATTATGCAGCAGACTTGTTTATTACTTCAGTTAGGAACATTTTTTTCCTTTTGGTGGCCATCTTGAAAGAAGAGAAAAAGGAAGGGAAAGGACCCACAAGCAAAGATATGAAAAGAAATAAAACATATGTGGGCTAGTGCCAAATAATAAGGTTCTCAATGACATGGTAGCTACAACATGTAAGTGAGAAAACAATAGAAGCATAGGGCATGTCAACTAAATAGCAAACAACTCAGGAAGCACCCAAAATAGTGCAAGGGATATGCAACAGTTGAGTATGAGAATTTTAACACCAATGTGAAAAAAAAAATATAGAAAAGAAAAGGAGAAGAAAAGGAAGAAAAAAGGAAGGAGGAAAGAGGAAAGAATAAGAAAGGAGAGAAGAAATGAGTAAGATGGAAAACGGGACGCGACACGTACGCGTGGGTGAGCAGAATCACCAATGGGTCGTGCTACTCACGCAAGGCCAGCTCCACACACGCACAACCCTCTGTTTTGTTCGCGTTGTGGCCAAAATTGCATTCGACGCGTGCGTGAGTGGCCAGAAATTGAAAATGACGCGCACGCGTCAGGGACGTATACGCGTGACTGATTTTTGTGCCTCCAGCACAGTATCAGTACCAGGCCCGCACAACTTTCAGGAAAAAACACCTTTTTACGTCGATTTTTCTGGGTCACGCGTGCGCGTCAGTGAAGCGTACGCGTGGTTTGCCAAAACCGCAATTGACGCGCACGCATGGAGTATGCGTGCGCGTGATAATGCTGGTGTAATTGGCACACTTTCTACACCGTTCTCACGCAACTTTCTGCAACTTTTCTCTTTTTTTATGCAATATGCAATATGCAGATGAGAATGTAGACTATACGCAGTAATAATGAGAAGAGTCACTAAAATAGAACTAAGAAGAGAGAAGAATGTTCATACCATGGTGGGTTGTCTCCCACCTAGCACTTTTAGTTATTGTCGTTAAGTTGGACATTGGATGAGCTCCCTGTCATGGTGGCTTATGCTTGAACTCGTCCAGGAATCTCCACCAATGTTTGTACTTCTAGTAACCTCCAGGGTCCCAAACTAGACGCATCAAGTCTTCAAGCAAGTTGAAGTAAGTGACAAGGCCCCAAAAATGTTGATTGCTGGAATGGATTCCGGGGTCCCAAACCTTGCTTTTGCACCCGTCTTCTTGTTGATCATCATAGTTCCAACTGGGTGGCAAGCAATTAGAATTCTCATAGAGACATCCAAACAACCTTCTAGACCCATTCAATTGAGAATTATACCAACCCTTGCAATCAGGCCTTGAGCTTCCAACCATAACGAACCTAGGATGGTGTTGCCAACCACTAACCATCTCCCTTTTACTCTTAATGCCACAAAGAGCTCTAAGTTGACCATCTGTCTCAAGTAGACAATATTCAAGTGGGAAAGTAAAGGTCAAGGATAAGAATTTTACCCACTTGAATGTTGTATTGGATGATAATGGCTTTGGGAGAGGTGTTTCTAATGATCTTGCAAGCTCCACTCCCTTGTGCTCTTCTTTGAATTCTTCCACCTCCTTGCAAGCCTCTTCAACTTCAATCTCTTCCTCTTGGTAGTTTTCTTCTAATTCAATCTCTGCTTTATTGCTTACCAAGGGCATGGGAGGCTGTGCTTCTTCTTCTTTAGTCTCCATGTCAAGTCCAACAGAAGAGGATTCAATTGTAGATAAGGATTCATCAATGATTGAATCTATCTCATGATCAACCTCCTCCAAGTCTTCAACCATGATATGCCTTGGAGGTTGTACACACTCCTGAAGATCAAATTCAAACATCTTGGAAGGAGGCTCTATGACTTGACTTTTCCATGGAGGTTCCGCATCTCCTAAGTCTTCAACCACTTCCTCTTTTTCAGCCGTTACGGTTTCCGCCACTTGTTCCAATACAAAGGTATGTTCCTCATTGTCCATTGGAGTTTCTAGTGTCTCCTTCATGCTACGCTCTTTTATTGATTCTCCACATGTAGCCATGGGAGCACTTTGAGTGTCAAAATGCCGAGAGGCTAAATTACCTACTGCTCGCTCCAATTGATGAACGGCTGCTTGAAATTGATCCAGTGTCTCCTTGAGACGATCCTTTTACTCTTGTTCTGCTTGGATATTATAAGTAGGGTCATAAGGCTCTTGGATTGATGGATATGGACATGGTGTATATGGAGGTGGTGGTTCTTGGGAGTAATTGGGTTGGAATTGGGGTGGCTCTATATATGGTTCATATGGCTCATAGGTGATTGGTATGGTGGATGATGGTAAGAGTCATATGAAGGTGAATGGTGAAAAGGGGCTTGTGAGTAGAGTCGTTCATAGCTATGTTGAGGAGGGAGTTCATAGACGTGTTGTGGTGGGTATTGAGTGTCACGAAAAGGTCCACCATAACCATTGTCTTGGAATGCATCATGGAATGGTTGTTGCTTGTAGTACATTAGAGAGGGTTGTTGCCAAAATGGTTGATCAAATCCTTGTGGCTCCTCCCATCTTTGATTGTTCTAACCATGGTGCATGTTGGCATTATAATCTCCTCTTCCTGTAACATAGTTATAACCACGCTCGTAGCCAGAGGGGTAAGAAGTCATAGTAGAAAAGGGAAAACAAAAACTAATAAAAAGAAGCAACTAGGTCCTAAAACTAACAAAAACTATCAAACAAACAAAAAGAAAATATTTACAATAACCAATAATAAGGCACACGTTTGCAATTCCTCGGCAACGGCCCCATTTTGACCAACGGATTTTTGCTAGTAAAAATTTTCACAAAAGTAATCACGTTGTAAGTATAGTTTCTAAACTAACAATAATCCCTCCGTACAAAAATTTGTTTGTCACTAAAGCAAAACCAATAAAAATTAATAACCAAAGTATTTAAACCTCGGGTCGTCTCTCAAGGAATTGCAAGGAGGTGTGTTATTATTGGTTATGAGAAAAGTATCTTTTTGGGTTTTTGAAAAGTTTGAACAAGGAATGTAAACGACAAGGAAGTAAACTAATTATCATGAAAACCCTTGCAAGGTATAAGAACTGGACGTCCTATCCTAGTTATCCTTATCAATTGTGATGAGAATTGGCTTTTGCTCCAACTTGGTCAACCTCTAACTATGAAGGTATGTTAAGTGGATAAATCAATTTGATTCCTCAGGTCCTAGTCAATTCCTAAGAAAAGACTAGAGTTAGGGGAATTCAAATCAATAAGCAAAGAATTCCAATTTTCAATCAACAAGAAGTTTGATAACTCAAGTGTCTCCAATTACTCAGCACAAGCTAAGAATGTAAAAAGCTAAATTAAAATCATAAATATGAAATACCTCAAATTACATTAAATAGAGAAATCAAATTAAACATGAGAATTCATAAACCAAGTAGCAACATCAGATAATCAACAAGGGAAAATCAATAAACTAGAGTACTAGAAGAATTAAAAGTAGAAGAGAAATCCTAATCCTAAAACCTAAGAGAGAGAAAAGAGCCTCTCTCTCTCTAGAACCTACATCTAAACCTAAAAATTGTGTGAATGAGAAGTGAATGATGAATAGATTGATTCCCCCACTCTGTAGCCTCTAATCTGTGTTTTCTGGACCAAAAACTGGGTCAAAAACAGCCCAGAAATCACCCTCAGTGATTTTTGCAGTGATAGTACGTCGTGTATGTCGCGCGTACGCGTCAGATGTGCGTGCGCACCGATGGACTTTTGGCCAATGTGTGCGTGCGCGTGCTTTGCGCATGCGCATCCTTAAACGCCAGGTCAACTATGGCAAATTATATATCATTGCGAAGCCCCAAATGTTAGCTTTCCAACACAATTAGAACTGCCTCATTTGGACCTCTATAGCTCAAGTTATGATCAATTGAGTGCGAGAGGTGAGGGTTGACAGCCTTGCAAAGTATTAATTCCTAAAAATTAAGACCAAAGAGAGGATTAAACATAGCTAAAATTTTTTTAGCTCAAGTTATGATCGATTGAGTACGAAGAAGTCAGGGCTGACAGCCTTGCAGTTCTTTCAATTTCTTGTATTCCTTCCACTTTTGCATGCTTCCTTTCCATCCTCTAAGCCATTCCTGCCCTGTAATCTCTGAAAACACTTAACACCCATATCAAGGCATCGAATGGTAATAAGAGAGGATTAAACATAGCTAAATTAAGACCAAAGAAAGATGTTTTCAATCATAGCACAAAATCAGGAAGGAAAATATAAAACATGTGAATTCAATGAATAAGTGTGAGATTAGTGGATAAAATCACTCAATTAAGCACAAGATGTACCACGAAATAGTGCTGCATCAGTCGGTTTGACATGAATTCCAGTGAACCGAATCCCTGGCTGGTCCAATTGATCAATATGACCGGATAAAGAACAGAATCGAAGAGAACCGGGTTGAACCATCTGGTTTTGATAAAAACTGGAGAACCGGCGATTTTTGTTCACCCGGCCGATTCAAAAACGTTTTTTAAAAAAAATTATTTGTCAAAACGACGTCGTTTTGGATTTTCAGAAAAAAATATGAAACACTCAAACCCATTACTCAATACCCCCATCCCCGTTCCCCCAACCCTAATACCCTAAACGGCTAAATGATAATCCTCTCCCCTCACCTCACCTGACCGCAACACTGCCGGTCTGTGTCGTCTTCTTCGTCTTACCTCACCTCACCCTATCGCAACACCATAGTCTCAACTCTCAAGTCTTTGACGACGTCACCTCACCTCACCGCAGCTCCTTCGTCTTCTTCGGTGCTTCTCCTGGCTCTGCTTCGATATTGCTGTCGTCGCACCGTTTCCGTCAGCTACTCCCTCGGACAGGTTGGTTGTCTCCGTCATCTGCGTCCTCTGCTCTCTCGGACAGGTTGATGTTTTTCTATTTGTTGAAATTTCTGGCTTATTCTACTTGAATCTGTTTATTCTACTTGTTGAAAATATGAATCTATTTGTTGAATTTTTTATATCTTTTGATTTTATTGAATGTTTTAGTATGAAACTGTTTAGGTTAAAGTCTTGTTAAATCTGCTTGAATCTATTTGTTGAAATTTTTGGCTTGTTCTACTTGAATCTACTTGTTGAAATTATGGATCTGCTTGTTGAAATAGGTGATGTTAAATTTCTTGAATTGTTGAAGTTTTGATGTGTTTTTTCTGATTATTAGTGTTTATAGTTATTTTTGTTGATGTTGCTGTGAATTTAAGGTTGCTGAATAGGGAATAGGGAATAGGGAATTTAGGGTTTCTGTTGCTTTATACTTTTGCTATTCCATATTGTTTTAGAATGGCTTCAGCGAATATACCATTAGAAATATAAAATCTAACACTACCAAATGCAAGGAAATAACAAGAACAAGGCAATTAAACAATAAAGGAACATAAAACATAAATTGCATTAATTGAAATCAAAGAGAACAAAACTGCATGAACATAAAAATGACTAAAGTAAGAAATTAAAAAAAGGAACTAAAAGAGTAAAGATGTAGCAACAAGAAATTGAAAGGAAGAGTAGATGAAAACAAGAATTAAAATCTAGATCTAAGAAGAGATTTGAATCTAATCTAATCCTAATTCTGGAGAGAAGAGAGAGCTTCTCTCTCTAGAATTCTATCCTAAAACATGGTAAAAACACAAATATGACTACTTGGTTCATTCTCTTTCAATCCTTGGGTTCAATAGCATCAGAAATGAGTTGGATTGGGCCCAAAATGAGCTAGAAATCGCTGGTCACGTTTTTCCCAAAAATGGCCCACGCTGATCTGCAATGCGTGTGTGTGGATCGATGTGTACGCATCCCCAAACATAAAACAACTATAAAAAAATTTATATCATTTTGAAGCTCAAGATGTTAGCTTTCCAACGCAAATGGAACCATCTCATTTGGACCTCTGTAGCTCAAGTTATGACCAATTAAGTACGAAGAGGTCAATATTGACAGCTTTGCAATTCCTTCTTTTCTTCATGAGTTCCCCTACTTTTGCATGCTTTTTCTTCATTCCTTCAACCCAATGTTTGCCTTCTAAACCTGAAATCACTTAACAAACATATCAAGGCATCGAATGGAATTAAAGGTGAATTGAAATTAACCAATTAAGGGCCTAAAAAGCATATTTTCACACTTAAGCACAAATAGGAGAAAATTACAAAACCATACTATTTCATTGAATAAATGTGAGAAAAGTTGATAAAATCCACTAAATTAAGCACAAAATGTACCATGAAATAGTAGTGCATCAAATCTCCCCACACTTAAACCAAGCATGTCCTCATGCTCAGAATAAAGAAGGACAAGAAAAGGGGCTATGAACATTTATTCAATGCAAAGAAACTATATAAACCTATCTACATGCATGCAACTAATGCAAGGTGATTCCACTTACTTGGTTAAAAGTAAATCAATTTTTCAAGAACGCATATGAACAAATAGGGCTAAGGTCATATGACGATTCATGAATCCCACCAATTCAAATATAAAAAATGAAGTTCAAATAGACTTACAAGAAGAAAGGTCATGAAAGCCGGGAACAAGGAATTGAGCATCGAACCCTCACCGAAAGTGTATCCGCTCTAGTCGCTCTAGTGTATAGGGTTGATCCCTCAATTCTCTTCTAATCATGCTTTCCAAGATTTATTTTTCATCTAACAATCAACATTTATTCAATGCATGCATACATTTATCATGAGGACTTATTCATAGGTTGTAATCGGGTTAGGGTAAAGGTAAGGATGCATATGGTCAAGTGAGCTTGAAATTTGAATCTTTGATTAACCTAAGCTCTCACCAACACATATAACAACCTATACAATTCTAATATAATGCCTAGCTATCCATGATTCCCACTTTTTTCACATACTCATGCATTCTCTTTAATTCACATTCCATATGCATTGTTATTACTACTTTGCTTTGGGACATTTTTGTCTCCTTTTTATTGCTTTTCTTTTCTCTCTCTCTCTCTCTCTCTCTCTCTCTCTCTATATATATATATATATATATATATATATATATATATATATATATATATTTCTTTTGATATGTATTTTTCTTTATTTTGTATATATATATTTTTTTCTTTTTGCAATAAAGTATATACAAACATATCAATGCATATAGTTTAAACATAATTAATACATGAGTACGTACCCAATTCCCATGATTTTCAATGAAAATACAAAACACCCTTTTACCTCAACCAATGTCCCAAGTTTCCCCACACTTAAATGATACACACACTCACTAGTCTAAGCTAATCAAAGTTCCAAATAAAGGACATTTATTGTTTTTCGCTTTAAGGCTTATAATGTGCTAATATTAAGAACAAAGTGGGTTAATCATAGGTTCAAAATTGGCTAACAATGGTTGATGAAACATAAGTATCAAACAAGAAAGAGTGGATCATGAAAAACATTAAAATTTCATGTCAATGCACAAAGGATGCAAGAGTCATCAAAGATTAAGCATTGACCTAAAAATTTCATCACCCAACAGTATCAAACAAGTCAAGAAGCACCAATATAATCCAAAAAATTCTCAACAATTGAGTAAGAAAATTCAACACTATTATTAAAATAAGAAACTTAGAAAAGAAAATAAGAGCAAGCTATAAAAACAAAATTAAAATGTAATGAATAAAAGTATGCAAATGCAATAAAAGAAAATAGAAGAAAAGAAAAAAATTTAGTATTTTATTTATTTATTATTTTTATTTATTTTTCTTTTTTTTTTTTTGAAGAGAAGAAGAAGAAAGTAAGAAAGGAAGAAGAGAGAAGAAGAAAGGTGGAAAGAAAGAAGAAGCAAAGAAGAAAGAAGAAGAAAGGAGAAAGGAGAAAAACAGGGTGCAATCCATGCCTAAGCGTCACCCACGCTTAAGCATGGATTGCAGTAGGGACAATCCACGCGTAAGTGTCGCCCATGCTTATGCGTGGATTGCAGTAAGGGCAATCGACACGTAAGCGTCACCCACGCTTACGCGTGGGTGCACTGGCACAAAGTAGGCATAAAGTGGGCACAACTCTCTGGTTTTTGTACCAGAGATTCCCATATGGCAATCCACGCATAAGCATGGCCCACGCTTAAGCGTGGATTGACACTTTTTTTAGTTTTTTTTCTTTTTAGAAGCATAAAACAAAATTTAACACTCTCCTAACCTATAAACATTCTAAATCACCCAAAATTCAAATTTAACAAAAATCTTTAAGTTTTTGAAAAATTTTCACAGACAAAACAAACAAAACTTGCACTACAAGCAAAATGTAATTCAAAAATAACTATTCTAATCAAAACATGAATCTAGCAATTAACCTAGCAATCAAAGCAAAAAATGCTAAAGTATGGAAATAAGAAAACTACCTAACAATGGCAACCCAATTCATTCATTAATATATCTACAAGAGAATGGAAAGAGTTTACCATGGTGGGGTGTCTCCCACCTAGCACTTTTATTTATTGTCCTTAAGTTGGACTTATGGGGAACTTCTCATCAAGGTGGCTTGTGCTTGTATACATCATTGAACATCCACCAATGCTTGGACTTCCAATAAGCTCCATCATTCAAGATTAATAGCTCGAAGTTTTGATGGAGTTCTTCAGAAACCATGAGCTCCCAAAGTTGATCCTCCTCTTGTAATCCAGGATTCCATACTTTGTTTTCACACCTATCTTCACGTTGATTATCATTACTCCACTTGGGTGGTAAGCAAGATGAATTCTCAATGAAGCCTCTAAACAACTTCCTAGACCCATTCAATGTAGCATGACTCCAACCATGGAACCTACGACTTGAGGGTTCAACCTTAATGAGCCTAACCGCATTTTGCCAATCACTACACAACTCTCCCTTACTCTTCAATCCACACAAAGCTCTAAGTTGACCATCTCTTTCAATCAAATCATATTCAAGTGGAAAAGTAAAGATTAGAGATAAGGATCTTACCCACTTGAATACTGTGTTGGATGGTGACTTAGGAAAGGATGGTCCCAATGATCTTGCAAGTGCGACTCCCTTGTGCTCTTCTTTGACTACCTCCACTTCTTGGCAAGCTTCTTCAATGTCAATTCCTTGTTCACCAACTTCTTCTATACATTCCTCAATGCACAAGTCATATGTTGGAGATTGTGCACTAGTCTCCTCAACATCAATTTCACAACACAATGAGGAAGGTTCAACAATCTCACATAGCACATTAGTTGGTGTGGAATTAACTTCAACAATAGGACTTATTGCTTGCTCAACTTCTTCCAGTTTTTCATATTCCATAATATGTGTAGGAGGTTACATATTATCCTTCTCAACATCAATTTCAAGATCAATGGAAGAATGTTCAAAAACTTCCACAAAATCATCAACAACATTGCTTCGTGTGGAAGTGTTCTCAAGCTTAAAATCCACCTCTTGTTCAACTTCACCTAGGTCTTCAACCACTTCTTCTTCTTCTTCAACAATCTCCATTCTTTTCATTTGTTGCAAAACACATTCCATTTCCTTGTCCTCATGTTGAGATTCTAGAATCTCCTTCATGCTCCTCTCTTCGGTTGATTTTTCACATTTATCCATGGAAACGTTTTGCTTGTGGCATGAGTCCCATGAGTCTAACTTTTGACAGATGGTTGTTTGAAGTCGATCCATTGCTTCCTTGAGGCGATCCATTGGCTCTTGTTCCACTTGGCTATCATAAGTAGGATCATATTGCTCTTGGATTGACGGTGACGAGCGAATTTTATATCAGTAAAGAATTCACAAATAAGTTCGCGTTGTAAGTATAGTTTCTAAACCAACAGAGAATCCTTTTGTGCAAAAGTTTTGGTTGTCACAAGTAACAAACCCAGTAAAATTTATAAACCGAAGTATTCAAACCTCGGGTCGTCTTCTCAAGGAATTGCAGGGAGATGTGTTTTATTATTGGTTATGGAAAACTGTATTTTTGGGTTTTTGAAAGGTTTGAACAAGAGAAATAAATTGCAGGAATTAATGAATCAATAGCTAAGAAAACTCTTGGCAAGGTATGAACATTAGAAGTCCTATCCTAGTCATCCTTATCAATTGTGATGAGAATTGCTCGTTGCCCCCACTTAGTCAACCTCTAACTATGAAGGTAAGTCAAGTGGATAAATCAATATGAATCCTCAAGTCCTAGTCAATTCCCAAAGAAAGACTAGAGTTAGTGGAATTCAAGTCAATTAGCAACTTTCAATTATCAATCAACAAAAGAGTTTGATAACTCAAGAGTCTCTAATTTCTCAACCAAAGCCAAGAATATAGAAAGCTAAATAAAAATCATATATCTAAAATACCTCAAATTGCATTAATAAAAGAAATCAAATCTAACATGGAAAAGTTCATAAATTAAATTGGGAAAATAAATAAAAGGAACATTGAACCTGGAAATTGAGAAGTAGAAATCCTAATCCTAAAAGAAATCCTAAATCCTAAACCCTAAGAGAGAGGAGAAAGCCTCTCTCTCTAAAAACTACATCTAAACCTAAAATTATGTATATGAGAAGTTGTATCTGTATGTCTTGAGTCTCTGCATGTTCCCTGTCTTTATTTTGTGTTTCTGGGCCAAAAACTGGGTCAAAACGTGGCCCAAAATCGCCCTTAGCGATTTCTGTTAATTCTGCATATCGTGCTTGTCACGCGTATGCGTCGGTCACGCGTACGCGTCGTTTGACGATTTTCCTTTCCACGCGTGCATGTCAAACACACGCTCATGTCGTTTGCGCGAACTCCAATTTACACGTACACGTCAAGCACACGCACGCGTCGCTGTGATTTTGTCTAAATCGCGCGCACGCGTCAGCCATGTGTGCGCATCGCTATTCACTGGTTGTCTCCTTCATTTCTTGTGCTCCTTCCCTTTTTGCAAGCTTCCTCTCTATTCTCTAAGCCATTCCTACCCTATGAAGCCTGAAACACTTAACACACGGATCACGGTATCGAATGGTATAAAGGAGAATTAAAATACACAATAAAAAGATCTCTAGGAAGCAAGTTTTCAACCATAGAACAACTTTGGGAAGGAATTGTAATATCATGCTAATCATATGAATAAGCGGGTGAAAAGCTGATAAAAACCACTCAATTTAGCACAATATAAACCATAAAATAGTGGTTTATCAACCTCCCCACACTTAAACATTAGTATGTCCTCATGCTAAGCTCAAGGAGATAAAATAAATGAGTAGGAAAAAGCAAGACTCATTCAATGCACCCTATGAACGTGAATGCAACTATATGCTAAGACGTTTCTATCTACTTGGTTAAAAGCAAACAAGTTCTCCAAGACAAATACAAACCAAATTCCACTAATTCAAATCGTACAATAAAAAAAACAAGTAAACTTGTAAGAAGATAGCTCATGAAAGCAAGGAACATAGAATTAAGCATTGAACCCTCACTGATAATGTATATGTACTCCAGTCACTCTAGTGTATAGGGTAATCACTCTATCCTTCTCTAATCATGCTTTCTAAATTTTGTTCTTCTCCTAACCAGTCAACAAATATTTAGCATACCAATGCAAACATCATGAGGTCTTTTCAGGGTTGTAATGGGGCTGAGGTAAAGGTAAGGATACATGTATGGCCAAGTGAGCTATAATATGAATCTTTGACTAACCTAAGCTCTTACCTAACACACACATATACTTTATGCAATTCTAAAATCACACTTAGCTACCCATAATTTCCACTTTTGTATCACATACTCATGTACCAAATTTTTTATATTTCTTTACTTTTATCACATGTGCATTGATCTTTCTATTAAAGCTTAACATTGGGGTATTTTTATCCCCTTATTTATTTACTTATTTATTGAATATTTTTGGATTTTTTTATAATCTGAAAAATAAACGTAACTTATCAATGCACATGGATTTTCCATTATTTTTCTATTTTCGTTTTTCATGAGTAGGTTCCCGAATTTCCAATATTCAAATAAATTAGAAACATGATACATTCTCTTATTAACCCATGTTTCCACAGTTTTCCCACACTTAGTTGATGCACAATCTCTATCTTAAGCTGACCAAAGATTCAATTGGGGTATTTAATTATTTTTCTGCTTAAGGCTAGTGATGTAGTTATAGAACAGAAGGGGTTTAAAAAGCTCAAAGTGGCTAACAAGGGTGACATAAAAGGGTAGGCTTATTTGGGATAAGTGAGCAAAAACAAGTAATGGCCTCAATCATATGCAAGCATGTAAATACACTAAATAATGGACATATAGAATGGAACAAAGCAAAGATTGTAATCATAGGGAAGAAAACACACACGAATAAAAATCATGGTTAAATAATGTAACCATATAATTAAGCTCAAAATCTCACGGGTTGTGTGTTCTTAACTCAAAAACCATGTTCCAATTTACAGTCTTCAAACAAGTTTAACACAAAAGTTTTAATTTAAATTAGTGAAAATTTTTAAAAATAGGGTCTTAAAAAGAAACTTATTATTTTTTAACCAAGTAGTACTTAAATGCAAATAATCAACTACACATGCAATCTATTATGCAATGCAACAATGAACTAATAAAGAAAATAAGACATTGGTGTTGAGAAGAGAATAACTAACCCATGGAGATCGGTATTGACCTCCCCACACTTAAAGATTGCTCCGTCCTCGGTGCATGCTAAGATGTACAAGTGGATGGGTGGTTCCAACTGACGCTTTTCTCCGAGGATTGTGTAGATGGACTTGTTTGTCTTCCTATTTAGACGTCTTCCAGTTCTCTTCCCGGTGGCCATCCTGAAAGAAGAGAAAAGGGAAGAAAAGTAACCCAAAAACAAAGATAGGAAACAAATAAAATATGGTTTGATTAATGCCAAATAGTGAGGGTCTCAAGTACATGGTAGCTACAACATGCAATTGAGAAAATAATAGAAGCAAACGTCATATCAGTAGTGCAAACATTGCAACAAAGAGGAAGATTGTGGGTAGTGAAAGACAGTGCAAGTTCATGTCAATGCAAAAGAAATACAGGTGTCATAAAAGATTGATATTGACAGAAAGATAATATCACCCAACATTGGAAAATAAGTCACTAAGCACCAAAATAATACCAGAAAAGATATAACAGTTGAATATGAACAAGTAACACCAATGGAAAAATAATAAATTTAGAAAAGAAAATATAAACATGCATAAAGTTAAAATGCAATGAATAAAAATATGCAAACAAATTAAGTAAAATAGAATGAAATATAATAAGTAAGTAAGAAAAGAGGAAGGAAAAATTAGGATTGGGGAAGAAAAGATAGGAATTCTGGCGCTGATATGGATAAACTGTGTGTCGCATGCGACGCGGACGCGTGGATCATGCATTCGCGTGAGTTGCGATATTTTCAAGTGACGCGGACGCGTTGGTCATGCGGACGCGTGACTTGATTTGTGCTAGTGGCGCGAGAGCAGCCTCGCGTTCCCGCAACTTTCTGTTTCGTTTGCACATTGCCAAAAATTAGGGTGACACGCACGCATGGATGGCCTTACTTCCAAATTGACATAGACGCATGAGGTACGCATTTGCGCGATGGGGCTTTGTGCTTCTAGCACCATACCAGCCCCACTCCATCCTAACTCTCTGCCATGCACCCATTTACGTCGATTTCGCGGGGTCACGCGTACGCGGGGGTGACGCGCACGCGTGGATGGCTGGATTTGCAAACGACGTGGACGCGTCAGGGACGCGTTCGCGTGCATGTGTTGGTGCCAAAGGCGCGCTTCCAGCCACGCTCCCGCATGACTTTCTGTTCAAATCCCCTTTTTTGCTAATTCTCCTTTGACGCAGACGCTGACGCGTCGTGTTTTTTTTTTTTTTTGTAGTATGCGGAATGCAATGCTGATATGGATGTTATGAATAATTCTAGGTTCAATAGAATAGAATAAAATAAAATAAAACTTAAAAACAAATAAAACGAAATAAAAATTGATGAGCGGTTGTGGTGGAAAAGGAAATTCATCTTGTGGTTGAAAATTTTCATACATAGGAGGTGATTCATCTTGGTAATAGTATGGAGAAAGTGGTTCTTGGAGGTATTGAGGTTGGAATTGTTGTGGTTCTAAGTGTAGTTCATATGGCTCAAAAGTTGGTTGGTATGGTGGATATGGATTAGGGTTATATGGAGGTGTATGTTTGGTGAAAAGGGGCTTGTGAGTATAGTTGAGGGCTATATTGAGGGTATGGCTCATAGGCATATGGTGGTGGTTGTTGGTAATCACAAGGAGGTCCACCATAGCTATTAGATTGATATGCATTAGGGGTTGGATTATACCTATGAGAAACCGGAGGAGGTTATTGCCAAGAAGGTCGATCAATCCCTTGAGGCTCCTCCCATCTTTGATTGTTCCACCCTTGATGCACATCCTCATTGAAGCTTCCATTCCCTACAACATAATTGTAACCACACTCATAGCCAAAGTGACGAGAATTCATAGTGACAAGAGAAAACAAAGATAAAAACTAATAAGAAATAAATAAAACAAACTCTTAACTACTAACAAACCAAGAAATAACCAAAAAAGCAAGATATTCACAATATGAACATATCCACAATAGCCAATAACATAACACCATTGCAATTCCCCGGCAACGGCGCCATTTTGATGAGCGGATTTTTTATTGGTATAGAATTTCACAAATAAATTCTCGTTGCAAGTATAGTTTCTAAACTAACAAAGAATCCTCTCATGCAAAAATTTGGTTGTCACAAGTAACAAACCCCAATGAAAATAACCGAAGTATTTAAACCTCGGGTCGTCTCTCTAGGAACTATAATGAAGTGCTTTATTATTGGCTATGAAGGATTGTTTTGGGGTTTTTTTGTAATACGGAACAAGAAATGTAAATAGCAAGAGAAACAAGCTAACAACTAAGAAAGCTCTTGGCAAGGAATGAGAACTAGAAGTCCTATCCTCATTATCATCATCGATTGTGACAAGAATTGTCCATTGCTCTCACTTAGTTAACCTCTAACTATGAAGGAAAGTTAAGTGGATATAGTCAACTTGAGTCCACAAGTCCTAGTCAAATCATAGTGAAAAACTAGCTTTAGTGGCATTCAAGTCAACAAGCAACTTCTAATTATAAATCAACAAAAGAGTTTGATAACTCAAGAGTCTCCAAGTACTCAACACAAGCCAAGTGGAAAAAAATCTACACTAAAACCCAACCAAGCATTTTATTAAACACTTGGAAGGCATAAAGGAAAGCATAATAAAATGACAAGAAATATAAAATCTAACACTACCAAATACAAGGAAATAACAAGAACAGGGCAATTAAACAATAAAGGAACATAAAACATTAATTGCATTAATTGAAATCAAAGAGAACAAAAGTGCACGAACATAAAAATGACTAAAATAAGAAATTAACAAAAGAAACTAAAAGAGTAAAGATGTAGCAACAAGAAATTTGAATCTAGATTTAAAACAAGAATCTAGATAAAAACAAGAATTAAAATCTAGATTTAAAAAGAGATTTGAATCTAATCCGAATTCTAGAGAGAGAAGAGAGCTTCTCTCTCTAGAATTCTATCCTAATACATGTTAAAAAGTCAACTATGACTACTTGGTTCATTTCCATTCAATCTTTGGGTTCAATAGCATCAGAAATGAGTTGGATTGGGCACAAAATGAGCTAGAAATAGCTGGCCAATTTTCCCCAAAAATGGCCCACGCTGATCTGTGACGCATGCACGTGGATTGACATGTACGTGTCATCAAAGGCAAGGCAACTATGAAAAATTTTATATCATTCTGAAGCCCTAGATGTTAGCTTTCCAACGCAACTAGAACCGTCTCATTTGGACCTTTGTAGCTCAAGTTATGACCAATTAAGTACGAAGAGGTCAAGATTGACAGCTTTGCAATTCCTTCTTTTCTTCATGAGTTCTCCCACTTTTGCATGCTTTTTTTTCATTCCTTCAACCCAATCTTTGCCTTCTAAACCTGAAATCACTTAACAAACATATCAAGGCATCGAATGGAATTAAAGGTGAATTAAAATTAACCAATTAAGGGCCTAAAAAGCATGTTTTCACACTTAAGCACAAATAGGAGAAAATTACAAAATCATGCTATTTCATTGAATAAATGTGAGAAAAGTTGATAAAATCTACTAAATTAAACACAAAATATTCCACGAATAGTGGTGCATCACCGCTTTGTCTGGTAATCAGACCGAATTCTTGGCGGCAATCACCGTTAGTGTAGTAGCTACTAACCAAGCTATGGAGAGAATGAACGGAAATGGTAATGGATCTGGAGGAAACTCAGCTGAAGGAGGTCTGATGACATTGGCAAACTTTCTGAAAGGTAATCCCCCTATCTTTAAAGGGTCGACTAATCCAACGAATACTGACAACTAGTTTAGAGCAATAGAGAGAGCACTACAAGTGCAGCACGTACCTATGGGTCAATTGGTAGAGCTTGCTGCTTATTAGCTGGTTGGAGAAGCTCAACATTAGTGGCAAGGCACTTATCATCTTCTATAGTAAGTAAATGGAAATGAGGCAATCACTTGGGAGATTTTTAAAGAAGAATTTTATAAGAACTACTTCTCGAATTCAGTGAGACAAGCTAAGGAGTTGGAACTACTTCAATTGAGGCAAGGATCTATTATTGTGGCTGCGCATATGAGTAAGTTTGAGAAGTTGTGCCATTTCTTAAGAGTTTATCAGGGTGCTCCTGAAGGATATGAGGAATGGAAGTGTATGAAGTACCAAGATGGTTTAAGAGACAACATCATGTAAGCTGTAGCACCTCTTGAGGTTAAGAGTTTTGTGGAGTTGGTGAACAAGAGTCACATGGTAGAAGATTGTTCTGGGAATGTGAAAGCAAGTACTAGCCGTGGTGGTTACCACAACTGAGGAGGAGGTGCAAGATCCTTTGCTCTAGGGGTCGAAACTTCAAGAGAGGAAGATATGCTCAACAACCTCAATGTGGCTTATGCGTGAGCATCATTTGTATCTTTTCTATGTTATTTATATAGTTTTTCTGTTAATTTGTTAGATATTTTAGTGGATTAGCCCCCATTGGATACTACTTTAAGTTTTGTGACTTTTGATTGATTTCAGATAATACTCTGGTAAAGAATTGGTGAAAACAACATTAAGAAGCAAAAGAAAACCCAGCGTACACATCATCCATGCGTACGCATCACTGGAGCGAAAAGGGGATCGTGCATAGGCATGAGTTGTGCGTACAAACAACTACAAGAGCTTAATTGGATCAATTCTTCACTAGGTGCCTGGGGATTAACTGTGACTAACAACTACCAGTTGATTAGTTGCCTAGATTAGACTTTTTTCTTTATTCCAATTTTTGTTTAGTTGCTATTTTATTTTATTTTACTTTGTTTTAGTTTAGTCCAATTTATTGTTATTCCTTTTTAATTTTCATTTATTCTAGTTTATTTTCTTTTAAAATTTTTACCCCTTTTTCTCAATTTATTTTAGTTCTTTTTCTTCCATTTTTCGAGTACTTCACTGGGATTCTCTTTACTATGACATTGAGAATCGCACTTTTCCTTGTTCTAGTTGTTTATGCAGAGGAACAAGGATAAACAGCTAAAATCAGAATTCAATAAACTAAACTAACTTATCCTAACCACCTAAAATCTACTAAACAACAAATTAATCTAATTAATTAACTACTTAAATCAAACTAACTAAATAAAATTGAACTTAACTAAACAGAAATTAAAAGGGATTTTAATCAAGAACCTAAAGGAATGGGGTGTGATGTGGTGGGAATAAGAGCAGCAAATGGGGCAGTTGGAGGCGGCGGTGGTCTTTCCAGCGGCGGTAGAGTAGGGCAGCAGTGGCGGCGAAGGTGGTTGGAACAGCAGCGGTGGCAGGGGTTAGAGAGAGACTGGGAGGTAAGAGGGTAGAAAGAGAGAGGAAGGTTAGAGAGAGAAGAGGAATTCGAAATGAAGGGGAAGGGTTCCCAGTTCCAATTTAGGGCACTATTATCATCCGATTTACCGGCGGATGTTTCCAACAGTAATGCAGTTCGAATCACCAAAACGCGGCATTTCCATTAAATATGGCTTCCGTCGGATTAGTCCACTAGTAAACCCGACACTGCAGTTGGCTTCTATTTCTCGTGATTTCCCGCCAACATTTACCGATAGTTTTACTGTCGGAAGCACTATCCACTGGTAATTTTTTGACTTGACAAATTTCTCATCAAATTCGATGCTAAATTCGACGGTAAGCGCCGCTGCTAAATCTGACGGTTCTCAGCTTTTTTTGTAGTGCAATCAAATACTAAATTGACCAAATATATAGGTAGTTGATAATCAATTCAAAATTTTTGAATTTTCAAAAGTACTAATTTGTTAAGTCCTAAAGTAGTTTCTAAAATTTGTGTCGTGTGCCAAAATCATTTCTAAGATTCCAATTACATCAATTACGTCTCTAAAATTGACAAAAGTGCACCACGATAGTCTCTGACCTATTTATAGCAGGATGATATGACTTAATGACGTGGACTGTTAGTGACACGTGTCACATCATAGATTGTCCAAGTATAATGCTATGATGACGGGTCAATTATTGACATATGGCATGCTGACGTGGACGATTTTGTCATGTCATCCGTTATATCATCATTATAGATGCACCAATTTAGTCTCTGAACTTGCACTACGTGATTTATTTTAGTCCCTAAAATTAAATTTCATATACCAAATTAATTTCTTCACTAGTTTTTTTTTATAAATTCAAAATTCTTAATATCTTTAAATACATTAATTTTAATTCTATTTTTTCACATGTTGTTTAAATACAAGTAGTTTTGATAAATATTTTTAATATTTTAATTTTAATTATATAATTTTTTTACATAATAATTATACTGATAACTATGCATCGTGGACTAACATTTCATCTAATAAGGAAAGAAACCATACACTTACTTTAAATATGATCATCAACTCAGATGACCAAGTCATTATCTCTTCCTATAAATACCGTATCCCAACAAACTCAAGTATACATAAACTAGCTAAAATTCTTGTTGGCTTCGACATCAGAGTTTCTTGTAGGTACTTCTACTCATCGCTTTGGAGCTGACATGAAGGCACTTTAAGTACTCTCACTGCCATCTACGATTCTTTCGTCTAACTCATTTACACACAATCGGTTTCAGGTACACCTTCTAACGATGATTATATTATTTAATAAAAGAATTATATGATAGATTAAAAAACATATTTTTAAGTCCAAAAATCCTGATTCACAATTTCTTGTTAAAAACACGCGTGTTTTTGGACGGAAAAAAAAGTGTGTCTAATCAATCATATAATTTTTTTATAATAACATACTTATATTTACAATATTTATTAATGTCAAATTATTGTAGAAAAATTATATAATTAAAACTAAAATCTTAAGAATATTTTGTAAAAGCACTTGTATTTAAGCGACATGTGAAAAAACAGAATTGAAATTAGTGCAATTAAAGATATAGAGAATTTATTAAAAAAATAGAAAAAACAAGTGAAAGAACTAGTTTGGTGTACAAATTTAATTTTAAGGACTAAAATGAATTAATTAATGTAAAGTCAGGGACTAATTTGGTGCATCTACAATGATAACATAGCGTATAACACGTAGACAAATAATGTTGCGACACGTGGCATAAACTAACAAGTGAACAAATAATATTGTGACACGTGACACAACCGTCCATGTCAGCATGCCACGTGTCACTAGTCGTGTAACATCCTCACTATCAGAATGTCACACTTTCAGCTGTGCCACTCTAATAGCTTGGATATTACGACGACTCTAAACATATTTAATACTAAAATAGGAGCCTGTTTAAAACTTAAAACCGCATAACCTTTCAAAAACACTTTTTCATTGAAAACATATACATATATATACATACAGACCAGATACAATACTTTAAAAATATATATATATATACATTACAATATCTTACAAACACATATCCCAAATTCCTATCCCTCTTACGAAATTGGTAAAGATAAAAGACGAGGGAAAAATATAACATCCAAAACAATACAAAATATCGTATAACAAAACCAGAAATAAAGTCTTCACAACCTCTTCGTCCATGTTCTGAAAAAGGAAAAACCTATAGAGGAGTGAGAACAACGTCCTCGCTAGTTCTCACTATAGGGTTACAGAATTGCTATAATAAGATACGTAAAATAAAACTATTTTTAAAATACACTGATCATTGATCATCTAATGTGTCTTTTCAAAAATCAAAGGTTCACTTTCAAAAATCTATGAATCCCTTTTAAAGAGAACTTGGTTAACTCCTTCAAATCCAAAACCTTTTTCCTTTCTTGTAAAATCTTAAAAATTTTCCTAGACAGTATGAATGACCAACCTATTCCAAGTATAGATTCATTAAGTCTATGCTGAACCAGTTTGATTTCTCAGTAATATCCACAATCAATCAGGCTCGAATTCTTATCTCATTAATCATTCTTGACCCACTTACTTTCAAATAACAAACGTATTAAAGAACCACTATTTCTCAAATCAATTTTCTTTCTCAACAAAGTCACTTTTTTCAACATCTTTCTAAAACTCCCAAACGACTTCAAAATCATGCCAAATTCAAAATCTCTTCTAAACTACTCAAAATTATTCATTTTCGAACCATTTGCTCAATCACTTTAAAATCAAAAGTTATTAATTAAAATCCAGAGCAAGGTCTCGAGACTTTAGGGGAAAAATAACTGACCTCATTTCCATAAATTCAGTAAAGATTCTTAAAAATCATTGTTTCCTTAATTTGAGTTATTCAAAGGAAGTTTCAAAACCAAATCATGTGAATTAAAAATTTCAAACCAAGTTAAAATCCAAAATCAATCTCAATTTCATTCTTGAAACCAATTCTTTCAACCTTTTCCAAAAACATCACAAAACGACATCATTCAATCAAAGTCCATTTTCTTATAAATTCATTAAAGTTCCTCTGAACGAATTCCTTAAGTCCAATTCAAAACATAAACCCTTTTTATAGATAAAATCGACTTTAGGACATAATACTTTTCTTAAGTGATATAAAATTGTAAAGTAATTCTTTTTCTGAATAAATTGAACTCAAGACATACATTTTTCTCAATTAAATTAAATTCAAAATATACTATTTTCTTAATAAATCAAGTAATATGATTTCTCAATTTCAAACTTTCTAAATAACATTTCAAACAAAGTTTCAGATTTTATAGAAAATTCGACAGCAACTTCCCTAAATCTTGGACTTTGCCACCCTTTTTAGGTCTCAACCAAACCAATCTTCAATCCTTTCTAACGGGTTCAAAACCGAATCAGTTTCCAATAAAACAAAATTCAGACTTTCAAGTATTAAAATTATTTCAAAATCAAACCAATCAGAAGACTCCAATTTAATAAAATCAGACAATATTCCAATCAAACAGACAATTATCTTCATCCAAGAAAAATCAGACAATTCATAAGATTTACATAATAACTAGAAATGCATTTCACACATCATATCAATATATAACAATTCTAATTTAAAATAAATTAGTTTCTAGGAAAAGCCCCTACCTCTACAAGTCGAAATCATGAACTAAACGCATCAACCGAACTCTTTTCTTTCAGCTCAAAACCAACGGCAACCGCAAACTTAGCCCCTAATCACTTTTACAGCAATCACAAAAACTTAAAAGTGACATGCAATGCTTAGAACACGACCCTACGTTACTAGAACCTCAGAGTTTATAACCAAACATAACAGAATACTAACGCGGGATTTTCGGAACAGAAATACTTACTGTGACCTAAAAAGGAATCATCGGCAGTCGCTGAACCGGTTTGGCGACAGCCCTGGCAGCCATCCCAAGCGACAATGGCGATCAGAACTCCGGCGATGGCGATTGTAACGAACATGCAGTGATGATAAATCTTCCAGAAACTTAAAAGGAACGAAAACCAAACCCAAAACCCTTACCGGCAGTGGTCATCGGCGACGGCAGTGGCGTTTCTCGGTGGCAGAAACTCAACCACCCATCAGGCCATCACCAGCGGTGGTGACGAAGTGTGCGATGGTAGCGGCTAGCTTTTCGCTGCTCGATGGTGATAGAAATGGGGAGGACGAACGGCGGCGGCGCAAGCAGTAGGATGCGGTGGCGGCCTCCCTCCAGCGGTGACTCCCTCACGAGCTCTCTCTCTCCTTTTGCCCGATCTCTCTCTCTTCGTTGGCGTTAGTGGCAGCGGCGGGATGGGCTCGACGGCGAGGCGTGGTGGCTCGGCGGCAAGGCTCTTCCTCCCTCCTCCTCTCTCCTTCCTTCCCGTTCACCCTTCTTCCCTCTGATTTTGGCGTGCGTGTGTATTGGGAATGGGGGATGGCAGCTAGGGTTTCAATTAGGAAAAGGAAAAAATTGTGGTTTAATTAGGGTTAGGATTTGTGTATGGAATTTAGGATATTGGGGTTTAATTTGAAACTAACTGAATCCTTAAAATTATTCTAAAATATTATTTGTTGTATCAAAATACTATTTAGTTTGAAATCAAATATTCTAATTGAAATTATAAGATAATAAGATTAATTTTCTTTATCTTTAAAACATAAAGTATTAAATGATATAAATATAAATTATCTAAAATAAAATCATATAAAATTCTTATTAATTTATAACTACCAACTTATATTTTAAATATAAAAAATAACTCAATAATTACAAAATTAGATAAAATTCTAAATTAAATAGTCAAATCTCATTATTTTTGAATTTTTAAAACTTTAAATCATAAACAAAAAATAATCTATAATTAATTAAAATTGTCTTTAATTATCTTAAATAAAATAATTTCTAAAATTAAAACTGTAAATAAATATATAATTTAAAATTGTTCATAATAAGATTTGTTAAAAGTTTTAGATCTTACAAGTCAATCTATCATTTTATCATTACATGTGATCAAATTATAAAATAATACTATCACTATCAATCTACATCATCAAATTATGTCAACCGGAAACCGGAAAAACCGGGAACCGGTTACCTAGCCGGTCCAGATAACCTCAAAAACTGAATGGCAAAGAACCGGCTAAAAAACCGGTCGAACCGGCGGTTTACCGGCGAACCGGAAGAACCGGCCAATTTTTTGGCGGTTCAGTGGTTTAAAAATTCAAAAGCAAAACGACGTCGTTTTGGCTATTTTTTAAAAAAAAAAACTGGCGGAAGACCTAACCCTAATTTGCTAATCACTCGACACTCACTCACTCAGCAACACCTAAGCTCCCAGCACCCAGCCTCCCCTTTCTCCCCCCTCACCCACCATTCACCAAGGCCAGCAGCGCCACCGCCCACCAAGCTCCAGAGACCAGATTCCAGAACGCTCCTCAGTCGCCACCCAGCAGCGCTCCTCAGTCGCCACTCGCCACCCACGCCACCCCACCTCGTTATCTCATCTCTGAGAATCAGAAACCTTACCCTAACCTAACCCCAGCCACCAGCCCGCCATCACAATCCCCCATGGCCGAACTCTTCTTCTCCGGTAGATGGTGCTTTCGCCGCCGGCGGGAATCGTGGGTGCCTTCGCACTCTTCTCATCGCCAATCTCTTCTCATCTTTCCTCTTCTCGTCACCATCGCACAAAGGAATCGTTGACCCCGTGGCATAACCGTCACGAAGGTTTCCCGGTCGATCATCATCTCTTCAAGCGCGCTCCCTCTCTCTCACTCACTCTCTCTGTGTCTGAGCTTCGAGCTCTCTATCGCTCTCTGTTAGTTATATGATCTTCACTTCTCAGTTGCAATTTGTATTCTCTGGAATTAAGTAAAGTAAATTTACTTTTGATTTACTATCAAAGTGATAGTACTATCTGATTAGTGGGACTGATTATTAATAAAACATACTATTTTACAGAATGTCAGTAGAGAAATAAGGAAGATGTTGACTAAAAGGGCCTCCCATTTCAATATTGCACTGGATGATGTGTCAATCACAAGCTTGACATTTGGTAAGGAATTTACAGCCGCAATTGAAGTCAAGCAGGTTGCTGCTCAAGAAGCTGAGAGGGCTAAGTTTGTGGTAGAAAAAGCTGAACAGGACAAAAGAAGTGCTGTTATTAGAGCACAGGTAAAATAGTTGGCGCAATCTTATGTTGGGACTGTTCTTACTTAGTATAATAGTTGGATTCGATGCTTTAGTATTTCTGAATTGCCAGTTATTATACGGCTATAGCAAACCATAGATAGTCTGAATATCATAAAAACTAAATAACTGAGAAGTAGTCCTTTTCAACTTGATTCTGTAGTACATTTAACGGCTTATTTTATTTTTTCTTTAAACATGGAGAAGCCAAGAGTGCACAATTGATTGGTCAAGCTATTGCCAATAATCCTGCATTTATCACCTTGAGGAAAATTGAAGCTGCAAGGGAAATCGCTCATACAATTTCAAACTCTACTAACAAGGTTTACTTGAATTCAGATGACCTCTTTATAGCAACATAGTATTTGACTATTTGTCGATAATTCATTGTTGAGCTGGGATAACAGGTCAAATCAGTTCATAATAAGTATAAATATTTGGCTCAACTAGTCCTTAAATGCTTACTTCTGAGTGAAGCACGGAATTGTTGAAACCCTGGCTCTCTTTATTGTATGCTTGTGTTCAATTTTCATGTCACATTCAACCTTCTAGGGTTGAAGGTGAAAAGCCTTATGGTAGACTAACAGTCTTCTTGTGAAGCATGAGTAAAAAACAGTGTCAATGCGCTTCTATATATATGAATCAGTGTATTTCAAAGTTTTGCATATGGTAATAATATACCTTTGTTTTGAATAGTATCATTCAATCTATTTATACTTTACAGCCATAATTTAAGTGTTGCTAGATGATATGTATACAAGCCATGCCAATTTAAATTCTTTTGGATTTTAGTATCACTATATTCCTCTTCCTTAATGATCTATGAAGTTGTTTAGTTATAAACTTTGATGTTTAAAGTTGTTTGTGAACCTCTAATATTAAGTTATGGATAATTTATTATGTGAAATTTTAAATTTTATTAAGTTAGAAATTATTGAATTTATATATTTAAAATTATTTTTAGGTTTTTTAATAATTTTATTTAATATTTAATTAAACCGGTTAAATCCCAGTTGAATCCCGGTTGAACTAATAAACCATTGAACCAATGACCTCACCGGTTTATTGACCGATCCGGTTCTCGCAACCTTGATATTATTAATAAAAAATGAATTAAAAAATAATGTGATACACCTTTACAGTTCTCAAAAATATAATTAGTGCAATAACTAAAATTTTAAAGACGATTTTAATGTACCCAACCAATTTAAAAAATTACTTTGGTCTTAACTCACGCTTTGTGTTTGGATGAGAGACGAGGAACCGACAAAAATATTTACTCTATAATTTATGGTGAAGTAAAATTTAAAAGAGTGATCCACACATCTGAATCCAATTAGTAATAATTAGCTGCTAAAGTGTTACGGAGAATTGTCTGAAAAATTAGGTGTAGAAATAATATTGATGAGTGGGGGTGAATAAGCTGATTATGATTTGAAATTGGTATACGTGCCAGAATAAGCGTAAGAAAAGCATGACATGAATTATGGCAATGGCAGGAAACGAGGGTAAAGGGTAACATAGCAACGTGGACGCAAAGCCAAAGCCAAAGCCAAAGGGTAAAGCAAAATTAACAAGGATGCTATCTATGTTTTGAAAACGTTTCAATAGTTCGTATAATTTCATTATTACATCTTTTATATATTAAATTTATAATTGAACTTTTTAATGAATAAAAAATTTTAATTAGATTTTCATTAATAATTGCTGCTAGAAAAAGAATATTATATTTATTCACTTTTATGTTTGGACTTATCACAAGAAAATTATATAAGAAATGTGGGGTAAATACTTCCACTATAATTTAAATTTTTTTTTTAGTAATATATGATAATAATATTTATTTGTCTCTATTAAATTATTAAATTTAACTCCACAATAATTTTTTACTGAATTTTTGATACTTAACCGTCAATTTAAAAATTTCATATTAGATATTTGTTAAAATAATCAATTCTCATATTTAAACGAAATCAGTATTATTTCTTAGAAATCAATTCAAAAAAGTATATATTTTTTAGAAATCAATTCAAAAAAGTATATATATATATATATATATATATATATATATATATATATAATATATATACACTAGCAGGAGGACCCGTACAAATTGCAGAAATTACCATTTATGAACATATCCGAAAAATAAATTATTCAATAATAATTGAATTAGATATCCAATCAATCAAACATAGCCATATTCAAAAATTATAATGTTCTAAAGAGAAATAAAGTAGATGATCAAGTTGAATAAAATTAGTTTAAAAAAATTATAATCATATCAGAATTAAATGGTTAAAAAAGTTCAGAACAATACAAATGTCAACCAATTAGGCAGTTTTTATTAAGAGAAAAATTGAAAAGAATATCAAATTGTAATATTATTAAACATAAATTGTATCTAAACATAGTAATCTGTCAAATATAATATTATTATATCAATACTAATTAGGATCTAACACATCATGATAATGATATAAAAAGAGAAATATCTAATTGCAATAAGTACAAAGCTAATTGGGGGAATGCGATAACTAAATAGCATATTAATTTGACTGTTCACATCTGATATCAAAAAGTACTTAAGTTAACCAAGAAATTCACATCCCATACATATTTTAAATTTTATATAATGAAAAATCTAGGATCCAAAATAGAATACATATCCCAAAATTAATAAAAGAAAATCTCAAAGCAGCTGAATAATTACTTTTTAACCACAGAAATCTAAATCAAATTATCTTCGTTCGAAACACTCCTAAATACACATAAATATCCAGGCCTAAGTTTATGTATCTTGACAAAATCTTTTTATTTGGGTCCGATTTTATACTCTCATTTCCTGTCCTTACTTTTCAAGACATGCATTATAAAGGTTTTAGTAATTTTTGAGTCCTTAACAGTAAATTTTCATTGTTCCGATCCTCCACTCTTAAGTAATAATCTAGCAAACTCACAGCAAATATACTGTTTAAAAAAAAAGGTTAGAAATAGGTCATAAAAAATAAATTCACCAATAATATGAAACAATAGTTACACAAACTTACAAATCGATCAGCCTTCATATCATACTCAGTCAACCTCTTGCTGTGATGTTCAGCAACACATCTATATATTTCAATTTTAATTGATAGGAAAAATATAAGCAAACTAAAAATGGTAATAGTGAAGGATGTAAGATAAGCTTATACAGAATATTGTGAGATAGAAATTGATTCTTGAAATCAGTACACTTTGAATGTAACAAACTTATCAACCAATCAAATTATATCAAGAGTGAGAAAATCAACAACACATGTAACAACAATATAATATTAAACCAAAAAAATTAACACACCCTCTTTTTTTTGTTATTGACCTCTTTTTAACAGTAATTTCATTGGAAGTGTTCTTTGGAATTTTTTGCACACCAGAACTTCAAGTGTAATAAAAAATAAAATAAAATAAAAAAACAATGAAAAAACAAATAGACAATAGAAAAAGCGAATAATAACATTATATTACACAATGAATTATATATATATATTGAAATAAATATGTTTATAAATACAGTAGTTAAAATATATATATTATTTTTATTATAAAAATTATTATCATGTTATATAAAAAATTTTTTTACTATCAAAATTTTTTAGATCTAATATATATATATATATATATATATATATATATATATATATATAATGTATTTATAGTTATTGAATTGATTTTAATGGTTAAGATTAAACATATCTAATAAATAATACTATAAATATATTTATTAAATTCATGATAATACATTTAAAGGTATTGCATTATGATTATTATTTTTAATTTCTATTAAAATATATTAAAATAATTAATTAATTTTATATAATCATAAAAAAACATAATTAAAAATTTACACAAACAATACTTTTTTTAAAAATGGAATCATATAATAATTAAAAATATTTTATTTCAATATATATTACAACTTTATTTTTGAAATATATAATAGCTAGTAATGAGATTGGTCTAATTTGCTGATAGTCCATATTTATAGGGAGCAAGAGCCCATGAAGTTGAATTGGTTTCAGTTTTATAATTCAAAGAGGAGGAAACAATTTCCGAGTGAAGACATAATCAAAGGCTCATGTTGGAATATAATTTTGTGGAATTTTCTTGCATGATGTGTGCATGTATTTTTTTTATATTATTATTTATTAGGTATGTTTAATCTTAACCATTTAACTAATTTAACGACTATAAATGCATTTTTACATTTTCATATAACAATGTCTAAATTAGATAAGTTCTAGCTCTTTTTTTTGTTTCTCTAAATATTATCGTTCTTCTCTCTCACTCTCTCTCTCTCTCTCTCTCTCTCTCTATATATATATATATATATATATATATATAACAATAAAAATAAAACTTTGGATATTTTTCATCATAGAATTATGATTATATATATTATATTATAAAATTATTTCATTAAAAAATTTAAACAATTAAATAGAAGAACATAAATAATTATATATAAAGTAATTAAACATTTTGAAAATACATAATTTGTTGTGACAGAGAGAGCCATACGACGACACCAAACAAAAAAAAAAGAGAGAACCATATGCATGTGCATATGAATATGATGATGTGAAGATGGGTGGTCGGATTGGTGGGAGAAAAGGTTGCATTATATATTGCTGTGAAGATACTGTGAGATATATTTTCAAATTAAGCCTTCAACAAATTCCAAAAGTTCCAGTCAAGCTCTCATAGATATAGCTATGGCCATCACATACATATTCAAAAAGCACAGAAAGAAGATAAGAAAAAATAATTATCCAAATTAGTTTCCAATAATTTTAAAAATAGATATTTTGGTCTCAAAAAAGTTTAATACAAAGATTAATTTCCAAAATTTTATTCCTATAAACAAATCAGTCTTTAATTTATTTTCCGGCAGAATAATTATCCAAATCAGTCCTTAATGATTTTAAAAGCGGACATTTTAGTCTCTATGAAAAATTAATACACAGATCATTTCTTAACATTTGTTTCTGTCAGACATAATAGTCTCCCGTCTATTTTACTTTTATTATATGTCAACTTTTATTATTATTAACGTAACGTTATGTATGTAGACGATGACACTAATATATTAATACACTCTTTTCGTTAGAAACAAGTAAGGTGAATAATGATGCTTTGAAATCCAAATTAAAGCATTTTCCTTTAATACAAACTTGTTTTTTAAAATAAAAAATCTTTTGATTATATTAAATACAAAAATATCAAATGGTTTCAACTTTAAATTTCTTGTAAAATAAACTCTAATAATTTTATTGAACATTATTATTATTATTATTATTGAGTGAATATATATATATATATATATATATATATATATATATATATATACTTTTTATATTATAAATACATACATAAGAATTTAATGAATAAATTTATAATTATTTTTGCTCAAAAATACAAAACATTATGATACAGTATTATTTTATAATTAATAATAATAATTTTATTTAATTTTTTTGGACAAAAAACTGTTATATCTGACGAAAAAAATGTTGGAGATTGATTTGTACATTAATTTTTCTTGGAAATTAAGATGTCTGCTTTTAAAATTCTTGAGGATTGATCTGGATAATTATTCTATCGAAAAATGAATTAAAGACTGATTTATCTGTCGGAATAAAACCTTAAAGATGTTTTTGTGTATTAATTTTTTTTAAAAACAAAAATATCTATTTTTAAAATATTTAAAGATTAATTTGTGTAATTACTCTAAAAAACATGAAAGACCAGCATAATGTTTTATGTTCTCTGTATTTCTGTATTTTCTCTCTCAGTATGTGAGTAAGGACCATATAACTATAATCGGCTAATTTTTTTTATATTGGTTAAATATGTGTGTAATACATTGTTATTGAAAGATTAGGTGTTTTTTTTAATATGGTGTTTTATTCAAATCGGACGGTCCGATTTGTTTAAAGAAAAAATTGAACTACAAATTGGAGGGTCCAATTTGTTTGAAAAAAAAAACTACAAATCGCATGGTCCGTTTTGTATTTTGTATTTTTTTATTTTTTAAAATAAAAATCGGACGGTCTGATTTTAACATTAATTTTTTTTTTATTTTCGAAATCACAAACCGGACCGTCCGATTTGTGATTGTTTGAAAAAAAATAAAACAAATCAGTGCCTCCGATTTGTAACTCCCATAACAAAATTAAATACTCCTCTTCTCACATCATTAGGAGATACACTCTTCTCTTTTCCATACGAAAAAGAAAAAGGGACTATAATCCCCTCCTCCATCTTCATGCATTTTATTTTTATACTTCTATTTTAAGATAGTTGTGGTTTTGACTTTCTTAATATTCATGAAAAAACCAAATATATTTAGAAATATTAATTTGTATATATATAGAAAAGTCAAAGTAATAATTATTTTAAAATAAATCAAATAATAATATTAGTTGAGTCTAACCATATAATTTTAACCAATTAAATTGTCCCCTCCCACACCATTCCACTGACATACATTTAAATAAAATTAATTGATTGATAGATATTGTTATGATAGTTTAATTTTGATATTTTAATTATGTAAAAAAAGAGCTTTGACTTAATCAATTAATTAATTTTATTTGATTTAATAATAAATAAATTAAATCCGACCATATTAAAATTAAATTTTTACTAAAAATGAAAATATGTATATATAAAATATAAAAAATAATTGAAAACGAAATTATTGGAACACATACATCATGATGCATTATTTTCTATTTATGTTTCTTAGTTGCATGGCCCACTGCCATGTCATCTCACATCATGTGTTGTAGTTAGTGCACGGTTTTCCCACCAATGCAAAATAAATTGGTACATATGCTTGGTCAATTTTACTTTGGTTTCAACTCTCTGATTTGATTCGCAAATCCACCTTTCATCAGAATCAATATCTGATCAGCTTTTTGAATTCCTGGCACTACACTGTAGTTTTTGTGTTGTCAGAAATCTAAATTATTCAAAGTCTTGCATTGTATTAATTACCTCACTATGTGTCATGGCCAATTAATGTCAAGGGTTGATTTTTCATTTGTCACCATAACTAACAAAAGACTCAAAAAAAGAAACAAAGCATGCGTTAATGGACGTAACGTAGAAAATGATCGAAGGAAAGAAAGAAATGTTAGAAACAGACAAGGAGAATTTTTGTTATTGCATTGATATGAAAGTAGTGCTAGAAGCTTCAAGAGTCCCTATCAGATTAGAAAGATGTTGCTTATATACAAGTTAGAGACACTCTTCACATATTGTATGTAACTAGCTAACTTTTATATATTTTACCTAACTAACTACAACTATATGTATAGGCCGGTAACACTACTCCCCCTTAAGTTGTCATGATATGAGTGATGTGCCTAGATAAAATCAATAACCGGGAGTTTCAAATTTGAAAGTCATGAAAATACCCAGGTGAATTTGCTGTGATCAACAACAATTGTTAAAAAGTATTTGCATCTCTTAGAAGATGAGATGTTGGGCGGATCCTAAATAATATATATTGAATCAAAGATTGAAATGGATTTTGAAGTGCTTATTGGAAAAGGTTTTGTCTTATGCTTAGCAAAGTGACACGATTGAAATTGCTAAATTGAAGGAACTTATTAAAGGGTATATGGCCAAGCCTAAAGTACCCAAGTGTAGTGGCATCAGTCATTCAAGACGAGACTATATGCGTTGCAATGTGCAAAGCTTTTTCATCTAGGTTCGAAGGGAGCCTTTTCTTTAGTTCATACAAGCCTTCATTGAGTTCAACTGCTTCAATCTTCCTCATTGTATGGAAGTTTGGAATCTCACAACTAAACTTATTAAAGGTGAATTGACAATTAATTGACGCAATGAGAGCTGAAACAGATATGAGATTAAGAGCAAATTCCGATAAGGAAAAGTCTAGGGGCCAGCAACTTTGATGTTTTTTGGCCAGCACTTAACCATCAAAATAAAAGTGAGTGATCTCCTACCATTAGATGTAATCTCACACCATTAAAAACACTAATGATGACCAATTGATGGTTACAAAGCACCAAAATTGTTGTTCCCCTAGCATTCCTCTTCGGATAAATTATAAGACATTAGAAAGGGTTAGACTACTAGAAAATTTGACAACACCAGATGTTGATGCAGTGAGAATACTTTTATTAGGCAATTAAACCCGAATTAGTTTAATGTAGACATATGAATGAAATACATGAAGACAAAAGGTGAAATGCACTGTTGCACCTGTATCTATGATCTAGAATGCAGAATTTTGTGGTGAAAAAAATTGACATTATCATTAAGGTGCCTTCATTTGTGAGTTTTTTATCTGTGTCATGAGCAATGTGGTTGATATTGTGCAAGTTAGTAAATCTTGGTTTTGCTCTAAGGTGAACGATATGCTTGGATCATCTTTCTCATCATCGTCCGTTCGTGCAGTGATGCTATTAGTGGATTGAATCATCCGGTGTTTGAAATGGGGACGGAGACCATATTTCTTGTAGCAAGCATGTTTATCCACAATAAGAACATTTCTTGGGTTGTGACCTGCCTCTAAAGGGTTTGCCCCCTTTCTCTTCTCCCATCTCATCCTCAACCTCTTTCGTATGCAGGTTGAGTGTATCCGTTGTGTTTGTCAAGTAACTCAGTTCCAAGAATTTGCCTTTTTGTTGCAAAAGCAAAGAAAATGATGTGTTGATAGATGGAAGTGGCTTCATCATCATAATATTACTCGATGAGGCCACGAAAAAACCTTACCACAAAAGTGTCTTGTCTGGCAACAAATGTGTTTCAATTTGGTGAAGTAAGAGGTGATTGAGACATTGCCCTGTCCTGTGGAGAAGAGCTCTTCATCAAGTATCACACTGTTTGCTATTTCGGGACTCAACGATATCGTAATCCAAGAAGGCACAAGAGTGTTGCACTAATCCCAAGCATTGAACGTTGGATCGCTCTCCAGAGGCTTGGGCAAAGATCCAACAATGAACGCGACCTTATTATTCAATTTTAATGTTAGCCACATCAATCTTCACCAAGAATTATAATTCTTGTTATCCAAAAGAACGGGATTGAAGGATCCATAATCGGATTCATGGAGCTTCGAGCACTAGCTTCTTAAATTGTGTCCATGGAGGCAAATTCTGAATCAGATGCGCAGCAAAATGATCAATGCATAGATCATCTTTCTTCTCTAGAACTCATGATCGGAACTCATCATCTTGTGCATGGAATCAGATGGCAAAGATAATGACATTCTCATCAGCTCTATTATGTGAGTTGAAAAAAAGAGAAGAAAGAAATAGGTGAGAAGATGAGATCACAGGAAGAAGAAATAAGAGATTATAGAGCATTGCAATTCGAAAAGAAGAAGCAAAATTCTTCTTTTGGTTTGAAGTCAACAAAATTGGTTAGAGGTTACAAGTGATACAAGTGGAGCATGATGAAATTTTAACAAAATTTAGGAATATTATAGAACTTAAGCTTGGTCTAGAATCAAGTTTAATGCAAATGGTTCTTCTCAAATTAGAAGACTCGTGAAACTACTTGCAAGTTGTCTAACTTGTATGGTCAAAATTTGCTACTTGAAAATAGGTTCGATTAGTTGTAATCTTTGACTTAGTCAAAGAATGAGTTGTTACATAAGTAGATATTTATCAACTTATTATACAACTTGATAAAGATGAATGTAAATGAAGATTCTATTATACATACTTGTGCACAACTTGATCAACTTGTAAACTAAATGCATCTCCATAAAATACTATATATAGGGATTAAGGCATTTGCTAATGAATGCCATGTTTTACATAGAATTAGTGAGTGAAACTTGGAGAGAAAAATAGCAAGGTCTCTCATATGTATAATCCCTTTGTATGAATTTTCATAATACGTAAGAGAGTATTATAGACTTCTCTATGTATTGTGAGAGATTGTAATTTCATCACTTTATCATAATTATTTTTACTATTGTCTATATTCTTTTTCAGTTCCATCTATTTCTCGTTCACAAATTTTAGTTGTGTTATTCCGTCCTTATTAACTCTGGTACCTAACAGTGGTATCAGAGCTTTAGATTCTTAATCTTTCGCTGGAAAAGGGCATGTTGGTGTCAAAACCATGACAACAAATTTAAGATCGAGAAATTCAATGGGAATAACTTTTCCATCTGGAAACTGAAGACCAAGGCAATTTTGACAAAGGAAAATTGCTTAGAAGCAATAGAAGGCAGGCCTACTGGCACTCCTGATGATAGGTGGAAAGAGATAGAGGGGAATGTTGTAAATTGGCTATGACAGATTCAGTATTATCAAGCATCTCGGAGAAAGAGACAGCAAAGGAGATTTAGGAGGCACTCACTAAGTTGTACGAGGCAAAGTCATTGCACAATAGGATATTCATGAAAAGGAGATTCTATACTCTTCGTATGAGTGAATCTACATCGGTGACGGATCACATCAACAATCTTAATACTGTATTTTCACAACTGACAACCATGGAGTGTCAAATTGTAGGAAATGAACATGCTGAACTTCTTCTCCAAAGTTTACCAAAATCGTATGATCAACTTATCATCAACATCACAAATAACAATATTGCTGATCAACTTCGATTTGATGATGTTGCTGCTGCTATTCTTGAAGAAGAAAGTAGGCGCAAAAATAAAGATGATCGAATAGAAAGTTCTAAGCAAGCAGAACCTTTGTCGGTGATAAGAGGTAGGCAACGAAACGTGGCTCTAGTGGGAGTCAAAATCTTGGTAGATCAAGGTCTCGAAAGAAGAACCTTACTTGTTACAATTGTGGCAAGAAATGGCACTTGAAAAAAGATTGTTGGTTCAACAAGAAGGGCACAGAGAAAACTGCTAATGCAACAACCTCACATGGTTGTGTTGCAAACACCTCTAATGATGGAGATGTCTTGTACATCGAAGCTGCTATTGGTCATGAAGATAATAAATCACTAGCTGATATCTGGCTATTGGATTATGCAGCAATACATCACATGACTCCACAACACAAGTGATTTAGCACTTATGAACCTGTTTCAAAAGGGTTTATACTCATAGGAGATGATTATGCCTTAGAAATAATGGGAATCGGTACCATTAAAATTAAGATTTTTCATAGTTCCATCCATACAATTCAAGGTGTTAGAAATGTGAATGGCTTGAGAAAAAATGTTATCCGTTGGGATGTTGGATTCTCAATAGTACAAGATTAATATTGAAAATGGATCATTGAAGGTGACTAATGGTGCTCGTGTGATCATGAAGGCAAAACGACTAACAACTAATCCTTATTTGCTTTCTGGAGATACAATTCGAGACGTAGAAGCATCAATTGCATCTGCAGACCAAGAAGACACAACGATATTGTGGCATCGCAAATTAGGCCATATGTTAGAATGTGGTCTACAGGTTCTTGCAGAACGTAATCTCCTTCCATGGTTAAAAATGGTGAATCTACCTTTCTGTGAGCACTGTGTGATAAGCAAGTAGCATAGATTAAAGTTTGAAAGATCAACCGTTAGAAGCATGCACATACTAGACTTGATTCATTCTGATGTGTGGGAATCACTAGCATTATCACTAGGCGGAGCAAAATATTTTGTTTTCTTCATAGATGATTACTCACGAAGAGTGTGGGTATTTCCCATCAAGAAAAAGTCAGATGTGTTTCCAGTATTCGAGGAGTTTAAAGCACAAATAGTGCTTGAAATTGGGAAGAAAATAAAGTGCTTGAGGATAGACAATGGAGGAGAATACACTGATGGTGATTTCATTATATTTTGCAAGTACGAGGATATTCAGAGGCAATTCACAGTTTCATATACACCTCCACAAAATGGTGTTGCAGAACGGATAAATGGAACTCTTCTAGAAAGAACTCAAGCTATGTTGCGAACTATAGGATTAGCCAAGTCTTTCTGGGCAAAAGCAGTCAAAACAGCATGCTACGTGATTAACAGATCGCCGTCAACATCAATTGGGTTGAAAACTTCAATGGAGATGTGGTAAGGTAAGCCACCTGATTATTCTTCTCTCCATATGTTTGGATGTCCTGTTTATGTGATATTCAATACACAAGAAAGAACAAAGCTTGATCCTAAATCAAGAACGTGTATCTTCTTGGGCTATTTTGACAATGTAAAGGGGGTATTGTTTGTGGGATCCCACTACCCACAAAGTTATTGTCAGTAGAGATGTTATATTTGCTGAAAACGCGTTGCAAAAGGAACAATTAAACAACAAGAGCACTGAAGAAACTACTTCAATATACATGACTGATAAATCTAGAGAAAAAGACTCTTCTGAAGCAGAACATAAGCAAGTTGTACAACAACTAGCTGAATCTCGCAAAACAACACGTGAATTGAGAAAACCATCATGGCATGCCGACTATGTCATGACTTGCCATGATGCATATTGTTTTGTTACTGAAGATGGAGAACCATCAACCTTTTAAGTGGCTATTGAAAGTCCAGATTCTTCTTTATGGATGACAGCCATGCAAGAAGAAATGAAAGCACTACACAAAAATAAGACGTGGAAGCTTGTCCCACTCCCGGACAGAAGGAAAGCAATTGGTAACAAATGGGTTTACAAAATAAAGCGTGACAATCACGTCTAGATAGAAAGTTATCGTGCAAGATTGGCGGTGAAAGGATTTGCTCAGAGAGAAGGTATTGATTTTAATGAAATTTTTTCTCCAATAGTTAGAATTTCTACAATAACAGTAGTTCTTGCTATATGTGCTGTGTATGACTTACATCTAGAGCAACTAGATGTAAAGACTACCTTTCTTCATGGTGAACATGAAGAAGAAATATATATACTCCAACTAGAAGGCTTTGAAGAATCAGGAAAAGAAAACTTGGTTTGCAAGTTAACCAAATCTCTATACGGCTTAAAGTAGGCGCCGAGATGTTGGTACAAGAGATTTGATTCCTTCATTATTAGCCTTGATTACAAGAGACTTTAGTCAGACCATTGTGCTTATTACAAGAGGTCTAGTAATGGTGATTTTATCATTCTGCTATTGTACGTGGATGACATGTTGGTGGTAAGCCCCAACAAAGATCATGTCCAAGAATTAAAGGCTCAGTTGGCTAGGGAGTTCAATATGAAGGATTTGGGACAAGCAAATATGATTTTAGGGATGCAGATTTGCCGAGACAGAAAAGATAGGAAGATTTGACTATCCCAAGAAAATTATTTGAAGAAGGTCTTGCAGTGCTTCAACATGCAAGAGTGTAAGCCAATATCTACCCCACTTCCTGTCAATTTTAAATTATCTTCTGAGATGTTTCCTAGCACTAAAGTAGAGAAGATAGAAATGTCTCGAGTATCGTATGCATCTGCAGTGGGAAGCCTTATGTACGCCATGATTCGCACCAGATCAGATATCACTCAATCTGTTGGAATGATAAGCAGATTCATGGCAAATCCAAGAAAAGAGCACTGGAATGCTGTAAAGAGAATCCTGAGATATATCAAAGGAATCTCAAATGTTGCTTTATGTTTGGGAGGATCTGAATTTACTATCAAAGGTTATGTGGACTCTGATTTTGCAGGAAACATTGAGAAAAGAAAATCTACTATGGACTATGTGTTCACACTTGCAAGAGGTGCAGTAAGTTGGTTATCAAAATTACAAACAGTTGAGCATTATCAACTACAGAAGCAGAATATATGGCAGCTACGCAATATTGTAAAGAAGTAATTTGGTTGCAAAGGTTAATGGAAGAACTCGGGCACAATTAGGATATGATTCCAATATTTTGTGACAGTCAGAGTGCCTTGCACATCGCAAGGAATCCAGTCTTTCACTCAAGAATGAAGCACATAGGCGTTCAATATCATTTTGTTTGTGAAGTAGTGGAAGAAGGAAAAGTGGATATGCAGAAAATCCACACCAACGACAATCTTGCAGATATCATGAGAAAACCAATCAATACAAATAAATTTGATTGGTGCAGATCTTCTCTTGGCCTATTAAACATATGAAGCAGCATGAATACACCAAAAAAAATATTTTTGAGTGGGAGATTGTGAAAAGAAGAAGCAAAATTCTTCTTTTGGTTTAAAGTCAACAAAATTGGCTAGAAGTTACAAGTGATACAAGTGGAGCATGATGAAGTTTCAAGAAAATTTAAGAATATTATAGAAATTAAGCATGGTCTAGAATCAAGTATGATACAAATGGTTCTTATCAAATTAGAAGACTCATGAAACTACTTGCAAGTTGTCCAACTTACATGGTCAAAGTTCTAGTCAAAATTTGCTACTTGAAGATAGGTTAAATTAGTTGCAATCTTTAACTTAGTCAAAGAATGAGTTATTACATAGGTTGATATTTATCAACTTACTATACAACTTGATAAAGATGAATGTAAATGAAGACTCTAGTACACACACTTGTGCACAACTTGATCAACTTGTAAACTAAATGCACCTCCACAAAATACTATATATAGGGGTTAAGACATTTGCTAATGAATGCCATGTTTTACATAGAATTAGTGAGTGAAACTTAGAGAGAAAAATAGTAAAGTCTCTCATATGTGTAATCCCTTTGTATGAATTTTCATAACATGTAAGAGAGTATTATAGACTTCTTTATGTATTGTGAGAGATTGTAATTTCATCACTTTGTCATAATTATTTTCGCTATTGTCTATATTCTTGTTCAGTTCCATCTATTTCTTGTTCACAAATTTTAGTTGCATTATTTCATCCTTATTAACTTTGGTACGTAACATGCAAGAGCAATAGCTCACCGCACTATGTAAAAAATGATCAAAGGAAAGAAAGAAATGTTAGAAACAGCGAAGGGAGAGCTTCTTTTATTGCATTAATATGAAAGTAGTGATAGAAGCTTCAAGAGTGATGTTGCTTATATACAAGTTAGAGACACTCTTCACATACTGCATGTAACTAGCTAACTTCTATAGATTTTTCCTAACTAACTACAACTATATGTATAGGCTGGTAACACATAAAGGATGATGGAACCTCCATATTTATTTCTTCGATTAAGAAAGACTTAAGACCTTTTATTTCAACTAAAGTATTGAGTTCGTCAAGATAGCAGGTAATTTGACTTTTCTTTTGAAATTTTTTTATTATAGTTTAACCCACAAAATAAATAAGAAAATCAGCACTCTCATAATTTAGTTACTCAACATCATCCTTATTTCTTCAAGAATTGCCATCAAGATGGAAGACACTATTAGAAAAATTATTTTTAACGATAATTGATTTTGCTTTTGGCAATAATAAAAATAATCTCCAATACATTTACTAACAATTAAACATTAACCGTCTTATATGTTGTCACTAAAAAGTTTTAGTAGCAATCACACAATTACTGGTAAAGGCCTTTTTAATAGCTGTAAAAGATATAATATTACCATTATAACATATAGTATTAACGACAAATATATAATTATTGCAAAAATATAAGTTAATTAAGACATATAGTAGGTGAATTGAATAAAGGAGGAGTTGAAGCCTAACCAATTCAGATCAAGAGTAGGTGAGAAGAGACAGGATGGAACCAACAACTCTATAAAAAACAGCAGGAATCTTAAGAAACCAACTCTGAAAAGCCTTATCAAGAGATTCTTTAAACTCAGTATAAGAGAGAGGAATTCTTTTGGGACTAAGACTCACTAAAGCAAAAAGGAAGCACAAAGGAAGGAAGAAGCTAGACAAAGAAGATTGTGGCATAATGAGGAAGACACAGAGGTAAAGGAGAATAAGAGTAGAGCTTGAAGAAAACTAAATGGAAGAGCATGGCTAGGAAGAAAGAGGGTGAGAGTGCTCATATCAATAGTGCTAAAAGAAGACCTAGTGGAACTATGATGAGAGTTTTAATAAGTTGTGTTTGGAAGATGACTTGATTAATGCTACAATGGTAGAGGGTGCCAACCCAAAAAGGGCACACAAGGCCACATGAAGATGTTGATGTGAAATTGTCAGCGTTTGAAAAAATTTCTAATAATTCACAACATTAAAAGGGATCCCATTCTCCTGAAATGATAAGACAAAGAATATCACTTCATATGTAGAGCAACAGAGAAGGAAGTGTGGTTATCAATTTGGTTATTGTGTAGCACCCAACGGTAGTGCTAAGTGACTGGCAGTTTGGTGGATGAAGGAGTTAAAATTGAAATTAAATAAATTACAGACTTCTTTATTCACTTCACTATGGAAGTAGCAATTATTTCAGACTTATTGCAGATTTTTGCAAATCATTTTCCTAGTGTGGCTGCAATAAAGCAGCATCAATTTGAAATAATTTTGCACCTTATCTCTAATGCTAGCATAAGATATATAGTTATTGGTGATTTTAAAGCTATTATTGCCCTAACATGAAAACGGGGGAGGGAGAGGAAATTTGCAATCATCTATTGCCCAACATGCGGTTGAGCTAATTGATGTGGGGGTATATTGGGTCTAAATTACTTGGTTGAATCATAGTGATTGAGACAGAGCTATAAAAGATAGGTTAGATAGAAGTCTAGTCTCACGTATTGTTAGAAGAGAAAGGTATTGGCGAGAGAAAGCAGGAATTCATGGCTAAAATGGGGTGATCAAAATATAGGCTTCTTTCATGTCAAGCACTAAATGCAGAACATGCATAATAAATTGTGAAGATTGGAGGATGGTAACGAAGGTTGGTAGTACAAAACGCAAAAAATTGGTGACCAAGGTCAACGTTTCTTTCAAGAATTATTTAAAGAAGGTAACCTAATAAATCTTGAGGATTTATTGGTTATATGGAATCTCAAGTAATTACTGGTATGAATAGAAATCTACCCAAGCCACTTACTGATCCAGAAATCAAAAGGGCAATATTTTCTATTTCAACTGATAGTTTTTTAGCTCGTTTTTTCCAGAACTTTTGAGGTATTATTGGCTGAGATGTTAAAGCTACTATTAGAAGTTTCTTTTTAGGGGGGAGGATGCTTAAAAGTTGCAATCACCAAGAAATATATCTGATCTTGAAAGTTAGCAACGCCTCCTATATGCAACAGATTAGATTGATTTCACTAAGCACTACTTTCTACAAGATAATATCCGAGGTGTTGGTATAGTAAATGCAAACACTAGTTAATAAGTTTATAAGTGAGAATCATAGCTCTTTTATCAGAGGCAGGCTTATTAGTGACATCATCCTGATTACACACGAATGCATGCATTTCCTAAAGAGCAAGAGAGCAGGAGATTGTGAGGATTGATATGAGTAAAGCCTATGATAGGATGGAGTGGTGCTATCTCTGGTTTGTGATGGAGAAATTAGACTTTGGAAGGAGATCGATTAACTAGGTTAAGGAGTCTGTTACTACAGCCTCATATTTTGTTATTATGAAAGTACACCCAATGGGTTTCTTTAAACCCGACAAAAGACTTCATCACTACAAGAGAAATGCTGAATACCGTTGAATTTACCGTCGGATTTAGCGTTGCACATTAGTGTCACCTTTACCGATAAATTTATTGACAGTTTTGGTATGGAATTTGTCAGGTCAAATCATTATAGGCAGATTTCCATTTCTGATGGTAAATTCGCTGGTAATAATTGGAGAAAAAATTGAAAAAATAGGCGCTAAATTTAGTGTGGGATATTCTGGCCGATTTTTGTATTAGTAAACCCAATTCGTGGGACGCTATGTTTTCATGAGTACCGTTGAAATTACCAGCAGATTCGTCAAATAAATTTGCCGGTAATTAGTTTATTGTAAGATTTACCGGCGGATTAAATCTAATGGTATAAAATGAGCCCTTAAATTTGAAGTGCGAACCCTCTCCCTTTCATTCTGAATCCCTTCTATCTCTCTAACCTCTCTTCTTCCACTTTCTCTCTGATCCTCTCCTCACCCCGCCGTTCTGTCACCCCCGCCGCCGCCTCCTGTCGTTGCCTCCTGTCGTTGCCTCCTCTCACCCTCACCGAAACCAGCCCGTTCCTCCTTGTCCCTCTATCAGCCGTGACTCTTTCTCTACTCCGTCTCTGTTTGTGTCTCGCTGTTGCCATCGCTATCCAGCACCGTCGCGGTACTCCACTAGTAGCGGCTGTCGCTGCCACTACATCTCCCTCCCTTGAGTTCTTTTTCCTTTGTTCGAAGATCAGGTTCCATGGTCACTCTTTTTCTTTGTTTAACCTAATTTAGGATTTAGTTATATGTTAATTTGTTGTTAGTAAGTGAAATTGGTTATCATTGATTATTGAATGGAATGTTAATTAGGGTGGAGACTTCATTTTAGCGTTGACCATTGAAGATAAATTGATACGGAAAAAATTATTTCTCCGCAATAACTACCGGCAAGTGCACCGGGTCGTATCAAGTAATAAAACTCACAAAAGAGTGAGGTCGATCCCACGATGATTAACAGATTAAGCAATCAATGGTTGATTAATTAGCCTAGTTAGACGGTTCATATTGGAGTGAGAATCAAACAAGAAATTTAAATGACATAAAAATAAAGGGAAAGTAATAAAGTGCAAGAAAGTAAATGGCAAGAAAAGTAAAGTGCTGGAATATAAAAGAGAAATAAAGTACGAAAATGCACAAAAGAAAAGTACCAAAAAGTAAATAACTAAAAAGAAAGAAATAAAAGCATTGGGATCAAGAGATATTGAATTCTCTAGATCAAGTTCATTCTCATCTCTTCCTCAATCAATGCATTCATTGATCTCCTTGGCAATCTTAAGTGATCGGATCCCAATTCCTTGGCAACCCAATCTCTCTAAGCTTGAACAATTGCCCAATTCCTTGATTTAATTGCTCATGGGAAGATATGAAGTTTGGTCACTGATTATACCACACACCTTCATAGATCAAGGTATTGGTAGGATTACATGTCACTATATCCATCCAACCCACAACCTAATCCAATGTAAGAAAGATTTCAAGCATGATTTTGTGATTTCTCTTCCAAGCCTATCACAGAACCCAAGTACATTCAATTTCTTTCCCAAGACAATTGAATGTTTGAATGAAGAACGAAATCTTTCATGCAAGATCAAGAGAAAAGAAAGAAGAAGAAGAATGAAAACTACAATTGATCTATTAAACAACAATAGAGCTCTCTAACCCAAATGCGAAGAGTTAGTTTTAGTTCATTGCTCTGTTAGAAAAGAAAGAAAGTACAGAAAAAATAAAGATGAAAATTAAGAACTCAAAACTGGAATTGAAAATTCAAAGTTCATAATTGAAAATTACAAACTAAAACTGAACTGCTACTACGAAGGAAAGAAAAAGAAAATGAAGAAGAGTGTGTGAAGGGTGTGTGTCAGGGGATGTGGGTGCATGATTCTAGACTCCCCTCCAATCTAGAATAATTCCTCCAATCCAGCTAATGCCTTTATATAGGCTTACAAACCAGATGAAAATACAAATTACAAATGAAAAATTTCTAATCTAGATGCTTCTTGTGCCTTGAATTGAGTGATGTTTGATGGGCTCAGGTTGCTTGCATGATCCAGGGGTGTATTGGGGCCTTTAGTGGTGTTGTAGCGTTAAAAATTGCTCCCAGACCCTTCTTTAGCGTTTTCGTCAACATTGGCATGCGAACGTTCTCTCCAACATTTTCTTGGTCACGCGTACCCATGACCCTTGTTGCTAGCGTTTGAGTTGACGTTGGAGACAAACGTTGTTGCGCCAACGCTCTACCCACGCGTGCGTGTGGGCTACACGCACGCATGGATTGTCACTTTTTCCCTTCCCACGCATACGCGTGGATTGCCAATTTTGCACGCTCACGAGTACGCGTGGGTGACACGTACGCGTGGCTGCCGATTTTTCCATGCTTCTTGTTGAGCACGTTGGGGGTAACGTTGCCTCACCAACGTTCCCTCCAACATTGCTTCTTCATGTTTTTATATACCAACGTTGGTTTACCACCAACATTCACCAACGTTGCCACCAACGTTCACCAACGTTGCCACCAACGTTGGTTCTTCATCCTTGCTTTTCTCTGCTCCTCTACTTCTCTTTTGTCTATCATCAAACAAATAAGTGTATCAAAGTAATATACAAGATAATCTTTACTATAATAAGTGTGCTAATAATGCTTAAAAATCATAACATCACTTAGTGTGATCTATTTCATCATATTTACCCTGTATATTAACAAAAATTCACTTATGCTTGAGAATTTGTTTCATGCAGAGTTTTTTTCATGCTTTTGCTCCTTTATCAATAGAATTTGTATCAAAATTACACTAAAATCTACTGAAAAAGCATAGAAAAATGGGCCATGATGCCTTGGTATTATAAATCCCCTTGTTAAAGCCTAAATAATAAATAATTAGCATTTTCTATGTGATTATATCAAATATTATTTCAACTATTAATTTTAATTTACTTGCTAATGATACTTGAAGATATAAAACTAATATTATACAAATTATATTAATTATACATTGTACCTAAATCATTATATGTTGTTTGTGCTAGTACTTATTGTGTCTCACAATTTATGCAATGTGATAACTTCTATGAATTAATAAGAACGTAAGGATTAGTTGTGTAAAATCCCTACAATACCCGTATTCCCCCTTTTTTCAAACCAAACCCTAACCCTTTTCTAACACATTTACTCACATGTCACTGTCGCACACACCCTCACTCCCCTCACACCCTCTTCCTCACAGAACATACCCACGAGCTGAGGAAAGAAAGAAAAGAAAGATGGAGATCGAGAGAGTGAGAGAGAGGATAAGAGAAGGAAGAAGATGAGGGAGAGGGCTACCGCACCGGCACCACGCCTCACCGTCATCCAACTTGCCGTCGCGCCGCCTTGCCGTCGTCGTCGCCAACGATGGATGAGAGAGAGAGGCAAACGTGAAGAGAGAGAGTGAAGCTGTTCACGCGTGCTAGAGGGTCGCCATCGTCGTCCTCATCGCGATCTGTCACCGTCACTGGAGCTAGACTCCTTTGTCGCCATTTCTCACCATTTGTGCCACCACCAAAGCCTGGATCGTCGCTGTCTGGGTTGTATGGAGGAAGAAGGGGCTGCTAGGTGTCGCCGCGCCTTGTCTCTGTCGCCGCTGAGCTTCAACTGCCGCTATGCCAAGTCACTGTCGCCATTGTTGAGAGAGAAGAGAGAGCTTGAAGAGAGAGAAATAGGATGTGCGAGAGGAGCCACCGTGAAAAGAGGGTTGTTCCGTCACCACTGTTGCATCGCCGCTCGGGTGAACCTTAGTTGCTATTGGAGCTGTTGGTGCCGCTGGTGGAACTGAACCGTTTCTGTCACAAACCCAAACTATCGCCAGCTCCACCTTGTCACTGTCCCAATCCAAATTCTGTGCTCATTCGTTTCATTCTACTTCAATCCTCTTCACCTTGGATTCTGGCACTCCGGGTTTGGTATCTTCGGTCTTTTGGGACCAAGTTGTGAGTAGGCGTTACATTTATAATTGTTTGATTGTGCATCTATAATTATTTTGACATATATCTATTATGATCTTTGAATTATACTCACTATATTTGTCTTGAATGGTTTTAAATTGATTAGAATAATTGATTTATTAAAATTGAATAATTCGTTTTTATGAAGTTTATACTTTCGGAACTATACATGAGACCATATATATTTTTGATGAAGTTTTGCATTATTTTAAATTTTTTTTATCTTACTTGAATATCTGTTTTTGAGACCATATATATTTTTGATGAAGTTTTGCATTATTCTAAAATATTTGATTTCATTTGAATATTTATTTTTGAAGCATTGAAGTATTTGTTGGTATTCACTTAGTTTAAAGATTGTGAAATATGTTTGAAATGTCTTATGATTGAAAAAGTATGATTGAAAAAGATTATGTTGAGAAAGTATAATATGATTTGATTTGATTCGATACCTTATATATTTGAAAGATCAAAGATTTGTTGTATTTGAAATTATATGTTTTAAATTAGTTTGGGAGGCTCGTATGGAAAACCATAGTTAACGGTGGTTATGACATTAACTTAGATGCATCTAACTCAGACTCCAGCTAGCAGGGGTGTTGCTAGCCTAACGTGTAGGCAACACGTTAGATCTGTTATTCTATTAGGACACACGAGAGGAAAGGGCTACCCATTGAGGTGGAGCCACTCAAGTTTGGACTTTTGATTTGATTTCTGTATGAGAACTCCTTTATTGATTTACTTATTATTATCAACTATTATTTTCTAATTAAAAATTACTTTAATAATGATGTTTACATGGTCTCATGTCGATTATAGATGTATTGTCAAGTCACTGAATTGCAAAACTCATCCTGTTTTTCTAAAAATATTTTTCAGGAATAAATATTTGGTCATGTGAGCCTTTCTGTTCAAGAGTAATAATCTGCAATGGATACATATTCTTTGTTGAGTTCTTAGACATCATCTGCTCCATATGTCACAGGCAGGATCTAACCATTTTTAATTATTTTAATTTTTGTTAAAAATGTATAACTATTTATTTTGGAACTTATAAAATATTTGAAATTTTCTTATTTAGCTTATATATGAGTTTGTTAGGCTTGCTAGGGGATCATTTTCCCTGAGCGCTAGTCATGGCTCATTTTGGGCCGTGACAATTTGTAATTGAGTATTAATTATGTTAATCTATATGAATGCATAGGAACTATGAAACAATTATAAATAAATATGAAGTAATATATTATGATGTCATTATTGCAAAATAAACCTCATGATGGTTGGATGAACATGTATAACAATTATTTGCTAAAATATTTTGTTAAGCGACTTCAGCAGATGATGCAGGATGTTCATAAGGGGCACAACCACATTATGATTTGGCTTTGTCCAGATCTTAAGAAGGAACTAGACGTTCATTTTAGTACTGATGAGGGGTTCAAGCATTGTTGTCTGACAAACAGAACTAACAGGGCTTCGCCGAGGTCGTCAAAGTATACCGGTGGGTTGGCAACTTTCATGAAGACGAAGAGCAGGCTGGTATGTAGTTTATTTTCTAATCTTTGTTAATTATTACTTGAATTAATTGTTACTTGATTTATTTTATTAGTTGGTTTCAAAATGTGTAGTCTAAGTCATTGGATCGTGAGGCGATATTGGCAGAAAACTTAAAATATACCCATACGTTGAAGGCCAACAAGGTGAGATTTATTAATAAGAAGTCTGCATCTTATTATGTGAGTTTTAAATAATTCCAACTTTGAAATTTAATTAGTTTAAAGTCCATTAACGGTCATCCTAATCACAATGTCTGTTAGATAGGAGGACTACATACAGAGATTAGAGGCTGCGACCCAGCAATCTCAGCAGCCTAATGAGGATGACCCCAATTCCAATGCCTAGTGGTAGATCCTGATAGGGTTTGGCACGAGACGACCTTTGAGTCCTACAAGAATCACGTCTTTGGATTAGGGTCATTCTTCGCCAGAGGCCTCCACATCTCCACATTGGTGGCTTCATCTACCTCTGCCTCTGCCACCAGTCCTGCCAATCCCAAGGAAGTTATTGGCTTGAGGGAGGAGGTGGAGAAGCTCACACAGGAGCTTCACCAACAAGCTCAACATTCTGAGTAGAGGTACAACAAGCTTCTTGCACACGTGGGAGTTATCGTTGCCTTCGCTGGTATTGGAGGCAACAGCGGTGTTGGTACCAGTGATGTGAATTTTCACAAACTACTATTGGCAAGTGCACCGAGTCATATCAAGTAATGCCACAAGAGTGGGTTATCGTATCCACAAGGATTAACGGACTAAGCAAGCAATGGTCAATTGATTAATCTAATCAGACAATCAAAATTTAGGGTTTTAGAATTCCTTAGCATAAAGATAGTGAATAAAAAAAGGCAATAGTAAATGGTTGAGAGAGTAATATGATTAAAAGAGTTAAGGTTTCAGAGATGTTGAACTTCAAGAAGAATGATTTTCACTCTCTACTTTAATCATGCAAGATGTTTCTATGAAAAATCATTAGAAATCAAATCTCAATCCGTTGGTAATTCAATTTCTCTTAACTTGATAAACCACCAGTTCCTTGATTAATTGATTATGAAAAGAGGTGAAGTACGTTCATTGATTTAGAAACCACACAATTCACAAGAGTTAACCCCAGTTGATTCGATATCACTTATCAAGTCTAGTTTCAAAACTTTAAGAATTGTGAGAAGGAATCTTCAAGATTAATTCCAAAAACCAAGTTTTTCAATTTGATAATTAGAATTAATTAAGATTAGAACTATTTCGCAATAGATTCAAACCCGTGTGATGAAGAACGAAAAGCTCTTTCTTGAGAAAATATCAATGCGTTAATTAAAAGTAGAAAAGCTATTACATTAGTCCATTAGAATCAACAGAGCTCCTAACCTTAACCAAGGAGATTAGTGACTCATGCTAAGCTTCAAAAGCAAAGAAAATATATGCAAAATGGAAAAAAGGCCCCGTCAAAGTTTTTTTCCTAGAGCCTTTTATACTAAACCTCAAACCAAAGCTAAAATTCAAAATCAAACTTCATTAAGACAAAATCAACTCAAATCTTCCACAATTAATCTTCAACTCCCATTGTGATTCAGGTCCAAAGCTCAGTGATTCAATTTTTCAACAATGCAATGTGGGCTTGGGTGATAAATTGATGCTCATGGGTTCTTAGGCCTTGGGCGTGTGGCACGCTCACTCACTGGTGTGATGCATGCCAATCTTTTCAAGCCCCTAAGAAGTAGCCCCTTGGGTATGTGGCACACCCACTCCTTGGCGTGTTGCACACCAACTTTGCCTAATCCTTGGGAGCAACAATCTTAGGTGTATGACACTGATAAACCCCCGTTCTTGAGGAAGCTAAGCACCACTTTAGCATCTTTGGTAGGCAAAGGACTTCCTCCATCCATTTAGAAATATAATTAACAACCACTAGGATATAATTGTTGGAGTAAGAGAAATGGAATGGCCCCATGAAGTCCATTCCCTACACATCAAACAACTTCACTTTTAAGATGAAATTTTGTGGCATTTTATTCTTTTGGGTTAACTCTCAACTCTTTGGCATTGGTCACAATTCTTCTCAAATTCTCTAGCATATTTGAAAAGTGTGGGCCATTAAAAACTACATTGGAGAACCTTTATTGTAGTCCTTTCTCAACCAAAATGTCAACTGTATTCAGAACCATGGCAATGTCAGAGAACTTCTTTAGTCTCTTCGTCCAAGCTGTATTTCCAGATTATGCCATCCAAACACCTCTTAAACAAGTAAGGATCAGCCCATAAGAAGTACCTAGCATCATGATGTAACTTTTTTTCTTGTTGCTTAGTGAACTCCTTGAAATAATCTTCCTAACCTTATAATTTTCCATGTTTGCGAACCAAGGTTTCATCTGTATTACAAAGAGTTGTTATCAGGGAATCCTTTATTCAAAGGGATTTAAGGAGCTTGAGCTTCCACTAGTTCAAGTCTAGAAAGATGGTCAGCTACTTGATTCTCGAAACCCTTTTGGTCTCTAATTTCAATATCAAATTCCTGAAGGAGAAGTGCCTATTTAATCAACCTTGGTTTAGTATCCTTCTTGGTCAAAAGATACTTAAGAGTAGAGTGATTAGTGTAGACAATTACTTTTAAATTAATTAAATAAGACCAAAACTTATCAAATCCAAAAACCACAGCTAGAAGTTCTTTCTCTGTTGTGGTACAATTCTTTTAGGCATCATTGAGAACACGGACTACATAATATAAGACATGCAATAACTTCTCTTATCTTTGACCCAAAACTACTCCTATTACAAAATCACTTGCATCACACATTAAGTCAAAAGGTGAAGTCTAATTTGGTGGAGCAATAATGGGTACATAGACAAACTTAGCTTTAAAAGTTTCAAGAGCATGCAAGAATTCATGATCAAAGATAAAAGAAACATCAGCAACCAAGAGATTGCTCAAAGGTTTAGTAATTTTCGAAAAGTCCTTTATAAACCTCCTAGAAAATCCAGCATGAGCAAGAAAATTCTTTATTGCCTTCACATTCACAGGAGGTGGTAATTTCTCAATTACCTCCACCTTGGCTTTGTCAACTTCTATGCCTTTACTTGAGATGCGGTGCCTAAGAACAATACCTTTATTTACCATAAAATGACATTTCTCCCAGTTTAAAACAAGGTTTGTTTCTTGATACCTTCTTAAAACTAAAGCTAGATGTTACAAGAAAGCTTCAAAAGAATCACCAAAAACAGAAAAAATCATCCATAAATACCTCAATGAATTTTTCAATCATGTAAAAAAATCGAAAGCATGCACCTTTGAAAAGTGGTAGGAGCATTACAAACTCTGAAAGGCATGCGACGGTAGGCAAAGATTGGGAGACAGAAGCTTTAGCTCAAGCCTAGAGAAGTGCTATAATTACTGGATATGTGTTGTTGTCACCAAGGAAAGCATATTTAAGCTTGGGAGGAAGAGGCTTTAGCTCAAGCTTGGGTGCCTCCTCCTTTTTTGCTGGAACATGTGTGGCTTCAAATTCCTTAGGTATTGGGCACTTCCTATTTTTGGCCAAAGTCTTCTTCTTCAACGGGTTCAAAAGAGTTGTTGAGCTCTTCCTCTTCTAGAGTCTCTTGTACTAAGGGGTCGATTAGATCAATCTTCATACACCTTTCAGAATCATTAGAATGTTGCATGGCCTTCAATACATTGAATACAATATGCTCATCATGCACTCTCAATGTCAACTCACCTTTTTGTACATCAATTTAATCTCTTCTAGTGGCAAGGAAAGGTCTTCCCAAGATAATAGAGACATTGATATCTTCCTCCATGTCAAGAATTATAAAATTAGCAGGAAGTATGAAATAGAACGATCTGCAAGTTCTTAACTTCTCCATGTGGGAACTTAATAGAACGATCTGCAAGTTGAAGAGAGATCCTTATGGGCATCACTTCATCAATTTACATCTTCTTCATTGAGGATAGTAGCATGAGATTAATGCTAGTTCCCAAGTTACAAAGAAATCTTTCAATGGTAATCTCACCAATGGTGTAAGGAATCAAGAAACTCTCAGGATCCTTCAATTTTTGGGATAAATTCTTTAGTATGATTGCACTACACTCTTTAGTGAGGACCAATGTTTCATCCTCCCTCCAATTCCTCTTCTTTGATAGCAACTCCTTCATAAACTTTGCATAGTGAGGCATTTGCTCCAAGGCTTTAGCAAAAGGAATATTAACTTGTAGCTTTGTGAAAACCTCTAAGAACTTAGAGAATTTCTTGTCCTTGGTTTCTTTTTGTAACCTTTGAGGATATGAAATTTTAGCCTTGTATTCTACCACTTTAACCTTCTCCACTGGTTGCTCTTTTGAAACTTGAATTGGTTGTGCAGAGGAGTTTATAGGGATGTGTTCCAGTTGAGGAATGACCTCCTCCATGCTTCTTCATCTTGCTTGTCATTGCTTATGGTTTCTTTACCCACCACTTTTTCACTCCTCAATTGATAACCTTGCATTCTTCCTTTGATTTTAGAATTTTGTCACTGGAAAAAGTATTTATGGGTTTCTCAACAATTTGTTTGGCCAGTTGACCCATTTAAACTTCTAAATTTCGGATGAAGGCTTTGGTTTCATGCATAAAATTTGTGGTGGATTAGACAAAAATGGTGGTGTGCTGGGAGAATTTCTAAGGCAATTTCAAGAAAGGAAGGCTGTTGAGGAATTTAGACTGGTTGTGATGATTGTGATGGTTGTGATGGTTGATAGGGAGTGTGAAAATTGTTTTGATGAAGGTTGTTATTGAAGTTGTTTTGTCTCTGACCTTGATTATTCCATCCAAAGTTGGGGTGATTTTTCCATCCAGGGTTGTAGGTCTTAGAGAATAGATCCTTAGAAGGTGTGGGCTAGAGGAGTTTCTCATGTAATTCACTTGCTCAATAGAGGATTGTCCAAGCTCACAACTTTTATCTTGAGGGACTCTTCCACCTATGTCATAGGAGATACCTTGTGTACTTACTATTGAGACTTGCATATTTCCTAGTTGCTAAGTGATTTTTCTGATTCATTGGGACATAGCCTTTTTTGTGCTAGAATAATATCCAGCGTGTCTAACTCCATCACTTCTTTTCTCATTGTTCTTTCGGAGGAATATAAGTATTAATTGTTGGCCACCATCTCAATTAATTCTAAGGCTTCATCAGTGGTCTTCTTCATGTATAGAGATTCTCTAACGAAGTTGTCCAATGAATTCCTTGAAGTAGGAGTAACTGAAGTGAGCTAATTGTTGGTTCAAAATTTTACTAGTTTAAAAAACTCAATTACGTCCCAAGTATAGTCTAAACCGGCAACTAACTCACAATCAAAGTTTAGAAGGTTGTCACAAAATCAATTCATTAATCGGGAGTTGAATCCTGGGTTGTTCTCCCTTGGACTTGCAATTGAGTGCACATAAAAGGTTATGGAATTTTGGGATTTTGAATATGAATACAGAAAAGGTAAGAAAACTAGAAATTTAAAAGGCAAACCAACAATAAAATTGCAATAAGTAAAAAGCAATAAGCAAGTAAACAACTTTCTAGTAAGCATGTAATTGAAATGGCAACAATTAAGAGGTAACTATACTAGAAAGCAATAAAATTAAACTGAAAGACTAAGAGAATAAAGTCAATAAAAGAGGTGATAATCAAATTCTTAAAAGGCCTTGGCTAGGGTTTAGCATTTAAGCTTCTTATTCTTGTTATCAACCACAAACATGGCAATCATTAAGAGTTATTTCCACTTTGTTATTCATCTAACATCGAGAAAATATAAAATAGGCATAATTGATCTCAATCCACAAATCCTAATCAACTTACCAATCAAATTTAGTAAAAGATTAGCGTTAGTGGAAACCAAATCAACTACCAACCCTAAATTACCATTCACTATTGGACATTGATAACTCAAGGATTTATAATTACTCAACCCCAAGCCAAGAATTAAAAAAAAATCTACTCCATAGCTAAAGTAAATAATTCATCGAACACTTGGTGAGTAATAAGAGAACACATCATGGAATTGTGAAAATTAACCAAAATTAAATCTAATTACTACCAAACATTAATGATGAGCGGATAGTTTATACGCTTTTTGGCATTATTTTTAGGTAGTTTTTAGTAGGATCTAGCTACTTTTAGGGATGTTTTCATTAGTTTTATGTAAAATTCACATTTTTGGACTTTACTATGAGTTTGTTTATTTTTCTGTGATTTCAGGTATTTTCTCGCTGAAATTGAGGGACCTGAGCAAAACTATGATAAGAAGGCTGACAAAGGACTGCTGATGCTGTTGGATTCTGACCTCACTGCACTCGAAATGGATTTTCTGGAGCTACAGAAATTCAAATGGATCGCGCTTTTAACAGCGTTGGAAAGTAGACATCCAGAGCTTTCTAGCAATATATAATAGTTCATACGTTATTCGAGATTTGACGATGTAAACTGGTGCTCAACGCCAGTTCCATACTGCATTCTGGAGTCAAACGCCAGAAACACGTCACGAACCAGAGTTGAACGCCAAAAACAAGTTACAACTTGGCGTTCAACTCCAAGATAAGCCTCAGATCGTGTAAGGATCAAGCTCAGCCCAAGCACACACCAAGTGGGCCCCGGAAGTGGATTTCTGCATCAATTACTTACTTCTGTAAACCCTAGTAGCTAGTCTAGTATAAATAGGACTTTTTACTATTGTATTAGATATCTTTGGTCTCAGTTTTATTTTATTATTCATCTTAGGAGACTATTGATCACGTTTTGGGGGCTGGCCATTTGGTCATGCCTGAACCTTCATCACTTATGTATTTTCAACGGTGGAGTTTCTACACACCATAGATTAAGGGTGTGGAGCTCTGCTGTACCTCAAGTTTCAAAGCAATTACTACTATTTTCTATTCAATTTGACTTATTCCTATTCTAAGATATTCGTTGCACTTCAACATGATGAATGTGATGATCCGTGACACTCATCATCATTCTCACCTATGAACGCGTGACTGACAACCACTTCCATTCTACCTTAGACTGGGCGCATATCTCTTGGATTCCTTAATCAGAATCTTCGTGGTATAAGCTAGAATTAATGGCGGCATTCATGGGAATCCGGAAAGTCTAACCTTGTCTATGGTATTCCGAGTAGGATTCCATAATTGAATGACTGTGACGAGTTTTAAACTTGCGATTGCTGGGCGTGATGACAAACGCAAAAGAATCAAGGGATTCTATTCCAACATGATCTCGAACCGACAGATAATTAGCCATGCTGTGACAGAGCATTTGGACCATTTTCACTGAGAGGATGGGATGTAGCCATTGACAACGGTGATGCCCTACATACAGCTTGCCATGGAAAGGAGTAAGAAGGATTGAAGGAAAGCAGTAGGAAAGCAGAGATTCAGAAGGCACAAACATCTCCATGCGCTTGTCTGAAATTCCCACCATTAATTTACATAAGTATCTCTATCCTATTTTATTCCTTCGCGTATACTATAATTTCTTAACACAATTGAATCCGCCTGACTGGGATTTACAAGATGACCATAGCTTGCTTCATACCAACAATCTCTATGGGATCGACCCTTACTCACGTAAGGTTTATTACTTAGACGACCCAGTACACTTGCTGGTTAGTTGAGCGAAGTTGTGAAGTTATGTTTAGACCATGGTATTGAGCACCAAGCTTTTGGAGCCATTACTGGGGCAATCAATTTCGAACAACAATTTAAGTATGAATCACAATTTCGTCCACCAAGTTTTTGGCGCCGTTGCCGGGGATTGTTCGAGTATGGACAATTGACGGTTCGTCTTGTTGCTCAGATTAGGTAATTTTCTTTTTATTTTTCTTTTTAAATAGTTTTCAAAAATATTTTTCAAAATTTCCCCTTTATTTTCGAAAAATTATTCTAAATTTTTAAGAATGAATTCTAGTGTTTCATGAAGCATGTTGAAGCTTGGCTGGCTGTAAAGCCATGTCTAACTCAATTGGATTGAGGCTTCCTCTTCACATGCTTGATTTATGTATCCTAGAGCTGGCTGGCTATTAAGCCATGCCCAACCCTTGGATTGGAGCTTTAGGCTAACATTGAAAGATTCCTGGAATTCTTATTAAAAATTTTGAATTTCTTATTTTCTTTTTCCTATATATTTTTCGAAAATAATAAAAGAAAATACAAAAAAATCATAAAATCATAAAAACCAAAAATATTTTGTGTTTCTTGTTTGAGTCTTGGGTCATGTTTTAAGTTTGGTGTCAATTGCATGCTTTAAAAATATTTCTTGCATTTTTCAAAAATTCATGCATTCATAGTGTTATTCATGATCTTCAAGTTGTTCTTGGTAAGTCTTCTTGTTTGATCTTAATGTTTTCTTGCTTTGTGTCTTTTATTGTTTTTCATGTGCATCTTTGCATTCATATTGTCTAAGCATTAAAGATTTCTAAGTTTGGTGTCTTGCATGTTTTCTTTGCATAAAAAATTTTCAAAAATATGTTCTTGATGTTCATCATGATCTTCAAAGTGTTCTTGGTGTTCATCTTGACATTCAAAGTGTTCTTGCATGCATTATGTGTTTTGTTTCATAATTTTCATGTTGTGAGTCATTTTTTATGTTTTTCTCTCTCATAATTAAAAATTCAAAAATAAAAAATATCTTTTCCTTTTTTCTCTCAAAATTTCGAAAATTTGAGTTCACTTAGTCAAAAATTTTTAAAGTTAGTTGTTTCTTGTAAGTCAAGTCAAATTTTCAAATTTTAAAAATCTTATCTTTTCAAAAATTTTTCAAAAATCAAATCTTTTTCATTTTTTATTAATTTTCGAAATTTATTTTTTTAAATTATTTTTCAAAAATCTTTTTCTTAATTTTATCTTTATTTTCGAAAATTATACTAACAATTAATATGATTGATTCAAAAATTTGAAGTTTGTTACTTTCTTGTTAAGAAAGGTTCAATCTTTAAATTCTAGAATCATATCTTTTAGTTTCTTGTTAGTCAAGTAATTAATTTTAATTTTAAAAATTAAATCTTTTTCAACCATATCTTTTTAATCATATCTTTTATATCATATCTTTTTCAAAATTTTATCTTTTTCAAAAATTTGATCTCAAAATATCTTATCTAACTTCTTATCTTGTTATCTTTTCAAATTTGATTTTAATATCTTTTTCAACTAACTAATTAACTTTTTGTTTGTTTCTTATCTTTTTCAAAACCACCTAACTACTTTTCCCTCTCTAATTTTTGAAAATATCTCATCCCTTTTTCAAAATTCTTTTTAAAATTAACTAATTGTTTTAAATTTTAATTTTAATTCTATTTCACCTTTAATTTTCGAAAATCATTAACTGCTTTTCAAAATTAATTTTCAAATTCTCTCTCTCTCATCTTCCTCTATTTATTTATTTATTCACTAACACTTCTCTTCATCTTAAATCACTACCTCTATCCTTACATTGTGTTTGGATTCTCCATTCTTCTTATTCCCTTTCTTCTTCTACTAATAATAAGGAACCTCTTTACTGTGACATAGAGGATTCCTCCTCCTTTTTCTGTTTTCTTCTTTCTCATATGATCAGGAACAAGGAGAAAGGCATTCTTGTTGAAGCTGATCCAGAACCTGAAAGGACTCTGAAGAGGAAACTAAGAGAAGCTAAATTACAACAATCCAGAGACAACCTTACTGAAATTTTCGAACAAGAGAAGGAGATGGCAGCCGAACCTAACAACAATAATGCAAGGAGGATGCTTGGTGATTACACTACACCTACTTCCAAGTTTGATAGAAGAAGCATCTCAATCCCTACCATTGGGCAAACAATTTTGAGCTGAAACCTCAACTAGTTGCTCTAATGCAACAAAACTGCAGGTTTTATGGACTTCCATCAGAAGATCCCTATCAGTTCTTAACTGAGTTCTTTCAGATCTGTGAGACTGTAAAGACGAATGGAGTAGATCCTGAAGTCTACAGGCTCATGCTTTTCCCTTTTGCTGTAAGAGACAGAGCTAGAGCATGGTTGGACTCTCAACTTAAAGATAGCCTGGACTCCTGGGATAAGCTGGTCACGGCCTTCTTGGCTAAGTTCTTTCCTCCTCAAAAGTTGAGCAAGCTTAGAGTGGATGTTCAGACCTTCAAACAAAAAGATGGTGAATTCCTCTATGAAGCTTGGAAAAGATAAAAGCAGATGACCAAAAGATGTCCTTCTGACATGTTTTCAGAATGGACCATGATAGATATATTCTATTATGGTCTATCTGAGTTCTCTAAGATGTCATTGGACCATTCTACAGGTGGATCCATTCACCTAAAGAAAACGCCTGCAGAAGCTCAAGAACTTATTGACATGGTTGCAAATAACCAATTCATGTACACTTCTGAGAGGAATTTCGTAAATAATGGGACGCCTCAAAGGAAGGGAGTTCTTGAAATTGATGCTCTGAATGCCATTTTGGCTCAGAACAAAATGTTGACTCAGCAAGTCAACATGATTTCTCAAAGTCTGAATGGATGGCAAAATGCATCCAATAGTTCTAAAGAGGCATCTTCTGAAGAAGAAGCTTATGATTCTGAGAACCCTGCAATAGTAGAGGTAAATTATATGGGTGAACCTTATGGAAACACCTATAATTCATCATGGAGAAATCATCCAAATTTCTCATGGAAGGATCAACAAAAGCCTCAACAAGGCTTTAATAATGGTAGAAGAAATAGGCTCAGCAATATCAAGCCTTATCCATCATCTTCTCAGCAACAGACAGAGAATTATGAACAGAGTACCTCTAACTTAGCAAATTTAGTCTCTGATCTGTCTAAGGCCACTTTAAGTTTCATGAGTGAAACAAGGTCCTCCATCAGAAATCTAGAGGCACAAGTGGGCCAGGTGAGTAAGAAAATCACTGAAACTCCTCCTAGTACTCTCCCAAGCAATACTGAAGAGTATCCAAAAAGAGAGTGTAAGGCTATTAATATAATCAACATGGCCGAACCTAGAGAGGAAGGAGAGGACGTGAATCCCAATGAGGAATACCTCATGGGATGTCTCTTAAGCAAGAAGGAGTTCCCTATTGAGGACCCAAGGGAATCTGAGGCTCATATAGAGACCATAGAGATCCCATTAAACCTCCTTCTACCATTCATGAGCTATGAAGACTATTCTTCCTCTGGAGAGGATGAAGATGTAACTGGAGAGCAAGTTGCTCAATATCTAGGAGCTATCATGAAGCTGAATGCCAAGTTATTTGGTAATGAGACTTGGGAAGGTGAACCTCCCTTGCTCATCAGTGAACTAGATACATGGGTTCAGCAAACCTTACCTCAAAAGAGACAAGATCCTGGCAAATTCATAATACCATGTACCATAGGCACCATGACCTTTGAGAAAGCTCTGTGTAACCTAGGGTCAGGCATAAATCTTATGCCACTCTCTGTAATGGAGAAGTTGGGGATCGTTGAGGTACAGGCTGCCTTATTCTCATTATAAATGGTAGACAAGTTAGTAAGACAAGCTTATGGATTGGTAGAGGACGTGTTGGTAAAGGTTGAAGGCCTTTACATCCCTGCTGATTTCATAATCTTAGACACTAGGAAGGAGGAGGATGAATGCATCATCCTTGGAAGACCTTTCCTAGCCACAGCAGGAGCTGTGATAGATGTTAACAGAGGAGATTTAGTCCTTCAATTGAATGGGGACTACCTTGTATTTAAGGCTCAAGGATTTTCTTCTTTAACAATGGAGAGGAAGCATGAAAAGCTTTTCTCAGTACAGAGTCAAATAGAGCTCCCACAGTCAAACTCTAAGTTTGGTGTTGGGAGGCCACAACCAAACTCTAAGTTTGGTGATGAATCCCCACAACCAAACTCTAAGTTTGGTGTTGGGAGTCTACAACATTGACCTGATCACCTGTGTGGCTCCATGAGAGCCCACTGTCAAGCTATTGACATTAAAGAAGCACTTATTGGGAGGTAACCCAATTTTTATTTATATAATTTTATTTTTCTTTTTATGGTTCTTTTATGTTTTATTAGGTTCATGATCATGTGGAGTCACGAAAAAAAAATACTAAAATTAAAAACAGAATCAAAAACAGCAGAAGAAAAATCACACCCTGGAAGAAGGACTTACTGGCATTTAAACGCCACTAAGGAGCATTTGGCTGGCGTTCAACGCCAGAACAGAGCATGGATCTGGCGTTGAACGCCAGAAACATGCAGCAATCTGGCGTTTAAACGCCAGGATTGCACACTAAGGAAAGCTAGCGTTCAACGCCAAAAACATGCTGCAGATGGGCGTTGAACGCCCAGAACAAGCTTAGAGCTGGCATTTAATGCCAGAAACAAGCACCAATCTGGCGTTAACCGCCAGGATTGCATGCAGAGGGCATTTTACACGCCTCATTGGTGCAGGGATGTAAATCCTTGACATCTTAGGATCTGTGGACCCCACAGAATCCCCACCTATCTCAACTCACCTTCTCTCTTCTTCACCAATCACCTCCATCCATCTCTTCCCCACCCAATCCCACCCATATGGCCGAAACATACACATCTCTCCCTCTCCTCCAAATCTTCTTCTCCTTCCATTCTTTCTTCTTTGCTCGAGGGCGAGCAACATTCTAAGTTTGGTGTGGTAAAAGCATAGCTTTTTTGTTTTTCCATAACCATTGATGGCACCTAAGGCCAGAGAAACCTCAAAAAAAAGAGAAAAGGAAAGACAAAAAACTTTTTCCACCTCCGAGTAATAGGAGATGGAGAGATTCATCTCAAGGGTCCATAGCTTAGTAGAAGAGCATTTGACTGCATATCAAGAGAGCATGAGGAATTTCCTCATCAAGAAATCTCTGAGATACCTCAGGGGATACAGTTTCCTCCACACAACTATTGAGAGCAACTAAGGATAAGAACACCAAAATCACTAGGGATCAAGCAACAGAGGCAAGGAAGAGACATAAAGGAGCTCAAAAAGCACCATTAGTCCTTCAAAAAGGCGCCATCCTCACTAAGGTGGACTCATTCCTTAACTTCCTTGTTCTTATCTCTATTTTTCGATTTTTATGCTATATGTGTGTTTATGTTTTGTGTCTTTATTACATGATCATTAGTATTTAGTAACTATGTCTTAAAGCTATGAATAATTCCATGAATCCTTCACCTTTCTTAAATGAAAAATGTTTCTAAATCAAAAGAACAAGAAGTACATAAGTTTCGAATTTATCCTTGAATTTGGTTTAATTATATTGATGTGGTGACAATACTTTTTGTTTTCTGAATGAATGCTTGAACAGTGCATATTTTTAATCTTGTTGTTTATGAATGTTAAAATTGTTGGCTCTTGAAAGAATGATGAACAAAGAGAAATGCTATTGATAATCTGAAAAATCATCAAATTGATTCTTGAAGCAAGAAAAAGCAGTGAATAGCAAAAGCTTGCGAAAAAAAAAAAGAAAAAGCAACCAGAAAAAGCCAATAGCCCTTAAAACCAAAAAGAAAGGGTAAAAAGGATCCAAGGCTTTGAGCATCAATGGATAGGAGGGTCCAAGGAAATAAAATCTAGGCCTAAGCGGCTAAATCAAGCTGTCCCTAACCATGTGCTTGTGGCATGCAGGTCCAAGTGAAAAGCTTGAGATTGAGTGGTTAAAGTCGTGATCCAAAGAAAAAAGAGTGTGCTTAAGAGCTCTAGACACCTCTAACTGGGGACTTTAGCAAAGCTGAGTCACAATCTGAAAAGATTCACCCAGTTATGTGTCTGTGGCATTTATGTATTCAGTGATAATACTGGAAAACAAAATGCTTAGGGCCACGGCCAAGACTCATAAAAGTAGCTGTGTTCAAGAATCAACAAACTTAACTAGGAGAATCAATAACACTATCTGAAATTCTAAGTTCCTATAGAAGCCAATCATTCTAAACTTCAAAGGAAAAAGTGAGATGCCAAAACTGTTCAGAAGCAAAAAGCTACAATTAGAATTAATATTCATTGATATTTTGGGATTTATAGTATATTCTCTTCTTTTTATCCAAATTAATCTTCAATTGCTTGGGGACAAGCAACAATTTAAGTTTGGTGTTGTGATGAGCGGATAATTTATACGCTTTTTGGCATTGTTTTTAGGTAGTTTTTAGTAGGATCTAGCTACTTTTAGGGATGTTTTCATTAGTTTTTATGTAAAATTCACATTTCTGGACTTTACTATGACTTTGTGTATTTTTCTGTGATTTCAGGTATTTTCTAGCTGAAATTGAGGGACCTGAGCAAAACTCTGATAAGAAGGCTGACAAAGGACTGCTGATGCTGTTGGATTCTGACCTCCTTGCACTCGAAATATATTTTCTAGAGCTACAGAACTCCAAATGGGGCTCTCTCAACGGCGTTGAAAAGTAGACATCCAGAGCTTTCCATCAATATATAATAGTCCATACTGTATTTGAGATTTGACGACGTAAACTGGCGCTCAACGCCAGTTCCATGCTGCATTCTGGAGTCAAACGCCAGAAACATGTCACGAACTAGAGTTGAACGCCAAAAACACGTTACAACTTGGCGTTCAACTCCAAGATAAGCGTCAGCTTGTGTAAAGATCAAGCTCAGCCCAAGCACACACCAAGTGGGCCCCGGAAGTAAATTTCTGCATCAATTACTTACTTCTATAAACCCTAGTAGCTAGTGTAGTATAAATAGGACTTTTTACTATTGTATTAGATATCTTTGGTCTCAGTTTTATTTTATTATTCATCTTAGGAGACTATTGATCACGTTTTGGGGGCTGGCCATTCGGCCATGCCTGAACCTTCATCACTTATGTATTTTCAACGGTGGAGTTTCTACACACCATAGATTAAGGGTGTGGAGCTCTGCTGTACCTCAAGTTTCAAAGCAATTACTACTATTTTCTATTCAATTCGACTTATTCATATTCTAAATTATTCATTGCACTTCAACATGATGAATGTGATGATCCGTGATACTCATCATCATTCTCACCTCTGAACGCGTGACTGACAACCACTTCCGTTTTACCTTAGACTGGGCGCATATCTCTTGGATTCCTTAATCATAATCTTTGTGGTATAAGCTAGAATTGATGACGGCATTCATGGGAATCCGGAAAGTCTAACCTTGTCTGTGGTATTCCGGAATTGAATGACTGTGACGAGCTTCAAACTCACGATTGCTGGGCGTGATGACAAATGCAAAAGAATCAAGGGATTCTATTCCAACATGATCGAGAACCGATAGATGATTAGCCGTGCTGTGAAAGAGCATTTGGACCATTTTCATTGAGAGGATGGGATGTAGCCATTGACAACAGTGATGTCCTACATACAGCTTGCCATGGAAATGAGTAAGAAGGATTGAAGAGAAGCAGTAGGAAAGCAAAGATTCAGAAGGCACAAACATCTCCATGCGCTTGTCTGAAATTCCCACCATTAATTTACATAAGTATCTCTATCCTATTTTATTCCTTCGCGTATACTATAATTTCTTAACACAGTTGAATCCGCCTGACTGGGATTTACAAGATGACCATAGCTTGCTTCATACCAACAATCTCTATGGGATCGACCCTTACTCACGTAAGGTTTATTACTTGGACGACCCAGTACACTTGCTGGTTAGTTGAGCGAAGTTGTGAAGTTATGTTTAGACCATGGTATTGAGCACCAAGCTTTTGGAGCCATTACTGGGGCAATCAATTTCGAACAACAATTTAAGTATGAATCACAATTTCGTCCACCAATTAACAATAGCAACTCAATCAACACATATAAAAAATTTAAAAACATCAATGCATTAATAGAAATTCAAAATTAACAAGATTCATGAACTAAGAAAAATAACAAAGTGACTCAAGGAAAATTCTAAGGAAGCTTAAAGTAAGAAAGTAATAAAATTTCTCTGACTAGAACTATCAAAACTATAGCTAAGAAAGTTTGGAATTCAAAATTAAGAACAAAATTGATAAGAACCCTAGAAAAACCTAGAGAGAACCTAGAATTTCTCTGATTAGAACTATCAAAAACTATGTAAAACCATATGTAATGATGGAGTGTGTGTCTTCCCCTATGCTCCTAGGCCTCTAATACTTCAGGATGGTGCTGGATTAAACCCATAATTACCCCCAAAATAATGGTCATGTACTTCTATGAATGAGGCATTCGCTGCATATCATGCGTATGCATGGGTCCTATGTACGCATGGCAGCCAAATCTTTAATTCTTTGATTTTTCATTATTTCTTCAATTTTACATGCTTTTGCTCCATCTTCCAATCCATTCTTGCCCCTGTTAAACCTGAGATGACTCAACAAATACATCACGACATGAATGGAATGAAATTAAATTAAAATTGATAGTTTATTGGTCCAAAAAGCATGTTTTCAATATTAAGCACAATTTAGGAGAAAATCATAATAGCATGCATTATTGGTGAATAAATGCAAGATAAGTGGATAAACTCCATATTTTCTATCCAAAAATTATCCTAAATAGGAGTTTATTAGTAATCCCATCATAGAAGATCTGGAGTTGCACCCAGTTAGAAAACATATCCGGGGCACTTTCTCAGTATTTTCTTGTACCTCTCCCAAGATAAAGAGATTTTCCATTTTGCTGTCTAAATGTCTGGATGTCCGTTCTCAGCTTTGTCAACCTTTGAGGTGAAAAAAAGTTGGTTAAGAACTTGCTGACCAAATAATCCCACATTGCTATGCTCTCCTTTCGCTGAGTTTTAACCTAGTGCTTCGCTCGATCCCTTATAGAGAATGGGAACAACAACAATCGGTAAACCTCAGCAGGGAGTCCATTAGTTTTGACTGTCACATATTTGGAGAAAGTTGGAGATGTACTGGTTATGATCTTCTTGAGGACTCCCACCAAATTGGCAATTTTGTTATACCAAGGTGATGAATTGGGGCTTTAGCTTAAAGTTGTTGGCATTCACATTAGGTGTTACAATGCTACTTCCACAATTTTCAAAATTAGGGTTAGTGAAAGACCCAAAATTCCTTTTAGCTTGCTGGACATGAATGACATTAGGGCTATCATTGTTATTGTTTGCCATGTTGCTCTCTAGTTCTTTTTTAATTTCTCTTACAACCTTCTTATTTCTAGCTTGCTTTCTCTACCTCTAGAGGATTAGCTCAATTTCAAGATCGTATAAAAGAAGCTCTCCTTTTTTATTGTCCTACATAAACACAAGAACACCAAGAAAAAGTGGAATTCCCAACTTGAAAGTGAGGAGAATTCCCAGTGAGGTAACTAACAAAAATAAAAAAGGGTCTAATCTAGGTAATCAATTAACTAGTTTGTTTGTTAATCTCTATTAATCCCTAGCAACGGTGCTAAAAACTTTATGCGAATTTTTACAACCTATTATCGGCAACTGCAGCAAGTCATATCAAGTAATACCACGGGAGTGGGTTATCAATACCCTGGGAAGTAGCCCCTTGGGTGTGTGGCACACCCACTCCTTGGTGTATTGGACACTAACTTTGCCTAGTTCTTGGGAGCAACCATCTTGGGCGTATGGCATGCCTACTCCTTGGCATGTTGCACGCCATCTTTGCCAAGTCCCTGGGAGCCTCCTTCTTAGGCATATGGCACGCCCACTTCTTGGCATGTTGCACGCCAAGTTTTAACATTGGATAAGGTTTCGAAGGCATGTAGAAATGGCACGCCCTTGTTGATTGGCGTGTGGCACGCCACAAAAATTGTTAATCCTATGGATGTATCACTCTATCATTGTTTATCCGCAAAAGCTACCGACAAGCGCACCGGATCGCTTCAAGTAATACCATGGTGCATGGGTTATCGTTCCCATGAGGATCAATAGATTAAAAAAACAATGATAATTGATTATTCTAGTTAGACAATTTATAATTGGATGATGATTAATCTTGAAATATAAACATAAAACTAAATGACTTGACAATAAAGTAAATGAACTAAATGTAAATGATTGAAAAATGGAAATAAAATAACAATAAAGCTAATAAAGAAATTAAGAATATAAGCAGTGAATAAATCTAAATTGTAGAACTAAATAATGAATTAACGAAAAGAAATAATGATAAGAAGATAAGATGATATATAACGTTGCCGATTGGAGATGTTAAAACCCTTGGATCAATAAATTTCACCTCTATCTCAATTATGCAATTATTGATCTCAGGCAAATCATAGGTAATTGAATCCCAATTACTTGGTGATTCAATTTCTCTTAACCTAATCAATTACCAATTCATTGATCAGTTGCTCATGAGAAGAGATGAAGCGCATTCTCTAATTTGGAGCCACACAACTTTATGGATCTAGATATTGGTTGATTGAATGTCACATATCAAATCCAAATCTAGAATCATAAGAATTGAGGGAGAGAATCTTTAAGCTCAATTCCTATGGTCCATTTTTCTAAGCAATCATGGAATTCAAGTAAGATTCAAACTATTTTCCAATAGATTTGAATCCTTGAAAGGAAAAACGAAATTTTTTTTCAAAGAAATAATAATGCAATAATAATAAAAAATAGAGATGAAAAAACAATTAATCCATTAGAAATAACAGAGCTTTTCTCTTCCACAATGGAGAATTAGAGCCTCATAAGTGAGACCACAAGCAAAGATACAAAGAAAATGGTAAATAGGTATAAAATTAAGAGAGAGAGAAATTGAGAGTGGTGTGTGGAGTGTCCCCCCTCTAGTTGTGTGTTCTTGTGCTCTCTCAACCTCTATTTATAACCTATACTAAATTACAAATTCAAATGTAAATTCAAAATACATCAAATCCAAATGTCCTAACTAACTATCTGTAGATGATTCTTTCTTGCTAATGGGTCCTTTATGGCCTTGATTGATTGTCACTTGTCGGCTTTGCTTACATGAAGTTGGACTGGACTTGAATGAAGGTTTTAGACCAAATTTTGGAAGCACTAGGGGGTGGCATGTTTAGAGAAGCACTCTTCCTTGACGTGGCATGTTACACGCCACTTTTTGAGGAAAATTTTAGCTCCCAAGGGCCAAATTGTTTGTGGCGTGTGTGGGTGTACACGCCTTGCTTATTGTGGTGTATTTAGTACCACATTTGGAGCAAAAAATAAGCTCCCAGGGACTTGTATCATGCATGGTGTGTTTGGCAACACCCTTTTCACCTGTTATGGCATGTTTAACGCCACATTTGGTGCAAAAAATGAAGCTCCCAGTTGTAAAACCCAGTCAAATTGTAAATTAATTAAGAAATAAATTAAATATAGGAAAAATGGTTAGAAAACATAACAATCATAATTTGACTATTTTGATATGATATTTGGATGCAGTGGATTTTTCTGAGTCAGAAAACATAATTTTTTGTGCAAAAATACAAACCAAAAATTTGACCGGCAACACTGGCTGAAATCTATCCGGTACTACAGTTGAAAAAATTAATTTTTAGTAAGAAAGGTTAAAAAGTTACAATTTGTAATTGAGATGGTAAAAATAATTAAAACACAAATTAAAACATTCATCTTAAAGAGTTTGGCCCAACAGTGGGCTAAACGGGCCATATATGCGAACCGAGCCCAAGTTGGATCCAAGCCCAACATATGTAAATCCTAACTTAAAGCCATTCGGTCACCACAACCCTCATTTATTGTGTTGGTGCTGAAATGACAAGAGAGAAGTGAGAAGAGAAAACCCTAAGTTCCTAAATACTTCAATCCACCATAACTTTCTCTACGTAGTTCCAATCGACGAGCCGTTTGCGGCTACGTGTCGCTCTTGACGAGCTCTTCAAGTTTATCTAGATATTGTGATAAAAAATTTTGAAACTCATGTCTAGTTTTCATTTCCCTCTCAATTTCAAATTTTGGCTTTGGGTTTTGAGAAATTGTTGTTTTGGTTATTTAGGGGGCTCTAGTATGAACCATTAGTGAATTTCATCAATTAATTTTGTGGATTAAGGTAAGAAATTCTCAAACTCTTGTGATTCATGAATTTTATATACCCTAAGTTGAAGTATGTATGAAATTGTGTGTATTAGATTGTTGGGTACACTTTGGAACTTGGATATTGCTTGTAGAAATGTTGAGTTGAGCTTAGAGCTGAGACTTGGTGAAACTCCACAAGTTAAGAGCTTGATTTTAACTTTTAAGAGGTACGATTTTAGTTTCATTTAAGTACTGTATAATGTAATATGAAATCGTAGGCTAGATGCCCCTAGGATTAGATTTGGATTGTGTAATTGGTTGGTATTGATATGTATAGTTGTGAAAATTATGTGAATTTACATGTTTGGTGTGTTGAGAAATTTGATGAATTGGATAATGATTATTAGTTTGTGGAATATGTATTGAAATTGTGAATTTAGGCCAAAGGCTGGAGAAAAGGTAAGGACGGTAAGTGATGATTGAATTGCATGATAATGTATGAGATTGGATGAAGAATTGGTATGGAATGTGTGAGAATTTAAATGATTGATGGAATAATAGAAAATGAGGTTTTTGAAATATTGAATGGATGCATTTGAGTTGGAATGTGTAGATGGAGTAGGTTTGGATTTGGTTGACTGTGAATATATGGATTGAGTTGGTTTGGGTTTATTTTGTTGGTTGAAAATGATTGAGGCTTGTGAATTTTTGGAAAATTGGTAAATATGTGTTTTTGATAAAAATATATTTTTGGCCAAATTTTGGTGGGTCATAACTCGGCCCTCGGAGATTAAAAACTTTTAAAATTAGATTTTTATGAAAATTCATCTATCAATCTTTCGAATGGTTCAAGAATGATTGAAAAATGAATTTTGTACCAAAAGACATGAAGGTTTGAAAATTGGGTTTGAAAACTAATTTTTACCCTTAGCAGCATTTTGACAATTCTGCAACACTTGCGTACGCGGAGGTGCTACGCGATGCGGACACTGGGAGTTGTCGAGTGGTCCCGCGTAGGAGGCATGCATACGTGACAGTGTCAAAATTTCACATTCGTGTACGTGGACGTAGTACGTAACGCGAGGAAAAGCTCCTGTCTTCAACACTCGCGTACGCGAATAAGGCTCACATATGTGACACCCAAATTTTCAGCCATGCGTACGTGAGCCACATGCATGCGTACGCACAAACCCTAGAATTCGAAAAAGTGTGTTTTTATGTCTTTTAACCATTCTTTTGGCCTTCTAAACCTTTATAAACTTCGATACAAGTCTAGAGCCAGCGGAATTGAGGATGAAAGAGTTAGAGATAAAGCCAAATGAATTGAGTTAGTAAAATTGAGAGAAATGAACAAGATGTTAAGTGAGAATGATGATGATTATGAGATTAATAATGGGAATGACGATGATTATGAGAATGATAATGAGAGTGATGATGATTATGAGGTTAATAATGAGAATGATGATGATTATGAGATGGATGATGAGAATGATAATGATTATGAGATTGTTATTTGAGCTTGATTATGATTTTAATACACCTCCCTGGGTAGATGTAGTGGCATTAATCTACTTGCTCTGGGTTTGGTTTGAGTTTCTTGGGATAGATGTAGTGGTTAGCCCCCACTTGCTTCCAGTCGAGAATGATTTGAGATTTGAGAAATTATCTGAGTTTTGAATTTCTTGGGTAGATGCTGTGGGTCGGCTCCACTTGCTCCAGGTTGAATTATGGGATTCTGTTGATCCTGCATCGTAAGTGTGGCTGGACACTTATACCTTTCCGGATGAGCTCTCGCCCATGGATATATATATATTGAATGATTATGATTTTGAGCTTGGGGATGCGCACTCGGAGGGATTGTCCAATGATTTACTTCTAGGATATACATGTCGGGTTGGCTATATAACCGATAGATGATATCATCGGCCATAGGGCAGGCATATATCATTTGCATATGTTTGACTTGTTTGGATTTGCTCACTTGTTTTGGATTGCCTAATTGTATATGCTATGTTACATGACTATATGATACTTGCATTATTTGTATCTACTTGTGTATTACTTGTCTGTTTTATTTGTGCTTGTACAACTAAGAGGTCCCTCATGCTGGTGTTGGCTGACGTTGAGGACTGGTGTTGGTTATGATTATGATTCTATTGAATGAAGAGTTGAGAAAATATGAAAAATGTTGACCAAGACTTAGAATCCCCTTATGTTAATTGCCAAAATTATAGATTAGAAATAACTTATGATGGACATAGTGATGTGTGGAGAATTAAGATTGCTTAGTGAGTTTATGTTGCTTTATGAAATATTTATTTGGCACTTTTACCGTACTGAGAACCCATGGGTTGGAGGTTCTCATTTCGTATATATCTCTTGTTTTTCAGATGCAGGCCCAAGTGCTCAGCAGTGAGCTATTTCATTTGAGAGATGGCGAAGATCATTAGATTTCTGCTTTCTTTTGTTTAGATTCTCTCTGCTTTTGTTTTAAAAAACTTATGTTATGTATTTAATCCTTTTGAAAACTTGCCTATAGATGTCTTTATGTATCCTTTGGGAGAGATAGGAGATATTGTTGTCAAACTATTTTTACTTCTGTACCCTAGCCAGCCTAAACTTCGCGGGTCGTGACTAGTGGCTATTTACTCATATTTTCTATCTATATTTTTTTTATCTTATTCTTCTTTATGACTTTATCTTTATATCATTTTTTTATCACACTTTATCTTCTGTTTTACTGATACGTGAGCGTTACGATTCGCGATTTTATATTACTCCTTTTCAGCCTTCTCATTTAATACTTCCTTTCAATTACCTCTATAAATATGTATCGTAATCCACCATAAGAGTTGTATCACCTTATTATCATTGACTTGTGACTCAAGCATATGGATTTGAATATTAGAGTGTTACACCAGTGAACCACCCATCGAAGGGATTATTGAGCTTACATGCTTTAAGGTTTAGGAGTGTTAAAACGCTTCCTTAATGTACCCAGAATTGTATGCTTTGATGTTGGTTCAAACTGAATGTCCACTGTAAAGTATTATATATCGTTGGAAAGTTTTAGATGTCAGCTTTCTAACACCACTGAAAGCGCGTCATCTGGACTGTTGTAGCTCACGTTATGCTTCTTGTGAAGAGGTCAACTTGGCATTTTGGCTAAATGGGGGGTTGCAGGCGTGTATGAAAACACACGCTTTTATATTCTGGCATGTTTAATGCTGCTTCTATGTTAGGAGCTATTTTTGCAAGGGTCGTTTGTGCCCTAAACTTCACGTCCATCATAGACTATTAATATCGTTGGAAAGTTATGGATGGTAGCTTTTTAACGCTACTAGAATCGTGTCATTTGGACTTCTATAGCTCATGTTATCTTTGTTGGAGTATGAAGAGGTTAGTGATACATTGGTACTATGCTCACCTTTTTTTCCCGTGGCAAAGATTGGTGATTTTCACACTCAGATTTAGTGTCCATTATTGACTATTATATATCGTTGGAAAGCTCTAGATATTATCTTTCTAATCCACTCAAATCACTTTATTTGGAGCTCTATACCTTATGTTATCCATGTTGGAATAGGAAGAGGTTACGGTTGCAAATTCTCTTTGAACTTCACTTAGACTTGTTTCTGGCTTTTGCTTCTTGGGAGGTTTCTTTCTCTTGCATGCCACCATCCTTGCTTTTCCAAAGGCTTCTTTGATTGTTCATCTCCTCTTTTGTTCTTACCTAACATCTTTCAATAATTTTCTACACTTATCAAAGCACAAAGCCACTCCAAAAAGCATTGATTAAAGTACCAAAATTCTCAATTAAAATAAGAAAATCACTAACTTTGTTCAAAGAAAGAAACTTCAAGAAACATTGACTAAAAAATGAAAATCTTAATAAAAATAAGAGATTACTACCTTTATATAAATAAATAAAAACTAAAAGTAACTAAAGATGCTCATGCATCATACCAAGAAGTTTCGTTTGGGGATGCTTTCCTTGGGTGTATGTAACGCCCACTTTCTTGCTTGAATTACCTTGAATTTGAGCCTCTGAAAAGTTAGCCCAGCCTGCCACGCCTTGCATTGGCGTGTGGCACACCAACTTCTCTTTTGGTCATGAATTGCATTCCTCTTTGGGCATGTGGCACACTCTCTTGCTGGCGTATTGCGCGCCACCTTCAACAACGGATACTGGGAAGCTCACCTTGGCGTGTGGCACGCCCTTGTCCTGGCATGTTGCACGCTAACTTTATCATTGGGTCCTGGAATGCTCGTCGAAGTCATGTGGCATGCCCTGGCCCTGGTGTGTTACACGCCAGCATCAACCTTGAATTTGGGAGCTCACCCTCGCGTGTGGCACGCCCCTGTCCTAGCGTGTTGCACGCCACCTCTAATGCTTAAATCCCGGGGAACTCCATTTGGGCGTGTGGCATGCCCTTATCTTGGCGTGTTGCACGCCAAGGATTTGTGAAGTTTAGGGCTTCTGAAAGTTTGGCCCAATGTGCCACGCCTTTGGACTAGCGTGTTGCATGCCAACTTCCTTGTGTCGACCATATGAGAGTTGATGGCAAAAAATTGATCCCGCACAAACTAATTGGCATGTGTATCGGGTCGTATCAAGTAGTAAAACTCACAACAGTGAGGCCGATCCCACGGGAATTGATGGATCAAACAATTTTAGTTGGGTGATTAATCTAGTCAAGCTGACAGTTGGTTATTTGAGTGAGAATTGATTAACAAAATATAAATTGCAAGAAACTAAAGTGCTGATGGCAAATTACTTGAAACTTAAATGGCAAGAAACTTAAATGATTGAAACTTAACGAGCAAGAAATTAAAAGAGCTAAATCGTAAATTGTAAGAAATGTAAATAACTTGAATCTTAGAGTGCAAGAAAGTAAAATTGCTGAATCTAAACTACAGTGAAACTTAAATTGCACGAATTATAAAAAGGAATTGTGTGCAGGGAATCAAAACAGTAGTGAATAATGATAATTGAAGTAAACTCAAAGGGATCTAAATTGAAGAAAATCAAAGAAGATGATTCATCAGGGATTGGAGATATCATAATCCATCATGAATCAATTGGGTCTCAACTCCCTTTTCAATCATATGAGTAGATCTATGGCGGATTGAAATTGATTGGATCCCAATTCCTTAGCAATCCAATCTCCCTAATCACAATAAATCTTGCTAATTCCTTGATCTAATTGTCATGAGAAGAGTTAGAGCACATTCTCTTATCCAAAAGCCACACGAATTCTCAAAACCTCAATTCTTCCCGAATGGTGTTGGTTTGGAGAATTGTGAAGGATAGAGCTCCAATTCTAATGCAAGTGATTCCCCTTACGAGGCTCACACAAGCATTCAGCTGAATTAAACCCTCTTCCGGAGTGAATAATTCACAATCAAAACAGAAGATATCCTATAGCTACACAAATGAATTAAGAAGAAGAAGAGTTTCATTGATTCATTATGATTACAATATAGCTCCTCCCCGTAATGAATTTGGGGTTTAGTTTATCATTGCTCAAGTAAAAACAAAAAGCAGAGAAAGTGCAGAAAAATGCTAAAAAGGAAATACAAGTGAAAATGAGTGCAGAGTTTCCCAATTAAGGTCTCTGACTCCCTAGCCTTCCAGATCCCCTTTCTAAATCAAATTCTTTTCGATTTATACACTTTCTTCTTTTAGTCTTCAAGTCCTTTAGATTGGACTTTTTGGCCTCTATTGAAGCAAACTAGAGTGGGTCTTAGTTGGTACCGTGTGGATGCTCCCAGGAGAACGTAGCGTTCTTGAGGAGAGCGTAGCACTCGTGCATCCATGCGTACGCGTCACCCACGCATGCGCGTCCTCACTATCTTCATTACTTGTCACGCATACGCGTTACATACGCCTACGCTTCCTTTGCAGCACTCTCCATGAGAGCGTAGCGCTCGCGCCAAGAGTGCTCTGCCACGCGTACGCGTCATTCACGCATACGTGTAGATTTCAAAATGTCACTTCCACGCTACCGTTCTATCCACGCGTTTGCATGACCTTTCACAAATGCCACTTCCACGCATAAGTGTCACTGACGCGCACGCATCGCCAGCCAAATTTTAAATCCAACTTTGAAGATCATCACAGATGCTCTTTTTTGGTTTCCCACGGTATCCCCCAACCTGGCAGGTTAAGAACTAATCTGTCACGGTACTGAGCTCCATTTAAGGGTTTGCCGCTGGCCAATGGGTTGCTGCATGCACAAGGCAGGATTCGAACCCCCGGCACTTGCTTAAGCGGACTAGTGAGCTAACCACTAGACCAACCCAACTTGGTTACAGACGCTCTTTGATGAAGAACGCAGCGCTCTTGGGTGAAGAGCATAGATCCCTCCCACGCGTACGAGTCGTCCACGCGTACGCATCACCCACGTGTACGTGTCGCCAATTAAATTTTCTTGGGTGAAGAACGTAGTGCTCCTTGAAAGGGAGCGTAGCACCACGGGTTATGTTGCAGGGGAACGTAGCGTTCTTCAAACAAGCGTAGCGCTAAGATGCTCTTTTCCCCTGTCAAAACAAAATAGTAATACATCAAAGCTCTGCCTTTCCCTTGCTCATCAAATTTTTATAATTCAACTATTCAACACTTTCTTATGTCATTTGCATAGAATTAACCACAAAATCACTTAGCCATTGATATATTAGTATATAATGAGAAACGTCATTCAGATGCTTGTTTATTTTGAATAAAATACATGAAATTAAGCTAAAACTACTTAAACTAACTAGATAATGTAAACAAAAATGCGAATGCTTCAGGAGTATGGCACGCCCTCCCTTTGGTGTGTTGCACGCCAGCTCTTCTGCCTCTTGGGGGTGCTTTCCTTGTCGTTCACCTATAATTACCAAAAAAACAAAGCACTCAAAGTACCAATTGAATAATGTGTAAAAGCACATAATTATCAAGAAAAAGTCATCAATTCTCTCTCAAAAATACCCAAGAAAAGTGCTTAAGATGCTCATGCATCAACCAGCGGCAACGCTGCTGGTAGGGCACTAATATCAGCTCCTCCTCCACTGCCTCAGTAGGGGGAAGACAACGACGACGACGATTACCAGGATCCATAATATTTAAGGATTTAATTTTTTTTATGCATATTTCATTGTGTTCTACTTTTTTGACTTTTTATTATATTCAGACCCTTGATATTTAATAAAAGCATTAGATGATATCTAGTAATTTTGAATTTGTGCCCTAATTTTATAAACAAAAATTATAATTTGACTACTAATTGTGTGGTAATTGTACAAAAAAATAACTATCGTGGAATTTATCAACAAAATAATCCAACGGTAATTATGAGTCATAAAACATAATATGGATCCAAATTTACCGTCGAATTTTTTGGACGAAAATCAACCACTTATTTTCGTCGTATTAATTGAAAAATTCAACGCAAAATTCACCGATAATTAGCGTCAAACGAAACAATCCACCTGCAAAATATTTTGGTACCGTTTACACCATCAAATCCAATCTAACAGTAAACTGATTAACAATGGACTTATTTAATAAATCCGTTGATAATTCCGATGGTACCTAGCATTTTTTTTGTAGTGCGGCAAGGAGAATCTCGCTTTCCATACCTTTTTTCCATTTATGTTGAAGAGTTATCTCATCTGCTTGATAATAGAGAATAGAATCACTGATGACTCTATCCTATTCAGTAAAGCTAACTCAAAAAGCTGCAATAACCTACTGGACTATGTTTTGATTAGTGGCCAGGGGATAAATCTTTATAAATTCTTAGTGTTCTTCAGAAAAAATAACCCTCCCTTACTTTGAGATCAATTAGTAAATATTTTAATTATTCATCGTATGGGAGCCCAAGACAAATATCTTGGGATGCTAGAAGTTATTTAGAGACTAAAGAAACAAACTTTTACCTACATTAAATAACAGGTTTCTAACAAGTTACAACATAAGAAACAATCTCTTTTATTAGTTAGTGGGCAAGAAGTTCTACTCAAGGCAATCGCTACAGCCATTCTGATGTACATAATCAGTGGTTTCAAATTCCTAGTTTATTGATGAGCTTTACAAACTCATGATACATATTTGGTGGGGTTAGAAAATAATGAAAGGTGAATGCAGTGGATTAGTTGGAATATAATATTCAAATTAAAGAAGCTGGTGGCCTTGGTTTCAAAGTTTACAAAAGCAAATATTTCAAATTTTTATCTTTTATGAAGGATGAGTGATGAGCAGATATTTTTTATACGCTTTTTGGCATCATTTTCATATAGTTTTCATTATGTTTTGTTTAAGTTTTATTATGTTTCCAGAGGTTTTAGTACAAAATTCACATTTTTGGATTCTACTTTGAGTTTGTGTTTTATGGTGATTTCAGGTATTTTCTGGTTGAAATTGAGGAGCTTGAGCAAAACTCCGATTTAAAGACAGAGAAAGGACTGCAGATGCTGTCAAGATCTGACCTCCACGCACTCAAAAGAGCTTTTATGGAGCCATAAAAGTCCAAATGGTGCACTCTTAACGGTTATGTAAAGCTAACATCCATGGCTTTCCATAAATATATAATAGTCCATACTTTGCTATGGAAATGAAGGCCCAAAACTGACGTTCAACGCCAGCCACCAGCCCTATTCCTGGCATCCAGCGCCCACAAGGGAGCAGCTAGCATTCAACGCCCAAAAGGGAGTCCCAAGCCAGCGTTCAACACCCCTAAGGGGTATTAGCTCGTGGAAGACACTCAAGCTAAACCCAAATACTCACCAAGTGGGCTCCAAAAGTGGACTTTCGCACTACGAGACTAGTTTATCTTATTTCTATAATTCTTAGTTAACAAATTAGTATATATACAAGAGTTCACCTTTGTTAGAAGACTTTTGTCCATTTTTATGTTTTCCATAGTATTTTCTAGAAGCATGAGTCACTAACCTCCTAAGGTTAAGGTTAGGAGCTCTGCTGAGTTTCATAGATGAATAATATTACCGTTCTAGTTCAATATGTCTGATTTATTCTCTTATGCATTCTTGTTCTTCATCTCATGAATTGAGGGTGACCCGTGACAATCATCCCTGTTCTACATGGGTTCCATGCGAGTCCTGACCCGGATAGTGTTGAACCAAATCTAGAGATTGCATTGCGGATTTCAATAGAGTACCTGGGCAACTTTGGGTACGTGACATAAAATCCTGTTGACCGTGGGTAAGTGAGGTCTTTGTGGCATTAAGGCTAGAGTCAGAGAAGTAGCACTTTCTGATCCAGAAGATCTACCTTGTCTATGGCACCTTGAGTAGGATCATGAAGGGGAGTGGATTGTTTAGACCTTCATCTTCTGCTACAGTGAGAAACCTAGAGGTGGCATGATGAGAGGACATGAGTCATCTCAACATGGTGGATTGCTGTAGTGGAAGAGGTTAACTTGATGAGAGGACATGAGCTAATAACTTACGGCTGCCATTGAAGGAATAAAAAATTTATTGAAGTGGACTGTAAGAAAAGTTAATCCCGAAAGACAAAGCATCTCCGAAGCCTCGACCGTTCTCATTGATAAACTCTAATTTGGTGGTTTATCTTGTGCTTAATTTAGGGGACTTTATCACATTTTACCCACATTTATCCAATGAAATAGCATGGTTTTGCATATTCTCCTTTATTTGTACTTAAGTGTGAAAACATGCTTTTTAGACCTTTAATTAGCTAAATTTAATTCACCTTTAATTCCACTAGATGCCTTGATATGTTTGTTAGTGAATTCAGATTGGAAAGGCTAGGAATAGATCAAAGGGGTGAAGAGGAAAATCATGCAAGTAGAGAACTCATGGAAAAAGAAGGATTTGGGATGAACTCATCGACGCGCACGCGCAGCAGACGCGGATGCGTGGAAGGTGACGTCGCTGGCGACGCGTTCGCGTACATGGCGCGTACGCGTGGGAGCAAAATGCCAAGTGATGTGTACGGGTGCATGGCACGTACGCGTCGATGCTCGCACGTGACTCACTTAAAGGAAAAATGCTGGGGGCAAATTTTGGGCTTCCCAGGCCCATAACCAACTCATTTCTGAGGTTATTTAAGGCAGAATTTAAGGAAGAGTCAACACATTAGAATCACTTCACACATTAGGACATAGTTTTAGTTAGAGAAGTAGTTAGAGTTAGTTTTTAGAGAGAGAAGCTCTCTCTTCTCTCTAGAATTAGGATTAGGTTTAAGTTAATCTTTTAGATCTAGATCTACTCTTGCTTCAATTTTCCATTTGCTTTATGAATTCTCTTGTAGATCTACATTTCTTCTCAATGCAATTGGTAAGTTCTTTGTTGTTTCATAATTGTTTTGCTTTTCCATTATTGATCTCTTGCCATTGTAGTTAGATCTCTCTTTAATTTTTGCAATTCATGTTGTTTACCTTTATTGCCTTCTATGTGTTTGTTGAAATGCCTCTTTTTCTTATGTGTTAGATTTTGTTCCTCTTGGCCTTGGTTGAGTAATTAGTGACACTTGAGTTATCAAACTCTCTTGTTGATTGATAATTAGAGATTGCTAATTGACTTGAATACCACTAAAGCTAGTCTTTCCCTAGGGTTAGACTAGGACTTGTGACTCAAGTTGATTACTTTCACTTGACCTTCCTCCATGAGTAGAGGTTAACCAAGTGGGAGCAATGAACAATTCTCATCACAATTGATAAGGATAGCTAGGATAGGACCTCTAGTTCTCATACCTTGCCAAGAGCCCTTTTTTAGTTGTTAGTTTATTTCCTTTGCCATTTACATTCCTTGTCTCTTATTCCAAAAACTCCAAAACACACCTCTAACCAATAACAAGAGCACTTTATTGCAATTCCAAGGGAGAATGACCCGAGGTTTAAATACTTCGGTTATTATTTTTAAGGGTTTGTACTTGTGACAAACAAATTTTTGTATGAAAGGATTATTGTTTGTTTAGAAACTATACTTGCAACGAGATTTCATTAGTAAATTTCTTTACCACACAAAATCCGTTCATCAAAAATGGCGTTGTTGCCGAGGAATTGCAATGGTGTTATATTATTGGTTATTATATATATGTGAATATTGTGAATATGCTTCTTTGTTGATTGTTGCTAGTTTTGGTAGTTTGTTTTTGTTATTTCTTACTAGTTTTGGTTTTCATTTTCCCTTGCTATCATGAATTTTCATTTTGGCTATGATTGTGATTACAATTATGTTGTAGGCAATGGAAATTTCAATGATAACATGCATCAAGGATGGGACAATCAAAGGTGGGAGGAGCCATATGCATGTGATCAATCCTTTTGGCAATAATCTCCACCAATGCACTATGAAGAAGAGCCATTCTATGATGCATACCAATCCAATGGCTATGGTGAATTTTCTTGTGACTACCAAGAACCACCACCATATGCCTATGAGCCATATCCTCAACATAACCCTCAACCATACTCACAAGCCTCTTTTTACCAAACACCTCCATATGACCCTAATCCATATCCACCATATCAACCACCTTTTGAGCCATATAAGCCACACATAAAACCACCACCATTCTAATATCAATACTTCCAAGAACCACCACCTCCACACCCCTACCAAGAAGAACCACTTTCCTATCATGAACCCTTTCTCCAAAATAATGAACCCTCTTATCCACCCCAATCTATAATGGATGAAACCCTTAGTGTTCTTTTTCAAGGGCAAGATGAGATAAAAAGGGATGTGCAACAATTTGTGGCTACCTTGACCAAGGTAGTAAGCCAATTAGCCTCCCAATGCTTGAGTACTCAAAGCACTCCTGCGGTCATATGTAGAGAATCAATTGAAGAGCATAGCATAAAGGAGAGATTGGAAACTCCGGTGGAAAAGGAGGAATGCGACTTCGTGTTAGAGCAATTGGAGGAACCTATGCTTGTTAAAGAAGAGGAAGAAGTGGTTGAAGACCTAGGAGATGCGAAATTGCCATGGGAATCTAAAGTTGAAGAAAACCTCTCCAAGAAGATTGAATTTGATGTTAAGGAGGAGAGTGAACAACCTCCAAAATAATCCTTGAAAGAAGACTTAGAAGGAATGAAGCAAGAATTGAGTTCCCTTGGTGATGAAGATCATGCATCCAACCTTCTTGGTGGTGAATCCTTTGAACTTGAAGAATCTTCTCCCAATGAGATAGAGAGCAATATAGAGATAGATTTCTCTCTTCCTCCTATTTATGAATTGAGTGATGGAGAAGAGTTAGATGAAATTAATGAACAAAGGTTAGAAAGTGAAGAAGTTTGTGAACAGGTGGACGCAATCAAGGAAGAACATAAGGGAGTGGAGCGTGCCAGGACATTAGAAATACCTCTCCCCAAGCCACCACCATCCATTCTTTCATTCAAGTGGGTAAATTCCTTATACTTAAGCTTTATTATTCCCCTTGAATATGGTCTACTTGAGACGGATGGTCAACATAGACATATTTGTGGCTTTAAGAGTAAAAGAGAGATGGTTAGTGGTTGAAAACATCATTCTAGGTTCATTATGGTTACATGTTCAAAGCCTAATTGCAAGGTTTGGTGTAGAACTAGATTAGTTGGGTCTAAGATGATGTTTGGTCACTTAAATGAGAATTCTAAGGTCATGCCACCCAAATGGAATAATGATGATCAATTTGAATATGGGTGTCGAAATAAGATACGAGATCCGGGCATACATGAAGACCAAATTTGGGAGTCCCTAGCTTGTGAAGAACTCCATCAAAGCTTGGAGATATTGATCTTGAATGATGGAGCTTATTGAAAGTCCAAGCATTGGTGGATGTTCAAGGATGAATTCAAGCACGAGCCACCTTGAGAGGAGCTCCCCATAAGTCCAAATTAAGGACAATAAACAAAAGAGCTAGGTGGGAGACACCCCACCAAGGTAAATTCTTTTCATTTTTCCCTTTTGTACAATCGGTAAAAGTAGTTTAATTTCATGTTTTGTTTGGTTTGTTGAGTTTATTTGATAGTTTGGTATGCTGAATAAGGCTTTATGGTGTTTTGGTAGCTGTTTGGAGGTTTGGAATGCTTGGTTTGGTGCAAAAACATGAAAAATTTTGACAAAACAGAGCACCAACCCACGCGTACGCGTGCCCTAAGCATTTTCAAACATCCACACGCACGTGTCATCTACGCGTACGCGTGGATCGAGAAGTTTAACCCCTCCATACATTCACCCGAGAGTTGCGCCTGTACTGTGCGAACATTGTGCCTGAGGCACTAAACAACCCACATGTAAGCATGAAGGACGCGTATGTGTCACCTCTCTGGTTTGCCATGCACGCGTATGCACGTATCACGCGTACGCGTCGCCTCCATTTCGCCACCACCCACACGCACACGTCATGTACGCGTATGCGTGGATCACCTTTTCTCAATACTCTTCTTTTCTTCTTTCCTTCCCATTTCTTTCCTTCTTTCTTCTTCCCTTCTCCTACTCCTCATCCAACACTTCCAAACACCAACTATAACCATTCTTTTCAGTTAATTAGTTGTTTAATTAGTTAAATTTTCATTTTATTTTCTCTTTTTCATACTAAGTGTTGGATTAGTAATCTTGTTTACTATTCACTGCTGCTGATCATTGATAAGATGTTATCTTAACATCATTGTTGTTAAGTTTTATTGTTGGTTTATTATTGAGGTTACAATTTTGCTACTTGGTTTTGAGTTTCTCACACTTAACTTTTGTGAATGCCAAGTACATGTGACATTGCCTTCAAGCATGTTAGATTTTTTTTGAATCGCATGATTTGGCCACCATGTGATTTAAACCCTTTTCTTTGATTAGGCAATTCCTTGGTGGATATTGTGCATTTACCTTAATGCATTGTACTTCTTGATCATATGCATTCATATGTTTTTAGCTTGAATGCTTTCATGCTTCTTTATATCTTGTTTGGTTGTTTTTGACCAACAAGTTTAGAGCATCTCAAGCACACTAGAATGTATGAAGTGCATGCTCCTTTTTGTATAATTTGTGACACAGCTCTGTATGCTAGTGTGTGTTCTAGACCGCATGCATCTTATGATTCACACACCTATTTCTCACTAATGTCACACTAATTCACCCACTCAATTCTAGTGATTTACCTCATTCCAACAACTTGAGCTTCCTTGTTTTCGTATTTACTTGTCTTACTATCCTGCCTTCTACTTTCAGGATGAGTCACTATAAGCAAAAATGGAAGCGGGGAAACAGAACACGCAGCAACCGGTTGACCTACTAGCTAAAGGTAGCAATTCGGAGAGTCGTCGTACCCCCTTGCTCATCTTAGATTGCACCGAGGACGGTGCAAACTTTTAAGTGTGGGGAAGTCGTCCGACCGTTCGGCGCTTATGGGTGACAAGTTCCTAATCCTAACACTTTTGCATATCATTTTTAGGACTTTTAGGATTTTTAGTTGCATAGTTGCATATATATGTATAATAAGCTTAGTCAAAATGATGAAATTTTTCAAGGATCTATTCTATAGAGCATCTCAATTGATTTGAGTGAAAAACTTTTCATAGAACTTGCTTGAAATATTTATTTTGTGGATCATGTTTTTGAGCTAAGAACACACAACTTTGGGAGTTTTGAGCCTAATTGTGTGGTTACATCTTATAACCACTAATTTTCCTTCTTGTGTGCATTGTTCTCTTCCTATGATTATGATCTTTGATTTGTTTGATTTTTTATGTCCATTATTTTGTGTACTCATGCACTTATATGATTGAGGCCATCATTTCATTAGCTCGTTTGCCCATATAGCGTACCTTTTATTAACCTTTGTTAGCCAACTTTGAGCCTATGATTAACCCACTTTATTCTTAATTTAGCACATTACAAACCTTAAAGCAAAAAACAATAAATGTCCTTAATTTAGATCTTTGATTAGCTTAGGCTAGTGAGTGTGAGTATTATTCAAGTGTGGGAAAACTTGGGACATTGGTTGGGATAAAAAAGGTGTTTTGTATTTTTTATCGGGAATTTAGGAAATTGGGTACATACTCATGTATTAATCAAATGTTAAACCTTATGCATTGATGTTCTTGTATATAGTTTAAAAGAAAGAAAAGAAAAAAAATATGAGAAAAACAAAAAGAAAAAAAGGAGGAAAAGAAAAGAAAAGAAAAGAAAAGAAAAAGAAAAAAATATATATAGGAAAAGAAAGAAAAAGAAAAGCAATAAAAAGTGGACAAAATGCCCCAATGTAAAGCTTAATAAAGATCAATGTATAGGTGTTGTGAAATGAAAAGAAAATGTATGAGTACGTGAAAAAGTGAGGAATGGGTAACTAGGTTAGTACATAATTGTATAGGATGTCATAGGTTGGGTGGGAAGTCTAAGCTTATCAAATATTCCAATTTCAAGCTCACTTGACCAAATGCATCCTACCTTGACCCTAACCCCATTACAACCTACGAATAAAACCTCATGATAATTGTATGCATGCATGAAATAATTGTTGATTGTTAGATGAGAAACAAATCTTGGAAAGCATTATTAGGAGAGAATTGAGTGAATCAACCCTAAACACTTGAGCGAATAGAGTGTAAACACGTTCCGGTGAGGGTTCGATTGCTCAATTACATGGTTTCACCTAGAATCATCACTTTTCATGCAAGTTTGTAAAGATATTTAATAACTCAACTCAATTGTGGATTTGATTTGATTGCTATCGCTTTAGCCCTTAAGCTATATATGTTCTCTTGGGAATTGATTTATTTTCACCAAATACTTGCATCTATATAGATAGTTGCATATAGATAGGTTGCATTTAGTTAGTTGTTACATTGAATAAATGTTGATACCCTTTGTTTTCTTCTTGATTTAGCATGAGGACATGCTAAGATTTAAGTGTAGGGAGGTTGATAAACCCCAATTTGGTGGTTTATCTTGTGCTTAATTTAGGGGACTTTATCACCTTTTACCCATATTTATCAAATGAAATAGCATGTTTTTGTATATTTTCCTTTATTTGTGCTTAAGTGGGAAAACATGCTTTTTAGACCTTTAATTAGCTAAATTTAATTCACCTTTGATTCCACTAGATGCCTTGATATGTTTGTTAGTGAATTCAGATTGGAAAGGCTAGGAATGCATCAAAGGGGTGAAGAGGAAAAGCATGCAAGTGGAGAACTCACGGAAAAACAAGGATTTGGGATGAACTTATCGACGCGCACGCGCAGCAGACGCAGACGCGTGGAAGGTGACGTCGCATGGCGACGCGTACGCGTACATGGCGCATACGTGTGGAAGCAAAATGCCAAGCAACGCAAACGCGTACATGGCGCATACGCGTCGATGCTCGCACGTGACTCACTTAAAGGCAAAACACTGGGGGCGAATTTTGGGCTTCCCAGGCTCAGATCCAACTCATTTATGAGGCTATTAAAGGCAAAATTCAAGGGAGAGTCAACACATTAGAATCACTTCACACATTAGGACATAGTTTTAGTTAGAGAAGTAGTTAGAGTTAGCTTCTAGAGAGAGAATCTCTCTTTTCTCTCTAGAATTAGGATTAGGTTTAGATTAATCTTTTAGACCTAGATCTACTCTTGTTTCAATTTTCCTTTTGCTTTATGAATTCTCTTGTAGATCCAAGGTTCTGAAAATCGGTTCGAACCGGTCGGTCGAACCGGTTGAACCGCAAACGGATGGAAAAAACGGTTCGGATAGATGTCAAAATCGAAGAATTAGAAAATCGTCATTGACCCGTCGAACCGGCCAGGAATCGGTCGGTTGAACCGAACCGTGACCCGGCCGGTTTTTTGAATTTCACCAAAACGTCACCGTTTGGGTTGAGGAACCCTACCCAAGTACCCAACGTCCCAATCGTAACTCTCCAAAATGGCAAACACACGCAGCACTCCCTTCACGCCATCACCCTTCCTCTCATCGTCATTGAGCTCCTCCCTCACTTCCCTCCAGCCACTGGCAAGCCAACGCCGCCGTCACAGCTTGGAGTTTCTAATCCACCGTCTCAACGTGGTTCCCCTCCATCGTGCAGCCATGCTTGAGCTTCGAAACCACCAATCCACCATAGTCGGCCTCGCCTCGCCTCCTGCCTCTGTCGCACAGCCATTGTCCTGCCAGCGCCAGCTTTATTCCACCGCGTCAGTCCTTTGGTCGTGCCCTATCCCCATCTCCCCTTCTTGCTACTGATCTGCTCTGCTCTAGCATCTAGTTCTAGGTATTAATTTCTTTTTTAAACTATAATTGTTGTTGAGACTTGAATCATGCTCTTATCCCTCGCAACACTTTCAAAGCCACGCTTCACTTAAGGGACACTCTTCAAAGCCGCCAAGGATTTTCTTACCTTCGCTGCTGATTGTAGTAAGATTTTCATGGTTAGTTATTCTAATCTCCCCTTTAATTCAATTTATTTTTTTCCCATATAATCCATCAATTTTCAGAGAGAGGTTTAATCTTTTGCAAGTTTTGAGAGGGACCAAAGTATGACTAAGTTCTTCAAAACTGAGGTGGTGTGAAGCTTTGACTATATAAAATAATAATAATTAGTAAAACATTAAAATAAAGGTTCGAGAGCCTTCTGATTAAAATAATATCATCATATATGGTATAATTGGTATTATATTAATGCACAAAAACGATGAAGTTAAAGAGCAGGTTTGTGTATATTTGCATCATAATAATCTTGCTCAGTTCAGAAGATGTCCATGCTATTGAAGAAGATAAAAAATTATGTTCAAATTGAAAATCTAGTTGTGTATGATAATGTAGGAGGAAAGGGCCATTCTTCAAAATCCAGAAAACAAGTCGCAAATGAAAGGAATCATCATACGCCTGTTATCTTAAAGAATTTCAATGTCCTGTTTCAATAAAGAATCCTGTCATTGTTTCAACAGGACAGGTATGCCTGTGTTTTATCTTTTCTGTAGGGATATTTATAGTTTGTATTTGAATGAGATGATGCTATTGGTTTATGTTTTAAGGGGTTTATTTATATTTTTTATTATAAAACGGTTTTTTTCGGTTGAACTACGGTCGAACCGGTTGAACCAATAAACCATCAAACCAGTAGTTAGAACGGTTCGATGACCGGTACGGTTTTCAGAACCTTGTATAGATCTACATTTCTTCCTAATGAAATTGGTAAGTTCTTTGTTGTTTCATAATTTTTTGCTTTTCCATTATTGATCTCTTGCCATTGTAGTTAGATCTCTCTTTAATTCTTACAATTCATGTTGTTTACCTTTATTGCCTTCTATGTGTTTGTTGAAATGCTTCTTTTTGTTATGAGTTAGATTTTGTTCCTCTTGGCCTTGGTTGAGTAATTAGTGACACTTGAGTTATCAAACTTTCTTGTTGATTGATAATTAGAGATTGCTAATTGACTTGAATGCCACTAAAGCTAGTCTTTCCCTAGGGTTAGACTAGGACTTGTGACTCAAGTTGATTACTTTCACTTGACGTTCCTCTATGAGTAGAGGTTAACAAAGTGGGAGCAATGAACAATTCTAATCACAATTGATAAGGATAGCTAGGATAAGACCTCTAGTTCTCATACCTTGCCAAGAGCCCTTTTCTAGTTAGTTTATTTCCTTTGCCATTTACATTCCTTGTCTCTTATTCCAAAAACCCCAAAACACACCTCTAACCAATAACAAGAGCACTTTATTGCAATTCCTAGGGAGAACAACCCGAGGTTTAAATACTTCGGTTATTATTTTTAGGGGTTTGTACTTGTGACAAACAAATTTTTGTATGAAAGGATTATTGTTGGTTTAGAAACTATACTTGCAACGAGATTTCATTAGTAAAATTCTTTACCACACAAAATCCGTTCCTCACTCATACCAATGATTTCCTACCTATCCAGTAACGTTTTATTTATTTATTATGTTTTATGCATTTTTCGTGACAAACTATAATTTCTATACACCTAACTAAGATCTGCAAGGTAACCACTGCTTGCTCAAACCAACAATCTCCGTGGGATCGACCCTCACTCACCTGAGGTATTACTTCGACGACCCGGTATACTTTCCGATCTATCTATGCGAAACGTGTGGAACCAGTTTCGTGCACCAATGAGGTTGGTTCTAACCTCTCATGGTCTTGGAAAAATCTCTTGGAAGGAAGGAATGATCTAGAGAAAGGTATCAAATGATATATTGATAATGGTGAAAGAGTGAGTATTAGATATGACACCTGGTTTGCTGACAATCCCTCATTCAAAATTCTTCAATACCAGGAGATTGATCCTACTCTGATATGGGTTAAACAACTACTTAGTGTGGATGGGAGCTGGAATCAATCCATCATTTTTAACCATTTCAATCAAATAGATGCCAGAACTAAGGTTGCGAGAACCAAACCAGTCAATGAACCAATAAGATAACTGGTTTACTGATTTAATGGTTTGACTGGAGTTCAACCAGATTTCAACTATTTTAATTAAATATTAATTAAAAATTCAATATGTAATTTTAAATATTTATATTCATTAATTTCTAACATAATAAAATTCAAAATTTCAGAATTTCACATAATAAATTATTCATAATTTATCAATAAAAGTTCAAAAATAACGTTAAACATCAAAGTTATAACTAAAGTAGGTCAAAACGTATGTAAATGACAAACACAATATTCTACCACCAAAAAAATATTAACAACCAAATTTTTAACTAAACAAAAGCACTAATCATTTTTAACTATAATGGTCAGCAAATATTACACCCCATGTTAGAATTTGCCACTTGCATAACAAAAACTGAAACTTGCATTTACAATGCAAACAAATAACAATACAACACAACATATATCCCTAAAATGGAAAATTTGCTATTCTTTACATGCATAAACAACACACGAGGCACTAGTCTAAAGTCTAAACTTTTGTTTCTTACTGATCATGAACTAAAATGGGCATAAACAAAATGGGTAGACACCATTTCACTAAGACATGTTCCTTTGAATAAAGAGAAGGTAAGGAGAAGGCAAGATAACAATAAATGACTATATCCTACTTATTTTGTGCCAAAATAGGAAGTGTGAAAATACATGAAGCATAGCCTCAAGAAACATTGCTTCAGTGGGTGGCTTGGCTTGGAGTATGATCCACACTGCCACCACAACTAAATGAACCACTAGTTGTTGCTGCCACCTAAGGGCGATTAGACATGTCGCATCCCCTTCCACTTTCTGCATAGCCATAAACATAACCCCTTCCATAATAACCACCACCATGAGAACGTCCACCATGGCCTCCCTAGCCACCACTAAATCCAATCATTAACAAAATAAAAAAATCCATCTAATTAGCAAATCAATTATTAACAAATAACAACAGTAAAACCAGCAAGCACAAATGATACACGAGGAGACGACTGTGAACATAGTATTATCAAAATTTAAGTATTATCAAAAAATCAAAATTGAAGTCACAGTGTTTACTGGAGACATAGAGGAAAGGGAGTAACAGCGACGACAGAGGAGACAGCGACACTGGCGAACACACAGAGAGAAAGAGAGCTCGGCAATGACAACGATGCGGTGCTGCAGGGCTGTGGGGGCTATGGTGGCTGCGGGTTGCGCGATTGGAGAGCTGGGTTCTTCTTTCAATTTCAAAATTTCACTTCAGTTTCAGAGAGAGAGGAGAGGAGTGTGGGACTCGGGGATTGGGTTGGAGGCCGTTGGGCATTTAGGGTTCTCCTTATTTCTTTTTCTTTTTTAAGTGAAAAAGGTACCGGTTGGAGGGTTTCTATTAAACTGCAAACCCTTCAAAAAATCAAATTTTCAACTAAACAAAGACATTAATCATCACCAATCATTTTTAACCATAATGGTTAGCAATTATCACACCCCATGTTAGAAACTTGCATTTACAATGCAATCAAATAACAATACAACAAAACACATATCCATGAAATGGAAAACTTGCTATTCTTTACATGCATAAACAATACATGAGGCACTAGTCTAATGTCTAAACTATTGTTTCTTCTTGATCATGAAAAAAATTGGGCATAAACAAAATGGGTACACATCTTTTCACTAAGACAGGTTCCTTTGAGTAAAAGAGAAGGTAAGGAGAAGGCAAGTGGTGTGCGAAATTGAACTCCGCACAACTGAACCGGCAAGTGCACTGGGTCTTCCAAGTAATACCTCAGGTGAGTGAAGGTCGAATCCCACGGAGATTGTCAGATTTAGCAAGCAATGGCCACCTTGTAAATATTAGTCAGGCGATTAGAAAAGATGGTTGTTTGTTAAGAAGCATAAACGGAATAATAAAGAACGAATTACCAGATTAGTGTAAAAGCAGTGATGGACAATTAGTTAAGGCTTCGGAGATGCGTATTCTTTCCGGATTAACTTTTCTTACTGTCTACTTCAACAACGAATGACTCATTCAATGGCAACTGTAATTGACTAACTCATGTAGCATCCTCATCAAGTTAGTCTCCTCTAAACCATAGCAGTCCACCATATCCGAGCAACTCATGTAGCATCCGCATCAAGTTAACTCATGGCTTCCTGCTATAGTCGAAGGTGAAGACCTAAGCAATCCACTCCCCTTCACGATCCTACTCAAAATACCACAGACAAGGTCAAATCTTCTAGATCAGGGAACACTGCTTCTCATACTCTAGCATTGATGCCATAGAAACCTCAATAACCCACGGTCAGAATTTGACAGCATCTGCAGTCTTTTCTCTGTCTCTGAATCAGACTTTTCCAAAACTCCTCAATTTTAATCAGAATTCACCTAAAATCATCATAAAACACAACAACTCAAAGTAGAATCCAAAAATGTGAATTTTTCACTAAAACATATAAAAACATAATAAAACTTAAGCAAAACATAACTAAAACAATATGAAAATGATGCCAAAGAGCGTATAAAATATCCGCTCATCAGAACACCAAACTTAAACTATTGCTTGTCCCCAAGCAACCAAAAACAAAGTAGGATCAGAAAGAAGTGAAGGATATAATAAATCTCAGAGGTTTTCAAATGCTCAGTTCCAATTGATGAGCGGGGCTTGTAACTATTCACTTCTGAATAGTTTTGGCATCTCACTATCCTTTGAAACTCAAAAGTGTTGATGTCTTTAAGAATTCAGAATCCGGATGATATTATTGACTTTCTTAGTTCAATTCTTATTTATCCTTGAACACAGCTTCTTTTAGAGCCTGGTCGTAACCCCTAAGCGCTTTGTTTTCTAGTATTACCACTGGATACATAAACACCACAGACACTTAACTAGGTGACCCTTTCGGATTGTGATTCCGCTTTGCTAGATTCTCCAGCCAGTGGTGTCCAGAGTTCTTAGGCACACCCTTTTGCTTTTGGAATCATGACTTTAACTGCTCAGTCTCAAGCTTTTCACTTGACACCTTCACACCACAAGCATTTAGTTAGGGGAGGAGCTCAATTGAACTTTTTAGGCCAAGATTTAGTTTCTTTAGACCCTCCTAACCATTGATGCACAAAGCTTTAGATTCTTACTCTTTCCGTTTGGTTTAAAGAGCGATTGGCTTTTTCGTTTTTTCTCACTTACTCTTGCCTTTTGGTTTAAAGAGCTATTGGATTTTTTCTTTTTCTTTCTTTCTCTCTTTTTTTTCATTTGTTTCTTTTTTTGCTACTTTTTCTTGCTTCAAGAATCAATAATTAGATTTTTCAGATTACCAATAATACTTCACCTTTTCCATCATTCTTTCAAAGACCAACACACTTAAATTCAATATCAAATATGCATTGTTTATTCATGCATTCAGAAAGTAAAAGTAATGCCACCACATCAATTAATTGGACTATTCTTATTATATAACTCGAGTTTATGCATCTTACTTCTCTTTTTTCAAATAAAATTTTTCTTTTAAGTATGGTGAGAGATGCATGGAATATTTCATAGCTTTAAGACAAAACAAAGCATGATCATGCACTTAGAAACAGATAACAGACAATGAAATACAATCAAAAACAGAAAAAATAACATAGGCAAAGGGGGTATGGAACTTGACCACCTTAGTGACGGTGGCTACTGCTTCCTCTAGAGAATCCAATTGGAGTGCTTGATTTCTTCTATGTCATGTCCCTGTCTTTATTGCTCTTTCCTCATGGCTCTTTGATCTTCTCTTATTTCATAGATGATGGTGGAGTGCTCTTGGTGTCCCATCCTCACTGATCGAAGTTAGAGTTTAATTCTCCTAGAGAAGTATTCAATTGATCCCAATAACCTTGGGGTGAAAAATGCATCCCTTGTGGCATCTCAGGGATTTCTTATTGAGGCAGCTCCACATGCTCTTACTGTAGTTCATGTGCCGGTTCTCTAACATGCTCCATCCTTCTTTTAGTGATGGCTTGTCCTTCTCAATGGGGATGTCTCCTTCTATGACAATTCCAGCTAAATTGAATAAGTGACATATGAGGTGAGGGAATGCCAATCTTGCTTGGGTGGAGGTCAATTTTGCCACCTTGTACAGCTCTTGACGTATCACCTCATGTACCTCCACCTCATCCCCAAGCATGATATAGTGAATCATGATGGCTCGGTCAATGGTCACTTCGGAACGGTTACTAGTAGGGATGATAGAGCATTAGATGAATTTCAACCATCCTCTAGCTACGGACTTAAGGTCAAGCTTTCTTAGTTGGATAGGCTTGCCTTGAGTATAACTTCTATATTGTGCTCCTTCCACACAAATGTCTGAAAGGACTTGGTCCAGCCTTTGATCAAAATTGACTCTTCTAGTGTAAGGATGTGGGTCTCCTTGCATTAATTGTAGATGGAGCGCCAACCTTACACCTTCCGGGCTGAAATCCAATAGATGCCCTCGGACTAAGGTGTGCCAATTTTTGGGGTGTGGGTTCCCAGTAGTGTCATGATTTTTGGTGACCCACGCATTGGCATAGAACTCTTGCACCATTAAGATTCCAACTTTTGGGATAGCGTTGGTCAGAACTTCCTAACCTCTTCTCCGAATTTCTTGTTGGATCTCCGAGTACTCATTCTTTTTTAGCCTAAATAGGACTTCAGAAATCAGCCTTTCTTTGCCACTGCTTCATAGAAGTGGTCTTGATGAGCCTTAGTAAGGAATCTCTCCCTTTCCCAAGGTTCGGAGGTGGAAGCTATTGCTTTTTCTTTCCTCTTTCTGAGGATTCTCTAACTTTAGGTGCCATAAGTGTGAATGAAAAGCAAAAAGTGATGCTTTTTCAACATCAAATTTAAAAGCATTGCTCATCCTCAAGCAATTATTAACAAAAAGAATGAATAGAGTAGAAGAAGAAGAGAATTAGTGGAGATAAAGGAAGTGAGAGATTCGGCCAAGTGGGGGGTATATGGTGTATGAGGGTTCGGTTATGGGGTGGGGTAATTGGGAGGGAAATATTTTGAATTTGAAGTAGGTGGGGTTGGTAGAAATGATTGGATGGTAGTGATGAAGGGTGTTGGGAAGAGAAAAAGGTGATATGGATGTGATTGGTTGAGGGTGTATGGAGAAGAATGTATATAGAGAAGAAAGAAAGTAAGAGAGAGAAGAATGTGGGGTAGGTAGAGATTCTGTGGGACCCACTGATCTTGAGAAGCTAGAGAATTCAAATTCCCTGCCCCCTTGCTGGCGTTGAACGCCCAGCCTCTGCTCCCTGGCTGGCGCTCAACGCCAACTTCCTACTCCATCTTGGGTGTTGAACACCCTCTAGGGACTCCTCCTTTGGCGTTCAACGCCAACTTTCTTACCTGATTGGGGCATTGAACGCCCTCTTTCCTCCTTGTCTGGCCTTTAACGTCAGCAAGGGAAGTACTCCAGGGTGTTTTGCTTTCATATATAAACGTCTCTGTCTCTGTTCTAACTACTGCACATGATCACAAACTCTAAAAAGACATAATTATGAAAATAAACTAGTATTAGGTAAATAAACTTAAGGAAAAATAGGAAGACTCTAGTTATGGTTGGGTTGCCTCCCAACAAGTGCTTCTTTAATGTCACTAGCTTGATGGTTAGCTCCTTTATGGACATGGATACGGGCACAGAATGTCACCCCTTACAGTGAGCATTTTTTCTGTGCTCTCATGGATATGCTCCACGTGTTCCAGAGACAGGACCTTGTTCATAATGTGCAGAATCACTAGGTTGTCTGTGAAGACAACTCTCATGCCAAGTAAGAGGCCTTTAGTGGGAATTTTCTTATCCCTCCAACCCTTAAGTACCTTCTTCTTAGTACCCTTATCCTCAGTGCTTGTGGATAGTTTCACAACACCAAACACAGAGTTGGTGTCTGGGGGATCTGTATAGCTCTGTACTAAGAGAAAGGGTTAGAAAACTAAGTGTTGCATAGTTGTCTCTCCCTTAGAGAAAGATTTAAGATTGGGCATCTTGAATAAAATGTGATCCTCCCATAATTATAGGACTAGCTCCCCTTTTGCTACATCAATTATAGCATTGGCTGTAGCCAGGAAAGGTCTTCCACGGATAATGGATTAATCCTCATCTTTTTTTAGTATCTAAGATTCTAAAATCTGCAGGGATATAGAGGTTTTCAACCTTTACCAATACATCCTCTTGCAGGCCATATGCCCTTTTCCAGTGACTTGTCTACCATCTCTAATGAGATCTTGGCAGCTTGCACCTCAAATATTCCCAGTCTCTCTATTACAGAGAGATGCATGAGGTTTATGCTTGACCCTAGGTCACATAAAGCCTTCTCAAAAGTAATTGCCCCTATGGTGCAGGGAATTAGGAAGCGTCTGGGATTCAGTAACTTCTGAGGTAGTTTCTTCTGAACCAAGGCATTGAGTTCCTTCGTGAGCACTGGAGGTTTTTCCTCTAATGTCTCTGTTCCAAACAATTTGGCATTCAGTTTCATGAGAATTCCTAGGCACTGAGTAATTTGTTCATCCTTAGTTTCTTCTTCCTCATAAGAGGAAAAGTATTCTTCAGATATAATCTTCAACCAGGCATTCAAGAGACCCTCTATGGTCTCCTCATGAGTTTTGGTTTCTTTTAGTTCTTCAACAAAGGAGTTCTTAGTGGGTGTTGAACACCCAGCTACTCCTACTGTGGTGTTCAACGCCAGGAGCTGTCCCTTTTTGGGCATTGAATGCCCAGTCTCTACTCTATTATTGGCGTTCAACGCCTCCAACTTCTCCTCTTTGGGCATTGAATGCCCAGCTTCTCCCTTGCTGGCGTTCAACGCCAACTTCTTCTTTTTAGTTTTGGCCTCAACTTCTACAGTGATGGCATTTCACTCTTCTCTTGGGTTTACTTTAGTGTTACTAGGAAGAGTGTTAGGAAGGGTCTCAGAGATTCTCTTACTCAGTTGACCAATCTGTACCTCCAAATTTCTGATGGAGGATCTTGTTTCAGTGATGAAACTATGAGTGGTCTTAGAGAGATTGGAGACTATAGTGGCTAGTCAGAGAAGCTCTTCCTAGGAGTCTCCATCTACTGATGAGAAGATGGGAATGGATTAGTAAGAAACCTATTCTGGTTTTTTCCACCTTGATTGTTATTGAAGCCTTGCTAAGGCTTCTATTGATCCCTCCAAGAAAAGTTAGGATGATTCCTCCATGTTAGATTGTAGATGTTGCCATAAGACTCATTATTGAGATTTCCTGAGGAGTTTTCCAAATAGTTAACCTCATCCATCATGGGTTGATCTGGATCATATGCATCTCCTTCAAAGGAGGTTTCTTGAGTGTTGTCAGCTGCAGCTTGTGATCCAGTCAAATGCTGAGAGATCATGTTGACCTGTTGGGTCAGTATCTTGTTCGAAGGCAATATGGCATTCAGAGTATCAATCTCTAGGACTCCTTTCTTCTGAGCTACCCTAGTGTTCACAGGGTTTCTCTCAAAAGTGTACATGAATTAGTTGTTAGAAACCATGCTAATGAGTTCCTGTGCCTCTTCAGGCATTTTCTTCAAGTGGAATGTACCACCAGCAGAGTGGTCCAATGCAATCTTGGACATCTCAGAAAGGCCATCATGGTCCAGTCTGAAATCATGTTGGGAGGACACCTTTTGATCAGTTGCTTGTACTGCTCCCAGGCTTCATAGAGGGATTCACTCTCTTTCTGTCTGAAGGTCTGAATTTCCACCCTAAGCTTGCTTAGCTTTTGAGATTGAAAGAACTTGGTCAAGAATGCATTGACCACCTTTTCCCAAGAGTCTAGACTTTCCTTAGGCTAAGAATCCAGCCATAACCTAGCTCTGTCCCTAACAGTAAAGGGAAAAAGCATAAGCTTGTAAATTTCTAGATCCGCTCCATTAGTCTTGATAGTATCACAGATCTACAATAAATCAGAGATGAATTTGTTGGGATCTTCCTGTGGAAGTCCGTGAAACTGAAAGTTCTGTTGAACTAATGTGACCAATTAAGGCTTCAGCTCAAAGTTATTTGCACCAATTGCAGGTATAGAGATGCTTCTTTCATAGAAGTCAGAAGTAGGTGCAGTAAAGTCACCTAGGACCTTCCTTGCGTCTCCTCCACCGTTAGGATTGGCTGCCATGTCTGTAATTTCAGCTTCTTGTTCAAAAAGCTCTGCGAGATTTCCTCCGGAATGCTGTGCTCTTATTTGTTGTAAACGCCTCCTTAGAGTCCTCTCAGATTCAGGGTCAAGATCAAAGAGAGGTTCTTTATCTCTGTTCCTGCTCATAAACAAAAAGGAAGAATGCAAGAAGAATAGAAGAAAAGGATTCTCTATGTTAGAGTATAGAGGTCCTTTGAGAGAGTCAGAAGAGAAGAAAAGAAAAAAAAGATATCTTTTAGGTTAAAGGAGTTTTCAAAAATTAATAGAGAGGGAGGGGGAGATATTTTTAAAAATAGAAAGGAAAAGAGAGATGAAGTTTTTGAAAAAGAAAAAAGAGAAAGTAGTTAGGAAGTTTTGAAAAAGAAGAAAGAGAAAGAAAATAGAAAGAGAATAAAATAAAACAAGTAACTAACTAATAAACAAGAATCGAAAATAAAAGATTTGATTTTGAATTTTTAATTAAAGGAAGTAAAGATGTGGAATTGTAAAGTTTTAAATTTAAAAAGAAGATAAGATAAGAAGGACTTAAAGTAAGAAGATATGATAAAGATTTGAAAAAGATTTGCAAAGATAAGAATTGAAATTTGATTTTTGAAAAAGATTTTATTTTGAAATTTGAAATTTGAATTTTAAATTTTAAAATTTGAAATTAAATTTTAAAATTTGAAATTAAATTAGATAAGATAGGAATTTTGAAATTTAAATAAAGATAAGAGAAAAGATTTGAAAAAGATATGAAAAGATAAAATTTGAATTTCAAAATTTAAACGTTACTAACAAGAAAACAGCAAACTTAAAAACTTTTAAATCAAGATAAGAAAAGATAGTTAAGATTTTCGAAATTTTAAAGAAAGATAAAAGAAAATTTTTTTGGATTTTCGAAATTTAAGGGAAAAATAAAAACAACTAAGGGACACCAAACTTAAAAATTTTAAATTGAAATAAAGATAAGATAAATATTTTAAATTCAAATAAAGATAAGATAAAGATTTTAAGAAATTAATTAAAAGTTTTCAAAAATTAAAGATAAGATATATTTTTTTATTTTTTGAAATTTTAAAAAGATAAAGAAACACAAGAGACACACCAAACTTAAAAATTTTGAGATCAAAATACTAATAATTTCGAAACTTTAAAGGACAAACACTAAAAGGCACCAAACTTAAAAATTTTGAAATCAAACACAAGAAATTACCAAGAACAGATAGAATATCAAGAAGAACAACCAAGAACAATTTTCGAAATTTGTAAGAAAATATGAACACAAAAATAGACACCAAACATAAAAACTAGCATAAGACTCAAACAAAGAAAAAATTACTAAAGAAAAGAAAGGATTTTGAAAAATTTTTGAAGAAAGAAAACAAAAGACACAAACAAAAGAGCAAATAAACCTTAAAAAGTACCTAATCTAAGCAACAAGATAGTCCAGTAGTTTGTCAATCTCAGAACGATCCCCGGCAATGGCGCCAAAAACTTGGTGCGCGAAATTGAACTCCGCACAACTGAACTGGCAAGTGCACCGGGTTGTCCAAGTAATACCTCAGGTGAGTGAGGGTCGAATCCCACGGAGATTGTCGGATTGAGCAAGCAATGGCTACCTTGTAAATCTTGGTCAGGCGATTAGAAAAGATGGTTGTTTGCAAAGAAGTATAAACGGAATAATAAAGAACGAAATACCAGATTAGTGTAAAAGCAGTGATGGATAGTTAGTTAAGGCTTCAGAGATGCGTATTCTTTCCGGATTAAATTTTCTTACTGTCTATTTCAACAACGAATGACTCATTCAATGGCAGCCGTAATTGACTAACTCATGTAGCATCGTCATCAAGTTAGTCTCCTCTAAACCATAGCAGTCCACTATATCCGAGCAACTCATGTAGCATCCTCATCAAGTTAGCTCATAGCTTCCCGCTATAGTCGAAGGTGAAGACCTAAGCAATCCACTCCCCTTTCGTGATCCTACATACTCGAAACGCCATAGACAAGGTCAAATCCTCTGGATCAGGAAATGCTGCTTCTCATACTCTGGCCTTGACACCACAGAAACCTCAGTAACCCACGGTCAACGGGATTATATGTCACATATCCAAAGTCGTCCAAGCACGCTCTTGGAATCCGCAATGCATTCTCTAGCATGTGGTTTAATGCTATCCAGGCAGGACTCACACAAAACCTATGTAGAATAAAGATGATTGTCACCGGTCATCCTTAATTCAAGATATAAAGAACAAAAATGCACAAGAGAATGGAATCAAATGCGTATTGAAATAGAACAGTAATATTATTAATCCATGAGAATCAGCAGAGCTCCTAACCTTAGATTAAGAGCTTTAGTTTGCTCATGCTTTTACAGAAAGTAGTGTAATGTTCGAATGGGGGAGGAAGATGATGCTAAACATGGGTTATCTCCTCCTTAAATACTAATCTAATGATTAAGGATTGCAGAAAATAAGATAGACTAGGTTGATAGTGCAAAAATCTACTTCTTGGGCCCACTTGGTGAGTGTTTGAGCTGAGCTTGGGGTGAGTCCACGAGTTGGTACTCCCTTTTGGGCGTTGGATGCCCACTTTGCTTCCCTTTTGGGCGTTGGACGCTAGCAGCTCCCTTTTGGGCGTCCAATGCTAGGAATAGGGTTGATGAGTATAGACTATTATATATTTCTGGCAAGCCCTGGATGATAGCTTTCCAATGCCATTAAGAGCACACCATTTTAAACTTCTATAGCTCCAGAAATGCTCCTTCGAGTGCACGGAGGTCAGAATCTGACAGCATCTGCAGTCCTTTCTCTGTCTCTAAATTAGACTTTTTCAAAACTCCTCAATTTTAGTCAGAATTCACCTGAAATCGTCATAAAACACAACAACTCAAAATAGAATTCAAAAATGTGAATTTTTTACTAAAACCTATGAAGCAAAACATAACTAAAACAATATGAAAATGATACCAAAAAGCGTATAAAATATCCACTCATCAGCAAGATAACAATAAATGACTATATCCTACTTATTCTGTGTCAAAATAGGAAGTTTGGAAATACATGAAGCATCAACTCAAGAAACACTGCTTTAGTGGGTGGCTTGGCTCGGAGTATGATCTACATTGCCACCACAACTAAAAGAACCACTGGCTGTTGCTGCCAGCTAAGGGCGATTAGACATGTCGTGTCTCTTGCATAGCCATAACAATAACCCTTTCCATAATAACCACCATCATAAGAGCATCCACCACGGCCTCCCCAGCCATCACGGAATTCAATTATAAACAAAATCAAAAATTCATCTAATCAGCAAATCAATTATTAATAAATAACAACAGTAAAACCAGCAAACACAGAAGGAACAATGAGGAGATGGTTGCGAACACAGTATTATCAAAAATTTAAAATCCAAGTCACAATGCTTACCGGCAGCAAGGAGGATAGGTAGTGATGGCAACAACAGAGGAGACGGCGATACCGGCGCGCGCGCGCACACACACACACACTGGTGGGACGTGGGGGCTGTGGTCGCTGTGGGCTGCGTGATTGAGGGGCTAGGGTTCTTTTTTCAATTTCAAAATTTCACTTCAGTTTCAGAGATGAGAGGAGAGGAATGTGGGACTCGGGGACTAGGTTGCAGGCCATTGAGTATTTAGGGTTCCCCTTCTTTTCTTTTCTTTTTTTAATAAGTGAAAACGGCGCCGTTTAAAAGGTTTTTATTGAACTGAAAACCCTTCAAAAAACCGATCGATTTCGATAGTTTACTAATTAACCGACAGTTCGACCGATTATGTGATCAATTTTTTGTCAAATAGTTTATGAAGCTAACTGAACCAACCTAGTAATCGATTTCTGATTAACTCAATTGAACTGGTTGATTCGATTCGATTTTTAGAGCTATGGCCAAAACAACCTGCAACATCCCAAAGGGCGAGAATGAAGATAAACTAATCTGGAGCTAAGAGAAAAATGGCTCCTATTCAATAACTACACGATATGAGGTAGCATTCTATTTCTATCATACTCATGAGCAACAATGCGATAGTAGATTCAGAGCATCAAGACTATAGTAGAGAATAATTTTGGAATTAAAATGCCAGCTGAAAATTCGAGTTTTTCTACCGAAACTAAATCATGAAGGCTTATCAACTATTATGGAGAAACTTTAGACGAAGCTGTGACAAACCTCCAATTTATGCTCCCACTGTTTTTATTAAAATTTAAAAGTAATTTTTATTTTAATGTGATAAGAAGATTATTCTTACTAAGATGTCTCACTTCATTTCATTTTACCCATATTATGATAATAAACACGTATGACTTTTGGAACTAACTAATTTCTGGTTATTACATTTATTATTACACTAGATTATCCCCCTGACTTCTTAATTAGAGATGTTATATTCAAGTCTCAAGAGAAGAAAAAAGAAATCTCGTTCAAAATCTCTACAGTTTTCTTTAAGCAATTTCATTAGATTACCGAATCCTATTTCAATTATATTTCAAAGACTCGTTATTCCAATAATCTAGACAAGGTTTCAACTAAACTAAAGTTAGTAATCCGATTGATATGTAATAATCCGACTTTTTAGTTATATATAATTTAAATTTTATTCTAGTCTTAAGTAAAATTTTTCATGGGGTAGTTGAATTAATGGAATTCTTCAAAATAGAGACGTTGTATATCAATATAATTGCCTTTAGGAAAATGGAATTTAAAATAGTTTTCAACTATTCCTTAATCAGATTGGAAGACTATATATGTATCTTGATTATTCATCTAATTAAGGTGCTCTATGCATGACCACTGAACATGCATGAAGTGAGACTTCCATGGATGCGTTGAATCCATTCTTTCTCACATGTACACGACATACATGTATCTTATTATCAAATTACTTTTAAGTTAATAAAGAATTTGTATAAATTTTATTTGGATATTTTTTTTGTCTTATATTAATTTTTTGTTTATATTATTGTTATGGCGAAAGTAATATTTTTGATAAAGATATTATCGAATTCTTTGACAAGCCAATATTCGACAAGTTAAACATCGATTATTGCCAATTGCCAAGTGCCAAAAGATTTCGATCAACTTTTAAATACATGTAGAATTGACTTTGGATTGGAGTCAATTACGTACTCCATTAGGTACTCTCGATTAATCAATTGATACAAATACTGAAGTCAAAATGGCAGACTCGACTGAGGTCAACTGTGTTCAAGAAGAGTGATGCACGAAAACTTATCTCTCAACTCCGAATTGTCATCAAGTAAAAACTCACAATAGAGTGAGATCAAATCCCACAGGGATTGATTGGTCAAACAACTTTAATTAGAGGAATGTTCTAGTTGAGCTAAGCAAAGTTGAGTTGAGAATTGCAGAAAATTAAATGGCGGGAAAGATAAATGACAAGGAATGTAAATGCTGAAAGTAAATGGGAAAATATAAATTGCAGAAAAGTGAATCGCAGAATCTTAAATGGGAATTTGGGAAAGTGAGCATCAAAGTAAATAGCAGAAATTAAAGAGAATATGTAAGATCAGAAATGGGGGATTCATTGGGCTTAGGAGATGTTGCATTCTCCAGATTAAATTCATCTTCATCTCTTTCTCAATCAATGCATTTATTGATCTCCTTGGCAATCTTAACTGATTGGATCCCAATTTCTTGGCAACCCAATCTCTCTAAGCTTGAACAATTGTCCAATTTCTTGATTGAATTGCTCATGGGAAGAGATGAAGTATGGTCACTGATTATACCACATGCATTCCCAAATCAAAGTGTTGGTAGGATTAAATGTCACAATATCCATCCAAACCCCAATTTGGTCCAGCATGAGAAAGCGTTTCTAGCGTGATCTCCTCATTTCTCTTCCAAGGTTCCGAGGAGATCCAGTTATGGAGAGTTTCTTTTCCAAGATAACTAACCAATTATATGAAGATCGAAAGCTTTCTAGTAAAATCAAGAGAAAAGAAAGAGGAAGAAGAATGAAAACTACAATTGATCCATCAAATTACAATAGAGCTCCCTAACCCAATGAAAAGGGGTTTAGTTGTTCATAGCTCTGGGAATAGAAATAAAAAATGAAGAATGCAATCTAAAGTAAGCTAAATTGCAGAGAAAGTAAATACAGAGTGTTTACAAGTCTTAGATCCTCAGATCCAAATTCCGATCCCCCTTTTTAGTTCAAAATTACTCCTATATATACTACTCCTCTGCTCCTCTATCAGCTCTGCAAGTCTTGGATATGGGCCTTTGATCTTCAGTTGAAGCAGTTACAGACTTTAGTGGGCTTAGCTTTGCTTGCAGAAAGAAGTTGAGTCAGGCATGGTTTACAGTTAGTCAAGGCGTCAGTGGTGTTAACGTTAAGTGTAGATTCTGGCTCGAAGACGTTAGTGACACTAACTTTGTCACTAACGTCCCAACCCAATTGAGCTACGTTAACTCTAACGTTAGTGGCACTAACATGACCACTAACGTAGCCTTTCTAATCTTCAATAGTGTCATTGGTGCTGACTTTGGCAATGACGCTACACCATTTCCCTTTCTCCCACGTTAATGGTCCACTAACGTGGCCATTAACGTAGGCATACCATGACACGAAGGCGTCATTGATAATAACTTTGTCAATGATGTTGGAAAACTCTTTCTCTTCCACGTTAATGCTCATGTTAATGGCATTAACGTGGCCACTAACATGGGTATACTGGCCATCTCCAACGTCAGTGACAAAATCAGTGTCACTGAGGTTGGCTTCTTATACCTCTTGCTCCATGTTACCTCTTACGTTAGTGGCATTAACGTGGCTACTAACGTTGGTAAGTTTGGCCTAGTGCAACGTCAGTGACAAAGTTAGTGTTACTGACGTTGGCGATCCTTTGTTGCCCCACGTTGGAGCTCACGTTAATGGCATTAACGTGGCTCTTAACGTGATCATTTGTGGCCTTTGCAACGTTAGTGGTATTAACTTTACCATTAATGTTTGGAGCTTTTTCTTTCTTCCACGTTAATCCCTAAATTAGTGCAACTAACGTAGCAACTAACGTGGGCTGAGATGGCATTCGAAGGCATCAATGGTATTAACTTTACCACTGACGCTGCAAGCTTGCTCCCTTTCCACGTTAGTGACCATGTTAGTGATACTAACGTGGCTCTTCCATGCGTCATTTGTCCTGAAATCAAACAAACAAAGTGCATCAAAGCTTTGTTCTAGACTATGAGATCCTGCATCATCTAAATTGGTATTCAATTCATGCATTATTCTCATGAAAACATATAAAATTCACAATATTTGCTTGAATCAAGATGTAACACATGTTCACCAAAAAACTTGCTTATTACCTAAGAAAATGCATGAAACTACCTAAAATATGTAAAGAAAAGGCTAGTGAAACTGGCCAGGATGCCCTGGCATCAAAGAGGTCAGCAATGCAATTTGTTAGTCAAAAAAATAACAAGTTGTGAATTTCGAGGTGCAGAGTAACTACATTGGATTCATAGAGGATGGTCAATCGATGAAGGAGAGAATGTTGATCGACTAAGACTCATCGAGAGAGAGTGAAGCAATCGAAGGAAGTTAATAGGTGAAGATAGTTGGTGGCAGTTACAGACAGTACTGAAAGAGCAAGAATAGTTACTCATGGATTAATGTACGTGGAAGTTACATTTCAATCGGATTGGTTGAAAAGTCTTATAAAGAGGAGAAGACTCAAAGGAATAAGGGTTGGAATCTTTTCAGAAAAAATACTCATACTCACTCGCATCCCCAACGACTTTCTAAGTCAGTCAAGAGTCTTTTTCTTTGAATGGTTCCTTTCATGTCTTTACTTTTCATTTAAATTCTCTGTCACTTTCTTTTCATGCAATTTATCTTCTTTGCAATGTCATTTCGATTCCTTTAAATTCAGCAACTTTTATCTTTTCCAACCTTTACCTTTTAATTTGCCCTTTAATTTTTCAAATACTTTTTCTTTCTGTAATTTGATTTCCATTTTATTCATATCTTTTATGTTTTATTGTTCATTTAGAATTTCTGCAAAGTTTAGTTCCTTCTTCTTTGTCTTTGTCAAAGGCATGGATTTTGATGCAAATAAAAATGATACTTACAAAGAGGACTAGGTTTCGCTCCCAGACCATTAGATATCGAGCTTCCATGGATTTGCTAAAAATCGACAAAATAAATTGGCATGCACAATGGAACAGTTTTAAAATTTAATTGTATCAAAATTTGTTGATTTCAACTGTTACATTGTGCATGCAGTGTTGATATTTAGTGCATGTGATTAAGAAGTTTTAGAATTGTTACCATGTCTGAAGAAGTTTCAAATAGCAATGTAGAAACAAGTAATAATGTCCCAATAACTGCTATACAAACTTCTGCAAATTTGATTCTATATGTAGAGTATAATTCTGGGGAGAGTATTGCAGTTATTACTGCAAATGTTGATGGTGGTGGGCGAAATCCACGTCCTAGGATCACCCTAGTGCAGAATCAATCGTAGGTAATTGCAGGTTGGCCTCCATTATTTGGCCTTCTTCCTGACTATACACCTCATATGGACAATAACACATTTCCAGTCAGATCTGAAAATGTGTCAGGTACGGTTTCTAACCAAGCTTCTTTTTCATATCCTGACATTAGTCGAGATTACCAAGTGGACTCCTCGTCGAATAATTCAGGATCGATGGTTGAGTTTTGACAATATATTGATGAAAGCCATAATGATTTAGTCAACCTGTTGACTCACCAGATAACAATTATTCGGAATCCTATCCTGGCTAACAATGAGTCAAAATATGATCGACTGGTTAGACAAGTCGAGAAAATTGCCCGAATTATCGATTATGATGAGGGACAGCCTATTTCCTAAGATTTGGTAGTAGACCAAGAGAATATAGGATATAATGAGGAAAATGTGTTTAACAATCCTAGAAGGGAAAAAATATCACATACCTCGTTCGACGAGATCAAAATGCTGATGAAGTTTTGAATAGACTTTACATACAACGTGGATATCAATACCAGGTGACAAGGATTGTCGAGGATATTCTCAAAAGAATGGGTATCAACGTGGGTTTCATGCATCAGCCATATTTTGTTTCTATTTTTCCTACTACGGTGCATATGACAGAAGTGTCAAGGGGTGTAAAAAATCTTAAAATAATTACAAAATTTGCAGGTGAGGCTGGAGAATCAACTGTCGAGCATATAGGTCGCTATATGGTCGAATTAGAAAATTTGACAAATAATGAAAACCTGAGAATGAAATTTTTTCCTTCTTCATTAACAAAAAATACTTTCATTTGGTTTTCAAATATGAGACCCAATTCGATTTTGACGTAGGCACAATTGAAAAATATTTTTCATGCTCAATTTTATACGGCCGGGTTGAATGTCTCGTTGACAGATTTGCTTGCAATAAAACGAGACAATGTAGAATCGATAGATGACTATATAATTCGATTAAAAAATACTCGCAATCGATGTTATGTGTCGATCCTTGAAAGCGAGATCGTCAAAATAGCCATCAAAGGTCTTGGCTTTTATATGCATCAAAAATTACTCAATGTGCATATTCCTGTTTTATCCCATTTGGCTGAGAGAGTTCGACAAGTTGAAAAAATAAAAGAAGAAAATAAGAAAGAAAGAAAAATGGTTGAATATGAGTTTGTCAAAAATAATATTTAATAATGATAAGTATTTTTGTTTATACATATTGAAACCGTTGGAAGGAGTTATATACTCTATTAAAGTATGTACAAACATGTCTATAAAAAAAAAGAAAAGAAGTTATAGAGAAGCGGTTCTTGGCAGTTGTTAGATATAATTTTGAAAAAGAAAAAAAAATTTCTCTGTTCAAACTTGAAACGCTGAAGTTGGAAAATAAATTTTTATGGGTCATGATCATGATATTTTTGAATCATTAGATGTGACATCCTCTCTGAGCACAATGATTCGAGAAAGAAAAAAAAAGGTTATCATAATTTAAAAAATATGTTGTCATAAAAATTCAATGAGTTATCAATAATGAGTACAGCTGAAAATATTCAATAAAATATCGAAGGTCCAAAAGTTCGATAAAACAGCCACTTTGCCTCAAAATATCGAAAAAAAATATTTGGAGGCATTTCTTATATCGAAGATAATTTTTCTTCAATAAATTGAAAAAAGGAAGCATTGTTGAAATATGGAATTTATTTATCCATTTTATTATTCTTGGCTCTTCAAGGATGACAAGATGCTTCACTAATATTTTGTCATGCATTACGTGAAAATATTGATAAAAATTTGTACAATATATAAAGTTGATCAAACAATTATTTGGGATCAGTTTTGATTTGGTTAAGCCATCGAAGATCAATTTCGACAAAAAAGAGTAAACTAGACATCTAGAGACTGAATTTCTTCAGAATTCACGGAATAATTATTCATCTTTGTTTCGTCGATCCCATGCTATTGGGGTTGGATGGATCAAGAATTGGCAAGAGTTTTGTGAATGAGAAAACGAGAGAATACCAATCGCAACAGGCTCGATGTAGTTATTTTGATTGAGACCGTGGAAGAAATACCATTTTTCGAGATCGAATTGGTGGTAACCAACGTGGTCGACAATTGCATCGAGTTAATACGGGATATTCCTTCTACTTCAACCCGATGAAGGGTAAAATATTCTCCTTTAAATCGAATTGTCTTTCTAGTAGATAGTGAAACAATTCTAAAAAGAAAAATTCCATACTGATTGTAAGAAAAGACAAAGTAGTTGAAACACCATTTCTAAAAATGAATTCAACTATGTTGATGAGAAATATTTTGAGGAATGAGATGAAGAAGTGACTGGTACCATCGTCCAAAATATTGAATAATAGTAAGTATTTATATTTTCTTCCTTCTAGTCGAAAAATAAATACTTCGGGGGCATTTGTTATATCGAAAATAATATTTTCGATAAAGATATTAAATTCTTTGACATGCCAATGTTCGATAAGTTAGACTTCGATCATTGCTAAGTGCCAAAATATTTCAATCAACTTTCAAATATATGTTAGAATTGAATTTGGATTGGAGCCAATTACGTACTCTGTTAGATACTCTCTATTAATTGATTGATACAAATACGAAAGTCGAAGTGGCAGACTCGACTGAGGTTAACTGTGTTGAAGAAGAGGTCAACAATGCAATTTGTTAGTTGAAAAAATAATAAGTTGTGAACTTCGAGGTGGAGAATATCTACATTGGATTCATCTAGGATGGTCAATCGATGAAGGAGAGAATGTTGATCGACTAAGACTCATCTAGAGAGTGAAGCAATTGAAGGAAGTTAATAGGTGAAAATAGTGGCAGTTATAGACAACACTCAAAGAGCGGGAATAGTTACTCATGGATTAATGTACGTTGAAGTTACATTTCAATTGGATTGGTTGAAGAGTCTTATAAATAGGAGAAGACTCGAAGGAACAAGGGTTGGAATCTTTTTAGAGAAAATACTCATACTCACTCACATCTCCAGCAACTTTCTGAGTCATTCTAGAGTCTTTTTCTTTGAATGGTTCCTTTCATATCTTTACTTTTCATTTAAATTGTCTAGCAATTTCTTTTTATGCAATTTATCTTTTTTATAATGTCATTTCAATTCCTTTAAATTCAGCAACTTTTATATTTTTCAATCTTTACCTTTTAATTTGCAAATTACTTTTCCAAACACTTTTTCTTTCTATAATTTAAGTGTCTTTTTATTCAAATGTTTTATGTTTTATGGTTCATTTTGAATTTTTGAAAAGCTTAGTTCCTTCTTATTTGTCATTGTTAAAGATATGAATTTTCATACAAATAAAACTGGTACTTACAAAAAAAAAGTAAATTTTACTTTCAGACCATTAAATATCGAACCACCATCGATTTACTAAAAATTAATAAAATAATTATCATGTTATAAAATTATTTATTTCAAAAATTTAAGTCAATAAAAAATATATATAAATGATAATATCACTAACATATATATAGTCGTATTAAAACTTGGGTCAATGTGTTTTTAATTTCCAACCTTTTGGTTTCATAGATTTTAAATGAACTGTAAAGAAAGCTTTTTGGTTTTGAATAGTGATTTATGTATATATGTGCTTAAAGGGAGACGCACATCGAATCGTCTTGTGCACATTTTGGACTTCATACTTAGGTTTGTAGTTAGATAGACAATAATTTTTGTGAATAATGTAAATAATAAATTTTAAAATTAATTTAATAAAATAAGAATATATTATATTTTTAAATTATTTACCTAAATTTTAATATTAAGATAACTATCTATATACCTAATAATAAATTAAACATTAAATATATTCATTATTCTTATTATTTAGAATTTTTATTATCTATTTATATTTTTTTATTAGGTTTTATTTATACTTGTATGATTAATATTCCAAAATCAAGAGGTATATCGCACTAGTGGTAATTATTTGAATTGCTTAATACTAAGGACAATAATAATGCATGTAGTCTAGAAATTAATCGTTATCTTCGAACGCTCTCATAATTGGGGTCGGAATTAAAAAATTATTAATGTTCCACACACCACATATATCTACAAGCATACATATATATTCTAAATCAAAGCATCGGTTTGTGTGTGTGTTCTTTTTTTTTTTTCCCTTAAATCCTCAGTCTATTTTTGCTAGCTATGATTAATGTTGAAGAAAAGGACTTGAACCAAACGTGCCACTTTAATAATTTCAGTACAAAGTATTTTGGAATCAAGCCAAATTCAATTAAACTACAACAAAGGGCACTTTAGTAAAAATCAAGGAAAAGGGACAAGAGAGATTCCAAAGCAAGGCCTTTCATGATTCCATCAACACTATCAAGAAACCTCCGGAGAATAGAAATCGAGGGTGCTTTCGACTTTATAGTAAATATGATCTATACTTTACATATAGCATCCTAATTCCTAATTAAGGGTAGAATAGAAAATTTAGTAATTCAAATTGTTTATATATTTACTTCTTCTCTTCTATTTTCTCTTTTAACTTATAAATACATCTAAATAGAATTAATTTGTATAGAAATATATTAGTAGATTGATAATATAATTAATCAGCAGATGTATCTATCAAAGTTTCAATAATTGTAATTAGGAAAAGTTTAGGGAGTCAAGTGTCCACCAACCAAAAATTGAACAACTCAATTAATAATGATTAATTTTAAATTATTTTTTTAAATTCAAAATTTAATTGACATTTAATGACATTTTTTAATCAAAACTTACTTTAATTTGTTTTCCCTTCCATTCACCGTTTACTATACAAAATTACAAATCTTAATCCCTCTTTCTAATGCTCCACGCTGCCGTAGTTTCTTCCTCGCGCGTCATTGCCGGTCGTCCTTGTGTCTTTCTCCGCCACCTCATCTGCCGTTCGCGCAGGAAAGACAATCACCATTGTGCTTCTACTTCACCCTCCTTGTATCCCATTGCGACTCTCCATCGCTTGCCAGACACACCCTCGCCGCTCGCGACTCCCCATCGCTCGTCACTCGCACCCAACAACTCTCCATCCGTCGCGATGCAGCCATTACCAGGTCCACATTCGTGACGCACGATCAAATACTCCAATCCATGGCGACTCCTCCACTCGTCGCAACGCGCCACCGCGAGTGCACCCGCTGTCCACGCAACGCCATCTAAGACGTCGTCGCCGGCCACCCTGCGGCTTTTCTTCTCCTCCTCTTATTTGGTTTTGAATGATTTTTTAACTAGTTTTTTGTATTTCTTTTTTCTACATTTCGAATGATTCTTTTTATTAGTTTTGGATGATTCTTTTTCCTATATTTTGTATGTCTTTTTCTTAGGATTTGGATGATTCTTTTTATTAGTTTTGGATGATTTTTTTCTATATTTTGTATGTTTTTTTCTTAGGATTTAGATGATTCTTTATTTTATGTTTTGGTGTTTTTGTTTTATGGAGATTCACAATTTTTTTTTAAAAGAAGAATTAATGTTTGCGTAATTAATGGTAAAAGGTGAATTAGAGTAAGAAGAGATAATTAATAATCATTAATTTTGTATCTTTTAAGAAAAAACTTAAATAACCACTAATTAATAATAATTAATGTCATTAATTAATATAAAATATAATTAAAAAATATTTGTTGGCTTATTCTTGGCTATAGTTCTCTTGGTTCCTAGCGGGATTGAATTAATTAAAAAAAAGTCTTGATAATCCAACATTGCAATCAACATTCAACACAATATATATATATATATATATATATATATATATATATATATATATATATATAAATTCTTAAAATTAAGAATATCCAAAATTCAATTAAAAGAAATTTAAAATTAAAAATAAAAATTTATTTTTAGTGCGTTTCATATTGAATTTATTTTATTAAGACTGACTGTTTAGAGTTTCCTAGCATTATATATATATATATATATATATATATATATATATATATATATATATATATGCTAAGAAGATGTTCATGTATATATGTTTATGAGTTGAAGCTATGGTACCAATATTGTGGAAGGATTTATTATGCGTTGGGTGAGTTTGGGTTTGATTGATTGAAACAAGAAAAGGTGTAAGAATCATTCATTCATTGAATTCATAGTAATAAGTTAGGGAGGCCCTGTTTTCTCTCTTTCTTTTGTTCGTTGCTATATATGCATATGCATGTGTGCATAAACCTTATTATTAATAATGGGGTCTCTTGGTTTTCCTTTATAAGTTTGTAGCCTAGTGTGTACTATATTCTCAAGCGGAAATACATAAATTAATAAATAAATAAATAAGGAAGTAAAGAAACAAAAAGAAAATCTAGGAAAATTGATATTTTCACAGGACTCTTATGATCTTTAGTTAATTTATTTATTATGTTTGCAAATTCTTGATGAACTGCTAGTACTAACTTTTATTTTAATTTAGTTAGGGAGTGAAATGTTCGTTGGGAGGCTCGTGCTTGTGCATGCCCACCTATTGAGCCGAGTAAGATTGTAAGAATCTAAGTCTCTCCAAAGAGATAAAAAGAAAGAGAAAAAGAAAATTCATTTAGATATGTGAAGGTGACTTTACTATACCCTCACATGCATACTATATTCTTCTATATTCTACTATATTCCCAACAACGCTACTATATCATACCTTCCTCACTTCACCAAAAGATATTTAAGAGGTGAAATGCTTATTTTTAACAAAAATCAGAATCAATTATTTATTATTTTATATGTATGTCATCACTCATCAATTTGATTAACGAGCTTAAATAATTCATGCAAACAAAGAAATTATTACTGGTACTTAAGAGAAAAGAATCTAGGTTAAATAATAGATCATATTAGATATATATCAAAATTAATTATTAAAATTAATTATTAGTATAAAATATATATTAAAATATAAAATATATATTAAAAATAAATTAAACAACACATATTTAAACACAAAAATATGATGACTTATTTTAATAATTAATTTTAGGGTGCGTTTAATTTGAAAAAGAGACGAAGACCGATAGACTAAGACTGAAAGATAAAAACTGAGAAATAGAGATTAAGTTAAGTCTCTATAATTTATATTATATTTGGTATAAAATATATTTGACTGAATTATTTTTCAGTAATATATTTAATTTAAGATAAATATAAAAATTAAGAGATGGACTTAAAATTTAAGAGGTTAAATAAGAATATTTTTTAGAAGAAATGTTATTAAAATTTCAGTTTTTATATCTAAAAATTTGAATCCTATATGTTTCCACCTTTTAAAAGTATTGAAAGGATTAAAATTTTGAATTTCAAAACTAAAATTTTAGTTTCAATCTCTGATCATCACATACAATATTAAATACTAGTCCCGATCCTAATTTCTGAAAACAAACACTACTTTAATCTACACATAATATTTTTATAAAATAAATCCATCAAATTTGATATTATTGAATGTTTTGGATCCATATTAATATATTTAATTAATACGCTATTAGAGGTAGATTGATTTGAACCAATTTTATTTAACACAAATTAAGGCATAATTTTAGACTTGTAATTGGATGATTGTGAAGAAGGACCCACTTCACCTTTGAATTCAATATATTTTGAGGTCCGCTTGTTTGTTGTTCCTACCTCCTTAGCTTCTTCTTAGAAAGGTCCTCTGATCTAATTGTAATCTTGTTTTTCCGGCATGAGGAAGATGTTTATATAGTTCTCGTTTTATAATTGGAACACATAGAAATGTGGTAGCACAACGTAACAAATATTCTAAAGACAGGGCACCCAAAAAACAAAATTTAAAAAATGGCCAAAATATGTTATGGAGTATATGTGTGTTTATCATAATCAAGTTTATTATTAATTTATTACAGTGGCTCTGGATTTATTATAAACAATTTGAAGGAGGTGTTCAACAATTCTCAATTTCTCATCATTATCACTTGACAGTTTATTACACAAAACACAACATAAACAATTTTTTTCTGGTCTCAACGTTTAAATATTTAATATATAAATTAAAACCTCTTATACATTAACTTTAAGAATTCTGGTATGTGAAAGCAAGCGAATATCTTCTAGAGAATTTATATTTTCCTTCAATCTCTCATTTCCAAAGAATTATTGTTCAAAATTTAAAAACACATGTTAAATCAAAACATACTACATCGGTCAAGGACAAGTACGAAGATATTTCAGTGACCATGGTGGTTATACAAATGTTATTAAAATTAAAGTTATATGTTTTTAATATTTTAATAATATTTTTATTTTTTTAAATTAAAAAAAGTTATTAAATAATAAAAAATTATTATTTTAACGTTAAAAAAAATAATCTAGAAAACCGTTAAAAATTTTAATTATTGCACAAAAATTTTAGTACCAAAATTATTAAAAAAAGACTAATTTCTATAATATTTAAAGAGAATGACTAATTTATTTTATAAAAAAAATATATCATTGAGTCATTTTTTCATTTATTTCTTTCTATATTTTCTCTTCAATTATCATTTATGACAGAAATTTATTACTGCAAATTAAAACACCAATTCACTATTGATGACCATTATGCATATACACAACATATACACTTTTATTTATCAGAAAGACAAAATAAACAGCCAAAATTTATCTTATTTAGCATTCATTTATTATTACAATAATTAATGAATATTAAAGAAGGCAAATTCTTGATATGTTGGCTAATTCGTTTTTGTTATCAAACATTCTCAATCATTTAAAGCTTTTTGCCACGCTTTTAAAGCATGCTGAAAAGTGCAAAAAAAACGTAGTGAGTTTTTTGCCACGTTTTTTGAGTTATCGGCACGCTTTTGAAAAGGTCACATCCGCAAGCGTGTCGATTACTCTATCACCACGCTTTTGTCGATCTATTGGCACGCTTTATCTATTGTCACGCTTAAAAGCGTGGCCGTATGTATAATGCTATAGCCATACTTTTAAAGCGTATCAAAAAGCAGACATACAGCCACGCTTAAAAAGCATGCCAATAGTTAAAAAATATTGCTACGCTTTTCAAGTCCCTAGATGTGAATCTATTACCACTCTTTTAAAGCGTGGCTATAACTAAATCAAATTAAAGAAAAAAAAAACAGGTAAAAGCTTACATGTGAACACTCAAATTTATGTTCATACATTCAATACTTGGTAAAAGACTACAACATATCATCTGTATACATGTAACGGCCGCGTATATAAAATTCACAAATATAAACAAAAATGAATTTCAAAAAAGTGAATTAAGAATTATGGAAGACTTAGATTTCACAAATTGTCTCTAATTGCTTTACTTTCTTTGGATATTTACTTCACTCCTCGGTTCCATTACCCAATTGACCAAAGTCATTAGCGCCTGGAAAACATGATACGCATAGTGTTAGCCTCTTATCACTTCTATATTATTTATTGAACATTTAAAGTATGAAGCATTGCAAATAGCAAACCAATATTGTGATAGTGTGAACCAAACCATGTAGTGACCAGAATTTGTTCTCCAAAATAATGCACTGACACTCTAGGATCACATTGGATCAAATTACTACAATAAATATGACTTTTAGCAACTCTTTAAAATCGTTCTCTTAGATAGATTTAGACAATAATTTTTTATAGTATTATTGTTGAATTCAATTTTTTATTATTTTATAGCAACAAATTAAAACTGTTCTCTTTGACTATTTTAAAGAATGATTTTATAATCATTACCATGATTTGTATTTAAGCAATGATTTTTTATTATTGTCTAAATAATTGTACAAAAGAAACGAATAAAAATCGTTGCCAAAATGCTACACTTTAAAACCGTTCTATTAGATGGTCTTAGACAACGATTTTTACAATATTGCTGTTGAAATTCAATTTTTCATTACGCTGTAGTAACAAAATAAAACCGTTCTCTTTGACTATTTTAAAGAACGGTTTTATAACCATTACAACAGTCGTTTATGAAACAATAATTTTCTAATATTATTTAAATAATTATATAAATTAAACAATACCAATAAAAAAATTTTAAATAATCATATAAAATCAAACTATTTTTTCTATAAATACTGAATTTATAAAATACTCAAAAACTATTGTTATAAATATATAACAAATATTATTTTTGAAAAGATAAAATTAAAATAAATTTATTATAAATATTATATATTTTTAATATAAATATATAACAAATATTATTTTTAGAAAAAATAAAGTTAAAATAAATTTATAATAAATATTATATATTTTTATTATAAATATATAACAAATATTATTATAAAAAAATAAAATTAAAATAATTTTAGAATAAATATTATATATTTATTGAAAAATTTCACACTAAGATAAACTCTAACATAACCAATGACTCTGATCTATTCAAAACAAACCATCAGAGCGCACTCTTCCTCCTTCCACCATCAACCCTAACCCACATCAACCCAGGCCATCAGACTCAAAGCTATCGCACCGCAGCTCACCATGTAGGCCTAACCACTATCGAAGGAAAGAGTTCCCAATGCGCCGTCCTTCTTCCCGAAATCGTTACAGCGTCCTTCTTCCCCAAATCGTCGCTGCATCCTTCTTCATGAAATTGTCGCTGCGTCCTTCTTCCCAGCATAGCTGAGTATCTCCTCTCTGCGGCATCGCTACTTCTCCCCTTTCTGCGGCGTCACTGCTTCTTCGTTCTTCGTGGCCTCCTTGCTTCTCCCCTGTTCTGCTTCTACTTCTACTTCACTACTTCTCCCCTGTTCTACTTTTGCTTTGCTGCTTCTACCTCACTGCTTTTGCTTTACTGCCTTGGCTGATTGTGAGTTGTGCTTCGCTACTTCTGCTTCACTGCCTTGGCCGTTTGTGGGTTGTCATCTGTGGTTAGTGGTCTTTTTCTCTGATTTTCTTTTGTTTAGTTAGGTTGTGTTTGGGTGTTGGCCATCTTTGTTGGAGTTAAGAAGAAGAAAGGAAAGTGGTGTTTGCTTTTGCTTCTGTTTTGGCATCTTCTGTAACACCCTAACTATCAAAGCTCATGCTTCCGGCTGCGCGACTATGATAGCTCGGACATTACGATGACTCTTATACTATTTAATACTAAAATATGAGCCTGTTTAAAACTTTAAACTGCAATACCGCTCCAAAAATACTTTTGTTATGTAACATACATCCATACATACAATACAGCTTACAAAAATTTACAAAGAGTACATACATATGTATATATATTAAATAATATTACAAGCATTAACCAATACAATTCCTATCCCTCTTACAGAATTTATAAAGATAAGGGTGAGGGAACAATAAATGATAACTAAGGCAATACAAAGCATCACGACAACAACTAGATAAAACTCTTCGTGACTTTTGTGTCCATATCCTGAAAATGGAAATTTGTAGGGGAGTGAGAACATCATCCTCGAAAGGGTTCTCACTATAGGGTTGCAGAATTACTATAATAGGATACGCGAGATAAAATCGTTACAGTGATTGGTAACCGCCTTATGTATCTTTTCAAAAGCAACGGTTCACTATAAAAGAGAAATCTGAAATCTTTTCTGAAAGAAGAGCTATTCAATTCTTAAAAACTCAAAAGCCTTTTAGAAGGTTTAGCTATACTAAACCTGATTAGTTTTTCATACTTTTCTAAACCAAAAACACCAACCAACATGTCTCATGATCAACCACGGCATTAGGTCCAAACAGCCTAAACAACAACCAATCACCATAGTCCAACAGAGTCTCAATCGCAAACACAAATAGGAAAGTTCAAGCACAAACAAACAAGTACAGCAAGTAGAACAATTAGCAGTTAATCACAAGTAATCACAAAGGCAAACCAAGTACAATATGCACACCCAAACAATGTCACATAGATGCATATGATGCATGCCTGTCCTAGTGGCTGATCATATCATCTTTCGGTTATAAAGCCAACCCGAAAAGTCATGGTAGCTAACCATTAGACTGTCCCTCTGTCGTGCATCCTCAATTCGAGTTATTCACAAGAGACAATCATAATTCACATCCAACATCCTCACTGGTGTATATTCACGGGGGCAAGCTCATCCGAAACTTTCATAGTGTCCAGCCACGTGATGGCTAGCCACTGCTTCTACCCAGGAAAACTCGTATCTCAGATAGTTGGAAGTGCAAAATCACAATATCAATATCTCAGCATTAATGCATTTATTCTCAGCCATAAATGAACATTCATTCAGCCATCCGGCTTAAATTCATGACTCATAGTCAGCCATTCGACTCATAACATAATCCGCAATCAGCTAGAATTCGTTATCATACATAGCCATTCCGGCTCATAACAAAAGAGCACTTCCACCATCCAACATCATCAAATTCATAAAATCAGTATTTAAGCCATAAATCACTTTTTCTCAATTCACTTCACTTTGAAATCAAATATCAGCACTTTTCAGAATTGGCTTTGAGGTTCTCATTTCTCAAATCATCTTAGGCTCATAAGCCCCTTTTTCTCAAAGTAAGTTTCCCTTTTAAAAACAAAGCCACTCTCGGCATACTCTTTCCAAAACCTCCAAAACCATGGCAAATTAAAGATCTCTTTTGAAATATTCAAAATCATCCATCCAACAATGAGATTTTATAACAAAAGTTCCTCGGCAGAGTCTCAAGTCTTTAGGGGAGAATAACATAACTCATTTCCTCAAATTCACTTAAAGTCATTAAAACCTTGCCTTCCTGATTTGAATAATAAAATATGATCTAAGCCAAACTCGAGTCATGTAATCAATTCCTCCTTTCAAAGCCGTTTCCTTTACTTAAACAAAACCAGCTTCAACCCCATGATAAATTCTAAAGCATTTCAAACTACTCAAAAATTGGTTTAGTCTTGCAAAAATTCAGAATTCAAAGAGTACTGAAAACTTTTCCCAAAACATTTTAAAATGAAACTTGTCAATAGACATTCAGGTTCTTTCAAAGTCACTGAAACACCTCTTATTGAAACCCCCAAGTCAAATTCAAAGACATAACCCTTTTCACATTTAAAACAGCTTTAAAACATAAGTTCCATCTAAATAACTTGCTACCAAAATAGATACAATACTTTTCTTAAGAAACAAGACTAAATCCCAATTTCCCATTTAATAATTGGTATGCGAAATTGTGATTACACTTTTCACAACTCCGCATAGCTGACCAGCAAGTGCACTTGGTCATCCAAGTAATACCTTACGAGAGTAAGGGTCGATCCCACGGAGATTGTCGGCTTGAAGCAAGCTATGGTCATCTTGTAAATCTCAGTCAGGTAGATTCAAATGGTTATGAGGTGTTGATAATTAAAAGATAAATAAAAAAGAAAATAAAATACAGTTACTTATGTAGTTCCTTGGTGGGAATTTCAGATAAGCATTTGGAGATGCTTTGTTGCCTCTGAACCTCTGCTTTCCTATTGTCCTCAATGGCAAGCTATATGTTAGTGGATCACCGTTGTCAATGGCTACCATCCGTCCTCTCAGTGAAAACATGTCCTCTACTATTTCCCGCATGGCTAATCAGTTGTCGGTTCTTGATTGTGTCAGAATAGAATACATTTATTCTTTTGCACACTGTCACTGCGCCCAACAGTCACGAGTTTAAAGATTGTCACAGTCATCCCATCCTAGATTCTACTCGGAATACCACAGATAAGGTTTAGATTTTCTGGATATCAAGAATGCTGCCAATTGGTTCTAGCATATACCACGAAGGTTCTAACGTCATGGATTCGAATGCTCTGTTGTCAGGAGAGGTGATTCAGATCCATGGGTCAGAGACCAAAGAGAGTATACTCCAGCTGTTGTCCAATGACTACGTTGAACATCATGTAGACCGCTTTGTGGTTGTCAGGCAAGCGGATCTTGGCTAAGCGAGTAACGAAGATTGGGTGATTGTCACGGGTCACCCCTTCATTCTGACTTAACTGAATTGAGTGCGAGAGTATATCTTGGAGGAGAAGTAGGCATGAATTGAATGGAAAAAACAATAATACTTACATTAATACTCGAGGAACAGCAGAGCTCCTTACCTTAATCTGTGAGGTGTAGAAACCCCACCGTTGGAAAATACATAAGAATAAAGTCTAGGCATGGCCGAATGGCCAGCCTCCTAAATGGCATAATACAATCGAAATAGGGTTCAAAGACCTGATCTAAGGATTGAAGAATGGTCTAAAGATGTGAATACAATAGCAAAAAGTGCTATTTATACTAAACTAGTAAACTAGGTTAACAGAAAATGAGTAGATAGTGCAGAAATCCACCTCCGGGGCCCACTTGGTGTGTGTTTGGGTTGAGCATTGAAGATTTCATGTGCATAGGCTCTTCTAGGAGTTTGAACGCCAGTTTTGGTGCCAGTTTGGGCGTTTAACTCCAGCTTTGGTGCCAGTTCTAGCGTTTTATGCCAGAAAAGGGTCTCTAGTGGGCATTTGGACGCCGGTTTGGGCCATCAAATCTCGGGCAAAGTATAGACTATTATATATTTCTGGAAAGCCCAAGATGTCTACTTTCCTACACAATTGAGAGCGCGCCAATTGGGCTTCTGTAGCTCGAGAAAATCCACTTCAAGTGTAGGGAGGTCAGAATCCAACAGCATATGCAGTCCTTTCTCAACCTCTGAATCAGATTTTTGCTCAGGTCCCTCAATTTCAGCCAGAAAATACTTGAAATCATAGAAAAATACACAAACTTATCGTAAAGTCCAGAAATGTGATTTTTGCATAAAAACTAATAAAAATATAATAAAAAGTAACTAAAACATACTAGAAACTACCTAAAAATAATGCCAAAAAGTGTATAAATTATCCATTCATCACAACACCAAACTTAAATTGTTGCTTGTCCCCAAGCAACTGAAAAGAAAATATGATAAAAAGAAGAGAATATACAATAAATTCCAAAACATCAATGAAACTTAGTTCTAATTAGATGAGCGGGGCTAGTAGCTTTTTGCTTCTGAACAGTTTTGGCATCTCACTTTATCCTTTGAAGTTCAGAATGGTTGGCATCTGTAGGAACTCAGAATTCAGATAGTGTTATTGATTCTCATAGTTCAGTATGATAATTCTTGAACACAGCTACTTATGAGTCTTGGCCGTGACCCTAAGCATCTTGTTTTTCAGTATTACCATTGGATACATAAATGCCACAGACACATAACTGGGTGAACCTTTTCAGATTGTGACTCAGCTTTGCTAGAGTCCCCAGTTAGAGGTGTCCAGAGTTCTTAAGCACACTCTTTTGCTTTGGATCACGACTTTAACCACTCAGTCTCAAGCTTTTCACTTGGACCTTCATGACACAAGTACATGGTTAGGGACAACTTGATTTAGCCGCTTAGGCCAGGATTTTATTTCTTTGGGCCCTCCTATCCATTAATGCTTAAAGCCTTGGATCCTTTTTACCCTTGCCTTTTGGTTTAAAGGGCTATTGGCTTTTTCTGCTTGCTTTTTCTTTTTCTTTTTTTTATTTCTTTATTTTTTTTGCCATTTTTTTCGCAAGCTTTTTCCTTTTCACTGCTTTTTCTTGCTTCATGAATCAATTTTATGATTTTTCAGATTATCAATAATATTTCTCTTTGTTTATCATTCTTTCAAGAGACAACAATTTTAACATTCATAAACTTCACTATAAAAAATATGCATTGTTCAAGCATTCATTCAGAAAACAAAAAGTATTGCCACCACATCAAAATAATTAAACTAATTTCAAGATAGAATTCAAAATTCATGTACTTCTTGTTCTTTTGCAATTAGAAACATTTTTCATTTAAGAAAGGTGAAGGATTTGTGGGACATTCATAGCTTCAAGGCATAGACACTAGACACTAATGATAATGTAATAAAGACACAAACATAGACAAACATAAAGCATAAAAATCTAAAAACAGAAAGATAAGAGCAAGGAAATTAAAAAATGGGTCCACCTCAGTGATGGCGGCTAGTTCTCCTTCATGAAGATCCTATGGAGTGTTTGAGCTCCTCAATGTCTCTTACCTACCTTTGTTGCTCTTCCCTCATGGCTCTTTGGTCTTCTCTAATTTCATGAAGGATAATGGAGTGCTCTTGGTGCTCCACCCTTAGTTGCTCCATGGTGGAACTCAAATCCCTTAAAGAGGTGTTGAGTTGTTCCCAATAGTTGTGTGGAGAAAAAAGCATCCGTTGAGGCATCTCAGGGATTTCTTGATGAGGGACTTCCTCATGTGCTTGTTGAGGTCCATGAGTGGGCATTCTTGTTTGCTCCATCCTCTTTTTAGTGAAGGGCTTGTCTTCTTCAATGAGGATGTCTTCCTCTATGACAATTTCGGCTAAATTGCATAGGTGACAGATGAGATGAGGAAAGGCTAACCTTGCCAAAGTGGAGGGCTTGTCAGCCACCTTGTATAGTTCTAGAGGTATGAACTCATGAACTTCCACTTCCTCTCCAATCATGATACTATGGATCATGATAGCCTGATCTACAGTTACTTCGGATCAGTTGCTAGTAGGAATGATAGAGCGTTGGATGAACTCCAACCATCCTCTAGCCATGGGTTTGAGGTCAAGCCTTTTTAGTTGAACCGGCTTGCCTTTGGAGTCTCTCTTCCATTGGACTTCATCCACACAGATGTCCATGAGGACTTGGTCCAACCTTTGATCAAACTTGACTCTTCTAGTGAAAGGATGAAGATCTCCTTGCATCATTGGCAAGTTGAATGCCAACCTCGCATTTTTCGAACTGAAATCTAAGTATTTCTCCCGAACCATTGTGAGCCAATTCCTTCGGTTTGGGTTCATACTTTGAACATGGTTTCTAGTGATTCATGCATTAGCATAGAACTCTTGAACCATTAAGATTCTGACTTGTTGGATGGGGTTGGTGAGAGCTTCCCAACCTCTTCTCCTAATCTCATGTCGGATCTCCGGATATTCACCCTTTTGAGCTTGAAGGGGACCTCGGGGATCACCTTCTTCTTGGCCACAATTTTATAGAAGTGGTCTTGATGGACCTTTGAGATGAATCTTTCCATCTCCCATGACTCGGAGGTGGAAGCAATTGCCTTCCCTTTCCTCTTCCTTGAGGTTTTTCTAGACTTATGTGCCATTAGTGGTTATGGAAAATTAAAAAACAAGGCTTTTTCCACACCAAACTTAAGAGGTTTGCTCGTCCTCGAGCAAAAGAAGAAAGAAGAGAGTAAAAGAAGAAGAAAAATGGGAGATTGAGGCGTGAGAGGGTTTCGGCCAAGGGGGGAAAGAATTGTTTGTGATGTGTGAAAATGAAGGAGTAAGGAGGGGTATTTATAGGGTAGGAGAGGGAGTTAGTTCGTGTGAGAGGGGTGGGTTTGGGAGGCAAATGGTTTGAATTTGAGTGGGTGGGGGTTGGTAGGTTGTATGATGGGTTTTTGGGAATTAGGGGATGGATGTGAGTGGTGAAGAGAAATATAGAGAAGAGGGTAAGATTTGATAGGTGAGTGGTGTTTTGGGTAGAGTGTTCTAGAGAGGTGTGAAGAGGAGAGAGAGTGAGGTGGGGTAGGTAGAGATCCTGTGGGGTCCACAGATCTTGAGGTGTCAAGGATTTCTCATTCCTGCACCTTTCTAGCGTTCAAACGCCCTCTGTGTGGCATTTCTGGCGTTAAACGCCAGTCTGCTGCCCTTTTCTGGCGTTTAAATGCCAAACTGTTGCCCTTTTTGGCGTTTAAATGCCAGTCTACTTGCCAGTTCTGGCGTTTAACGCCCAGAATGGTGCTAAGCTGGGCATTTAAACTCCCATTTTTCTACCTTTACTGGCGTTTAAATGCCAATTTCCCTGCCACCTCTGGCGTTTAACGCCTAGAATGGTGCCAGGCTGGGTGCTAAACGCCCATTTTGGTATACTTACTGGCGTTTAAATGCCAGTAAGCTCGTCCTCCACGGTGTGCTCTTTTTTACGCTGTTTTTGATTTTGCTTTAATTTTTGTAGTTGTTTTCGTGACTTCACATGATCATCAACCTAAAGAAAATATATAATAATAATGGAAAATAAAATGAAAGAGTAGTTAATATAGATAAATAAAATTGGGTTGCCTCCGAATAAGCGCTTCTTTAATGTCAATAGCTTGACAGGACAGGAAGCTCTTACAGAGCTTCACAGATGCTCAGAGCATGATTGTGGCCTCCCAACACCAAACTTAGAGTTTGAATGTGGGGGCTTTGCTTGACTCTGCATGGAGAGAATTGGATGAAGCTTTTCATGCTTCTTCTCCATGTTTACAAAGGAAAATCCTTGAGCTTTAAACACAAGGTAGTCCTCATTCACTTGAAGGACTAACTTTCCTCTGTCTACATCAATCACAGCTTTTACTGTGGCTAGGAAGGATCTTCCAAGGATGATGGATTCATCCTCATCCTTCCCAGTGTCGAGGATTATGAAGTCAGCAGGGATGTAAAGGCCTTCAACCTTTACCAAGACGTCCTCTACAAGTCCATAAGCCTGTTTCTTTGATTTGTCTGCCATCTCTAGTGAGATTTATGTAGCTTGTACCTCAAAGATCCCTAATTTCTCCATTACAGAGAGTGGCATGAGGTTGATGCTTGACCCCAGGTCACACAGAGCCTTCTCAAAGGTCATCGTGCCTATGTTGCAAGGTATTAAGAACCTTCCGGGATCCGGTTTCTTTTGAGGTATCTTCAGCTGAACCAATGTATTTAGTTTATTGATGAGCAATGAAGGTTCATCCTCCCAAGTCTCATTACCAAATAATTTGGCATTCAGCTTTATGATTGCTCCTAGATACTGAGCAACTTGCTCTTCAGTAATAACTTCATCTTCTTCAAAGGAAGAATACTCATCAGAGCTCATGAATGGTAATAGGAAGTTCAGTGGAATCTCTATGGTCTCTAGATGAGCCTCAGACTCCTTTTGTTCCTCAATAGGGAACTCCTTGTTGGTCAATGGACGTCCCATGAGGTCTTTTTCACTGGGAATCACTGCCTTTCCCTCCTCTACAGGTTCGGCCATATTGGACGTGTAGATGGCCTTGCACTCTCTTTTTGGATTCTCTTCTGTATTGCTTGGGAGAGTACTAGGAGGGGTTTCAGTAACTCTTTTACTCAGCTAACCCACTTGTGCCTCCAAATTTCTGATGGAGGCCGTGCCTCAATCATGAAATTGAAAGTGGCCTTAGATAGATCAGAGACTATGTTTGCTAAGCCAGAGAGGCTCTGCTCAGAATTCTCTGTCTGTTACTGAGAGGATGATGGAAAAAGTTTGCTATTGCTAAACCTATTTCTCCCACCATCATTGTTGTTGAAGCCTTGTTGAGGCTTCTGTTGATCCTTCCTTGAGAAATTTGGATGATTCCTCCATGAAGGATTATAGGTGTTTCCATAGGGTTCTCCCATGTAATTCACCTCTTCCATTGCAGGATTCTCAGGGTCATAAGCTTCTCCTTTAGAGGAGGCTTCTTTAACACTGCCGGATGCAGCTTGCAATCCAATCAAATCCTGAGAATTCATATTGACTTGTTGAGTCAATATTTTGTTCTGAGCCAATATGGCATTCAGAGTATCAATCTCAAGAACTCCTTTCTTCTGAGTCACCCTATTATTCACAGGATTCCTTTCAAAAGTGTACATGAACTGGTTATTTGCAACCATATCAATGAGTTCCTGGGCTTCTGCAGGTGTTTTCAGATGAAGGGATCCACCAGCAGAATGATCCAATGACATCTTTGACAATTCAGACAAACCATCATAGAATATACATATGATGCTCCATTCTGGAAACATGTCAGAAGGACACCTTTTGGTTAATTTCTTGTATCTTTCCCAAGCTTCATAGAGGGATTCACCTTCCTTCTGTCTAAAGGTTTGGACGTCCACTCTGAGCTCACTCATCTTTTGAGGTGGAAAGAATTTGGTCAAGAAAGCATTGACCAGCTTGTCCCAAGAGTTCAGGCTTTTTCTAGGTTGTGAGTCCAACCATGTCCTAGCTCTGTCTCTTACAGCAAAGGGGAAAAGTATAAGTCTGTAGACCTCGGGATCAACCTCATTGGTCTTAACAGTATCATAGATCTACAAGAATTCAGATAAGAACTGATGAGGATCTTTTGAGGAAAGTCTATGAAACTTGCAGTTCTGCTTCATTAGAGAAACTAATTGAGGCTTAAGCTCAAAGTTGTTTGTTCCAATGGCAGGAATTGAGATGCTTCTTCCATAGAAGATGGAAGTTGGTGCAGCATAGTCACCAAGCATCTTCCTTGCATCTCTGGCATTGTTGTTATTTTTAGCTGCCATGTCTTCTTCTTTTTCAAAAATTTCTATCAAGTCCTCTCCAGAGAGTTATGATTTAGCTTCTCTTAGCTTCCTCTTCAGAGTCCTTTCAGGTTCAGGATCGGCTTCAACAAGAATATCTTTATCCTTGTTCCTGCTCATGCGAAAAAGAAGAGAACAGAAAAGAAGAGGATTCCTCTAGGTCACTAAGAAACCACTATTTCATAGTTTATCTTGTGCTCAATTGAGTGGTTTTTATCAACTCTTTACCCACTTATTCATACTATTTGCATGGTTTTACTTTTTCCTTCCTGATTTTGTGCTATGATTGAAAACATGTTTCTTTGGTCTTAATTTTTCTATGTTTAATCCTCTTTTATTACCATTTGATGCCTTGATATGTGTGTTAAGTGTTTTCAGAGATTATAGGACAGGAATGGCTTAGAGGATGGAAAGAAAGCATGCAAAAGTGGAAGGAATACAAGAAATTGGAGGAACTAAAAAGCTGTCAGCCCTGATCTCTTTGCACTCAAACAGTCATAACTTGAGCAACAGAGGTTCAAATGAGACGGTTTTAGTTGCGTTGGAAAGCTAACATCCGGGGCTTCGAAATGATATATAATTCGCTATAGTGGCCGTACAGAAAAACGACGCGCACGCGTGAAGAACGGAGACGCGTCATTTTGCAGAAAAATCAGCGACCTGCACGTGGAAAAATTCGCCCCCAGCGAATTCTGGGCTGTTTCTGGCCCAGTTCTCAGCCCATAAATCACAGATTAGAGGCTACAAAGTGGGGAATGTATCCATTCAACTTAGACAACAATTCAAACAACATTCATAATTCACAATTTTAGGTTTTAGATGTAGTTTTTAGAGAGAGAGGTTCTCTCCTCTCTCTTAGGTTTTAGGATTTAGGATTTCTTTTAGAATTAGGATTTCTACTTCTCAATTTCCAGGTTCAATGTTCCTTTTATTTATTTTCCCAATTTAATTTATGAACTTTGCCATGTTAGATTTGATTTCTTTTAATTTGAGGTATTTCAGATATATGATTTTTATTTAGCTTTCTATATTCTTGGCTTTGGTTGAGTAATTAGAGACTCTTGAGTTATCAAACTCTGTTGTTGATTGATAATTGGAAGTTGCTAATTGACTTGAATTCTACAAACTCTAGTCCTTCTTTGGGAATTGACTAGGACTTGAGGATTCATATTGATTTATCCACTTGACTTACCTTCATAGTTAGAGGTTGACTAAGTGGGAGCAACGAGCAATTCTCATCACAATTGATAAGGATAACTAGGATAGGACTTCTAATTTTCTTACCTTACTAAGAGTTTTCTTAGCTATTGATTTATTAATTCCTACAATTTATTTCTCTTGTTTAAACCTTTCAAAAATCCAAAAATACTATTTTCCATAACCAATAATAAAACACACCTCCCTGCAATTTCTTGAGAAGACGACCCGAGGTTTAAATATTTCGGTTATAAATTTTATTAGGTTTGCTTAAGTAACAACCAAAACTTTTGTACGAAAGGATTTTTTGCTGGTTTAGAAGCTATACTTACAACGCGATTACTTTTATGAAATTCTTTACCGATAGAAATCCAATCGTCAGTCACAGTATAGAGATTCCTTTATGTGAGTAGAAGAAGACAAGAAGAGAAGAAAGAGGTAGAGAGAAAATAAAGAGAATTCGAACACAGAGAGGGAGAGAGGGTTCGAATTTTAAGAAGGAGAGAAGTGTTAGTAAATAAATAAATGAATAAAAGGAGATGAGAGAAAGAGGGAATTCGATTATTAAATAAAAGAAAAGGAAAATATTTTTGTTTTTATTTTAAATATTAGTTAGTATTCAAAAATTAAGAAAGGAATAAAATAAAATTAGAGTTTAAAACAATTAGTTAATTAAAAAGATTTTTGAAAAGAGGAAGGTGATTTTCAAAAATGAGAAGTGAAAAAGTAGTTAGGTGGTTTTGAAAAAGATAAGAAATAGTAAGTTTCGAAAAGATAAGAAGTTAGAAAAAGATTTTGAAATTAAAATTTGAAAAGCATATGATTTGAAAAAGATTTGATTGAAAAAGAAATTAAAAAGATTTGATTTTTAAAATTAAAAATTGATGACTTGACTAACAAGAAACTAAAAGATATGATTCTAGAATTTAAAGATTGAACCTTGCTTAACAAGAAAGTAACAAACTTGAAATTTTTTGAATCAAATCCTTAATTGTTAGCAAGGTTTTCGAAAATATGAAATAAAAATAAGAAAAAGATTTTGAAAATCAATTTTCAAAAATTTTCGAAAATATTAAGAAGAAAAATGAAAAAGATTTTATTTTTGAAAAAGATTTGAAAAGATAGGATTTTTTAAATTGAAATTTTGACTTGACTAACAAGAAACCACTAAAATTTAAAAGATCTTTGACTAAGTCAACCCAAAAATTTTGAATTTTATGAGTGAAATAAGGAAAATATATTTTTTATTTTTGAATTTTAATGAGGAAAGAAAAAACAAAAAAAATTGACTCAAAACATAAAAATTTTGGATCAAAACCAATAATGCATGCAGGAACACTTTAAATGTCAAGATGAACACCAAGAACACTTTGAAGATCATGATGAACATCAAGAACATATTTTTGAAAAATTTTTCAGAAAAGAAACACATGCAAGACACCAAACTTAGAAATTTTTAATGCTTAGACACTAACAAATTAAAAATGCATATGAAAAACAAGAAAAGACTCAACAAGAAAATCTCAAGATCAAACAAAGACAATCATCAAGAACAATTTGAAGATCAAGAAGAACATATGCACGAGTTTTCGAAAAATGCTAGAAAAATAAAAACATGCAATCGACACCAAACTTAAAATTTGACTCTAGACACAAACAAGAAACACAAAAATTTTTTTGATTTTATGATTTTATTAAATATATATATTTTTTTGAAAAATTTTCGAAAATCAGAAAAAATATTTTGAAAGATTTTTGAAAAATTTTTGAAAATAGAACAAGAAGAAAATTACCTAATCTAAGCAACAAGATGAATTGTCAGTTGTCCAAGCTCGAACAATCCCCAGCAACGACGCCAAAAACTTGGTATGCGAAATTGTTATCACACTTTTCACAACTCCGCATAGTTGACCAGCAAGTGCACTGGGTCGTCCAAGTAATACCTTACGTGAGTAAGGGTCGATCCCACGGAGATTGTCGACTTGAAACAAGCTATGGTCATCTTGTAAATCTCAGTCAGGCGGATTCAAATGGTTATGAGGTGTTGATAATTAAAAGATAAATAAAACAAAAAATAAAATACAGTTACTTATGTAGTTCCTTGGTGGGAATTTCAGATAAGCATTTGGAGATGCTTTATTGCCTCTGAACCTCTGCTTTCCTGTTGTCCTCATCCAATCATGCATACTCCCTTCATGACAAGCTGTATGTTGGTGGATCACCGTTGTCAATGGCTACCATCCGTCCTCTCAGTGAAAACATGTCCTCTACGGTTTTCTGCATGGCTAATCAGTTGTCGGTTCTCGATCGTGTCGAAATAGAATACATTTATTCTTTTGCACACTGTCACTGCGTCCAACAGTCATGAGTTTGAAGATCATCACAATCATCCCATCCCAGATCCTACTCAGAATACCACAGACAAGTTTTAGACTTTTCGGATCTCAAGAGTGCTGCCAATTGGTTCTAGCTTATACCACAAAGGTTCTAACGTCACGGATTTGAATGCTCTGTTGTCAGGAGAGGTGATTCAGATCCGTGGGTCAGAGACCAAAGAGAGTATACTCCAGCTGTCGTCCAATGACTATGTTGAACATCATGTAGACCGCTTTGTGGTTGCAGGCACGCGGATCTTGGCTAAGCGAGTAACGAAGATTGTGTGATTGTCACGGGTCACTCCTTCATTCTGACTTAACTGAATTAAGTACGAGAGTATATCTTGGAGGAGAAGTAGGCATGAATTGAATGGAAAAATAATAATACTTGTATTAATACTCGAGGAATAGCAGAGCTCCTCACCTTAATCTGTGAGGTGTAGAAACTCCACCGTTGGAAACTACATAAGAATAAAGTCTAGGCATGGCCGAATGGCCAACCTCCCAAATGGCATAATACAATCAAAATAGGGTTCAAAGATCTGACCTAAGGATTGAAGAATGGTCTAAAGATGTGAATACAATATTAAAAAGTGCTATTTATACTAAACTAGATAACTAGGTTAACGGAAAATGAGTAAATAGTGCAGAAATCCACTTCTGGGGCCCACTTGGTGTGTGTTTGGGCTGAGCATTGAAGTTTTCAGATGCATAGGCTCTTCTTGAAGTTTAAACGCTAGTTTTGGTGCCAGTTTGGGCATTTAACTCCAGCTTTGGTGCCGGTTCTGGCGTTTTACGCCAGAAAAGGGTCTCTAGTGGGCGTTTGGACGCCAGTTTGGGCCATCAAATCTCGATCAAAGTATGGACTATTACACATTGCTGGAAAGCCCAAGATGTCTACTTTCCAACGCAATTGAGAGTGCACCACTTCGGATTCTATAGCTCCAAAAAATCCACTTCGAGTGTAGGGAGGTCAGAATCCAACATCATATGCAGTCCTTTCTCAGCGTCTGAATCAGATTTTTACTCTGGTCCCTCAATTTCAGCCAGAAAATACCTGAAATCATAGAAAAACACAAAAACTCATAGTAAAGTCCATAAATGTGATTTTTGCATAAAAACTAATAAAAATATACTAAAACGTAACTAAAACATACTAGAAACTACCTAAAAACAATGCCAAAAAGCGTATAAATGAGAAGTGAAATCAATTATTCATTTCAAAAGAATAAATCATCCCTTTCTTAATAATTCAAATAAAATAGTAGAAGTCTTTAACTCACAATTTTTCCAGATAACATTTCAATAAAATCCCAGATTCTACTGGAATTTCGGCAGCACCTCCCCTAAAACTTAGACTCTGGCACCCTTTCTGGGTCCCATCCAAACCAATTCACAATCCTTTTCAACGGTCCAAAACCCAAGATTAGTTCAAAAGCAAACCGAATCCAGCATTCACCTCATTTTCATATCTCAAAGAAATCGTCTCAAGATCAAATCATTATCAACTGATTAAACTCATTTCCAAAACTTTTAAAGAAACAGTTCATCAACAACCCATTTATCAAAACCAAACAATAATCAGAAATCATCTCAAGGTCAATTTTTCTTAACGGATTAAACTCATTTCCAAAACTTTAAAGAGATAATTCAGCAACAATCGCTTTATCAAAACCAAACAATAACCCAATCAAGCATATAATCACATTCATACAAAATGTCCAAACAATACATAAGACTTGTACAATCACTAAAAAGTGTATTTCTCACATCGGCATCCATTTATAATAATCCCAAATTATAATTGAGATTTTAGAAAAATCCCCTACCTCGACACGTGAAACCACAACCCAAATGCCTCAGAAAGTCCTTTCCGCCTCAACCTGAAATCAACAATCAAAATCTCAGCTCCGCGTATTTTTCTCAATTGTAGAAACTGCCTCAACGCCACATATAAGCTCAGTTACTACTTCCTAACACATCACTGTCACAGAAATCTCAAAACTCAAAACTAAAAACAAATGGCAAGGATTCCGAGATAAAAACACTCACTGAAATAAAAGGAATGGCACAGTAGCCTCCGCAACACTTATGCGACATGCAATCATCAAAACTCAAACCTACATTACCAAGCCTCAAGGTCTTTAACCAAACACAACCGAACGCTAAAGCAGGGGTTTTCGAAATGTGAAATACTCACTAAATTAACAAACCGAAATAACGGCAGCAGTAAGGACGATTATATATAGCAGCAGCGGGAAAAATGGCCTTCTCCACCACCTTGGTCTGTGATTCCAGTGGCGGCAGCATCAAGGAAATTTACAATAATCACCTTATCCCATACAAACAATTTCAGTGACAAGCTCCAAGGTAGAAACAAATTGGTAGAACAAGGAAGCAAAAACAGGGGAGAGATTACCCAAAACAACAGTGGTTCTAATGGTGGTTTCCTGGGCAGCTCAGGTGTTGGTCCTTGTGGCAGAGGGTTCCAGTAACTCACCTCTAGCAGAGGTGAAGGAACATGTGGCGGTAGTGAAAGGCAGTGTCGGAGCCAGCTTCTCCTCCAAAGATGCGGTTGGGCGTGGCACAATTGCACGTCTCCTTCCTCCTTTCCCTCTCCTCTCTTCCGTTTCTGCTGGATTCCTTTTCCTTACTGTTGCTGCGTAGGATTTGAGAAAGGGGAAAAGGTGTATTGCTGCTGCCGAGTTCAAGGAGGGGAAACAGGTACTGGGTTAGGGTTTCAAGGTTAGGGTTCTTGAGTAAAATTAGGGTTAGGGTTAGTTTTGTAATTTCAAATAAAAATGGAAATAATATAGTAACTGAAACCCAAATTAAATCCAACACTAATTATATATAGAAGATACTATTTGTTCATCAATTTCACAAATTACATTCAATAAAATGTCTAAATCCAAAAAATAGAAATAATATAATTAATTTCTCTATTTTCAAAAATAGTAGTATTAGTATTTTAAAATATTAATTATTTAGTCCAAATCGTATAAAATTCTTATTATTTCATAATTACCAACTTTATAATTTAAATATAAAAAATAATCCAATAATTATGAATTATGTAAAATCTTCACTTTAATTATCAAAATTTGATTTAATCATTCTCAATGAAATAATTTTTAAAAGTAAAATCTCTAATAATAAATATATTAAAAATCCACTCATAATAAGATCTTTTAAAAGTTTCGGGACTTAAATCTTCACCAGTTATACACACTCCTATATCTTCTTCTATGTGTTTGTTTTAGTCCATTGAATTGTGATTAGAGTTTGAATTATGAGATGAGACATAATTAACTGATTATGGTGTTGCGATTAGGGAGCTGAATAATGTATGGCAACGTGGGATTTGCTAATATTTTATTAAGATGGGAGTTTGACCAGGACATTTGATGGTAAAGAAAAAATAAAAAAAAATTATTGAATCATTTTTATATTATTGTTAATATCTTTATTGAATAATTTTTATATTATTGTTAATAATTTTTATGACTGAGTAACACTTTGACTATATGCGAAGAAGATAAAAAAAGTTTCATTATTGTCAAAGACGATGGTTTTCTTCTTTGTATATCACTCTCCAGGATCTACCTGTAGACAAGAAAAAGAACTTCCTTCTAAATCTACTATTCTGGCTCACAAGAATTCTAGAGAAGTAGATTCTAGAATGAGTCAAGATTTGAAGAGAAAAAAGACTATGTAGATGATGTTGAAGAGTGTGACAGCTTGCAAGAAAGGCCAACTAAAAAGCGAAAAATACGTCAATTTGCTTCAATACCAATTGATGCATTTCTTCAACTTAACAATGAACCTGATGGTGAAGAGCAATTGAATGAGAATGAAGGAGAAAATATAGAGGAGTAGGACAAGGATTATATTAATCCAACTAAGGCTGATGATATAGACAATACTTTGAAAGGTAAATTTTTGGTCTACTTAAAAATATTTTATGACATCATTTCTCTTTAAATTTGCTACTGTGAAACATTTATATATGATGACTTCTTTGTATAATAGGGATATATTTTAATAAATAATTTATTGGATATATTAATTGGTGAGGGCGGCACGGTGGGTTGAGAAAGAGTGTTTAGTGAGCATGATGATGAAAATGGTGGTACATGAGGACATGGCTTTTTGTTATTTTCATTAATAAGCATGATTATATTACTTGAATTGATTAATTTGAGCTAGGCTTTTAACTTCTCTTACTTGAATTCAATTATATTTTTCAGGACTTTTCTTTTTAACAAGGTATCATGATTCTGTTTGTTACATCCATCATAATGTTGCTCTTTAGGTAAACTGTATAAGAGTTAGAATCAAATTGTAAGGGACAGTACCAACTTAGTTGAGTTAAGTAGCAAAAGCCGAATAAGAAAATCAAGACTCAAGTGTTAAATAGATAGTTTTCGTATAGCAGTTGTGAGAGTTTGTGACTTTTACTTGGTGCATTAGGCTATAAATAACTCTCTCTACGTAATTGAGGTGTAATTGCTATCATTTTTTTAAATAATAGTTCAGTTTACTTTCACAACAAGTTATCTATTTTTCTAGCTTCTGCATCATTCCTATTTAGTCCTAGTTCATTCATTGAATTAAGAGAGAATGCTTTCACAAATGAGGCCGGTATCAATTTAAGCAAAATATATATTGCTCATAACTTATTATAATATTTTTAATTTTTCTTTATTTCAATTTCACGCTTCAAATCACGTAAAATTATTATGTTTGCGTAGCTGTATTTGGTGGGCTAGTTTCCCACACACGCACAAGTTACGCTCGTGGGTTGAAGAGCACTATGAATTTTATTTTCACATTACAATTTATATTTTATCAAGAGATAAATCTGTCACTGAAATAAGATCAAATAAAATAAAATCCTATCTTAGTCTTTGTCTTTGAAATTATAAATATTAATTTGATTATATTATAGCTTAACTAGATTTATTTTGTTGAAGACAAATGTCCTTTGTATGTCAGAATAGGAATAATATCTGAATAGGATTTGTAATCATTAATTGTACAAGAAAAGGTACATGTACATACTATGATATGATATAAGAAAAGGATCTCTTTGACTCTTTTTACACTTTGACTTTAATTTTAGAAGCAGATTCTAGTTTTCTACGCAGCTTGGAATAAATCATTAGCAATAGTAAAATTATTGAATTTTATTCATTTGGCTGAATGGATGAAGCTATTTTTTTCAATTAAATATATATAAATCAATAAGAGGGATGGTATATAATGCTAAAAATATTAATGTTTTAGTCTTTTTGAATATATTATTATAATTTTAATTAGTCTCTTTGTATAGAGACAACAGTGAAGAAAACACGAGGACCTACACAATGTTTAAAGATTCATGCAAGACAGTTGGAAGGGGAATAAAGATAAAGAAGCTATTTGGGAATATGTTCAAGTGAGAATATTAGTCTTGTTTCTTTTAGAAACTTAAGGAAATGTACAAATATATTTTATTCTTACTAGCAAATAATATTTGTGTTTTATAGGCTAAATTCATTATTCCAATTGAAGGAAAAAGGATAGTCCTTGCTCGTATCAATGAAAACTAGAGACAGTATAAGACCACAATTAAGCAAACTCATTTTTTGCCATACAAACGTGTTAATGAGATGCTGAAAAATATCCTAAAACTATACCTGAGAGTTATTTTCGAAAGTTAATTGCTTATTGGAGAACTGAGAAAGTTAAGGTAAGACATGTGAAACTTAGTGTAATTTGTAACACCCCATTACCCTAAGCCTTACATCTAGCCATAAAGCAAAGGATAACGAAGTGCCACGACAGTTCTAAAGCTTATAATATTATATATATATATATATATATATATATAATATATCCAAAAATTTATATAACTAGAAGCCTGATGAAGGAGTAAAGCTCAAAGTCGCATAAAGCGGAATTATGAAACGCAAAGCGTTCACACTCGATAACTAAACACGTAGGCACGGACAAAAAAAGACATAATAGATATATAAAACCTTGTAGATAGCTCCAGGATACACAAGGTAATAATTTAAGTAAACAAGATATATATATATATATATATATATATATATATATATATATATATATATATATATATATATATATATATACCAAAAAGAAGACTAGTCACAACCTGTGGAGTTTAGGCCGACTAGTCAAATTGAATACAACAGAGTTTTTGAAGTTTAAAACAGCTTATACAACTTATCTCGCAAATCAAGCCTCTAAGGCCATAAAATCTAAAATAGAAGGGGTGAGAGAAAGTACTACTACAAAAAAAATCAATATACCAAAAGAGAGCATAAGATCCTCCGCTCTGTCACCATCTCACAACACACCGAGGTGGGTTACGACCTATATCTGAAAAATAACAACAACATATGGTATGAGAACCGGAGGTTCTCACTATGGCAACAGTGCCCGATATCAAAGATGTAAGGTTCCTAGACGCCAAAGGCAATCCTAGAACTTCACATCGATACCGAAATTCAGTCTTAATGAAATATATATCTTAAACCATAAACAATAAACAAGGTAATCTAAACTTAGGAGATTTCTAACTAATACTTATCACACGGCTGTATCCTATAGCCTTCGCCAACCTACCCTCCACGCGATCCTATTGCCACCGCCTACCTAACCTCATCAGCACCAGAAAATCACAAGTATATATAAACAAGTAATACACAGGTAATATTCATGTATAGCAAGTAATTCAAGAAGCAAGTAGGCATATTATACATTTAGGCAAACTGCAAGTAATCAAAACAAACAAGCACATAAGAAATCCATATGATGAATGCCTATCCTATTTGGCTCGTGATATCAATTGTCGGTTCAAAAAGCCAACCTGACACATCCCCGGGATGTCGCCTTTCTACCACGACCAGGATTATAGTGCCATGCTCACTCTCTATAGTGCCCAGCACTTTATCTTGTGCACCGTGAGTTATAGTTCCTGGCACACTCTTTCAGGTTATAGTGCCCGAGTTCACTCTGGAAGCAGAAAGGTTATGTGAGCAGGAGATTGCAACAGTCCTCACATCTCAACGTAGCCGGGAGACTGCCTCGGCCCCTACACCGGTACCGCTACCTCGACAACCGGGAGACTGCCACAGACCTTGTCCAAGGCGCATAGCGACTTACCAATCATTATAGTTCATTAATGCAGCACATCCCATAGCAGAATTCCTTTTATACACATTCCAATCTCATAATCCAATATTAATATATCAAGTTCATCACCAACATCTCAAGTTCATCATCCACCCGGCCCCCATTACTACACAAGACAAACCACCCAACTGACATACCAAGCCTAAGTCACCGTCTTGTAAAACCCGTATATAAGTCCATTAAATATCAAACATAAACCCAGCTATGCTAGTCTTAGGCCTAATTATTAACCACAAGTCTTAAAGAGGAGTTATGGAAGTTTGGAAAGCTAGAGAACCCTTAAAAACAAAGAAAAAAAATCATTTTTTAGCAAAACAGGGTGTATGCGTACGCATACTAAAAATTTTGCCCATCTCGCATACACATATAAAAGTTTGTGTATGCATAGGTGCCAAATAGAATGGCACGCTCGCGTATGGACGGTTCGCGTACGTGTAACACCCTACCATACAGAGTCTTATGCTTAAGTCATAATTCAGAGATGGCAAGGTATTACGACCTCTAAAATAAAAATTTAGTACGTATAGTAGTATGAATGATTGATTATAACTAGGAGCCTTTGTAGAAAAAGGGGTAAACAAAAATCGCAACTCAAAGCGCAACACTCCGATCGATAACGTAACGAACAAGGATAACCAACGCGTGATTATTTATATACAAAGGAGTGTCAAAAATAGGAATATCAAGACTCAAGATCCGGCTGCGAAGATGACCGGTCCGAGCATAGCAATATATACATATGATAAAAAAAATAAGGAAAACCCCAAAGGGACACAAATACATAAAACCTATTCTCCAAAATCTCCCATAAGAGGAGTTATCACAGTTTGTATTATTTGTGGAGGTAAAAGTATCTAAGCAAAACATATAAACCAAAACATAGCCCCGAGAACAAAGGATCTTCGCAAATCTAGAAGTCTCCAGCATGCCTCAGCGGGAAACCTCACGCCCTGCATCTGAAAACCACAAAATCCGCATGGGTGAGAACCAGAGGTCCCCAGCATGGTAACAGCTTCCACATATATAATACATAATAATGGAGGAAAGCCGAAGGCAATCCTAGAACTTCCTCCAGATAATATCGAAGCTTATAAACAGGCTAAACCATAAAGGGCATCTGACTAAAGATACTTCAGTCTAACTAATACTTCCCTTTCCAATTCCTTCAAACCTCCCAACCACCAGCAGGAGTATAATGTAGCAAACACAGTTATATCAGACAAGAAATATACAATTAGGAACAAGTAAGGCATTTAGACAATTAGCAAGTAATATGCAGTCAAATAGGCAATCTCAAATAATTCATATAGTATGCATATGATGAATGCCTGTCCCTAGTGGCTGATGATATCATCTGTCGGTTATAGAGCCAACCCGACAAGTCCTGGTCGCTAACCATTGGACTGTCCCTCTGTCATGCATCCCCAACTCGAGTTATACTCGTCATCAACTTGATCATAATCATGATCTATATCCATCACCTTCACTGGTGAATATTTACGGGGGCGAGCTCATCCGGGTCTTTCACAGTGCCCGGCCACACTTATGACATAGGGTCAAAAGAGCTTCGAGTCTCAACCTGGAGCACGTGGTGGCTAGCCACTGCTTCCTCCCAGGGAAACTCTCATCTCCAACAGTGGAAGTGCAACATTCACAATTCATTCAACAGCATATATGCATTTGTACATGGCCATAATCATGGCTCCGCCGTAACACGGCAATAATCTAGCCTTCCGGCTCACGGTTAAATCCATAACCAGCCCATTGGCATCAAGGTTAAATCCATAACCAGCCATCTCATTAACAAATACGGCCTTTCGGCCCATGGCATAACAAGCACTTCCACCACCATCCTCCGCATCTCACATAATCATGCTTGATCCTCAATGATCATTCATTTTTCCCTTGCTTCACTCGCAAGTTACCACATTCACTAGCCTTTCTTCTCATAGCTAGACATATCATAATGATTTAAGATATAAGTGGTGAGATCGGAGACTTAGAAGTATGAAATTTGGCTTTTAAAACTCCACGCGCACGCGTGGATGGCCTCAAAAACTCATCGACGCGCAAGCGTCATGCACGCTAACGCGTGGATTAAAAATTTGCCAATCGATGCGTACGCGTCAACCACGTGTACGCGTGGGTGTTCTCGTGCCCCAGGCACAACACTAGCACAGTTCTGGCATAACTCTCTGGAAAATGGCTGGGCATTGGGTGCAGCACAATCGGCGTGCCCGTGCACATCACGCACACGCGTGGATGGCATTTTCGGGAAGAACGGCGCGCACGCACCAAGTGCACCCACGCGCAAGGGGTCATTCTGCTAAAAATTTTCTAAGTTAAAAGCTGCAGAATTCACCAATTTAAACCCCAATCTTCCAACGGACATAACTTTCTCATTTTAAATCGTTTTTCACCCGTTCTTCGAACGGCATGGACATCCCGGATCCAATTTCATTTCTAAATAGATTTGGCACAAAACAGAGAACCGTAGTCCAAGTTATGTCCCACCAAAGTATGCCCAAAAACCATGTTTTTCATAAAAACCACAAAGTGCCATTTGCAAACAAGCCATTTCCAACTCCTTTCAAAATCAATCAAAACATGCCATTTTCATCCCTTTTCTTTAAAATCAATCAAAATATATCAATTTCAACATCAAGCCTCCTCAATTCACACATTCACACTTTACCACAATTTATCAAATCACTATCTCGTCATTTTAACCCACTTCACCCAAGTGGCTAAAACTCAAACATATTGACATATCATATACTCTTCCTCATGCCAATTTCAACAACACCAATCCCAATAAATTATTATTGCACACAATCAATATCATACTCACCATCAACATGGTTCAACCCACAATTCAACCATAACCAATCATCAAGCATATATTACAACATGCATATTTCTCATACATCATACCACCAAGGCATCAATAATCATCATCACATATATGACCACATCATATATCTCAATCATTCAGCAACATCAACCATTCAATGCCTATCTTAGGGCCTCTAGCCTAAGTATTTCCTACCACATTACATATTAGATACGGGAAACCGAAACCATACCTTAGCCGATTTTCCCAAGCTCAACCGGAGCACTTCCAAATCACTTATCAACATGCTCTCAAGGCCTCAACACCTCCAAGAACAGATTTTTCACCACCAAATCCCTTTTTAAGCTTTTCAATATCACCAATCAAAGCTCCAATACTCACATATACACAACCTAAGCCACAATCATCATACCCATACACAACATCTCAATACCCAAACATCATAGAACAACAAAATACACTAGGGTTGAGAATCTTACCACACCCAAGGTCCAAGTAGACAAGATTAACCTTCTCCTTCAAGAGAGTTGGGTCCTATAACATCAAAGAACCCAAAATCTCAACATTTCACCCATGAGACTCGAAAATAAGGGCTGGAATTTCGAACAGCAACACGTGGCTTACCTCAAGATTGATTGTATGGATTTTGTAGAGCTCTCTGCGGTGAACGCATGGCCACAAACGGAGCGGTAATCGGAGCTCTAGATCAAAAGTTATGGTGGTTTGAAGGTCAAGTGAGAGAAAGAACTTGAGAGAGTGTTCTTCCCTCCATGGCCTCCATTTTCAGCATGTGAGTGTGTTTAGTGAGGAGAGAGAATGCTGAAAACTAGGGTTTTGGTTTAGTTATGTTGGGCCAAGGGCCACTTTGGGTCCGGTTGGCCCGGTTTGGCCCGTTCGGTCCAATCTTGGTCCGAATTCTATAAAATTGGTACCAAAATTCTCGTCTCAATCTCCTCTATCATATTTAGCCACAAAAATCACATTTTGGGCTTTCAAGAATAAATTCTCATTTATAGGCTAATTAGCCGTTAATTAACCGGGTTTTACAGTACGCATGCCATCCCAGAATTACAAAATTTTGTAAAGTTGCAGAAATCAGTTTTAAACACCAAACTTTAAACATTCATAACTTCCTCTACAAAAATTCATTTTCATCAAAACCTTTACCAAACCAAAACTGACTCAATTCATCACAAAACACTGCCACATACTACACTTTATCATTCCGTTGTACTTCCATCACTTTCACACCTAAATCACTCAACATATCTACCAAAGATCAACACAAAATCCATAATTTCAATTTAATACTACCATATATCCAATAAAATTTCAAACTCAAACATACAACTCCACACAATTTCCATAATTTCAATCCCTTGGAAGCATTTTTTAACAAAACACATATATATCCTCCTCAATACTCATCAAACTCAAAAATCATCAATAATTCTCAATAACATCATTAATCAATATCAATCATCAAAATGATCACAATAATCAAATCCACAACCATCAACAACCATTCATTCCTATCTTAAGGTCAACTAGCCTAAGTATCCAGAAACATTACATATTACATAAGGAAAATTAAAACCATACCTTGACTGATTCCCAAAATGCACCAAACACCAAAACGAAGCCACCAAGCTCGATCCAAAGCCTCAAACCATCTCCAGCAAACACCAAAACCCAATCTAACATCATACAACATACCATCATCAAACCTAGGGTTCACAAAAATAACTAAACACAAGGGTTTAGTAAGACCTTACCTTACCCAACGAGATTAGGGGTAAAACCCAACAATATTCCAACATTAGATCACCCCTGAACAAACAAAACTATGAAAATCTCAATCTAACAAAGCTACAACTCGAATTTATCAAAGAATAGAAAATTGGAGCTTGGGATTCAAGTTGCTTACCACTTTGTTTAAATAGAATTGAAGAGCTCGGCGAGAACTTCGCGTGACCATAAACAGCTCGTCAATCGGAGCTCCGTAGCTCAAGTTATGGCCACCAGAATTTAGTGGTGAATAGTGACCAAACCCTCACCTCTCTTCTCTCTCGACCCAGCGCCTCCTGATGGGGGATAAATGTTGGTTAGGAATTTTCAAAAAAATAATTCCGTTGCAAGTATAGTTCCAAACCAATAAAAATCCTCAATCAAAGTTTAATTTGTTTGTCACTTAAGTCAAACCCAATAAAAACTGAGAGTATTTAAACCTCAGGTCATCTCTCAAGGAGTTGCAGGAAAGTGTGCATATTATTGGTTATGGAATTGTATATTTTGGGGGGGGTTTGGGTTTGATTAACAAGAAAATAAAAATGACAAGAAAGTAAAACTAATAACTAATATAAGTCTTGGTAAGGATCAAGAGTCAAAGGTTCCTATCTTGGAGCATTGACCATAACATGGCAATTACAAAGAGTTAATTCCACTTAGATGCCCTCTAACATCGGAGGATTAAGTCAAGTAGACATAGTTGGTCTTAGAACCACTAATAACCCTAAATTTCCAATGAAACTGGACATCAATGATCTCAAGGGTCCTAAATCCTCAATCACAAGTCAAGAGTACCAAAATCTACTCTAAAACCCAACCAAGTATTTTATCAAACACTTGGAAGGCATAAAAGAAAAGCACAGTAAATTGGCAAGAAATATAAATTCTACAACTACCCAATGCAAGGAAATAACAATAACAACTCAATTAAACATCAAAGAAACATAAAACATAAATGGCATTAATGGAAATTAAAACAAACAAGAGTTCATAAACATAAAGACAACAAAATAGAAGAAATAATAAGTAAAGCTAAGAGAACGAAAATGTAAGAATAATAAATTGTAAAGAAAACTAAATCAAAGCAAGAATTAAAACATAGATCTAGAGAAATCTAACCTAAATCTAACCTAATTCTAGAGAGATTGGAGAGCTTCTCTCTCTAGAAGACCTAAAGCATGTTTCTATCTCTCCCTAATTACTCTTCCCTTGTTCTCACTTGAATTTTGCATTAAATAGCTTCAGAAATGAGTTGGATTTGGGCCTGGATGGCTCAGAAATTGCCCCTAGCGTATTGCCTTTAAGTTGGTCATGTACCACTTGTCAAGCGGACGCGTGGGCCACGTATACGCGTCGCCTGGCAGATTTTCTTCCCACGCGCACGCGTGAGCCACGTACACGTGCTGCCATGAATTTTGCAAATCTTCATTTCTTCATGAATTCTCCACTTTGCATGCTTTTCTTCCATTTCTTTCAATCCATTCTGGCCTTCAAAGCCTTAAATCACTCAAACAAACATATCAAGGCATCGAATGGGAGAAAAGTGAATTAAATTTAGCTATTTTAATGCCTAAAAAGCATGTTTTCACTCTTAAGCACAAATTAGGGAGAATTACAAAAATCATGCTATTTTATTGAATAAGTATGGGAAAAGTTGATAAAATCCACTAAATAAGACACAAGATAAACCATAAAAATTGAGATTTATCACCTCCCCTCTCTTGTTTGTGCTGAAAGTGGCTAGGTTGGCCATTTAAATGTGAATATATATGTTGGGCTTGGGCCCGATCCAACCCGTTAGCATTTTAGGTCCGTTTGGCCTACTTTGGGTTAAAACCTTTAGAATTAGTGCCCGATTTTTAATTATAAATTAATTTTGTCCTTTCAAAATAATAAATTTAATTTTCAAAATCTTATTTTTCTCAAAACAAGGTACCGGACAGACTAGAGCCGGTATTGCCGGCTTAAGTACCGATACACCTTTTTACAAAAATCTTTCGCAAAAGATACATTTTCTAACTCATTTGAATTCACTAAATTCAAATTTTATTTTTTTAGTTTCAAAATATAATTTTTATATTTTCGAACCTATTCCTTGCAGTTAAAGTTATTATTTTATGAAAGCGGTTTTACGTGAAAACTACAATTCTTACATAATTATTTATGCAATTATATTATATCCATTTATGAGTGAAATATGATGATCTTTTGAATACTTGTCTCTTGCTATGTAGAAAATATCTAGGTAGAATAAGAAAAATAGGGCACAACAGAAATTTAGGCATCGAAAGGGACCAATAAATTTTGCAAGAATACGTGCAAGATTGGTACAATTTTTGATTTGTTGTGCATTTGTATGTGTATGCGTGGTGTGTGTCTTTGAGTATCAAGTATGTGTTGATTTTAGAAAATAAACTTATTTTAACTCTATATAAATGCTATTTGAACTGGACGTATAGGCTGCTTCTAAGGAAAATAATGAACTACCTACTCAAGCAGAAATGTTTGTTGAGACTCGCCAAAGCACAAAGAAAAAATCATTGGATGAAGACACTTGGATGTTATTGTAAGTATTGGGAGTTAATTTCATTAAAATAGGTTATGAATTTCTTGTGTCTTGACAATTTGTCCATCACTTGTGGTTACTTTTATCCTTGTAGTTGAGTTAAAGAATCTTGATATTACTCTTAATTTCTATTATTTGTTTTGATGTTGTCAAATGATATATGTTTTTAATCCAATTGTGTAGTTACTCTTTTATTATTATTATTATTATTATTATTATTATTATTATTATTATTATTATTATTATTATTATTATTATAGGCACATCTGCAAGTTGAAATAAAATGTCTAAAAAATCAGCAATTAGAGATTTCCAATCCATATTTGGAAAAGAGAAGACAGGGAGAGTGCGATGTCATGGAAGAGTTACCACACCAACTAGTTAAAGAAAAATGAAGAAATTGCTACCCTTAAGCAGCAACATGTAGCTGAGAAAGCAACATTAGAAGGTAATGTTGATGTGATGCAAAAAGAAGTAGATGAACTAAAATTGCTTGTTAAGATGATGCTACAACAAAAAAAGCTCAGGAGTGGACCATGAGATGTTAGCTGCTCAACTAGGAAGCACTTTAGGCAATCCGAACAATGATGCTTATCACGAGGTATTATTTGTTGTTAAAATTTCTATATGTTATCATATCTTAAATAATGGTTGATTATGTTAATGTTTATTCAATAGTTTTATGTATCTAAATAGAAGAATGTTATGATATATATGTTGGTCCTCTCTCTCTCAAACATTTTTAGTAAACATTATTAATATTAAAGATGTGAAGTTTTATATTTATTTTTTTTACAGGAAAACTATGTTGAAGGAGAAATCGAACTTGATTAAGGTTAAATTTTTACGAGCAAATGTTACAGAGTAAAAGTCATGAACTTGTGGACATGATGATAAATCTATTTGCTACTTAGCTATTTCAACTCTTTTTTGTTATTATATTTTTTTGCAAAATTAGATGATATAGTTCGAGGTTGTCATGACTTAGGCTATAGTAGTATGGTATTTTGAAAAAATGATGATGATATAAGTACAAGTAGTTATGACCTAGACTAATACTATGTTATCTTGCAATGATAATATAATGTGATTGTGGATCTTACAACAATTTTTATAAGTCAAATTTGATAGAAAATGTTCAATTTTTTTCTTTAGTGACTTGATTCAAATAGTTTAGTTTATTTATTGATACTAAATAATTAAAAAAAGGAATTAGTTTCATTCATGAGAAAACTATTGTAAATAAAGAATTATATATTAAAAAAACTGTTGTCAAAAGTTACAAAAGACAATGGTGTTAAAATCGTTGTCAAAATGATTACAAAATGCCAAAAAATAACACCAATGGTAACGCTTTAAAACCGTTGTCTTAGACGACTACAAAATGGCAATGGTAATAAAATTGTTGCCAAAAATGACACCAACAGTAACGCTTTAAAACTGTTGGCTTTGTGTATAATAAAATTACAACAGTTTAAAATCATTGCCAATCTAGTTATGGTTTTAAATCGTTGGATCTTGAAAGAGAACGGCTCTAAAACGTTACTTATCAAGTAATTGTTCGAAACCATTGTTTAAAATTTTCTTTCAAAACCGTTGTCTATGCTTGTAACTTTGGCAACGGTTTTTATGTTACCATTGCCTTAGGTAAACAACTGTTGCCTATGAGCATTGGTAACGGCCTGATGCACAAAAACTTGTCTCTCAACAAATTTCCCTTTGGCAAGTATACTAAATTGTCGTCAAGTAAAAACTCACAATAGAGTGAGGTCGAATCCCACAGGGATTGATTGGTCAAGCAACTTTAGTTGGAAGAGTGTGCTAGTTGAGCTAAACAGAATGTAGATGAGATTTGCTGGAAATTAAATGACGGGAAAGTAAATTGCAGAAAATAAAGTGCAGAATCTTAAATGAGGGTTTGGAAAGATGAATATGGAAATAAATGGCAGAAAGTAAAGAGAATGGGTGAGATCAGAGATGGGGATTTATTGGGCTTAGGAGATATTGCATTCTCCGGATCAAGTTCATTCTCATCTCTTCCTCAATCAATGCATTCATTGATCTCCTTGGCAATCTTAGGTGATTGGATCCCAATTCCTTGGCAATCCAATCTCTCTAATCTTGAACAATTGTCCAATTCCTTGATTTAATTGCTCATGGGAAGAGATGAAGTGTGGTCACTGATTATACCACATGTATTTCCAAATCAAAGTGTTGGGAGGATTACATGTCACTATATCTGCCCAAACCCCAATTTGGTCCAACATGAGAAAGCATTTCTAGCATGATCTCTTCATCCCTTTTCCAAGGCTCAGAGGAGATCCAATTATGGAGAGTTTCTTTTCCAAGACAACTAACCAATTAGATTAAGATCGAAAGCTTTCTAGTAAATCAAGAGAAAAGAAAGAGGAAGAAGAATGAAAACTATAATTGATCCATCAAATTACAACAGAGCTCCCTAACCCAATGAAAGGGGTTTAGTTATTCATAGCTCTGGAAATGGAAATGAAAAAAGGGTAGAACAGAATACATGCAGAAAGTAAATATACAGAGTGTAGTTCTCCAAAAGTGACAAAAGCTCCATCATAGTTCAAAACTACTCCTATATATACTACTCTTCTTGATCTTCTAGTGAGTTCTCCAAGTCTTGGATATGGGCATTTGATCTTGAGTTGAAGCAGTTACAATCTTCAGTGGGCTCAGCTTTGTTTGCAGAAAAAGTGTGAGTTAGGCATGGGTGTTAGTTAGGACGTTAGTGGCGTTAACGTTAAGTGAGGATGTAGGTTCGAGAACGTTAGTGACAATCACCTTTTCCACTAACATTCCAACCCAAAATGATCAACGTTAACTTCAATGTTAGTGGCACTAACGTGACCACTAACATCGCCTCTTGGTCCTTCGCAAACGTTATTGGGAATCACCTTTTCCAATAACGTTGCCTTGTGCCCCCTTTCGCTACGTTAGAGTTCACATTAGTATAACTAACGTGACTCTTAACGTGGGCATGCCTAAGCTTCGAGAGCATTAGTGACACTTACCTTTGTCAGTAACGTTCCAAACGCCCCTCCCTCCCACGTTAGAGTTCATGTTAATTAGATTAACGTGGCCACTAACGTGGTAGTGATTGCCATCTCCAACGTTAGTGACAAAGGTGAGTGTCACTAACATTGGCTTATCATGCTTAGCTCCACGTTATCTCTCACGTTAGTGGTCTTAACGTGACCACTAACGTGGGCACTCTTGGGTTGGTCTAACGTTAGTGACAAAGGTGAGTGTCACTAACGTTGGTGATTGGTTCTTCATCCCTCGTTAGAGTTCGCGTTAATTAGATTAACATGACTATTAACGTGGCTTCATTGTGCCTTTGTGGAACGTTAGTGGCAACCACGTTTACCACTAACGTTGGAGCTCCTCTTCCTCCTCTATGTTAGCTACCACGTTAATGTAGTTAACGTGGCAACTAACGTGGGCTATGATGGCTTTGAAGGCGTTATTGGCGATCACTTTTTCCATTAACGCTACAGGCTTGTCCCATTCCACGTTAGTGGTCACGTTAATTAGATTAACATGGTTGCTAACGTGGTTCCTTCTTGCTTTCTTTGTCCTAAAATCAAGCAATTAAGGTGCATCAAAACTCTGTTCTAAATCATGAGATTATGCATCATCAATTTTATCATACAATTCCTGCTTAATCCTCATGCAATCATGTAAAGTTCACAATAATTGCTTGAATCAAGGTGTAAGTGTATTTTCATCCAAAATTTGCCTATTCACTAAGAAAATGCATGAAACTGCCCTAAAACAGTAAAGAAAAGGTCAGTGAAACTGGCCAAAATGCCCTGGTATCACAACACCAAACTTAAAGCTTGCTTGTCCCTAAGCAAGTACTGAAACATGGGAAAGAAAAGAATGAAAGAACAAGATAAACAAGTAATCATTATAGAAGTCAAATTCCTGGTTTATGGGGTTTCATGCATAGTAACTTAGGTTCATTCCTTTACTGGTTTTCAGGCCTTTATTATGCCCTTGAACACTCACTTGATTGCATCCTTTGAGACTTCCTAATCGTTGATCCTTCCTTCTTTTCCAAGTTTTATTGCATGTTTCTTAGGCTAAGTGCTCTGTAAGAGGACGACTCTTTATGATAAGCTTTCAGCCAACACTCCCGAACCAGTTGGCTCAAGGTGCTAGGTGTTAAGACACCCCTAAGGACTTACTCCCTCAAGTCTCTTTCCCCCATACATACACACCATAGGCACATGGTTTGTTATTTTTCTTTCTTGAGACCTTGGTGTCCAGCACCTCTTTGGGTTACTAAGTGCTCTGCAGCAAAGGTTACTCTTGATAGTGGACTTTCAGCAGATAATCCCGGATTAGTTAACCCAAGTTACCAAGTGGTAAGGCACCCCAAAGAGCTTATTCATCCAAGTATATCCCTTGCACATGAACACCACAGACACATGCCTCAATATTCAAACCCTTGGTGCCTAGCATTATCTCTTATTGTTTTTCTTTTCTTTTCAACTCTTGTTGCTCTTTCTCTTTTCTGATTGGGATCTTATTGTTTGGTTAGTCTCATAGAATGTGTTTCAAGCATGTGGTTTAGAGCATATAGTTGCCTCTATACCTTGTAGGTGAACCAACTTAGCTGATCAATCACCATACCACAAACTTAAGAATTTACTTCACAAGATAACTCCACTCTTGTTTTTCATAACATTTTCTTTTTAATTGACTTAGAAGGGCAAGCATACATATAAGCAAGATGAAAATGAAAGCTAGGGCCTAGACCAACACACTTAGACCTAAACAACAAAATCTTAAAGACAGAATTGAAAATTCCTAAGCTACTATAGAAGCATGTTCTATTTCATACATGATTTTCCTTATTTAAAACTTGAAAAAGGATAGAACTAAGAAAGAACTCCACCACCTTTCACTTATCGGAATGCTCAAGTCTCTTTGTCTTGGGATCCTCCTTGATGTTCTTCCTTAGATGATGATGTATGGTTCCTTCCTCAGGTTGGGTTGCCTCCCAACAGAGCGCTTTTTTAGCGTCGCTAGCTCAACGGTGGTTTCTCTAGTTGAGATTATACTTCTGTTTGGGGTCTTCCCCCATGCTACCTAAGTAGTGCTTGAGTCTTTTCCCATTCATAGTGAATGTCCTCTTTGAGCTTTCTTCTATGATTTCTATGTGTCCATAAGGTGAGACTTTTATGACTAGAAAGGGCCCGGACCATCTTGATTTGAGTTTCCCAGGAAAGAGTTTCAGTTTGGAGTTGTAGAGAAGCACATGTTGTCCTTCTTCAAAACTTCTTGGTGCCAGGTTGAGATTATGTCTCCTTTTTGCTTTTTCCTTATAGATCTTAGTGTTTTCATAGGCTTGAGACCTAAACTCTTTCAGTTCTTGCAGCTGCAAGATCCTCTTTTCACTAGCAGCAGTGCTGTCCAGGTTTAGTATCTTGAGAGCCCAAAAGGCCTTGTGCTCCAGCTCTAATGGTAAGTGACAGGCCTTTCCGTACACCAGTTGATATGGGGACATCCCAATTGGTGTTTTGAAAGCTGTCTTGTATGCCCAAAGAGCATCATCTAGCTTCTTCGCACAGTCCTTTCTTGATGCCCCCACTGTCTTTTCCAAGATCCTTTTTAACTCTCTTTAGCTATCTCAGTTTGCCCACTTGTTTGGGGATGATAAGGTGTGGCAATCTTATGCTTCACCCCATACCTTATGAGTAGGGTCTCCAATGGTCTATTACAGAAATGACTCCCTCTGTCACTGATGAGAACTCGTGGGACTCCAAATCTGGTGAAGATATTCTTTCTAAGAAAGTTTATGACCACCTTATTGTCATTTGTTGGGGTTGCCATGGCCTCCACCCACTTAGGTACATAGTCCACTGCCACCAAGATATACTTGTTTGAATATGAGGTTGGGAATGGTCCCATGAAGTCGATTCCCTATACATCGAACAGTTCGAGTTCTATAATGTATTGCTCTGGCATCTAATTTTTCTTGGGCAGATTTTCAGCCCTTTGGCACTCATTGCAGCTCCTCACCAGTTCCTTAGCATCCTTGAAGATAGTGGGCCAGAAGAACCCACATTGCAGTACCTTTGCTGCGGTTCTTTCTCCTCCAAAATGACCTCCATAGCTAGCATTATGACAACTCCACAGGACCTCCAGTCCTTCTTCTTCTGAAATGCACCTCCTAAGGATTCCATCTAAGCATTTCTTGAAGAGATAAGGTTCATCACAAATGAAATACTTAGCATCATTGATGAGTTTTCTTCTTTGATGTTTGTTGATCACAGGGGGTAGGTCACCGGCTGTTTTAAAATTGGCAATATCTGCAAACCAAGGTGCTTTGTGAACCAACATTAACTGCTCATCTGGGAAGAACGCATTTACACTTACATCATGTGTAGCATCTTTCTCACAAGGGATTCTAGATAGATGATCTGCTACCTTGTTTTCCACACCCTTTTTGTCTCTAATCTCAATGTTGAATTCCTGCAACAAGAAGATCCATCTGATTAGTCTTGGTTTTGACTCCTATTTGGCAAATAGATATTTGAGTGCTGTGTGATCAATGAAAACAATAAGTCTAGAACCAATAAGGTATGATCTAAATTTGTCAAATGCAAAAACTATTGCCAGCAACTCCTTTTCGGTAGTGGTATAATTTCGTTGAGTGTCATTGAGGACCTTGCTGGCATAGTATATGACATGCACCTTCTTTTCTCTGTCCTAATACTGCCCCAACTGCAAAATCAGATGCGTCACACATCAGTTCGAATGGCACGAAAACTTCTCTCTCAACAAATTTCCCTTCGACAAGTATACCGAATTGTCGTCAAGTAAAAACTCACAATGAGTGAGGTTGAATCCCACAGGGATTGATTGGTCAAGCAACTTTAGTTGGAAGAGTGTGCTAGTTGAGCTAAACAGAATGTAGTTGAGATTTGCTGGAAATTAAATCACGGGAAAGTAAATTGCAGAAAATAAAGTGCAGAATCTTAAATGGGGGTTTGGAAAGATGAACATGGAAATAAATGGCAGAAAGTAAAGAAAATGGGTAAGATCAGAGATGGGGATTCATTGGGCTTAGGAGATGTTGCATTCTCCGGATCAAGTTTATTCTCATCTCTTCCTCAATCAATGCATTCATTGATCTCTTTGGCAATATTAGGTGATTGGATCCTAATTCCTTGGCAATCCAATCTCTCTAGGCTTGAACAATTGCCCAATTCCTTGATTTAATTGCTCATGGGAAGAGATGAAGTGTGGTCACTGATTATACCACATGTATTTCCAAATCAAAGTGTTGGGAGGATTACATGTCACTATATCCGCCCAAACCCCAATTTGGTCCAATATGAGAAAGCATTTCTAGCGTGATCTCTTCATCCCTTTTCCAAGGCTCAGAGGAGATCCAATTATGGAGAGTTTCTTTTCCAAGACAACTAACCAATTAGATTAAGATCGAAAGCTTTCTAGTAAATCACGAGAAAAGAAAGAGGAAGAAGAATGAAAACTATAATTGATCCATCAAATTACAACAGAGCTCCCTAACCCAATGAAAGGGGTTTAGTTATTCATAGCTCTGGAAATGAAAATGAAAAAAAGGGTAGAACAAAATACATGCAGAAAGTAAATATACAGAGTGTAGTTCTCCAAAAGTTCCAAAAGCTCCATCATAGTTCAAAACTACTCCTATATATACTACTCTTCTTGATCTTCTAGTGAGTTCTCCAAGTCTTGGATATGGGCCTTTGATCCTGAGTTGAAGCAGTTACAATCTTAAGTGGGCTCAGCCTTGTTTGCAGAAAAAATGTGAGTTAGGCATGAGCGTTAGTTAGGACGTTAGAGGCGTTAAGGTTAAGTGAGGATGTGGGTTCGAGAATGTTAGTGACAATCACCTTTTCCACTAACGTTCTAACCCAAAATGATCAACGTTAACTTCAACGTTAGTGGCACTGACGTGACCACTAACATCGCCTCTTGGTCCTTTGCAAACGTTATTGGGAATCACCTTTTCCAATAACGTTGCCTTGTGCCCTCTTTCCTTATGTTAGAGTTCACGTTAGTATAACTAATGTGACTCTTAACGTGGGCATGCCTAAGCTTCGAGAGCGTTAGTGACACTTACCTTTGTCACTAATGCTCCAACGCCCCTCCCTCCCACGTTAGAGTTCACGTTAATTAGATTAATGTGGCCACTAACGTGGTAGTGATTGCCATCTCCAACATTAGTGACAAAGATGAGTGTCACTAACGTTGGGTTATCATGCTTAGCTCCACGTTATCTCTCATGTTAGTGGTCTTAACGTGACCACAAACGTGGGCACTCTTGGGTTGGTCCAACGTTAGTGACAAAGGTGAGTGTCACTAATGTTAGTGATTGGTTCTTCATCCCACGTTAGATTTCGCGTTAATTGGATTAACGTGGCTTCATTGTGCCTTTGTGGAACGTTAGTGGCAACCATGTTTACCACTAACGTTGGAGCTCCTCTTCCTCCTCTACGTTAGCTACCATGTTAATGTAGTTAACGTGGCAACTAACGTGGGCTATGATGGCTTCGAAGACGTTATTGGCGATCACTTTTTCCATTAACGCTACAGGCTTGTCCCATTCCACGTTAGTGGTCACATTAATTAGATTAACGTGGTTGCTAACATGGTTCCTTCTTGCTTCCTTTGTCCTGAAATCAAGCAATTAAGGTGCATCAAAGCTCTGTTCTAAATCATGAGATTATGCATCATCAATTTTATCATACAATTCCTGCCTAATCCTCATGCAATCATGTAAAGTTCACAATAATTACTTGAATCAAGGTATAAGTGTATTTTCATCTAAAACTTGTCTATTCACTAAGAAAATGCATGAAACTACCCTAAAACAATAAAGAAAAGGTTAGTGAAACTGGCCAAAATGCCCTGGCATCACGGCCACATATACCACATGTCAAAAACCATTGCCAAAGTGTTGCCTAAATTTTTAGGAACGGTTTTTCAATCTATAGCAACGGTTTTTGACCGTTGCAAAAACCCTTATTTGTTGTAGTGTATCAAAACTATATAAAAATAAACTTCTCAAATTGGAGAAAATTTCGGGGGAAGGGTAGAACATATTGGAGTTAGACTCACCATCAATACAACCTTAGCATCACTTCTATTATATTCAACATCCTTAAAAAAAAGATTAGGTTATCATTACACTTACACAGGACACTATCACAAAGCAAATCTTCACAGAACAACAAAAAGAAATGAGGAGCATGATAATGAATTAAGTAGGCATATAGACCAAACACAGAAGTTTTAACTATTGCAAGAAAGAGGATTTTATAATTTCAGAAGTCATTGCATCTCCACTATCACAGTTGTAGTTTTATTTACCTCTTTTTTAATGTATAAGATGAATAATGAGTTTTAATAATACCCATGCACCCATTCAACAAACTAAACCATGCATAACACAAATTTTGTATAAAAACATTTTGACAAGTATAGTAACCATCAATTAAGACATTTGTTTACCCAACAAAACTTATTAAAATAAAATATTCTAAATAAAGAAGAGAAAATTAAAGGTCTATACGAGTTCTTTTGGTAAAGTTCCTATAAAAACTGCTTCTTGTAAATAAGGTCTTAGTGTTGAGTATTATAAATAATTAATAAAGAAAAAACATAAAAAATAAATTAATGTACTAAAAGTATTAACATAAAACTAGGTTGCCAAAAAGGTAGGTATAGAATGAGTAATCAATTTCCATAAGAACAAATATTTTTATTACTAACTATTAATATGATAGTCACAAAAAATTGTCTTTTTATAAAGATGATCATGGAAAATTATTAGATAATTTAATCTTTCATAATTAATGTCAATTTTGCATTAGATTTCAAAAAAGGAAACAAAACTTATTACGTCAAATAATTAATACCGAAGGGCATTTACATTCAATCTTCATTCCATAATCACACAGGGAAGAAAAAAAGAAATTATAAACGGAAACAAATTTAGTGTAACACTCTCAACACCAGAATGTCACGCTTCTGACTGCGTCACTTTTCTAAAAGACTATTAGAATTTGTTATTTTTGGTCATCACTTATCCATTAACTCAATTCTTTTTAGTCTAGTAATTCAACAACAAATTTTATCCCATATTTTTAAACATTAATAGCTAAGTAATGGCTAAAACTGATAAATTCTGATAGCCTTCTAACATTTTTATATATGTGTGTGTATGTGCGAGCACGCGCGCATGCTAGTACATTTATATGATGTAGTGGCTTCTTAAAAATTAAAGTTTTGCTAAAACTAAGAAAAAATTTCTTTAAGAACCGTTAAAAAGATTTAATTATTGAAAAGAATTTTTAGTATCAAAATTATTAAAAAATATTACTTTTTATAATATTTAAAAAAGTTCAAATCTTTTTCGATAAACAGACAAGTTTATTCTTAAATTATTTTTTATTTTTTTATAAATATATTTTATCACTAATTGTATTTGATGATACTCAAACTTCATTAGCCAGGAATAAGCTCTCATTTTTAGCAACAAGCAAGTTTTAACGGTATTATTTTCTCTCTTCAAATTTCATTAGTAACAAGCTCTCATCTCTCACAATCTACTCTAATCTCCTTTCTCTTTCCTCCCCCATCGCCTCTCTGATCTCTTTGCAAGAATTGCATTTTGTCGTGCCATCGTCGTGTGGTTCTGCACCAACCTACATCTTCACAATGATAAAACCCAAAACACCACACATAATGAATTACTCTCAATCTTACTTGTTTACTGTTTCAACCATTTGGATTATGGCAAATTCTCTTTTGGGTTCAACATGATCAGTCCTTTCTATGCAAATTTTTTATCCAATCAGTTGCTAGTGTCTAGAACTATTTTTAAGAATGTTGGTGGAATCTTATTGTCAAGGTTGGAAAACCAGAAATGGTTTTCGTTGAGCTAGTGAAAGCTACTGTGCTGATTTTGTGTATATGATTAACGAGGTTTCATGCGAGGAAATTAAAGTTGAGGAGAAGGTATACATTTACTATAAGACAAAAGTCTATCGCCACACCTTTTTCTTGTCACGCTTAAAAGTGTGGCCAAAAGGGGTCAACAACCACACTTTTATGAGAGAGGCGATTGATTAGAGATTTGGCCACGCTTTTTTGTGTCACGCTTCAAAAGTGTGGCTAAAAGGGATTAACACCATGCTTTTATAAGGGTGGTGATTAATTAGTGATTTGGCCATATGTTTTTTTACCATGCTTCAAAAGCGTGACCATAGAGGGAAACAAGCACGCTTTTGAAGCGTGGCTAGTTTGTTTTCCTATAGACACATTTTTAAAACATGCCCATATCCTCTAATTATTTGGCACCCTAAAAAAGTGTGACAATAGGGATCTCACTTGAAATTTAATTTCCCCTTTAAACACTTAATTTTTTTCTTAAGAACAACCATCATTAAAAATATCCCTCACTTAAAAGTGAGAACCCTAAACCCTCGAACCCTCTTTATCACTCAACTAAGAACCTTAAACCCTTGCATCCCTCTCTTACCTCGCAACCCTCTCTCAGCTCGTAACCTTTTTCATCATTGAGAACCTATGTTCATCTCTCAGCTCGCAACTTTCTCTCAAATCGCAACCCTCTATCTCTCTCTTGCAACCCTCTTCTCTCTTAACTCTCAAAAACCTTAATCTATGCTACCTCCATCGGTGCACCCTCCATCGGTGCACTCACTGTCGGTGCTCACTCTTGCTCTCAAGGCCTCCCTTCGTGCCGACTCTCTCTTGCACAAACCTTACCTTCGTCGACGCTGACTCTCTCTTGCTCCTCCTTCAATCGTCACTGCCTCTCCCTCAATCGGCACTTAACCCTTATAGTAACACAAGAAGGTACGAATTTAATCCCCTTTTTTCTGTTTCAATCGTCACAAATTTGTTTCTCTGTTTCAACCCTTCATAAATTTCCCTATTTCAACCCTCACCATAATGATGATTAATGTTTTCTTTTCTTATATAATCATCTCTTGCAACTGTAATCACCTCTCTTTTTGTTCTGTTTCTATTATGTGGTAAACTCTCTAGTTTTATTGCATTGTTATGGAGAACATGATGGATTGTCTATTTTATTATGTGTCCTATTGAGTGTTTTACAGGGTTCATGTATACAATGTTGAGGAGTTGGTTCTATGTGCTTTGCCTAATAATGACACGCATGCATTTGTTCGAGTAGTACAAATACTTGATGCAAAGTCTGAGAGATATAATTAGTGCAGAATTCGAATACCACAACTGAACCGGCAAGTGCACTGGGTCGTACCAAGTAACACCTCAAGTGAGTAAGGGTCGATTCCACGAGGATTGATGGACCAAGTTACAACGGTTGAGTGATCCATGTAATACCTTACCACACAGAGTTTTACACCTAGAATGTAAAACAGAGGTGGCGAGGTGCTACGACCTTTAGAATAAAATATATACATTTTAATAATATTGGAAGGAATTAATAGATGAGGAGCCTTGAGAGATAGGTGAAACAAATCACAAAACCAAGAAAAAGCGCAATGCTCAAGAAAGAGATTACTTGCGTGCGAAGAAAGCTAGAGTTCATAGGTATAGATAAATAGAAAGTAGGAATAGAGGGTCAAAGATACAAGATAACAAGCTCCTAGCTCAGCCTGCGAAGCCAAGGCTGGCTGGAGAATTTTCACATACATATAAGTGTGGGAGAATTGATGAATCCATATTTGATGATAAATTTTGGATTGAATTGAGTGGATTTCATCATATAAACCCACATTTATTCACATAAATAGCATACTCTTGTGTTTTCCCTCTAAATTGTGCCTAATTGTGAAAACATGCTCTTTTGTGCTTAATTTAATAAATTTTATCCCACTTTCATTCCATTCAATGCCTTGATACTTTTGATGAGTGATTTCAGGTGTAATAGGTAGGAATGGCTTGATGAGAATGGAAGGGAAGCCTGTAATTGGGAGAAAACATGAAGAAAACAAAGGAGAAAAGCATTTCAGAGTATGCGTATGCACAACTTTTTGTGCGTACGCACAAATGGAAAATTCAATAAGTGTTCGTACGCACACACCTATGCGTACGCACAAGTACCAACGCGTGACTTCATTAAACAGTCACGTGGCTCGCAATTTTGAAGGCTTTCAGGCCCATTTCTGATTGGTTTGAAGTATATATAGAAGGGCTAGTAAGGGGAGAAGACATATAATATACTTAGGCATATTTTTAGATAGTTTTAGGCAGTTTTTAGCTTAGGTTTTCTCTCAATTTTCTTAGGATTTATACTACAAGTTTACATCTTCTATTTTAGATCTTGGATTCTAACTTGTTTCTATTGTAAGTATTTTTTAATTTTCCCTTTAAATACACTATTTGTTCTACACTTTCTTATATTTTAATTTATTTCATCAATACTTATATGCTCTTGCAATTTTGAGTTCTAGTTAATGAATTTGATGTTTAGTGGTTATTATATGTTTGTTAAGTTGTCATTGTTGATTTTGTTCATTGGTTGTTCATAGTTCTTAGTATTTTTGCAACTTTGCCATGTTTTGTGAATATGCCTACCATGTATTTGTTGAAATGCCAATTTTGATTATGGAGTAGATTTCTACTTCTTGGTTTCGAAAAATGAGTATATGGGATACTAAAATCATAATGTCCGATATTTAGTGATAATTCTTGGATTGTTAGTTGTTCTTGTTTCCACTAATGCTAGCTTTTTACTAAGAAAATTATCATAGTTGAGGGTTGACTAGGTGAGATTAATCCATTATAATTATTATAGTTGTAGTTATGACAAGGAAGAAATTCCCTAACTCAACCCAAGCCAAGGTTTTGTTTATGTTTTGAACCACAATCCAATCATTTATAAGCTTTACTTGTTCATACTACATAGATAGTTTTTTAATTCGTTTATTAGTTCATTAATTTCAATTTTGATTGTTCTTTAATTCTTTAATTTTTTGCTCTCTCATTGAAACCCCGATTTCACAACCAAACTTATCCACTCGTGGTCACTAGTTCCTAGAAAAGATGACCCAGGATTCTACTCCCGATTAAATTAGTTTGAATTGTGACAATATATATTTTAAACTTTTATGAGAACTAATTGTTGATTTATAACTATACTTGCAACGAAAGTTATATTTTGTGAAATTCTGAGTTAACATTTGGATCTTATCAATGACCCTTATCAAAGTTTAGAAAGATGTGTCACAATTCAAATCAATAAAAATCGTGAGTTTTAATTCTCGAGTCATTCTTCCACAAAATTCCAGTCGACTGTACAAGTATTGGCTATAAAAAACGAGGGTTGATAACACTAAATGAAATATAAATGACAAAAAATTAAAGAAGAAATCAATAACTAAACATCAAAGGAAATTGAACCAAAAGTGACTAAAACAAAGGAAAGAAAATTCAAATAACAAAAAGGTCTTGGCAAGGGTTGAGAGTCAATGATTTCTATCCTTATCATTGACCACAAACATGACAACTGTGAAAAATTAATTTCACTTCATCGACCTCTAAACATCAGAGAAAAATCAAGTAGGCATAATTGATCTTAATTCACAAATCCTAACCAACTTATCAATTAAATTTGGTAAAATATTAGAGTTAGTGGAAACCAAATCAACTAACAACCCTAAATCATCAATCAATATTGGACATCAATGACTCAAGGTCACCTAAGTCCTCAATCCCAAGCCTAGAATGAAAATCTACTCTAAAGCTAGAAGAAGCATTTTATCAAACAATTGAAAGGCATAAAAGTAAAACATGATAAATTGTAAGAATTAATAAAATATATGAGTAACCAATGCAAGAAAGCAATACTAACAACTCAAACAAGCATCAATAAATATGAAAACATCAAATTGCAAAAAAGAAAAATTTGAATTTAACAACTGTTCATACACTAAAAAGAAGCAAAGTAGAGAAATTAATAAGAGAAACTAGGCAAATTAAGATACTAGAACAAGAAAACTAAAGAGAAAACTAAGCTAAAACCCTAAAATTCTAGAGAGAAGTTAGAGCTTCTCTCTCTAGAATTGGCCTAAAACATGATAAAAAAAACCTAAACTAAGACTACCTAGTCATCCTCATTTAATCTTTGGTTCAATAGCATCAGACATGAGTTGGATTGGGCCTGAAATGGGCTAGAAATCACGGGTCACATGCCATTTTGAATGAGGCACGCAACCAGACTCGTGCGTACGCCAGAAGTGTGAGCGTGCACACTCTCAAACTCAATGTCCACTATATGCATATCATTTTGAAGCCTCGAATGTTAACTTTCTAATGCCACTGAAATTGTCTCATTTAGACATCTATAGCTCAAGTTATGATCAATTTAGCATGAAGAGGTCAGGATTGACAACTTTTCAAATCCTTCATTTCTTCATGAATTCTCTACTTTTGTATATTCTCTTCTATTTTTTTCAAGTCATCCTTGCCTTATAAACCTTAACTCACTCAAACAAACACATTAAGGCATCGAATAGAGTAAAAGCGAAATTAAATTGACAATTTAAAGCATAAAAAATATGTTTTTAACAATTAAGCATAATTAGAAGAGAATTCATAAAAGCATGCATTTCCAAGGCATAAGTGAAAGATAAGTTGATAAATTCCACTCTTTTTAATCTAAAAATCATCGTAAAATATTGATTTATCAATTTTTCCACACTTAGACAATAACATGTCCTCATGCTATATATCAAGAAGGATAAAACTAAGGGATGCAACACTTATTACAAGTAAGCTATTTATATCTATTCTACCTATTTCTATCTAGTTCTATCAACTTGTATCTACTAGGTCAAAACAAATCAATTTCTAAAAACACATATAAACATATAGGGCTGGTACAATATATCATTCAATGCAGTCCCATGAATCAATTTTAGTTTTAAAAAGAGTATAATAACTTGCAAGATAATCGATCATGATAGGTGGAAACATAAAATTTGAGCAATCGAACCCTTCACTGGATGTGTATACTCTCTAATCGCTCTAATTTTTAGGGCTGATTCACTCAATTCTCATCTAACCTTGCTTTCTAAAACTTATTTTTCTTCTAAAAATCAACAAATATTTAATGCATGCATGCAAGTATCATGAGATGACTTTTTCGAAGGTTGTAATGGGACTAGGGTAAAGGTAAGGATGTGTTTAGTCAAGTGAACTAGAATTTTGAACCTTTGTTTAGCTTAACCTCCCACCTAACCTATAACAACCTATTCAATTCTAATGCAATCCTAACTACCTATTATTCACTTCACACACACTCATGCATTCTTTTCAATTCATATCACAGGCATTTATTTTTTTTTTCAAACTTTACTTTTGGAGTAACATTTGTCCCCTTGTTGATTCTTTTTTCTTTCTTTTTCTTTTTTTTTTCTTCTCTTTTTTTCAGTAACATAATATATACAAAAATATTAATGCATATAGCTCAACATTCAATGCATGAGTATGTACTCAATTTCCAAAATTTTATTGTAAAATATCCATTTTTTCTCTCTACCAATGTTTTCAAATTATGTTCTCCTGCACTTAGATGATGTACACTCTCACTAAGCTAAACTAATCAAAGATTCAAATTAAGAACATTTATTTTTTTTCAATTAAGGATGGTGATGTGCTAAAATTTAGAACAAAAGGGGATTAAAAGGGCTTAAAATCGGGTAACAATGGTAAATAGAAAGGGTAATGCTATTTGGGTAAGTGAGCTCCAATAAAATAAAGGTCTCAATCATGTAAATCCATTTATACACATAATATTGGACATAAAGATTCAAACAAGTCAAAGATTACAACCATAGAAAGAATAATACACACAAGAATAAAGTAGTGATTGAAATAATGCAACTACACTTTAAAGCTCAAATCTCACTTGGTTGTGTTTTCTAGCTCTAATCTATGTTCCACAATATTTTTCAAGCAAGTTCAATAAAAAATTTTAACTCAAATCAACGGGATGCCCTATAAAAAAATTTCTTTGAAAATTAATTATTTTGACTAAGTTTATTATATGTATATGTATATATGTATGATGTGGTTAGATGAAAAGTCAAAATTCCTAAGTCATTTCCCTATTCTCCTATTATTCACATTATTCAATCATAACTAAAAGATAAAGAGATATATGTACAAACTATATTAAGGGAAGAAAATATACTAAAGCTAGAATAGATATCTAAGTTATGTACAAACCAAAATAAAATGCAATTAACTAAAAGTAAAACTGGAAAAGATAACCAAGTTATATACAAACCAAAATAAAATGCAACTACTAAAAGAAAATTCAAAGTAACCAAATAGCTAACAAGAAATCTAAAAGACATAGTAATAAGAAATGTAAAATGTGAAAGTGTTTGAAAAAAAATGTTTTTATAAACAACTGTCGCTCTAAGACTCCCCACGTTTGAATTTCACTCGGCCCTTTGTGTGCTTTGTAACACCCTAACTACCAAAGCTCACGCTTCCGGCTGCGCGACTCTGATAGCTCGGACATTATGATAACACTTATACTATTCAATACTAAAATATGAGCCTGTTTAAAACTTTAAACCGTAAAACCGCTCCCAAAAATACTTTTGCTATACAACGTACATCCATGCATACCATACAACTTACAAAAACTCATAAAGAATACATCCATATAAATACATATATTTATAAATAATATTACAAGCAGTATCCAATACAATTCCTATCCCTCTTACAAAATATCTCAAGATAACGGCGAGGGTACAATAAATAATAATCTAAAGCAATACAGAGCATTTCAACAACAACTAAATAAACTCTTCGTGACTTCTGCGCCCATATCCTGAAAGGGAAAAATTGTAGGGGGGTGAGAACATCATCCTCGAAAGGGTTCTCAGTAGAGGGTTTTTGGGAATTACTGTAATAGGATACGTGAAGATAACCGCACCAGTGATTAATAACCGTCTTATGCCTCTTTTCAAAAATAACGGTTTACAATAAAAGTAAAGTCGGAAATCTTTTCTAAAAGAGGAACCGTTCAATTCTCAAAACTCAAAAGCCTTTTAAAAAGGTTTAACCATGCTGAACCAAATTAGCATTTCATACTTTTCCAAACCAAAAACACAAAACCGAAACCAATCATCGGTCCATCTCATTTCAACCACGGCCCTAGGCCCAAACAATCCAACCATCAACCAATCACCACAATCTAACAGAGTCCCAGATGCAAAAACAGATAGGAAGTTTAAGCACAAACAAACAGTTACAGCAAGTAGAACAATTAGCAGTTAATCACAAAGGCAAACCACATACAATATGCACACCCAAACAATGTCACATAGATGCATATAATGCATGCCTGTCCTAGTGGCTGATGATATCATCTGTCGATTATATAGCCAACCCGACAAGTCCTGGTAGCTAACCATTGGACTGTCCCTCTGTCGTGTCTCCCCAACTTGAGTTATACTCAACATAATCGTGTCCATCACCTTCACTGGTGAATATCCGGAATTTCACAGTGCCCGACCACCCTGACGACATAGGGTCAAAAGAGCTTCGAGTCTCCACCTGGAGCACGTGGTGGCTAGCCACTACTTTCTCCCAGGGAAACTTGCATCTCCGATAGTAGAAGTGCAACATCACAACTTATCAATATCTCAGCATATATGCTTTCATTCTCAGTCATGGATCAACATCTATCTCAGCCATCTGGCTCACGGTTCAATCCAGAACCAGCCAATATTCATAATCATACACAGTCATTCCGGCTCACAACAAAACAGCACTTCCACCATTCAACATCATCAAATTCATAAAATTGGCATTTAAGCTATAAATCACTTTTTCTCAAATCATTTCACTTTAAAGTCAAGTTTCAACTCTTTTCAGCTTTGGCTTTGAAGATCTCATTTTTCAAATCATCTCAGGCTCATATGCCAAATTTACTCAAAGTGAGTTCCCTTTCTAAAACAAATCTACTCTCGGCATTCTCTTTCTAAAACTTCCAAAACCATGGCAAGTTAAGCATTTATTTCAAAGTATTCAAAATCACCCATCCAACAATGAGATTTTATAACAAAAGTTTCTCGGCAGAGTCCCAAGTCTTTAGGGAAAGTCAACCTATATCAATTCCTTAAAATTCATTGAAACTCTTAAAATCATAGATTCTTGGTTCAAGTAAATAAAAATGGATTTATTATGAAACCGACCATACAAAATCACAAGTTCCAACCCGGTTCAAAAATCAACTCATTTGAAATGGAACCGGTTCATTTAAATCAAACCACTTTTAGGTTTCTTTTTGGAACCCATTTTTCTAACTCTTCCAAAATGCCTCAAACTTAATTACTCAATCAAAAGTCTAGATTCCTTTAAAAACCACTAAAAGCTCCTTTTTATATTGAAATCAATATTAGAGCATCATTCTTTCCTTCAGTGATTCAAACGGTAAAAATAGTTCATTTCTAAATAAGCCGAACTCAACGCATAAAGTTCATTAAATAAATTAAGCTTGAAAACATAATATTATCTTAATAAATCAAATAATACAATTTCTCAAATCCAACCCTTTTTAAATAACTTTTCAAACAAGACTAGAATTTTGTAGAAATTTTGGCAGCACCTCCCCTAAAACTTGGACTTTTGCCACCTGGTTTGGGTCCCAACTAAACTGTTTCTCATTCCTTTTCAACAGCTCAAAACCATAAATCAATTCAAAAGCAAGCTAAATCCAACAGTCGCCTCAGTGGCATATCTCAAGGAAACCATTTCAAAAATTAACTTAATATCAACCGATTTTACTCATTTCCAAAGCTTTAAAGAATCGGTTAAGCAATAAATCATTTATTAAAACCAAATCAATTAAAGCAAACTAGGCTGAATTTCAAAGAGTATTCTATCTTTCACATTATCAAGATAGTCAACTTAGCTCAAATCAATCCCCAACGGATTAAACTCAAATTTCGAATATTTAAAGAATCAACTCCAAACATTCCATTTCACAAAGCCGCACAATAAATTCAGCCAACAAACATTCATAAGCTTTCGAGACAATCAAATAATACATAAGGCCGATACAATCACCAAATACACATTTTCTCACATCAGTATCTATATGTAATAATTCCAATACATAAAGTATAGTTTTTGGAAAGTGCCCCTACCTCAAAACGTAAATCTATAACCTAAACGCATCACAGAGTCCTTTCCGCCTCAATCCGAAATCAACAATCAAAATCCCGGCTCCGCGTGTTTTCCTCAATAGAAAAAACAACATCAACGCCACAAGTAAACTCGGATTCTAACCCCCTAGAACCGTCAACATCATAAACACCTTAATACACGGAATTGAACACTAATGAAGGGCTTTCAAAATAGAAATACTTACTGAAACTAAGAAAGAGCGGCTGAATCAAGCAGTGGTAGCTCCGGCAGTGGCTTCAGCAACAACCGTGCTACCCCCGGTGACAAGAATGGCAGCAATCAAAACTCGAACCTATGTTACCAAACCACAGAGTCTTTAACCACGCATAACAGAATACTGATTAAAGAGGGCTTTTCAAAATGAGCCTGCTTACCGCAACAAGGGAAGAACAACTACACCGAGTATCGGCAGTTCCGATGGTGTTTCCAGCAACACCCGCGCCACCACCGGCAGTCAGAAACGTAGAGCCGTAGGTCCTTCGGTAGCGACAACATAACATATGACATCCCCTTTATTAAACACAACAGTTTCAGTGACAGCTTCAAACTAAAATTGAATTAGTGGAACTAAGAAGAACCAGAAATAGGGCAAGCTCACCAAAACAGTGGCGATCCTAACGGCGCTTCCAACGGCAGTGGCGGCGTGCAGCTCGATGGCAGACCACATCCGTGGCAGCGACGGCAGTCACAGTAGCTCCTCTATCCTGCGGCTCTGCCTCCCTTCCTCCCTGTGTCTGCCCCCTTTATACGTTCCCAGCGCCGGTAGAGATAAGGAACACGATAGCAACAAGCAAACGTGGCGACGTCCTCTCCTCACCAGCAGCAAAACCCACGATGGTGACCATGACGAAGCGGCCTGGCCAGTCAGTGATGGCAGCGGGGATGTACGGCGGTGCAGCTCCACGCGGTGGGTCGCGTTCCCTCTCTCCTCTGACGCGAACTCTCTCTCTCTCTCTCTCTCTCTCTCTCTCTTTCTCTCTCTCTCTCTCTCTCTCTCTGCCCTTCACGCGGTTCTGGAGGCAGCGTCACGGGTCGGCGGCGACGTGGTTAGGTCGCGACAGCAAGGCGCGGTGGCGGCGGTGCGAGTCCACCTCTCCCTGTTTCGCGAGCTCGGTGGCGGCAAGGCAGGACGCATCGGCGGTGGTGGTTCCAGGCTGGCAGTAGCGCGCAATGGAGGTGGTGGCAAGGGCCCACTCCCCCTCCTTCTCCTCCGATTACCTCTACTCCCCCTCAGATCTCTCTTTCTTTCTTTGTTCCTTTCTTTCAGGGAACACAAGGGAAATTGTGCTGTTGCTTTGGGTGGAAGGGTTTTGGCTGCTGAGGGCTAGGGAGCTGAGTGTGGGCAAAAAGGGAACCGGGTCGGGTAACGTGTTACTGGGTTAGGGTTTCCTTATTTTGAAAATTAGGGTTAGGGGTAATTTAGTAGTTTCGAATAAAATTGGGAATAATATAATAATTGAAACTCAATTAAATCCAACACTAATTATATATTGAAAATACTATTTGCTCATTAATTTTACAAATTATTTTCAATAAAATTTCCAAATCAAATAATTAGAAATAATATAATTAATTTCTTCATTTTCCAAAATAGCAGTATTAAGAAATCATGTAAAATCCCTATTATTTCATAACTGCCAACTTTATAATCTAAATATAGAAAATAATCTAATAATTATAAAATTGGATAATAATCATAACTCATCTCAAATTCAATAAATAAAAACTTGCCTTAATTGTCTTTAATAAAATAATTTCTGAAATTAAGGCTATAAATAACTATAGGGTTTGAGACTTGATCATAATAAGACTTTTCAAAGGTTTTGGGTCTTACATGCTTACTATTATTAGGGGACACGGAGACTTTATGAATTTCCACATTCAGTTGGAGGATCATCCGGTTGCTGTAGTTGAGGGACAGGTTTCTCCCTTTTGCTATTCATCGCAGCATTTTCCTTCTCATGCTTTTATTTTTACTTACGATGACTCATGTAATGACCCAATTTCTGCCAGGTCTGGATCACTTCCAGTCATCAGGTGTCACTTCCCAGTAATCCTATAAAACTCTAGACTCGATGATATTTACTACATAAGAGTCTTTTGTACTAACAGAATCACGCATGTTAGCTTATTTTTATTGGATCCTTTTTCTTAATAAAGCCGTTAGCAACAACCAAAAACATCATCAGAGATATACAATGTAAAATAAATACCAACTTAACAGCAAAATCAAATAGTAACAAGATTACAGAAAACTTTCATACCTATATACATCCCAAGTTAGTTCATACAAACTTGACATATTTAGATAAATATATACATATAGACATATATACAACTAACAACTTCCCAAATACCTAGTCCATGTAGAAAACCCCTAAGCTGGTACCCGGAATAACAAAAGAAAAGAAAATATCAAGCTTTATCCCTCAAAAATACTATAAAAGTGAGGAAAAGCAAAGTCTAAAGAACAAAGACCATTTATCCTACATTCTTTCCACTGTCGGGACACAAGTCTGCAGACATTATCTCAGGACTATTCTTGAGCATCTCTTGTAGGGTCCATAAATACATGTTCCTTTGGTACCTCTCTAAGTATAACTCAAGTGGCAGCGAACAAGTTTGGATCTTCCATCTGTGAGGGAAAGGGAAAAGGAAGGGGTGAGAACCTATATGGTTCCCGATAAGGTGTAGCGCAAAAAACCTATCCCTCTCGTAAGAACTAGAGTTCTGATTCTAACGCAATTACTCACTTGCTAAGTCTCTTGGCTATTTTTGTATCGCGGGTTCCGTCATAACTCATAACTCGATCTTGGTATCTTCCTTCAGGGTTAATGTCGCTCTTTATGCTATGCTCTATCACTGTTATTCCTAGTTTTACTATCTTATTCTAGGCTTTGGAAAAATTTTAAATCATATAATTCTAAAAATACAGACAAGAATAGAAAATTAACAAGAAGCAGATAGCACATAGCAGAAAGAATGAACAGTAAACAATTACAATCAAATGCACAAACAATTTCATGGGCGAATCCATGTCAGTCAGGATACCTTAGCATCACGGGTTATCTGTGTCAGTTAGGCCAAATCACAATAATGTCGCTAGCATTTTTATGTGCGTCACAGTAAGAAACAGACTATCAGTTAGGCAGACATTTTCGTATTAGCAATCTTAAACAATCAGTCAGGCGGGCACTTTCACATTAGCGGTTTGGCACAAAGGCCCAGTTAAACAAACAATTCTCAATTATCTTTTTCATTCAATGTTTTTCATTTCCTTTCTTTTCATCATGCCTCCGCATCAGCTTATAAATATGCATACCTCCGCATCACCATGTAACTAAGCATACCTCCACATCACCGTTTAACTTTAACTCTTCCTAGGGACAACTTACACATTTCCATTTAACTAAGTTCATATACTTTTACAAAATTTGGACATAATCTTTCCTAAAAATAGGACTTAAACCACCCTTACGGGTTTCCTCAACCTCAACAACTCTAAACTTTTTAGGCAAACCAGTGGACACATCAAAGTTTTATATAAAATTGGTTTCATTTTCCTGACTTTTTTAGCCTAGTACTTCCCTGGCAACCAGTCTTCTATTTAATAGTTAATATACCAAACAAACACAGATTCCCACAAACTTTATATTCACGTGTCCATATTGAATTCAAGTTTCTAAAGAATTAAGAATCATATTTTTTTGGATAGTCTAACTCTATCTATAGAAGAAAAACTGAGACGGTTGCTCTAGATTTTTGGAACAGCACCTTGCTGTCTTGTTATTTTGTTTTACGCCGCGAAAAGTTTACACACGAGCAATCTCTCTTGATAAGGTCATTCTAGAGATCCTAGTATTTAATTTGAAATAGGTTTTACTATATTTATATTAGAATTGAATTTTATACAAAATTTTGAAAGTCTGCTACTACACTCATAAGGATTTGAAAATAATAACAAGCAGTAGTGTTTTTTGTAAAATCCATAATAATTTCAATTCTAATTCGTTGCTTCTAAATTTTGGTGAGGTTATACTCAACACCTCTAAAATTTATAACAAACAAGTTTCAGGTTCATCTCACTTTATTTGATTAATTAATTGTCAATTGGAAGTGATGCCCTATCTTCATATATCAGTTCAGAATTTTCAGCACGCAACCCAGCTTCCAAGTGATAAAGTCTACAAAATAGCTATGGATATAAGACTTGTACTTAATTAAAATAGACTTACAGACCTTTAAAATCCCTTTATTAGCAACTTAATATGTTAAGTAAATCGAAAGTTCTAGTAGCTAGAAGATGACACTGCAGAACTGAAAAACCAAAAAAATTCAGCAGCAACTACCAAACTTCAAAAATTCATATCTCTCAAACTACTTGGCCAAATTCCTTAAAATATTTATGTAACATTCAAGACACACCAAGGTTTCACAAAAAAATAAATTCATCCAAAACAGTGGTCCAGAATGCTCCCAGACTTTATTTTAAATCGCTGCCAAATATGCAAAAATTTTGCATCAAGTAATTTAACAACCTCACATACCAAATTTTATATCTAAGCCTAAAATTCCTCTAAAATCATAATTATATCTTTCTTTTGACTAATCAAAGCTGCTAGGATGATTAGCACATCCCCAAGAGCTTAAACTCATCAATTCACCTCTTTACAAGTGCATTTTTTCTCCATAATTAAACATTCACTTTTCTGTATCGTATCATAATAGAAACTCAATATGCACTCCTCATCAATCAAACACATAATGAACCATCAATCATCACAAGCACACACAGCAGCAAATATAATACTCTATCTATCATATGCCTTACTTTCTTTGATGAACACAAATACAGGAATTATGCTCGCTTGCTGCTCTGAACAAGAATCCTTCCTTGCTTGATATTTGCAATTGTTCTAACAAAATTAGCAGAGAAAAATAAAAAATAGATTGGTGTGCCTCCTCAGCTTCGGTCAGCCCCATATCATCCCATCACTCTGCTCCTCTTGCTGCTCTGATTGATGGAGAACAAGAAGAATTGGAAAAACTCCTCCTTCACTTCCTTTTGGCGTCACTCCTACTCCCTTTGTCGTTCTCCTACTCCCTCATTCTCGATTCTATTTTTGCATTTAAAAAAAACCCAGAAGAAGCGGTGGACATATAAATAGGAGAAAAAGTGGGATGAGGTGTGGTGCACGAAATTGCAATCACACTTTTGCAATTCCGCACAACTAACCAGCAAGTGCACTAGGTCGTCCAAGTAATACCTTACGTGAGTAAGGGTCGATCCCACGGAGATTGTCGGCTTGAAGCAAGCTATGGTTATCTTGTGAATCTTAGTCAGGATATCAGAAATTATCAGGATTGATTGTGAGAAGTAAAAGAACATGAAATAAGTACTTGTTTTGCAGTAATGGAGAATAGGTTGAGGTTTTGGAGATGCTCCATCTTCTGAATCTCTGCTTTCCTACTGTCTTCTTCTTCAAGCACGCAAGGCTCCTTCCATGGCAAGCTGTATGCAAGGGTTTCACCGTTGTCAGTGGCTACCTCTCATCCTCTCAGTGGAAATGTTCAACGCATCCTGTCACGGCACGGCTATCCATCTGTCGGTTCTCAATCAGGCCAGAATAGAATCCAGTGATTCTTTTGCGTCTGTCACTAACGCCCAGCCCTCAGGAGTTTGAAGCTCGTCACAGTCTTTCAGTCATTGAATCCTACTCAGAATACCACAGACAAGGTTTAGACCTTCAGTTCTAGCTTATACCACGAAGATTCTGATTAAAGAATCCAAGAGATATCTACTTAATCTAAGGTAGAACAGAGGTGGTTGTCAGGCACACGTTCATAGTTGAGAATGATAATGAGTGTCACGGATCATCACATTCATCCGGTTTAAGAACAAGTAATATCTTAGAATGGAAGCAAGCATGATTGAATGAAAAACAGTAGTAATTGCATTAATCCATCAAGACACAGCAGAGCTCCTCACCCCCAACCATGGGGTTTAGAGACTCATGCCGTGGGAAGTACACAAAGAAACGTGTAAAGTGTCATGAGGTGCAGATACAATGTCAAAAGATCCTATTAATAGTGAATTAGTAACCTAGGGTATACAGAAATGAGTAAATGACGTAAAAATCCACTTCTGGGTCCACTTAGTGTGTGCTTGGGCTGAGCATTGAAGCTTTCATGTGTAGAGACCTTTTCTGGAGTTAAACGCCAGCTTTCATGCCAGTTTGGGCGTTTAACTCCAAGTTTTATGCCAGTTCCAGCGTTAAACGTTGGAAATTCTGAGGCTGATTTGCCACGCCGGTTTGGGCCATCAAATCTTGGGCAAAGTATGGACTATTATACATTGCTGGAAATCCCAGGATGTCTACTTTCCAATGCCGTTGAGAGCGCGCCAATTGGGCTTCTGTAGCTCCAGAAAATCCACTTTTAGTGCAGGGAGGTCAGAATCCAACAGCATCTGCAGTCCTTTTCAGTCTCTGAATCAGATTTTTGCTCAGGACCCTCAATTTCAGCCAGAAAATACCTGAAATCACAGAAAAACACACAAACTCATAGTAAAGTCCAGAAAAGTGAATTTTAACTAAAAACTAATAAAAATATACTAAAAACTAACTAGATCATACTAAAAACATACTAAAAACAATGCCAAAAAGCGTATAAATTATCCGCTCATCAAGGTGGTAAAGAGAGTTGTGTGGTTCCTCCTCCAGAGAACACCTAACCAGGGAAACCAAGAGGTGTAACCTTGGTTGGGGAGTTTCTCTCTGTTTCGGTTATCAGAGGAAGGATGAAGAAGATTAGGGTTTTAATCATGATTAGGTTCCTGATTATGTGTATGCTTATGGTTCGGTTGCACAAAAAAAAGTGATTTAACGTGTGTTGGTTCATCTTTGACTAATTTTAATGATATATTTATACTTCTCTTTAATTAATTCATAATAAATAATTAAAGATATAGTGTTTTGATAATTGATAGAAAAATGTGGAGAAAAGAAAAAGAAAACCGTGGCTTTATAATGGAGGAAAAACCGGTTTGATTATGAAAGGGTAGAGTTTGTTTGGTACGGTTTTTAACTTAGGACACGCTTTTATCTCTCATGGTATATCTATTCTTTTCACTTATCAAGCCTAAATCCGCCTTATTATTTTAGGATGAGGTGATTCTCAGATATATATCAAATTTCTTATCAGAGAATTTCCAAGAAATGAGGTAATAATTCGAAGACGAGTAAGACGAGTAAATTTGAAGACAAGGAAGAATATATTGCTAAAATGAGGTAATAATCACTAAAATGAAGTGAATTGATTAGTTTGGGACATTAAGAAAAATAGTGCATGAATTCTATGTTTGCGCGTGGTTTAGAACTCACGCACTAGCACTTGAAATCGATGTCACAACTACACAAAGTATGCAAATGCTCACTCATTTTAATGTGCCTAAGATGCTTGAAAGATAAAGATGCAAGTTGAAATAATAAGAAATCAACAACAAGCATAAGAATACTTAGGCGAATAATCAAGTATTTGTGAAATAGACTGATGCAAAAGAAATGATTGGATGTGTGAGTAAAATTATGAAACAAAGTGAAAGTAGAAATCATACGCCAATCAATAACACCACTCAAAGTTATTCGCATTGCCTAATCAACCGAAGATGATAGAAACATGGTTGTTATGGAATTTAAGAAAAGAAAAGAGTTTAGTTGAAAAAGAGTACATAGGAAGAATGGTTCCTTACAACTTGAAAAGTTTTCAAAAAGATGTTATGGGGAAAGCTCATAATCCAGCTACGCAAGTCGAGTGCAATATTCCAATTGAATTATTTAAAGCATGTGAAGTGCACACATTCAAATAAATTAGGTTCAACATTCTAACAAGGAACAAAGGCATAAACTTGGAGATCAAAGCAATAGGCAAAATGGACACACATCACCAAACAACAAAATACATCAATTTTTCTAAGAAATTGTGTAATCATAGATAATGAATTCAAATCACATGGTACCCACAATATGCAATTCAAAAGACCTAAGGATGCTATAACACTCTTACTAACAGAATGTCATGCTTCCGGCTGCGCCACTCTGATAGTGTGGATATTAGGATGATTTTTATATATTTTATAATAAGATAGGAGCCATTTAAAACTCGAAACCGTATAAACTTCTATTTTAAAATTGGAATTACTTTTTGTTTGGAAAAACGTACATGCATAGATACAAACCAGACATAGCACCTTTTATATATATATATATATAAACATTACATATCACGACTCCTATCTCTCGTATAAAAAGTATAATAATAAGGGCGATGGGAATCTATAACATATGTATACAAAACAGAAACAACATAGCTAAGAACTTAGTAAAACTCCATTAAGGAGAGGAGCTCTATTGCATAATGAATTGATGCTATCTTTCTCTTCTTCTTGATTCAAGCTTTGTTGTTCTAAGAGAGAGTTTTGTTCTTCATCACAAGGATTCAAATCTATTGAAAAATAGTTTGAATCTCACTTGAATTCTATGAGAATTTGGAAAAGGGATTATAGAAATTGAGCTTGAAACTCTTCTCTCATCATTCTTTTGATTTTGGATTTAGAATTTGATAAGTGGCATTGAATCAATCTAAATCTAAATCTCAAGAATGATGTGGTTTTGAATAAAAAATCAAACTTCACATCTTCTCATGAGTAGTTGATAGAGAAATTGGCAATTAATTGAGTTAAGAGAAATTGAATCACCAATGAATTGGGGTTCAATTACTTATGATTTGTCATAGATCTAACTTTGCATGATTGAGAAGGGAGTGGGTTTCATTTATTCATGAAGATTCAACATCTCCAATCCTTAATGTTCTAATTCATATTACTCTTCTAATTCATTTATTGCTTTCTTAAGATTCATGTCATTTACTAGCTTTTATTTAATTATTACCCTTTAATTCTTGTCATTTACTTCTTGTCTTTAATTGTTTTTATTTAATTGTTCTCTTTAAATTTTTGTCATTTACTTATGCAAATTTATTGCTTTATATACTTATGCACTTTTATGGCTTTCAGTTGATTTAATTCTTATTATTTTATTGCTTTCATCTACTTCATTGCTAAGTCATTTGAATTCCAGTCATTTATTTCTAGATATTTACTTTAATGCCAAGTTATTTAATTTTATGCTTGTTCTCTTTGATTAATTTTCACTCGAATATGAATCATCTAACTAGAATAATCAACTAATCATGGTTGCTTAATCTGTTAGTCCTCGTGCGAATGATAACTCACTCATCATGGTATTACTTGATAAGATCCGATGCACTTGCCGGTAGTTTTGTGAAAATTTCGTATCAGCAAGCGTGGTCAAACCCCCAACCATCTCAACTGAAAAAGGATAGAAAAATTTTATAGTAAAGTTACAAATTCGGCGATAAAGGAGAAAGAAACAAAAACATAAGACAACAAAACCCACCAACATAAGTATGACACACCACCGAGTCTCCCATTACGTCCCGAAGGTTTAACGGCCTATCCCCAAAAACTGACAATAGAACATCGGCGATATCCTTGTTCTCGGAAGACAAACCCTTGTATGTAATTCGAGTTAAGTAAGACGCACCGGTACCAAAATTCCAATACGTAGCAAAATAACGTTCTCCCTCAAGGGTCAGCCAGAAAGGATGATGCCCCCGGCAGGTCGAATCTTAAAGTATTTCTCCTTAAAAGTGTGGAAGAAATCCTCAAACAACCTGAAGATATGTTGGTTCGGATGGGCTCGAAAAGATACATAGCCTTTCTTATACTTCCCCTCTTTGGTCGGAAGGGTGCATAGGAAATATAAGAAGAACTCCACGTGAGTTGGGAGCTCTAAATAGTCACAAACTAATTCAAAATTTCAGATGGCCGCCCAAATATTAGGATGCAGCTGAGATGGAACCACTGAACACCGATTCAACAAGGCCTAAACAAATGGGGAGAAGGGAAGGTGCAACCACAACCGAGTAAACATCGATTCATAGACGCACAACCAGTCTGTGACTTGGGGAGAGTCAGGGTTTATATAGCAAACCCTCTCATCCACCCCAGGAAGCAAAAGCTCGTATTGTCGCTCTGCCTTGCCACCTCCACAAATCAGTCCATCATTGCACAACTTCTGGAGATCTTCCTCCGTAACCCTGGAGGGCATCCCCCACACATCAAAGGTCACCCAATAGCAACTGATGGGAACACCTCAGCTGGGATAATGGGAGCCCTAGTGCCCTCAACTCTCCGACAAACCATACCTAAAATCGAAAATGGCAACCACCGTCAGCCCACTTTCTTGAGCAAGAAAACCATACAAAATTCTAACATGCTTAAATGGCCCCCTTTCCTCTACCAATTCCCACAAAACACGAAACCATAGCACCCTCAGTTTCCTAACTACCACTATTTAAAAAGAACAAAGCATAATGCAGAAGCAAATAAGATAAAATGGAAGCAACGAAATTAACACTAACCTGATTTTGGAGAAAACAAACAAGAGAAGAATGTAGAAGCTAAACACAACACCAACAAATGCAACCAAAAGCAACTCGAGGAAAGGGATATAAAAAAACACTCAAGAAAAACGGAAGAAGAATGGGCAATCACAGGCAAAGAACTTTCAGAGAAAAGAGAAATAAGCAGTTTCAATAACAAGGCAAGAAGAAATAAAAGCCCGAAAACCCAAACATTTCGAAAAAAAAAAAAAAAAAAAAAAAAAAAAAAAAAAAAAAAAAAAAAAAAAAAAAAAAAAAAAAAAAAAAAAAAAAAAAAGAAAGAAAAATAAAACCCGAAAACCCCAAACATTTTCGAATAATTAAAACACATCGAATAATTACAAGGAAAATACAAAAAAAAACTTTCCCGCATTAAAGCATCATTTATGATGCCTGGGTAATCGCAACTGATAAAATCCTTCTTCGGGAAAAGCAACGGACGAGTAACACAACGACCAAACATTCCTTGAACTTCCGACTTCAACTAGGAAGCACAGATGTTGCCCTCCGTTGCCAGGCTCACAGTTGCACGGCGAAGATCAAAAGCTCCTTTAGTGATGAGATCGTGCACACTCACTCTCTCGCTCTCGGGGCTACTGATCCAGACCCAATCCTCGAGTCCCTCATCAGAGCAGTCTCTAAACCAAATTACCCAGGTCCAGCCTTCCCTCATGGCCCAAATCGGCCTAATAATTCCAAATCCCTAACCAACATTCAAAATCGAATATCTCCCTTATCTTAGCCAACAAAATAAGATAAGATAATTATCTCATACTATATAAAAGGGTTCAAGGACTCCCTCAAGTACGACATATTCTTAACCTTCATATATACCTCTTAGATCCATTCTGACTTGAACATATACCACCCTCGCCACTCCAAAAGTCTAGTCCCGTCATCACCTTGACTCGCGAATCTTACAACCTATACCAGTGACTTCGTGTACACTAGATATCACAATTAAAAGCAAATTCCGCATCCTCTCGTGTTGAGTTATGCTTGACCAATTGATAAGAACAAATTTCACCCACGTAACAGGCAATAAAATCTTAGTTTAATTAAATTTTTCGTCCTTAATTGTACTGTTAATTCTTGGTAGAAAAAGAAAAACTACTTTTAGTTTTTTTTTTTTAATTCCAGTATATATGTTTCAATTATTTCAGGATTTTATATTAAAATGAATAAAAAACATAAACACATTTTTGCTGAAATGTATAAACTTTCTTCTAGAAAATCATAAACATAACATATTATTTTTTAGGTAAAAACTCAGGTGTAGTCAATTTTACGTAAAATTGATAGTTAAGAGCCATTAAATAATTTAACTAATTTAACTAATTTTTTATCTAACGACTCTCAGTTATCAACTTCATGTGAAATTGACTATAACTGAGTTTTTACCTATTTTTTAATATATAATATTTCAATTGTAGTAATAGTTATATGATTGATAGTGTAGCTACTAGCTAGTTGATGATCTCCTTAATATTGGTCCCAATTCAAGGTGCATCACCCTTAAACCTTTGTTAGCGAGCGTCGGTGACATTCTCATACATCATCAGGATATATTGCCCGCATGCACTATGCACATGTAATGTAAGGCTAAAAAAATTAAAACAATTCAATTATAATGAAATGACAACGGTTTAGAATATCACTACAAGGATGCGGGATTTAGCGACAATTTTTAGGATTTTGTGGCAGTTTTAAATCACCGCAAAATGAATTACCAGCAGTTTATAAACCACCGTCTTTTATTATCAGCGGTTTCGCTAATTATTCATTGTCTGCCGCCTCTTTTATATATATATATATATATATATATATATATATATATATATATATATATATATATATATTATACTCAGACGACTTAATATATAGTAATAAAAGATTTTAAAATGTTTTAAAAATATAGTGTTTTAGTAATTTTAATTATTAATAAATATTATAAAATATGTATATAATTAGATTAATGATTAAAATTATTAAAATATTAATATTTTTGAAACACTTGAAACATATATATTATTTTTGTTTTAGAAAAAAAAAAGAGTGATTCCTTAAATTCTTCAAATATTGTGGGGGTGTAAATTAGAAGCATGATGACATGTATGATACATGAGATTATTGAGACCTGATGATCATTATTCATAATCTTCATTAAAAAGAAAAATGGAAAATGGATGAATTGGAATCCAACACGTAGATCAACAGAATTGCTGAATGCATGCATGGTCGTCATTTTATTCTAAGAGAGATTAGAAATTTTTGCACTCCATTAATCCCTCAATAATAATAATAATAATAATAATAATAATAATAATAATAATAAGTAAAAAGAAAAAGAAAATTCAGGGGATGAGAAATTAAACATAGTGATGATGCATGATGTGATGGGCAAGAAGAGAAGTATTCTTATGAATTTGGTATCTATTCTTAATTTCTTATTACCATCCGTTGGATTGGGGGACCACAACTGAGTCCACTGGCCTTTGGGTATTCAATAAATTTTGTTCTTAACCAAACTTTGCTTTTTCTTCCATACTCCTTATGCTTTGTGATTTTGGTAGCTTGCTATATCGTTTGAGAACGCAACAGATCGAAAGGGATCCATAATTTTGGATTCTTTTTAGATTTAATCCTAATAATGCAAATAATATTTATTATGCAATAGAGAATTCTCTGTGAAATTTAATCATGTGTAATGGGGTCAATACTTTTCTTGTATTGTGTTGTTGTGTGGTCCACTTGGCGTTTCCAAAAGATTTCTATACTATTCATTTAATTTTCTTGGGCCCGAATCTAAAATCTCCTTTTGTCAATCTTATTCAAAAGTTGAATTTTTATTATTCTAGTTTGGTGGCACCCCAAATTCCCAGATTGGATAGGGAAACTCAACTAACTCTTTGTTTATGATGTATAATTATTTATTATTAAGAGAAATTTTACAGCTCTCTTAATTATCTAGGTACTTTTTTTTCAGGCTCTCAGTAACATAACTAATTATTAGGCCAGCCAAAATATCAGAGTTAATGTTATTGGGTTAAAAAAATGGTTGGGGACCATAGATTGGAAAATATAAGGAGCTAGAATTTGTTTGTTTTGGCTTTCGTTTGTATTCCTTAATTACTGTTGAAATTAAGGTTTTGAAAATTTAACAAGTCATTAAACTATTTTTATTATTAATTTATTGATTTAATCGGTTCAATCGTAATTCAATCAAAATAATTACTAAAATAATAAATAAAATATAATTAAAAATACTAAATCATAATTATAATCTAATAGGAAGATGAAAAGTATCATTGAAACTGAGAGAATTAAAAGCCAAACTATTTTTTACAGATATGTTATTATCCCTAAGTGCTTTTTGATTGATACTGTCATCTAAAACTGAAAAAAAATTATAAAAATTAATAATTAGACAAAAATTAAAGCAGCCATCATTTACCAACAACAAAAATTAGTTAACAATTTAATAAAAACACAATCACCCAATAATCAACTCTACAAAAAATTCGTTGAGTATCGTCGAAATTACGGACAAAATAATAAAAATAATTGTCGGTAAACAGTTTACCAAAAATTTAACCAAATAGTTACAGCATCATATTCATTAGAAATGAAAAAATTATAAACACTTCCATCAGTCTCAGAAAATAAAGGGGGAGAGGGTGCGGAAAGAGAGCGATTGTAATTCGAAATGAGAAGGGAGAGGATTTCTAGTTCGAATTTGTGGCAAGATTACTGTTGAATTTACCGGCGGATAAGATTTATCCGTCAGTAATGAATCAGCGAGTGGCCAAAACGCAAGATTGAACCAATTAGGTTTACCATCGGAAAAATCCGATCCTAAATCCGACGGTAATGATCACGCCAATTTTTTCCCTCTAATTATTATGGGTGAATTTACTGTCGAAAACCAGAATCCGCGAGTAAATGGTTTTTCCGACGATTTTATTGCCAAGTCTGACAATAAATTCGTCGATAAATCTACCGCTAACTTGCAATGCTAAATTTGACGATATTCAACGTTTTTCTTGTAGTGCAAAAAGACAAGAATATGAAGAAGAATTGTACCACACTGTATATAGTTATATATTCTTTGTATATAAAAACAACAACATAAAGAAGTTCATCTAAGCTAAATATAGACTTATCCAGAACCAAAGAGAAAGCCGTCAAAACAAGAGAATTTGTACCACAATGACTAACACAATGAACAATTAAAACAAGTTAACAATCAACACAAGAAAAATTAGCAAATTATTAACAAGTTCACAATAACAGTTAAAATAATAAACAGAGAATAACTAAACAACTAAAACAAAGATAGTAAAAAATTACACCAAATTAACAAATTATAGCAAATTATAAGATGACAACAACACTAATTAGAATTTAAAATAAAACAACACCAACAATTAAATCACAATAACTTACACAACAGCAACAAATTTTTTTAAAAATTTCAAGCTTTTAGCACAATTTTTTTAACTAAGAATAACAAGATTTTCAAAATAATTTTAAAGTACAAACTCAAAAGTCAAATAACTTAATTCCCCATCAAAAAATAGAGTTAATTAACCAAAAACAAGCAAGAATGTGAATTGAATTAGTATCAATTTATCAAGTAGTAAGATAGTAACAGAGTTAATCAACCAAGAACAAGCAAGAAGCAGTGAGCAAAGCCAATCAACTACAACTAAAAAATTGCTTATTACAGATAGATTTAGTCTTTATTACAGACGGATTTTTTATTACCGACGAATTTTGTCCCTCTATAAAAGCCTCGTCAAAAATTATTTACCGACAGATTTTTTCCGTCGGTAATTTACTAATAGATTTTTTCCATTATCAATAGATTTTTTCTTGATAATCGTTCCCTCTATTTCACTAAAATGTCAGATTTTTTGTCAGTAATCATCCCTTCCATTTTGCTTAAAATTTCATATTTTCTGACAGATTCTCTGTCAGTAGCTAGAGTCAAAACTTTCGATAGATTTTCTGTTGGTAATTAAAGCCTAGAAAAGCATTCACAACTCTTAATACAGATGGATTTTTCGTCTATAAATCTGTCAATAAGGTAAAACATTTTTTTTAGAATTTTCCATTACAAAATGAATAGTTTAGATTTTTTTTCTAAATTTACTCCATCAAACACACTGTGAATTGAAAAAAAAAGCCAAAAATCACATAGACAAACATAATATACATTACAGCATATCTAATTAGCATTCAAGAATAAAAGGACTCATGATTAATTAACAAAATATGCTAATTTGAGTAAAGAATATATCACGAAAGAGTGTCAGAATCATACAAATTCTTCTTGTTGATCAAGATAACATTTTCTGATGATGCACTATCATCATCATCATTATTCACTTCAAATGACTTAACCCAACATCAGAAATGGGTTCATTAGCAACCAAACTAAACCACAGTGCCTCATAAAATTGTCAAAGGAAACCACTTTCTTGTGACGAATCCCGATGGAATTAAAAGCCTTACATCTAGAAGTGGAGCACCCCTATTTTTTACTATTGTAAGCTTCTTCTGAAATGAATTTTCCAACATCTACAAGGTAAGAAAAGGAAAGGACAATAGTCTGAATTTAAAAACTATTTGAAGTCATATTAGGTAATTGCATTGAGAAACTTACTGCAGATTTTCCAGAATCCCATTTAAAAAAGTGAATAAAGAACGGCGGCTCACTCTCTTCATTGATAACATATATTGAAGCCGCATGAGATAACTTCTCTAAGAGAAAGTCGTGCTCAAGAAATTTTTGTTCAATTTAAAAGCATGAGTTAGCAAATCTACAATTGTATTTAGAAACTAGAACAGATATCAAATGTTAAAAGACAACAAAAATACATAAGTTGAAATTTAAGAGGTTTCTACTAATATAAGGGATATCAAAGAAATCAGAGTGTACAGAATTTTCAAACCCAAGCATTACCTAAAGATTGAAAAATAATTAGATAGGGTCAACCAAATATGAAGGCCACAAATACAGTACAGAAAATCCCTTTGAAATAATACTTACATATATCAATTAGTATTTGAAGGGCTTGTAAGTCTATATTAGCAAACAAGTGAACAAATACCCAAGCATCTTACTCTAAATAGACTATGAAGAAAATATGCATCCACTTTAGCTTTCTCTAAAATATGAAATCCATCCCCTCAGAAGCTACTTGTGCTAGAAAATGTACGCTACAAGAAAAAAATATTTTGAAGGAACATACCATTGAGAACACTTTTTCGATCTTTCAGTAGCTCATGTAGACCATATCCACCTTCACTAGTTGTGATTTTCAAGGGAATAACCCTGGAAAAGAGATCCAGATTTGACAGATTGCATGTGATCATAGTATTAAATACAAGACAATGATACGAAGCATATTATTACAACATAGTAATTATATAATAATGTTTATTTAGCATGAATAATCCATAATAATCTTTTTATTTTCCTTCAATTTGGGAGACCTTTCATTATTTCACCAAACAACATTGACTGAGCTCCAAATACAAGCAGTCCATGAGTAGCAAGGCACAAAAGTATATCAATACAAGATTCAAACGAAACACACAAATGTATATCATATGCCTCTAGAAATGAGAAAATTGCGCAAAGAGCTTTTGAATATTCCCGAACCTCAGATGTAGTAAACGCCTTGCGTTCCTATAAGTCAATAGTAACATAATATCTGAATGAATTTAATTTCAAAATGCAGAGTGTGATATATATTTATTTATTATACTTTCAAATCGGCACCAGCACAATAGACACCAAGAACTGAACTGGTGATGATGGCAACATTAGTAGAAGAATCTTGATTAATTAACTCTAATACATGTTTTAACCCTCTCATTAATTTGGTGTCTATGGTATTCTTATTTTTAGGCCTATCCAAAGTAACTTTGACAATCCTGCCCAAAAAAAGAATAAGTAAAATTACAGGTACACTATGATCAATAAACTTAGTCTTAGCATAATAGCTTATATTACCAAATCTGAGTGTTGGAATTTTTGAAGCTTGACGAACTCAGAAGCAGAAGGCTCCAAAATGAGAGGCATAGGCATTGCATGTACCTTTATCACAAAAAAAAAAAGAAGACTTGTTTTTATAATCAAATTGTTGCAATTGTGTGGAAATAATAATGAAAAGAAATTTTAAAGCACCAAACTTTAAATCTATAAATGGCATTTATAAAAGATATACCAAGTGGCCTTTGTCAAGGAACCAATCCTACAGAATTTGGAGTAAAAAGAAGGGACTTTTCAAAGTATAGAAACTTCATGGAATATAGAAATAAGATATCAAACATACATCGTTGATATAAAAATAAGATATCAAACATGGAATTCCTTATAAAATAACATGCACATACATCGTTGGCCTGTTTTTAGTTCCTGCTCCTCTTTTCCATCTTTCCTCATTCTGCTATTAGACTTCCAAACATTCAAATTCAAAGAAATGGAGAAAATAAATGAATAAAGGAACATGTGAAACAAATAAGTTTCATCAAAAGCAAGGTAACATAAAAGCATCAAAATCACCCAAAAGTAAAAATTTAACGTTTGACACAACGTTCAATATAAAATTTAATCACAAATATATTCACCTAGTTGAAGGCATTTAAGATTTTAACATAATTACCTTAGAAGTCATGAAATTAATATTTCTATCCAAAAAAAAAGTAAAGTAAAATAAGATTAGTTGAAAATGGCAAAGGTCTCTTGCTAACAACACAAGAATAAGGTCGACCTTGCACTATATTCTGATTGATCACACTCAATGCTCTTCTATTATGCCCAAACTTAGTCTCAGAATATGATGCCCAGAGCTTAGAACCTGTTACATTATACACATGCATTCTTTAATAGAGTAATTCAAACTACATCATAGATTAAAATTGCTCTAGCTTAATAACAATAGATTGAAAAAGAAATCTGAATATCAACAAAATTGGCATCTACTCATTGTCATATATAAGTTGGCAACCTTTAACTAGTAATCGTATTCATCACTTATGAACCACATAGTTGTTATCCTATGCAAATAGTATATAGATTGATATTACGATAGTATACAAACTGTTGAAACTAAAATATAGACAGCATCCATACTTTAACCGCAAGCCAGTAATCTAAACACTCTCGATGTACATATTTTGATGTACCTTAGCATTTGTAAGGAGCAATACAATATGAATGGGATGAATTAAAAGTAAAATTAACTAAATTTAAGTAAATTTATAAACAACTAAAATTTACAAATGCATATACTAGAAAATTGCAATAAATTCCAAGTATCGATAAACTGAGCTAAGAATTCAGAGTAGCAACTAAAGAACTAAGAACTACAGCAAGAATTATACACATAATAGCTCAATATAAATAGTTCAAGCTCAAATTGAGATAAAATGTTGTTCATTTCAAACTAAAGCAAATGCATTTATCCACACATACAAAAATTTACAAATAGAGTATAATCGTGGAACAAGCTCAGAACAGGTGATCAAATCCCTAAGTTGAAAATTAGAAACATTTAAACAGAAAAAAGAGAATAGAAAGGGCGAAATTATCATCTATTTCGAGATACTAGCATGTGAAGATGAACCTCTTTCATCACTAAAACTACAATAAGCTCAATCAGCATCAATAGCAACAAGAAGATAGAAACTGCAAAGAAAAATTAATAAACCTAAAATTGACATAGAAAAATTGAGCCCTAAGCAACAAAATTACAAAATCAGAGTATATCTGAAATTCACAAAGAGAGTAGACGCGATGAAAGCAGCGGCGGAGAAAGCTCTACGACGTCGGCGATGAAGGGAGCAAATGCGACGAGAGCGGCAGAGAGAGCTCTGCGACCATAGCAACGAAGGGAGCATACGCAATGAGAGCAGCGACAAAAGAAGTTCGTGCAACAGAAGGGATGACAGAGAGATATCATGCGACGCGAGCAGCGGCAGAAGAAGCTCGTGCGACGGAGAGAAGAAGCAGCTCTTGTGACAGAGAGAGGAAGAAGCTCGTGTTTTATTTGTGTGGAGTGTGAATAGAGCTCGAGAGAGTGGGGTTAAGTTAGGTTTAAGTCAATATCTTCCGATGGAATATTTTAAATTACAAACGGATTTTTTATCTATAATAATTTAATAAAATACATCATTTTTCTCATTTAAATACAGATGGATTTTCTATCGGTAATTATTTTTCATGAAAAAATACTAATTTTTCTGACAGAATTATCGAGAGATTCTCTTTTTTGTCTGTAATTCATACTAATTCATTTTTCTTTGTTTCTAACAAAAATTCCCTCGCAAAATCTGTCTTTATTTCCGTGGGATAAAATCTATCGAAAATATCCGTCTGTAATAAGTAATTTTCTAGTAGTGAACTAAGAACAAGCACTGAACAATTCTAGTGCATCCGAGGCATTACCTTCGACGAGGGTAGGTAGCAAAGATTTGAGGGAGATCGTCAGACGACCGAAAGGTGGCGACGAAAACTGGCGAGTTGGTGACAAACACTACGAACGGACAACGAGTGAAGAGCTGCGGAGCAAGACTTGGAGACGTTGTCATTGAGTGAACGAGGGAAAGACCTTCAAACACAACAAACTAGGAGGATCAACAAACAACCACCACAAACCAAGCGGCAATGGTGAGACGAATGATGGCGCTATGTATGGGGGCCATGATTTTCAAGGAAGAACTGGATGCAACTATGGAGGCTAGTGGCTGGACGGAGGAAGGATGTGATTTTGAGGGAATGAGGGAGGAGCTCCAGAGGAAGGAGATGTTGCTACTGATGTGAGAGTGGCAGTGGCTGAGTGCTTTAGGGTTACCTTTTTTTTTAATTGAATGAAACAACATCGTTTTTTGTTAAAAGCGAAAAATCAGCCGAGTTCCAGTTCGATTTGACTAGACAGTTCTCAATTAGTTCAACGATCCAAAATCAATTTTTAAAATGGACTATTATGTCTATTAACCAAATCGCTTTTCTCGTCAATTTTTAAAATGGACTATTATATCTAATCGACCAATTCAAACTGATTTTCAGAACCTTGGCTGAAATAAATGTATAGTATTAAGTGTAATATAAATATATAATAATAGATGTCACACATATAAAATTATAAATATTAAATTAAGATAATTTTAAATTATTGTGTTAATTTTAAATTATTGTATCCTTAACATTACTCTTTAGTTATTAAACTCTATTTTAGCATAATGGAAAAGTATAGGGAGCCAATGGTCTAAGCGTACAATGTGTACAATAGAGATTTAGGAAGTATTAGAGATATGACCATTAGTGTTACATTATCCTGTCAGGTTACGCTTTTGGGATGAGTGGGTTCATGACATGGTATTAGAGTTCTAGATTTGAAAGGTCAAGGGTTTGATCCTTGGTGAACTCCAAAATTAACTTAAGTTTTTAGGATGAGTGATTTTATGACATGAGATGTTTATTATCCCTGGTATTCGGATGGTTATTCTGGATAGTGTGGGTGATGTTCATTTTATTCATGGACCAAAGGTTTAACCCATTATACACATTGTACACTTAAGCCATTGGCTGCCTAGCATTACCCTAGCATAATATATTTGTAATATACGTTTATATATGTCTAAAGTAGTGTGTTACCGCTAATATATTTTGAATATGGTGGTAAATCTGGTGTAATACTTTAATATTGGGTTACCTATATCACCACAGTCAGGCCAATATTATTTAAAAAAAAAAATTTCAGTTACATGCTACTAATAATTGATTTTACATAAATTTGGCCATACAAATTTTCGGTTACTTTTATTATTTTTTAATATAGCTAGCAGGAAATATATGAAATCATCCTCTTTTAGATTTATGTAGTGAATTTTTTGTTATGGACAACTTGTTTTATTTGTCTTATATTAAACATTTCTTTTAAAATTGATAAGAATTGAAATTTAAAGTTTTTTAATCATAAAAATTATAATATAATATCATCAAATTATTTTTTTAAAAATTTAAACTATATTATTAAATGAAAAGGAAAATTATCTATTTAACAGAGTATTCAAGAGAGAAAATAAAAGGAAAATTTTCCTTTGTGAATTGATGGATAACCTAGCTAGGTGATTGGCTAAGATAATTTTTTGGTTCCCATAAGTATACGTACCTTGAATACGAAAGGAAACATTTTTTTTCTCTCTCTGCCGATAGTTTCATCAAGATTGGTGGCATATATATATAGTTAGACATTGAATTCAAAGTTAGATGCGGGGCAACAAACATCTGATAGGACAGATACAAAAGTCTAGCTACATTATTTCAATTAAATATCAGAAATCATTATTCATATTATTTCAAAAGGAAAGAGTAGTTATTTTTATAAAATAATTTTTTTAAAAAACTTAAATTTTTTATATTTTCATAAATTATTTACATAAATTTATTTTTTCTTTTTATTTGTCTTATATTTTTTTCTACTCTTTTGATAATAACAAAGATTAAATTTTAAATCTTTTAGTTACAAAAATTTTAATACTACAATAATAAAATTATTTTTTAAAAAAAGTTTAATTTGATAGAAAAAGATATATAAATAATAATATTTTTTAACTGTTATAATAAGTTTATTATTATTATTATTATTATTATTATTATTATTATTATTATTATTATTATTATTATTATGTCCACTACCTCAAATTTTGCATTAGTAATCAAATTAAATCAGATTTCAAGATGAATAATAGGGCGTATACATTATATGGACGATGGTGAGATAAATGCATGGAACGAAAATGAAGAAAGAAAGGGGCCAGGGTGGTGTTATCGCATGTGGTTGTGGCCACAAGAATTGAATAGGACTGATGTAAGTGTAGGAGTTGGAGTATGCAGATGAGAGAGAGGCAGCAGCATGAAGCACCATGCACCTCACACACACTTTAATTCTGTTCCTCTCTCTGTTGAATAATGTGCATGACTGCCACAATAACTGCTGCTGCTTGCTTCATTCTTGTGACTGCCATTATCACAAAAAACGGAACCCCTCAAAATGTGTTCTTTACTTCTTTCTCATGTATAGTATACGGTATATACTATGTAAATCACTATCATTTAAATCTAAAAAATAATAAATCTCAATATTATGTACAAATAGTTTATTCTATATATATATATGTGTGTATTCTTTAGTAGTAAATTAAATTTAATTTTACATATATATATTATATTAGTAGTAAATCGAATCAAATTAATTCGACTAAATCGAATCGATACAAAGTATAAATTCAATTTAATTAATTCGATTTACATGGAATCATTTAGACATACTTGTAACAAAAATTAACATAATTTTAAGATTGAAATAATTTATTAGTGTATTTTACATAAAAAAAATAATTTTAAGTTTCAACATCAAACCAATAAAAAAAATAAAGTATGTACAAAATTCACATAAATTCAATATATATATATATATATATATATATATATATATATATATATATATTAAAAATATAATTATTTGTATGTCTCATTCTACGTATTTATAATTATAAATTTATAAAAAGTTTAGATATTTTTTTCCTTATAATAAATCTTCGATGTAGTGTTGGCTATACAATATTAGTTCCTAATTTTTTATCTATTAGTAATGATATATATAGCTTTTGATAATCACAAACCAAGTACAATATATGGGAACTAATTAAATTCAATTTGCTTTATCGGTAGACCTGTTTTCTTTCACTAGTTATACCTACCTACCGTTCCACTATATATATTTTCAAGCTTTAGTTTATATATATAACTTCCAAAAAGAAAAGAAATCAAAGTGAAACCGAAGATCAAAGGCATTATAGATGGAGAATGTATTCATTCACAAGAAGCACATCATAGGAGCCTCTTACATTTGTAGAACGTGATTTGTTGATAGGTTTGTTTTGGTTGGGGCTGATAGTTCATTTCACTAGCTAGCAATACGGAACTAAAAAATGTGAGTCACCAACCTTAATAAAAAAAGGATACATATATGATATAATATGATATGAGATTAGTGCAATATAATTTTTTTCTTAATAATTCCGATAAGATATTGGTCGTGCAAATTAGTCGTATATTTAAGTTGTTAAAGATATAATTATTTATATTTTGTTATCAGTTTTAAGTTTTTAAGAATTTTAGAATTATTCAATCTTTATTTATTTAAAAAAAAGACAAATAAAAAATTTACAAAATTTTAGACAAAACAAAAAAAAATCCTGCATAAAGAGCATATTAGATCGAGATAGATATAATTATTTATATATCTTATATTATCAGTTTAAATTTTTTAAGAAATGATTTGATTGACATAAGTTTAAGCGCAATTAATTGGCTCTAAGTAATTAGCTGTATCCAGAGAAGAAAGACACATATATGCGATTGTGTTTATGTTTGTATATAAGAAAAATATCATGGTACAAATCGCTAAGAATTTGATGCTCACAGCACTTGCCTTATTGTGTGATAATCTGAGTGTTATTGGAAGGGATAAAGCCACGAAAGATAATAATAAAAGAGCGGGTCAGCAATTTTTGTGATTAGTAGTCATTAATGATAATTTAATGGTGTGAGATCTCATCCAATGGCTCACCTTTCTCTGCTGGTTACGTACTGACCAAAATTCAATAAAATTGTTAGCTCTAGACTTTTCCATAATAAAATAAACAATTACTATATGTGCACTAAAAATAACAGTTTTAATGAGGCAAGCACATGAATCTAACATCTTAAAAAATTGTAAAAAAAAATTAAATTGTTAGATGCACGTAAGCTTTAAATTAAATTAGCACAAACAATTAACAAGATAGTTATCTAGCGTTTCTAATTTCTTGTAATATAATTATTGATAGTATAAGATATTTTAGATTGTCATCTAGGTATACATCAAAATTTATACATGTATGTATAATAATGATGAAATGACAAAACGTTTATGAGAATGGCATAGCCAAAAACAGGTAATGGATTAGCTGTGAAGCAGTGGTGGGGAAGGTGAAACAATTTGCAAGTTGGTGCCATGTAATAAGCAAATTAAAAGGGACTTCATCATCATAAGCATTAATTAATTAAATAATAAATAAATTGTGAGGCCAAGAAAAAGTAATTAATAAGCTAAGAAAGACAAAGTGATAGAAAACCCTAGAAAATGAAATGAAAGGACTAGTTTTGGTTGGAAATGTGTGTGGGTCAAAGAAATCGGGAAGAACTAAGTTAAGCAAAGTAGTTTGTCTTCAACCACACAAAATGCTCTACGCCTTCATCACGCTGACTCATATTTATATACTTCTGATAAATTTTTTTTTCATATCCTTTAATTTTTTTTATTAACAACATACATACATCAGAAATTATTTTTAATATGAAAATGAAGGTAATATTTTAATTTAATATTAATATTTGAAGTGTATTATAATATTGTGAATATATAAAAAAAAATAGTAATATAATATACAAAAAATATATTGCTATAATTTGACATGTGTTCAACATACATATTTGTGTTGGTTAAAATATTAACACATATCTAATAGATATCATACTTATTGACTCTTCACTTATAAAATTTATCTACATGTAATTATATTAAATAATTCCATTTTAAACAAAAATACCAATATATTTTTATGTAAAAAAATTAGCCTAGGAGTACATACATGATATATGAGCAATACAAGATAAAAACAATTAAAAAAAAATACTAATGAGTTATCAAAATTTATTATTTTTTGTAATTATTTAATTATTAATTTAATTTTTTTAATCTAGTTTTATTAGTTTAGTAATCCAACAACGTATTTTTATACTTTTAAATATTAATAACTAACTGATGATCTAAAATAATAAATTTTGATGATCTTATAACATTCTTTAAAAATCAATTCATATTACTTCATCCTTAGAATTTCCTTTAAAAAAAGTAAACTATGTTTTTTTTTCAATATTTATGATTTTCTTCAAAAATATTTTTAACACTAAATTACATTTAATTTTATTCCAAACACTTTTTATTTGTGTTAAAATTGTCTCTCAACGTTAACTCCATCTAGTTCATCGAAAAAAATAACATTAACCATATCTAAAACATCAAGAATAAAATTGAAATATTTAAAAAAAATTGACACAAATAAAAATTATTAGAAATAAATTTGAATTAATAAAAAAGATTATACAGATAAAATTAAATTAAATTAATTAAATGTTAGGGATATTTGTTTGAAAAAAATCGTAAAAGGTGAAAAATATATTTTACCAAAAAATAAAATATTATTTCTTCCCCTCAAGTTTAATCAACATTTTGAATTAAATTTTCGTAGTTTTCAGCTGAATCCAGAATAATGTAGAGACCATTGTAGAGCATATATACGATAGATCAGATATTATGATGATGGGACCAAATTGCTGTTTAAATATGACTAATAACCAATGTTCGTTTAAACAAATGAAAAGAGTAGTATAAGTTACGAAACTAACGTATCTAATGATGGGGCAGACAAAATAACATTTAAAGAAAAAAAATGATAATGAATTCATGAATTGGTTTTCCAATTAATAGTGCAAATAATAAGAAAGAAAATAATAATAATTGGCTTGTTTCCTAACCCAGACCCCAAGAAATTCACCAGCATCAAGAGACCAAAATAAAATATAGAAATAAACAAATGAAGATGGAGAGGTTCCAAAGGACATTGTCTAGGCATAATCATAGCTGATCCATCTGAGCATATACCTTTAAAAATTTTGCAGTAATTAAGAAACAACCCGCTTGACCTGCCACTTTCATGCATTGACTCCATTATTACTATTAATATTAAATATTATGAATAAAATATAAAATGTGTATATAGGTATCAAACATTTCACCATGGCTTTGACAACCCCACCGAATCGGTTGGATCAATTTAGTTAATGGAGAATCAACTACTAGATCAGTTTACTTTAAAATAAAAATTTCAAAAAATTATAAAAATCAGTTAAAAAGTCAGTTAATCAATTAAAACGATATAATTTTTAACGATTAATTAATCGATTTAAAATAATAAATTATAAAAAAATAATTTTTTTTATAAAATATTTATTTTATTCTATTTAATTTAATCTCGATTAAACCTTAATTAAATTTTTAAATTATTAAACTTCTAATGTTACTGATTTTATGATCAATTTGATTTTCAAAACTTTACGTTTCACACAAGAATATTCATATAGACACTTAGTAATTAACAATAATAGTCTTTAAAATCGTTAGATCAAACCCCATTTGAAACGTTGAATATAATTGAAAGAGTTCCACATCTTTTTAACACCATAGACTGTTTTTCTAGATTCATTTTTGGATTATGCATACATATAATATATCATGATGTCGCCTTTCACTTCACCTAATAACATATTGTAATTGATCATTTTCTGTTCCATTGTGAACACAAATTAATTTGTAAATATATGAGGGCAAACAACTAGGATGCTGGCCCAATCTTGTTTTTAGGACAACAATTTCCATAATTACAGGGTAATAATTGTCAAACCTATGCATCTACACATAGAATCTACTTTTCAAAAAACATAAATCCAAAATCTCATTTTTATTAATCACATCTTGCATCATATTATTATTTTATTTTCCATATCTTATTTTGTGAATGGGAAAAAGGAGACATTATTTTAGAATATATCTATACTTTATATGTGAATGGGAAAAATGAGACATTATTATTATTATGGAGCTAACCAATAAGCTTAATCAACTGTGTATAAGACATTTATATGTGAATGGATTGTTGCTACTATTTTTTTGTGGACTATATACTCCTTTTTTTAATAAGTATTTTTTTTTATTTTTTAAATTTATTAAAATTTAATATATTTAGATAAAGGAATTATATGTAACGAACTACAAAATTTTAAAAAAAAATTATCACCATAGTTTATACAATAAGTGAGTCTAATATTTTATAAAATTCTTTTTAAGTGTTGATCTTTTAATATGAGACTCTTTAATTTTTAAGTATTGGTCACACGAGATTTATAATATTGTTTAAGTTAAGTATATTAATCTTTTTATGTAAATCTAAAAAGTAAAAGGAATAGTTGTTTTAAAAAACAGGAAATACAAGATAATGCAAATTAAAGGAAAGAAAAATAAATAAATAAATAAATAAATGTGTTAATGCATTAGGAATTACGAAGGAAACAAAGCAGCAGACAACTGTATATAAGCAGAAGCATTATATGTACTGAAACAATAAACAAACAAAACAATGTGCATATGGGGGAAAGTGGGGCTGTCCTCATTAAGAGGGTTAAGAAAACTATGTAACTATGTAACTATGTAAATGTCATATATATTTGTCATGCAGAGTTAGTTGTAAACTTGTAATATTGGCATAATAAAAACTAATTAAATTAAACAATTATGGTAATGTATAAATTTATTTTTCTTTACAACCAATACACTCCTACAAGAAGTATAAAGTGAATTATATGCTCACATTTTGTATCTACGATCTATTATTATATATATTCTTATGTATGATTATGTTATAGTGATTACGATGATTGTAATATTTTAACAAGTATTATTAGAATTAAAGTAATTTTTTATTAGTAAATAATGTTTTTTTTAAAATACTACTTAAAAAAAGTGTTATAAAAATATAAAAAATGACTTTAATTTTAATAATATTTATATACTAGTCAAAATGTTAATTAATTATTCAATAAATATTTAACTTTTTCATGTTATTATTGTGTAAAATGTGAAATTAATTCATTTTTAAAGAAGATAATAAAGTTCATTAAAAAAAAGCCTAATAATATATTCAATTGTAATGGGAATTCTATAAGGAGAAGGATCAAGAAGAAGCGGACCCTATGTTAATTGGGGTATAAGCAGTGGCGGAACCAGAAATTTCATAAGAGGGGGGCCAATTAAATATAAAATATAACAAAAAATTAACAAAATATGATTTGTAGCATATATATAAAAAAAGTTATTATATTATATAAAAGTCAATGTTTAACTACATACTTTAAGATTTTGATATTTTTAAACTTGCTCGACGATGCTTCATGGAATTAAAATCATCAATTATCATCTCTGAAGTGAATTTTGAAGCAATTTTCTTTTTAATATATACAATCATACAATCTGTTAAAAATTCATCTTCCATCTTATTTCGAAGCCTTGTTTTAATAATCTTCATAGATGAAAAGGCCCGTTCAGTTGTTGCTGTTGTCACATGAAGAGTCAAAACAAGACGAGTTAATCTATCAATTAAAGGATATATATTTGATTTTCCTGTCTCTGTCAATTTTTGACACAATTCAGCAAGAGTAGACAAATTCTGAAAATCTGGAGCTTTAACCACATCAAGTTCATAATGTTGTAACTCATAATCCAATTGAATCTTTTCTTGCTCAGAAAAATCTAAAGAATAGAAATTCTTTGCAAGATTGCGTATGTTGCAAACACTGAATAACTTGAAAGCATCTTTAGGATCTAAAGATGTACTCAATATGAGGAGTTCGGTTGCTTGCTCATTAATTATTAGAATGGGCTATTTGTTAACAAGAGCAACAATAATTCAAATATCTAATACATAGTGCAGTTTTTAATTATTTTAATTTATAAAATTTTGTAACTTATATTTTTTTCAATATTATATATAAAAATAAATTTAATATTATTAATTATTACTATTTACTATTTTTTTTTTAAATTTTGGGGACCATGGCCACCTTAGGGCCCCCCCGGTAGATCCGCCACTGGGTATAACCAACGACAAAAAAATATGCAATGCCATTCCAATTAAACACTAACAAAGAACTTCTTTGCTTTCACTTTCTCCTTTCTCCTTTCTCCTTTTTTTTAGTGCCTTCTCTCTTTCTTTGTCACTCTCCTCCATTAATTAAAGTTAGAAATCCTTCTTGGTTCTTGGGTGAGATCACCCATGTATACCGGCTTCTATCTTTTTCTTATTTGAGGGATTATTTCATCACTCACTAACCTTAAATTAAAGACAAAAAATATTAGGTGGTGAATATTTTTTATTTATTTTATATTTGATTTAATATTAATCAATTTTTTTTTAAATTGAAAGTGTTAACCTTCTCCTATGATTCTTCATATACTATATGTACTATGATTAAGAGGATCGATACCAAATAGAAATGATCCATATCTTCCAAATAAATAAGTAAGGAAGATAGAAAGAAGGTAAAGGAAATGACTAATAACCAAGTTTTTTTTTATGATAAATTTGGAGAATAATAAAAATAGAGAATAATTTGTTAATATAAACGTTAAATATTTATATTTTAATATGTAAATTTGTTTTAAATTAGTTATTAGTAGATTTTTATGAATTTAATTTTAATGTAATAAAAATATAAAATTTTTTTATACATGTATTAACCATATAAATGGTCATATAAAAGAATATGTGATTGAATATTTATGTAATAAATAGTTTACACTATTAATACAATAAAATTAAACTCGATTTTTATTAACTTTAATAAAACAATAATTCTTTATATAGCATCAATCATGGAATCAAATCACCATCAGTTACAAACTTTATCTTCTTAACTTATATAGGTATATGAAGAGAGAACTCCTACTACATACCAATTATTCAAATTTAATTAAAATCTTGATTTTAACCTACCCATCACCCATGCACGCCATTGGTTATGGAGCTGGCTGACCTGCCTATTGAATATGTGTACTAGTTACCCCTTAACAACCTTAGCTTTGTCATGTTGATTTGATTTATGTTTTCACAAGATGCATGTTTGCGGTAATAACATTTACATGACGTGTGGTGCGGTTTCTTTTCACATTCCAATAAATAAATAAATAAACTTGATTGGTTTATTTGTTTTAGGCGTTTAACTTTAGTATTAATATATAATATATATAGTATTATCTAATCTAATTCATATATTTTAAAATGATCACCCAAGTAGTGAACGTCTTTATTGTATAAAATATGAATAAGGTTAGGAATTAATAAAATAGTAATGAATTCACCGCTAGAAAACAATAGTTATTGATGGATTTTTTTACTGAATTTTATTGTCAAAAATACTGACAGATTTTTGACAAATTTTTTATTAATAAAAAAATAATTTTTTTTCAAAACTTAAATTAAAATTTTAATTTCAAACTTTTTTAAAGACTCGTCTGTAATCAATTAATATATTTGTCAAAAATTTTAATTAGGACTAATACCTTTGGCACAAATATAATCTGAGAAGCGTATTCACACAAAAATACTATTCAGTAATCACCTTTTTTCGTTATTTTTCCGTTCCCAGGTTTAAGTGCGCCTTCTTTTGTCATTATTTCTTTTTTCTTCGTCAGAGATTTGTCATCATCTTTTTTCGTTGCTGTTGGTTCAAGTAGACTTTTGCCTCCTTGTTTCTAGCCCTAACCCTTCTACTGTGATTCTGTTCTGATTTCATGTCCCTAATCTTAGCCCTAACCATGTACCTTTCCTGTTTTGCTTGAAGTTAAAAATAAAAAATATGATCGATGAGAGTTTTTATATTTGCAAATCAGCTGTTGCTGCTGTAGAGAATAAATTTTCTAAATTTTAAGATATGAATTTTGTATATTTCTGTAATTTGTGAAATCTAAAACATAATAATTTCTATGATTATAGTATAGAATGAAGTTTATTTATGAACTATATATCTAAATTGTTATTTTTTTTATATGGAATTTGCATGTATGTTCTTGTTTCTTCTTGTTCTTGTTATGATGCTGATTTTGGCTTTTTTTTTTCTTGTCTTTGTCTGAATCTGTTCTATTATAAATTGAATTGCTTTTATTCTAATTTTGCCAAATATGCAATTATTTTAAATGTGTCCAGTTGCTTTTATCTGAATTTGCTTTATTATTTTTAACAATTATGAATCTCCTTTATTAATACTATATATACACATTTATTTCAAATTAAAATAAGGAAAAAAATTTGTTAATTGAACAATTATGTGTATAGTAGTGTCTTTTAATCTCAGGTTATAGAGTTAATGTGGTTTAGCACTTTAGTTTATATTATTTATAGCAGTGTATGAATTGTGAATATTTATAAAATAATTTGAAGTAGAAGAAATGAAAATAATAAGATGATTGGAATTATTATTATTTGTTAATGCATTCATCAGCCGAAGGCTTCAAGTGATGGATCATACCATGTGGATAAAGCAAAAGAAATAAGTGGAGAAAAGCTGTTGAGCAACATAATGTTGGATAACAAGATTGAGCTTTATACCATCTAGGGATGTTCATGGTTCAGTTTTTTCATAAACTGAACTGAAACTGAACTAAACCATTTTAAATGGTTTAGAAACTGAACCAAACTACTTTGTCAAATAAGAAACTGGTTTTAAACCAGTTTATAACATAGTGCACCAGTTTAAACCAGTTCATAAAAATAAAACCAGTTTTAATTAAAAAAACCAGTTTAAACTGGTTTATGGCTAAAACTAGTTTTAACTTTTAACATATATAAAATTAGTTTTTACATTTTTCCTCTCCCACTCTCTCTCTCCCCCTCCCCTCTCTCTCCCCTTCTCTCTCTCTCTCTCTCTCTCTCTCTCTCTCTTTCTTCTCTCTCTATCTCTCTCCCTCCTTTTTCTCTCTCCCACTCTCTCTCTTTTCCTTTCCTCTCTCTATCTCCCTTTCTCTCCTTTCCCTCTCTCTTCATCTCTCCCTTTTTCCCCTCCTTTTTCTCTCTCCCTCCTCTTTCTTTTTTTCTTTTTTTTTCTCTCTCCCCCTTCCCCTCTTTCTCCCCTCTCCTCTCTTTGTCTTTCTCTCTTTCTCTCCCCCTCCCCTCTCCCTCTCTCTATCTCTCTATCCCTCTCTCTCTCCATTTTCTCCCTCTCTATCCCTTTCTCTCATTTTCTCTCCCCTATCCCTCTCTCTCTCTCTCTCTCTCTCCCTCTTTTCCTTTCCTCTCCACATCTTCTCTCTCTCTCTCTCTCTCTCTCTCTCTCTCTCTCCCTCTCCCTCTCCATCTCTTAACATATATAAAATTAGTTTTTACATTCTCTTTCTTCCCCCTCTCCCTCTCTCTCCCTCCCTCTCTCTCTCTCCTTCTCTCCCTCTTTTTCCCTAATCTCTTTCTCTCTTTCTCTCTCTCCCTTCTCTCCTTTTTTCTCTTTTCTTCCCATCTTTCTCTCTTTTTTCTCTTCTCTCCCTCTCTCTCCTTCTTTTCCTTTCTCTCTCTTTCCCCTCTCACTCTTCCTCTTCTCTCTCTCTCCCCCTCTTTCTCCCATTTCCCACTCTTTGTCTTCTTCTTCTTCTTCTTCTTCTTCTTCTTCTTCTTCTTCTTCTTCTTCTTCTTCTTCTTCTTCTTCTTCTTCTCTCTCTCTCTCTCTCTCTCTCTCCCTCCTCCCTCTATCTTCTTATCTTCCTCTCTCTTCCCGTCCTCTCTCTCTCCTGCCCCTCTTTCTCCCCCTTCCTTTTCTTTCTCTCTCCCTTTTCTTCCTCTATCCCTTTCTCTCATTCTCTATCCCCTATACCTCTTTCTCTCTATTTTTCTCTCCTTCTCTCTTTCTCCTTCCCTCTTCCCCTCCTCTCTCTCCCTCTCTCTTTCTCTTTGAGTCTCTCACTTTCTCTCCCTCTCTCTCTGATGATTGGATTTTTGACGGTTTAGAATTTCACTAATGAAATCTCGTTGTAAAGTATAGTCTCTAAACCAACAATAATTCTTTCATACAAAAATTTGTTTGTCACAAGTACAAATCCCTAAAATCTATAAACCGAAGTATTTAAACCTCGAGTCGTCTCTCAAAGGACTTGCAGGGTAGTGTTCTTGTTATTGGTTATGGCCTTGTTTATTTTGGGGTTTTGGATGAGAAATATGAATAGTAAATGGTAAGAAAACTTTATTAACAAAATGGTCTTGGCAAGGTTTGGTTGTCAAGGGTCTTCATCATTATCATTAGCCACAAGTATGGTAGTTGCAAGGATTAATCCCACTTAGTCATCCTTAAATCAATTAACAAAGGAAAGTCAAGTGAGTTATATCAATCCTAGTCCATAAATCCTAGCTTTCCACTAGTTGGATTAATGAAGGCTAGAGTTATTGGCTATCAACTATCAATCAATTGGACACTAGTGACTCAAGAAATCCTAAGTCACCTTCTCAAGTCAAGAACATAGAATTCTACTCTAACATCCTCTCAAGCATTTCATCAAACACTTGGAGGGTAATGAAAGAAAGTATTTTTATTTGTAAGAATAAAAGGAATCAACAACTAACAATTACAAAGAATTAACAAAACAACAATCAACAACATCACAATCACATGAATTATCTCAAATTGCATTATTAAAAGAAAATAAAAGAACAAAAATATCTCAATTACAAAACCTAGAAACAAAATAAGAGAAATTACAACAAGAGGATAGGGATAGAAAGAAGAACCAAAGTGTAGCAATCATCAATTGAAGGTAGAAGTAGAAGGAGACTTGAATTAAACCTAGAACTATGAGATCCTAATCTAACCCTAATTCCTAATCCTAATTCTAGAGAGAAGAGAGAGCTTCTCTCTCTAGAAACTACTTCTAAAACTAAACTATGACTAATGATCAAAAGTATGTTGATTCCTCTTTAATCCTTGGCTTAAATAGCATCAGAAATGAGTTGGATTGGGCCCACAAGGCTTCTAAAATCGCTGGCCACGTATTGCATTAAGTGGGTCATGTGCCACCATCGGCGCATCCGCGTACTGTGCGCGTGTGCACCCCTATGCGCGATGCAACTATGGCAAATCTTATATCGTTTCGAAGCCCCGGATGTTAGCTTTCCAACCCAACTAGAACCGCATCATTTGGACCTCTGTAGCTCAAGTTATGGTCAATTAAGTGCGAAGAGGTCAGGCTTGACAGCTTTTTGGTTCCATCATTTCTTCATGAGTTCTCCAACTTTACATGCTTTTTCTCCATTTCTTTTGATCCAATCTTTGCCTCCTAATTCTGAAATTACTTAACAAACATATCAAGGCATATAATAGAATCAAGGTGAATTAAATTTAGCTATTTTAAGACCTAAAAAGCATGTTTTCACATTCAAGCACAATTAAAGGAGAATATACAAAATTATGCTATTTCGTTGAATAAATGTGGGTAAAATGTGATAAAATCTCCAAAAATTACTACAAGATAAACCCTACAAATGGGGTTTATCACTCTCTTACGCTCTTTCTTCCCCTTTTTTCTCTTTCTTTCTCTCTCTCCTCCTCCTCTCTCTCTTTTTCCTATCTCTCGTTCTCTCTTCTTTTTTCTCTTTTCTCTCTCCCTCCTTCTCTCTCTTATTTTGGAGAAAAGAAAAAGAGAGAGAAAAAAGGTTGAGAGAAAAAGAGAAAAGTGAGAAAGGAAGGAATGAAAGAGAAGAAAGAGAGAGAGAGGACGGAGAAGAAAGAGAGAGAAGAGGAGAGAGAAATAAGGGAAGGGGGAGAGAGAAATAGGAGAGAGAAAGAGAGAAAAGAAAAAAGAAGAAAGAGAGAAAGAAGAAGAGAGAAGGGAGGGAGAGAGAGAGAAGAGGGAGAGGAGAGAGAGAAACAAAAGGGGAGAGAAAGAAAAAAGAGGGAGAGAGAGAGAGAGAGAAGGGGGAAGGGTGGGGGAGCGAGGGAGAGGGGAGAAAAAAAAGAGAGGGAGAGAGAGCAAGAGAAAAAGGAGAGAGAGAGAGAGAGAGAGAGAGAGAGAGAGAGAGAGATGGAGGAGGGGAAGAAAGAAGAAAAGGGGGGAGAGGAAGAAAGAGGGAAGAGAGAGAGAGGAGGAGGGAGAGGAGAGAGAGAGGAAGAGAGAAGGGAGGAGAGAGAGAGGAGGAGGGAGAGGAGAGAGAGGAAGAGAGAAGGGAGGAGAGAGAGAGAGAGGAAGAAAGGGGGAGAGAAAGGGAGAGGAGGGAAAGGAGAGAGAGATGGAGAAAGACGAAGAGAGATGGGAGGGGGAGAGAGAGGAGGGAGAGGAGAGGAAGAGAAAGAAAGGGGAAGAGATAGGGAAAGGAGGGAGAGAGAGAGAGAGATGAGAGGGAGAAAGAGGAGGAGAGAGAGAGGGAAAAGAGAGATGAGAAGGGAGAGGGAGAGAGAGAGGGAAAAGAGAGAGAGAAGGGGAAAGAGAAAGGGAAAGAGAGAGAGAGAGAGAGAGAGAGAGAGAGAGAGAGAAAGGGGGAGAGGGAGAGAGAGAAGGAGGGAGACAAAGAGGAGAGAGAGAGAGAGAGAGAGAGAAAGGAGAGAAAGAAGAAAGGGAAAAGAGAGAAAGAAGGGAAAGCGGAGGGAGAGAAAGAGGAGAGAGAGAGAGAGGAAGGGGAGAGAGAGTGAAGGGAGAGAGAGAGAAATGGTATGTAAAAACTAATTTTAGAGTTTAAATAAAACCAGTTTTAATTTGGTTTAAAATTAAACTGAACCATAAAAACTGGTTTTTAATAAACTGGTTTTCATAAAAACTATGGTTTCAGTTCAGTTTTTTATTTAAAAAAACTGGTTTATTTAAAACAGTTTCAGTTCAGTTTCAATTCAGTTCAGTGAAACCAGTTTTTTTGCACACCCCTAATACCATCTATGTACATGTAACATTTCCTTCCTTTCATACTCTCTTCAATTAAAATTCAGTGAACTTTTTGGAAGAAATTGCTTTAGTCATAGCATCTGTTACTTGTACATCTCTTGAAATGATATATGATCTCTAACAAATTTCAAATCTACTTCAAAATATTTGGACGAGAATGTCATACTAAGTTTGCTGATAGCTGAACAACTTCAAAATTATCACAGTACACTTTAGGAATATGCAGCAATGTGAATTTTAGCTACTAATTTTCTTACCCAAAACAATTCAGTAACAACGGTGTCAAGGCTTCTGTACTCAACCTTGGTGCTGTTCGAGATACATAGTTGCTTCTTGGAACTCTAAAAAATTAGGTTATGTTCAATATTGACACAATACCCTGCTATGGACTTCCTATCCTCTATGTCCGAAGCCCAATCAAAATCAGAATAACCTATGACAGCTAAATCTGAACACTTTTACATGTGCAGTCCAACTGTTATTGTTCCTTATAAGTATCTTAGGATTCTCTTCACTGCCTTCCAGTAAAGAGCCCTTGGAGCTTGCATGAATTAACTCACTTTATTCACCAAAAATGCTAACTCTTGCCTTGTAACCGTATGATATTGAAGACTACCTACAACGAACTGATATAAACTTGCACTACATGAAAAACACTGAGTACTATTGGATTTACAGTTAGAAAAATAAATAAAATCTGATGGTAAATTATTTAGCATCAGATTTACTGATAAAAAGAATCAGACAGTATAAACCTCACCGGTAATCGGTTACCGTTGAATTCTGTGACGGATTACTTGCTTGAAAAACCACTTAATTATCGATGGATTTTTTCGATAGTAATGTTGGCACTACAATATCTTGTTTCCCGCACTATTACCATCGGATTATACCGTCGGTAAATCCGACGGTAACGTCAATTTTTTAAAAAAATATTGTGACAATTTTTTTAATTTTTTCCTTTTTAATTTTTATTTTTTATTTAAATTTATTTTTCACACAATTAGTTATCAATTTATAAATAATAAAAACCAATTATGTAATATTAAATATCAAATGTTCGAATAAATTAAAAGTTAAATAAATCAAATAAATACAAAAAAACAGTAAAATAAAGCCACAACCACTAAAGATCGTGGTAGTCATCATCGTCATTGTTCTCGTAGTCCTGCTAAGGCGGCGGAGAAGCGGTGATGTCTGTGTCCCACCAGCACCACTGCTGCCACCAGCAGTGCTAATGCTAGCGACGTGCATCTGAGCCTCCATCCACTGAAGCCACTCTAACCGCTCTCTCCACTCTAGCCTGAGGTCATCCATGTCTGTCACGTGTGTGAGGATCTCTAGATACCTCTCCTAAGTCTCGATCAGCTCCTGAACTCCTGCACTGCATCCTCAAATCAATGTCTTTCTCGGGATTGACGACTCGACTGGTGGCAGAGGCAGATGATGGCCTCAATGTGGAGGTGCGCAAGGCTGCCGGCAAAAAATGACCCCAGCTTGTACATGCGGTTCTTGTACTGGGCTAAGGCGGTCTTGTGCCAAACTGCATTGGGATCGATGACTGAAGTAGCAATGCCACTGGTGTCCTTCCTACTTTGTTGAGATTGCTGAGTTACGGCCTCCAGTCTCTGTGTGTAGGACTCTTGGGTAACACATGTTGTTATGATTAGGATGACAGTTGTACATTTTATTGAAATTTTATATCATAAGATCAGATATTTACTCACATAATGATCTACAGATCGCTGATAAGCAAATCTCTCTTTGTTCTTCTTCAAAGTGTGGGTGTACTTGAAGGTCTTTGCCAATGTCGCATCGCGATCCAACGACTTCGACTACACATGTTGCATTAAAATAAGTTGTTAGGATGCCTACTAATGATATGTCAAAGAATATACCTAAGTGAATAATAAAATTAGAGAAGCCATAATATATAGATAATTTTTTCGAAATCAACATATAAAAGACTTAAAGTAGTACTTATGTCATTCTGCCATCAGGCCAAATCGTCAACCATACGATGGGAGGTGGTGGAGGGGCATCAGCTGGCTGCCTTTCGTGAGAGGATTCCAATGCCGCGACATCCATCACTGGAGGTGGCATCGCCGAGACAGTAGGCTATTGAGTGGATGGAAGCGGCGTCATCGTCTCCGTATACACGGAGACGTAGTTGGGATTCGGGACCATGATGAATAGCTGGTCGTGTAACACCCTACCACATAAATCTTTACGCTTAAGTTTGTAAATCAAAGGTGGTGAGGTATTATGACCTCTAAAAGTAAAATTCATACATAGGCATATATGAAAAAAATTAACTAGGAGCCTTGAAGAAAAGTTAAGCAAAATAGAACTCGAAAGTTGCATCACCCTCGAAACGGTTAAGCGTAGAAGGAAACAGATAACAGTGTATGAAAGTATAATATACATATGATATAGAGTGCCAAATGTACAAATAACAAGCTCTAGACTTGACCTACAAAGCAAAGGCCGGCCAGAGTATGTTTATACATATATACAACCCCAAAGTGTTTTCCAAAAGACAAAATACAAGTCCTGTTTCTCCGGTCTCAACCTCTAAGAGGGACAAAATATAAGTTATGTACAAGATAGAGAATACTACATATTTACATATATAAAACACTAATTATCCCACATGTAGATCTTCGCGTCCCAAGAGTCTTCAGCACGCTCAACGTGGTGTCTCACGTCTTACATCTGAAAACAACAATATATGTATAGAATGAGAACTTGGGGTTCTCAGTATAATAAAGCTGCCCATATAGATAATAAATAATTTCTTGGAAAGCCAGAAGCATTAAAAAATTCCAACAACCTGCATTTATTATATCCTAAAGCTTATACTAAACTACAAATAGGGTGACTATATTTAAGGAAATTCTAATCTAACTCTTCATTTTTTGACCTCCGCAAACCTCTTAATCACCAAGTGAAATAACTCTCTACGCCTCCTTCACCTGCTAGAGGGATTTCTCAGAAACAAATACAAGCAAGACAGACAAGAATAACACAAATATGGAACAGATACAGCAAATAGAACAAGTAGCAGTTAATTACAGTTAAGCAACTAGGTAAGCTAAAACAAATGCAAATTCAAACAAAGCATACAAATGCATATGATGCATGCTTGCTCTATGACCGATGAGTCTCATCTGTCAATTATCCAGTCAAACCCGATATGTCTGGTAGCAAACCCTGGACAATCCCTGTGTGCGCGCATCCCCAAGAGTCTATGCATATATATCTTATCAATCAATTATCATCTTATTGGGAGAAATCCAGGGAGTTAAAGTGCTTGATTACATCTTGCGACAGAGAGTCAACAGAGTTTCGAATCTCAACCTGGAGCAAGTGGTGGCAAGCCACTGCATCTACCTAGAGAAACTCGTGTCTCAGATAATTTAAATGCATATGCCAATTGGTTCTTTAGTTGATAATTTATTAATGTCATCATCGGCATTATTTCATATCTCATACAATCACACTTCATCATTATCATTATCATTTTTATCCATATCTCATGCATCTTTACTCGGCCTCATTGATTCAATAATTCACTTCACAAATCTCCCTCAATATCAACATAACTCCCTTAATAGGTTTGTCCCCTTTAAAAATCCCAATACTGGCTAACAGACCTTAAACAAGGGTGACAGAAGTTTACAACTTTGCCGAGAAGGTCAAACAATTAAAAACAAAGCTTTTGTGCGAAAACAGGGCATCGTGCATACGGATAATAACAAAACGACTTCCCTAGTGTGTGTGCGTGCGCATACCCCTCGGGCATACACACGAGTCTCAACACACACTCTGGTTTGTGCGTGCACATAATAGTGTGTGTGGGCACACATACCAGAATTTCTTGTTTTCAGCAACTTCTGCAAAATTTTATTTTTAAACCTAAATTTTAAATGCGCATAACTTTTTCGTAAAAAATTATTTTTCGTCCGTTCTTTGAATGTCATAAACTACTCGGACCCAATTTTTATCTAAGAGAAGTTTTACCAAATTTAGGGGTCCAAAAGCCAAATTACAGGACGTCAAAGTTGGTTAAAAATTTAGTTTTTACCAAAGATTCAAAGCCTCTAATTTTCCAAAATTTCCAATCCAAAACCAACCAAACCATAACCAATTCAACACCAATTATTCTTGCACAATATCACATACTCAATATCCAATTCACAATAATTATAACACATAATTTCATTAATTTCTTCAAACCATTTTTACACATAATTCAACCAACTTCACCAATCAATCTCAATACTATATTTATACATAATTAATCCACTATATCCATAATTCAAAGCAATCAAGCCTATCTTATGGCAACTAGCCTAAGTTTTCATGTAACATTATAGATTAGCTATAGGAAACTAACCATATCTTGGTCGATTCCTCCCAAAGTCACAAGAGACCACAAAATCTCTTCTCCACAAGCCTCAAGGTCTCCAAACCAACTCAACCAGCTTTAATAACCAAAACGTTGTTCCAACTTCATCAATTTGACTTCAACTTCATATATATTCAACCTAATTTCATATAATTTCACACATACTCAAAATTTTAATACCCTAATCTCATAACATTGAAAAATTCAAAGGGGATAATGGTTTCTTACCTTTACCCACAGATGATTGGATGAAACCCAGTAATTACCCCAAGCTAGTTCAATCCTAAACCATCAGAACACCAAAATTCTCAATACCCTTAAGCCACAAATCACGAAATTGAAGAGAGTAAGGCTGGGTAAGAAATCTCAAATTTCTTATTACTTTGTTTGGATGAATTTGAAGAACTTGACAAGATGATCGCGTGGCCGCAAACGGTACGGCAATTAGAGCTCCAAATTGAAAGATATGATCAAGAGAAGATTTGGGGAGATAGGGTTTTGTTCCTGCGTTCTTTCCTTGCCCCCTTCCAGCGTGAATTGGCTGAATGAGAAAGGGAAGTGGCTAAATGTTGTGTTATATATGTTGGGCCTTGGACTCAATATGTGTTCGGTTCAACCGATTCGGCCCGTTGACCTAATTTCAGACAAAAATCTTTAAAATTAGTGTTTTAATTTGTTTTAAATATTTTTACCTCTTCAAATTATAAAATTTATTTTTTTAATTTCTTAGACTCATAATTAATTTATTAGTTAATTATTTATTAATTTATCGGGTTTTACAGATCCAATGCACCCGCAATTGTGACGTCAACGGGGTAGTCGGAGTAGAGGGAGAGGATCTATAATTCCCAGCAGTTTTGGCAGAAACCCTCCCTCTACCACAACCACGACCACAACTATGACCACTAGGATAATCCGCAACACCTCTACTAGTCGTCATGTCTGCGAAGAGCATATACCAGTTAAAAATGTGCTAAATATATTCACTAATCATCTAAAATGCTTAATCAAAGTATACTATATTAAACTTAGTTAAAGACATACATTATCCTAAACTTTAATTTAAATCAAGTTTCATTGCCATCGCTTTAAAATTGAATTTTGTACAAATTTTTAAAATTTTGCCCTTGTCCTAGCAATTCTGAAAAATAGCAGGTCAGCAAAGCTTTTACAAAAATCATAAAAATTTTAATTTTAACTTATTGCTCCTAAATTTTGGTAGAATTATACTAGACACCTCCAAATTTGATTCAAAATAAGTTTCAGACTCATATCACATCATATGAGAAAGTTATGTAAATTTAAATTCTATTTTATTTTAATTTTTTCAATCATTATTAAGGCAATATACAAGGATTCAAATCCTAATTCAACCATCAAGAGGCTTTAGGAATTGTTACTAAGCAACTCAAATGCACAGATTTGCTAAACTTTTAAAATATTCTAAATTTTTAAATAAACAAATCCTAAATCAAATAATTTATTTTAATTTCTTTAGCGTCAAACCATTTTTTATAAATTTTTTAACTAATTCTAAATTATCATCTAATTTGAAGCAACAAACAACTTGAAAAGGAAATTAAAGCACCAAAAAATAATTTTCAAGTCAAAGATTAAGAACAAATTAATAATAATGAAAAAATATATAATGAAAATTTCATTATGTAACCTAAATGAATAATCAACACAAATCAACAATAATCAACAAAAATTAATAGTAATCAATACTAATCCTACTTTATAATAACTAATAACAAGTAAGAATAGCAGGAGCTTCTGACCTTACACCGGCACCGAGAAAAAGAAGAGCAGAAGCAGCGGCAGAGGCGTTTGCAACAGCGATAGCGGAGGCATTTGCGGCAACAACGACAACAAAATGGTGAGATGGTGCCGTCGGAAGGGGCTGCTGGAGAGGAGGATGTTGACACAATGGAGAGATGAGAGGGTGAGAGAGAGAGAGAGAGAGAGAGAAAATTTTAAAATGAAGGGAAAGGGAGTATGCGGTTCGAATTTAAGACACATATATGTATGTATGTATTACTCTGTTATAACTCTTTGTTCGATTTTTTATTCTTTTATTTTGAACCTGTTATCGATACATTTAGTTTTGCTTGCTATGTCTTGTGATAATTTTAAAACTCTGCAGTTGTCAATACTCTGCTCAACTTCATTGGAATTCAACAAAGCACAGAAGAGAATAACAAGCAGCTAGAGCTTGAAATGAAGAAAAAAACAGACGATGACAACAAAAAGTGTGACAAAAAAAGATAATACCAATAGCAATCTGGACCGGCAACATCCAATGAGCAATAATTGGATGTAACACTAGCTTCAACAATCAGAATACACTAAGCATGACTAGCAATTTGAACAGAGAAAAAATAGTCTCATGATGTTGGGGAGTGCATGTATAGTGACACAATATTGTCAGTTCTGACATTGAGATCTTAGGAAAGTAAGTAGAATGACCAAAAGGGTAGTGAAAAAGCACAAGTTATTTGGCTGAATGTTGTTTATTTTTTTATAATGCGATGAACTTGTTTATTTTTTGAAATACTATGAATGTTTTAATACAAGTTAGATGAAAATTGGATGAAAATTTATCTTGATTAAATTTATATTTATGTTTTATGAAAATAAGTTTATCTTGCAATAAAAAAATCTAAACAAAGAATTATGCTTTACCATACTGACGGATTTACAAACGAAAAATCCGTCAGTATGTAGTGTGTTGTAAATGCTTTTCTAGGTTTTAAATACTGACAAAAAAAACTGTTAGAAAGTTTGACTCCACATTAAATCTATCAAAAAATCTGACATTTATAGTGAAATGGATGGGACGATTACTAAAGAAAAATCTGTCGGTAACAAAAAAAATCTGTCATTAAATTATCGATGGAAAAAAATCTGTTGATAAATAATTTTTGATGAGATTTTACGATGGATAATATTTGCGTAAACTTAAAATCGTCTGTAATAAAAATTAAATCTATCTATAAATTTCTTTGTAATAAGTAGTTTTTTAAGAGTTAATTCTGCTAAATTATTATAGATTATTAAATGAGATTAATATGAAATTTATTAAAGATGAATTTTTATTGTGATTAAATTTTAAATATTTTTTAATTAAATTTTTAGATGTTTTTATTTTTAAAAATTTTAGATTTATTTATGTTAAATGTTGACAGTAATATTAACTGTACTATGTTACCTCACAAAATTTTTTTCATAAAATATATATTGGCCATCTGTAAAATTTAAAAATGATCTAATCTAATTATTAATAGTCCTTTATTAACTTTTTGCTGTTTTTTAAATCATTTCTCTGAGAAATCTAAATATAACTCTACTTAATTATGTCAGTATTAAAACACGTTAAAATCCTGTTGTTATCCTCAATAATTAGCTAATCCAGCTATCATATTTTTGTTTTTTGCTCAACCTTTCATGATTTTACAAAGGTAATTATAATCCCTAAGGAATCTAGCTACATTCCTTTCGTGAAGGCGTTATAGAGATCCGAAAATTGAAAATATAAATTGCAGATCAAGTCACATAGGAACTTAAAACAAGATTGTAAACAGAGAACATATCGATAATTATTTCCATTGGTTTTACACCTAAAAATAAAATAGTCAATTTTGTTACAACTACACCATGTCATGTTTGAAAGTTTCTATTCTTAATTTCTTTACTTGGATTGCGCTATACTAATGGGATACTATAAACTTTGCTCTACGTTTAATTTGTTCTTTATATTAGGTTATTTTGAAATAGTCATGTGTGAAACTCCTTTTAAATAGCCAAAATTCCTCTCCAAGAAGAAGGAAATTTATTTAAATTAGCAAAGAAAGAAAGAAAATTCAACACACAATATATAGTTCTTCCAATGATGCATCTAGATCGGGGATATAGTTTTAATTCATTCATCGTTTTCTAAACACAGCTGTTTCAAAGAGTTTGAACTTGAACATTCAAGAGCCAGTAAAAAAATTTGAACTCAGCGTTACCATGCATTAGCATTTGCTTTTTAATTAAGATTTAATCAAACGGTAATTAATTAGTAAAATATACTAAATATAAGTTTGGGGGTTTGCGAATTTAATCTAAACAAATGAGTTAAAACTGGAGTCAGTTACAAATTTAATCCAATGTAGTAAATTGTTAATTATAGCTTTTTATGTGTCGCCTTAATTTTTAACAATAGATTCAAAGCTCTTAATTTAAGTGTTGTTACTTAATTTGTTCTTTATACAGTGTATTATTAAGAAGATATAGTAAATAATAAAAGCAAAGCACATATCACGTCAAAACTAAACGGTAATATTAGAAAAAAAAAAGGTTAAACAGTTTAAAATTATTTTATTTAATATTTATTTATTATAAAATGTATTATATAAAATTAAAAATAATAAATTTTGACTTTTTTGCTAAAATTTTTTATTTTTTACGACTAGATATCGTTATAAAATTCAACTATATGTAATACTTATTAGTTGTTTGGGGCTAAAAGTATGCCACGTATATCATTTAATCAAATTTTATATTCTTTAAAGTATTTTTATTTAAATGTTGTTAATCCACAATACTGTGAAAATTAAACAAGGGTAATTACGTATAAAAAAAACAAGGGTAATGAAGCAATACAATGTGAAATAATTTTTTACTAATAGTGTGATAAATATTTAAAAGTATATTATAATTACTTTTAATCCAATATATAATTTAGTATTGTAATGCATACACTTCATATTTTACTTTTATAAAAAGAAATTCCATCATTATACCTTAGCAGAAGGGTGGCTGTTTGAGTTGATTTTTTTTTTTAAACATTACTGAAAAAAAAACCCACTTTTTCCTTTACCTTCAACATAAATTAATATCATTTATACTATTAATTACTATATATATCAAATTGATATTATCTAAATTAAAAGGGTGTTTCACTAATAATAATAATAATAATAATAATAATAATAATAATAATAATAATAATAATAATACAAGATATGAGACTGATATTAGGAGACAGAAATTAAAATAAATTTTTATATTATATTTTATATAAAATATATTAGATTAAATTATATTTTAGTATTATATTTAATTTAAAATAAATATAAAAATTTAAAAATAAATTTAAAATTTAAATAATTAAATAAAGATATTTTTTTAAAAATTATTATTAAAATTATAGTCTCTATCATTAAAAATTTCAATTGTATGTATTCTTATTTTCTGAAAGTACTGCTGAAATTTCGTGTTCCTAAAATTTTAGATTCAATATCCCAGTAGCTCACTTACCTGAGAAAAAAAAAGGGAAAAAAAGAGTTAAGTGATTTAAATTGGATCCCTAGCTATATATATAGAAAAAGGAGTAGTTGTGGTATTATTCCGCGTGGGGTGTGCCCCCAATGTCTGAGACGTCTCCGATACCCAAAAATACGAATAAGGATAGAGAGACATAGTGCTGTTAATTACTCTATTTTTTTTTCTCTGTTTGGTTTCCAGGTGTTAATTAGTGTTACTTCAATTTTCCGTTTTCCCATTATGTTTATCTAAATATATATGTTCCTAGAAGGGTAAAAAATAAAAAAATAAGAAAACAATTTTGTTGGAATTTAATTAGAAAAGAATTGTTAGGAAAGAAAGAAAAGGTAACAGGTAAGAAGTAACAAGAGACGCATGTATGTATGGGTGAGTCAGTCATATACAAACAATAATAATTTCCATTGGCAGAAATCTGCGTACCCTCCAACAACAACAATAACAACAATACATCACCCATTTACCAACGCCCTCCTTCTTCGTTCACACATACCCACACACAAAACTAAGCGCACTCTCTCTCTCTCTCTTATTAAGTCTTGTCTAAATTAGCAATATAGGTGAGATGATACATATATGTAGAGTGGAGGAAAGTATTTAAATAATAATTTCGGGTGTGTATGTAAGGGGAATAAGGAGATAGATAGCAAGGAGGAGACTTGTTGTAATTGTAACTCAAGAGAAAAGGAGGAGGTGCTAATAAGAGGCGCTTTATCAAATTTTGCATCTATCTGATACAAGAAGAGAAGCAAGAAGGAGGAATTCAAGTATATTGATGGCAGTTCAAGCTCAGTATCCCTCAAATATTCTCTTTCTAAACAGGTTCCCATTTCTATATATGCCTCTTTTGTGTTTGTGTTTGTGTTGAGTCATGGATTCATACCCTGTTATTGAATTTAACAGAAACAACGGGCAAGAAGGACAGCAGGCAGCAGGACTAGTCCTTGATCAACCAATCTTATACAACAACAATAATGGAAGTACGTTTCATCTTCCCAAACCACAACCTTTAATTTCTCTTTTTTTTCTCCTTTCTAAATCGTTTAATTTCCAGGTGCTAATTCTCGGAAGAGAACAAGAGAGGCCACAGTTCACAGCAACAGCAATGTTGTCATGAACAATAATAATAATCATAATCCATTGATACCTTTCGAATCCCAACCTCCACAACTCATACACCTTTCTCAGCTGCACAATAATGTGGTCTCAACAGGCCTACGCTTATCCAACTCTACCATCGACCAACAACAACTTCTTCATGGATCTCAATCTTCATCTTCATCTTCTCTCTTATCTCTGTTCTCACAAGGCTTTGCTTCCCAAATCAAACAACAAAGGGACGAAATTGAACAATTCCTCCAAGCTCAGGTACCAAATTATTCATTCTTTCATTTTTTTGTGGGGGTAAAAGTTCAAAGCAACCAATCATAACGGATGTCCGGGAAACTTCTTCAGGGGGAGGAGTTGCGGCGGGCATTGGCAGAGAAAAGGCAGAGGCATTACCGCGCGCTGCTGACCGCCGCGGAGGAGGTGGTGGCACGGCGGCTCAGGGAGAAGGAGGCGGAGGTTGAGAAGGCCACACGGCGGAACGCCGAGCTGGAGGCACGTGCCGCGCAGCTCGCAGCGGAGGCGCAGGTGTGGATGGCGAAGGCGAGGACCCAGGAAGCGGCGGCGGCATCGTTACAGGCGCAGCTCCAGCAGACCATGATGGCCTCTGCTGGCGCCGCCACACACGGCGGAGATGACGGTGGCGCCGGATTGTCATGCGCGGTTGAGGGACAGGCGGAGGACGCAGAATCAGCGTATGTGGACCCGGACAGGGTGGTGATGGTTTCGGCAGCGGCGGCGCGTCCAAAGTGCCGGGGATGCGGGCGGCGCGTGGCTTCAGTTGTGGTTCTGCCGTGTCGGCACTTATGCATCTGTACGGAATGCGAGGCGCACTTCCGCGCGTGCCCCGTTTGCCTTACACTCAAGAATTCAACCGTTGAGGTCTTTCTCTGATCAAAATTTCATCAATTTTTTTTTCTTTTTCTTACCACACAATGAGTTTGTTCATAGCAATGGCCTTCCCAAACAGGTCCTTACTCAACCACCAAAAAAGTTGAAAGAAAAAAACAAATTATAAATAAAATTACATTTTTTTCGCCCTGCTCTTTTGAATTACCCTTAGGGTAATTGATTGTACATGACCACTTGGTTAGGGTTAGGCGTTAGTACTGGCATTTTCTTCTTTATGTTCTTTTTTTCTTTTTTAATTTTTTTTCTTTCTCTTAAAAATTTTATTTCGTTGACATTAACTTATTTATATATATTCTTTTATTTTTCTTTCGTTAATTAGTGTTATTTTTTGTTAGAATGATAAAGTGTTCTTGGGTGGGAATAATTTTTAGTTGTCAATTTTTGTGAGAGTAATATGAATGTGTGTGCATGCATGTTACATTTGTTTTTTAACTTGCGAGGAATCGAATTGAAGTTTTAATATGTTTTGCATAGACTTGGGTGTTTATTTGCTGCTTTTAGGATCCAACCACCAAATTATATTAGACAAAAATACTAGGGGATTAACATGAAAAAAAAATTAGCTGATTCTAATATAAGATAAACATAAGAATATTAATTATTTAATATTTGTGTTAAGTTACATCTTTTTTTTAGGTGATATAGGTTAAATTGAAAACCGTTTAATATGTGGCAGTGGCGTAGTTTCGGAACTTGCTAAAATTGGCAGCCCAAATAATATTCTTCAAGGTCCCCGACTATCCGGATGAAATAGTGTAGTACCCATAATTCCATTAACTTTGAATTTACTTGAACTTTTTGTTAATAAAAAAAGAGGGATTTATGATTTACTTCTTGAAAAAAAGTTAAGCGTACATTTGATCATCTCCAAACAAAAAATTATTTTTCTTTCGCTTTTTTTAAACATATAAATTTTGTGTAAAACAATACGAAAATTCTTTAAAAAACAATATAGAAAATCATAGGCTTTTTCTTGTTTTGGACGCGAAAAATCATAGACTAAATATTTTCCATTTTGTTTTTGGTAGACCAGGCCATTTTTATTTACAATGGTAGAGTAACCTTTGTTGAAATTTGAAAAGCCCAAGATAATTCAATCCTTCTTACCTATGGAAACCCAATAGGCCGTTCCAATTAAAAGGAGCCACTTATAGGCCCATGCTGGCTTCGAAACATAGTTGACAGATCTTTTTTCCAAATATGTCAAATTATTTAATTTTAATAGGAAGTTAATTTTATTAGATAAAGCCACACATACAAGAGGTAATATATTGCCAATTCTTCGTATATATGAAGAATTCACTCTAGTGTTATGTATATAATCTGGGATAATTTTTTTTTTGGTTATAGGAGTGAGATATGTCATATATTTTAATATTATATTTTTTAGTATTTTTTTAAATTGCAAGAGGAACTAAAATTAGAAAGTTGAATTTTTATATCTTAAATTTTTTAATTTTTTTAAAATATAAATTAGAAGAACTTATTTTTATAAAAAAAATCAAACGATTTGATTTTTGTACTTTTTAAAAATCAGAACAATCTAAATTAGATAGTATCACATTTGATATTAACACTAGTAATTCACAATTTAAAAAAAATACCATTGTCAATCCAATATTAAAAACAAAAACTGATATAACTTGTATTGTTAAACTTAAAAATAACTTATGGCATATCTCAAGAGTAATATTTAAATGAGTAAATAGTTAAATTAATTCTTGAATGGTTATTTATTATCTAAATTGATTTTTAAAAAAGTTTTTTAATCAAATTTATCATTAAAAAATTTTAACATAGTCATGTTATTCTTTTTTTACATAAACACTTTTTTTTTTACATTTATAGAGAATTAAATCGAAATAACTGAGGAATTTTTTTTGTTTTTGTAAGTTAAAAAATTTTTTTGCTGGGCGACTCACGATAATTGCACCTATCAAAGCAGCTAAGAGAATTATTGAAATTAGTTCAAATAGAAGAAAAAAAATCTGTTGATAAATGAACTCTAATTTGTTTCTGTCACTTCTATTACTAATTGCATCAGAATTTGCTAATGTGGCACGTTAAGTGATAACACCACACACCTAATAATTTTAATTGGCGATTAACATGATAATTTTATAAAATTAGATCAAATCAATCCTAAATTGAAAGATTCTAATGCCTCAAGGTGCTCTTTCAATTATATTTTGATTTGATATAATTTCATAAACTTATTAAGCTAATAGTCAATTAAGATTTTTAGGTAAGACGTGCTACATCAATAAACTTTGACATTGTCAATAAAAAAAAGTGATAAAAAGACTAACATAATTAACTTAAAATCTTTGAACAATAAATTTGAGTAAAAAAATATTCAGAGACTAATTTAAAAAATAAATGACCTTTTAAAGACGAATTTGACTATTTTCTCATTACTTAATGTTAAAGAAATTTGATACAAGTTGTGACAATGTGGAACATATTCTGTAATAAGATGTGGGTCCAAGTAGTTATTTTTGTCACTTTGGTGGCTGATATTTCTCTTAATTATTTTTTAAAAAGGAAAAGTATAGGGTACCAATATATTATTTGCCAACAATGATTAGTTATTATATTTTAAACACATATATAAAGAGATACATCTAAAGATACATCTATAAAGATACTTCTATTAAAACATAGTTATAAAAAAGATATTTTTATTAGACACATCCATAAAGACACTTTTATTAAACACAATTATAAATAAGAGTTGGCAGATGTTGGCAGAAATAGTGTTGGTAACGTAACGGGATTGTTTTAAAAATTAATTTAGATAGATTAAATAGTTAATTCATTTATTTGTTTAAATAAATATTAAAGATTTAAATTTTATTGTATATATTATAATTTATTATTTAATAACAAATTTTTAAATAAAACTCACATCGATAGAGATTAGTTTTTGATGGTATGTTAGATTGAAAAATAACGTAAAAATAAAAAATTATTTCTTAAAAAGAAGTACAAAAATTAGATTACCTAAATTTAAGGATTCACCTATAGACTATAAGGATACTTAGTTTGTTATGAACTTCAAAATAGATAATCACATTAAAAGTATAAACTATTTTTTTATAGTATTTTTTTTTTTGCATTTATTTTTGAAAAATGTTTGGTAAACAATAATTTCTCTTAAATTTACTTTGTATTTAAACTAACACTAATAAACTCCCCATTTTTTCTATCAAAAGTGTTGGTTCCTTAAAATTCTCTATAAAAAACAATTTGACTATCTAGTTATATATCTAATTATTTTATTTAATTTAATATATATAGTTTTAATATCTATAATTATAATCATATATTTATTATATGTAAAATTATACCATTATTTTAATTAATAATAATTAATAAATATTAAATACGATCGCTTTTAACTATTTTAACTGATATTTTATTATCTCTTAAACATTATTGTTTCTGAAAAATCAGATAATAAAGCAAACTCCAATTTTGCACACAAAAGAAAGGAACATACATAGAAAGATTAAGGAACTCTTCATATATTTCAGATGCACTGAACCTCTTCAAAGGGGAAACAGCCTAATACTTCTTTTTATGCTTACGGAGATTGGCAGCACACTGCTTACAAAGGCATGCATCTAGCATTCATATAGAAACGCAAATTGATTTCCGAGAAAATTGTCCATCTTCTTCGTCATGTCACCACTCTCTTTAATTAGTTTAGATTATCTTTTACGTCCTATTTCCCGTGTAATATGTGAGTGCATGCATGTGTAGTCCTAAATTTTTGGAAAGAAAACAAAATAGTCGCATTGCTCCAACTACCGAGAATAAAATTAATAAGAAGCTTTTTTTTTTGAACAAGTAATAATATTGAAATTATTAAGTACTAATACTTCACATGATATAATAATTTACTATTTATTGACATTTGTTTTAGTTATATGATATTTAGTACTTTCATATTTCAAAATTATGATATTAATCTTCTCTATATATGAACATGATACATATGCTTATTACTTCTGTTTAGGCGGGTAGAGTAATTAAGTGAAAACATACCATGATGATATCAAGGAATATTATGTGTAATATTACCGAACTTTAACAACTACTAGGAGGGATTTGGAGTATAATTTTTTTAAAAAAATTCCTTTTATAGTATATATAGTATATAAAAAAAATAACTTGCTACTTTAAAGTTCAAACCAAGATTTCTAAGTTAAAATGTAAAATATATTTATTATTTTGACTAACTTCACATTTATATATTATTATTATTTTACACATTTAATTTTATTAAATGGTGAATTCCTATTAATACACATGTAATAATAATAGAAGTTACTCAAATAATAAAGTCCTGTAGCATGAGGGAAAACGATATGTGTGATCTAATTAAAGAAGAAAATGTAGACCAAACAAATGCAAGGGAATTGGACAACACACACCTGGCATGGTAATCTTGATGTGTTAAGGTCTTCTCCTTCACGTTCAATAATATATTATATGGTGGAACACACAATTCAAATCCAAAAATGATATAATCATAATAATTCAGTCAAATATGGGCTATATTAAACAAAGAAAAGTGCGTGTGAGACCTCAAGGATGGATCTCTATTATTTGAAGCCTTGGAAATGGAAAAACAATAACTAGTCAAAATCAGATGCGATCATAGAACATATAATAGTGCTACTATATTTAAATTTCTTTGGCTACTATATTTTTATATATTATAATTAAATTAATAATGCATTATTGTATGTGCATATGTGTGTGTGGTTGTGGCACTGACTCGAATTTACACAAAAACTACAATCAGATTAGTGTCCCCCAGTCCCCCTGATGTGAACTTACTTCCCCTTTATATATCTCTTTTCAATTCATTGATAAAAAATAATTAAATTTAAACCATATTATTTGATGGGACAAGAGAAAGAACCAAAAAAATCATGTTAGAAAGTAAAATTTCAAAATATTCTTTTCCAATTGTAGTTGCATGAGTGATTGGAGTTACATTATAACCTAGAAATTGTGAAAATTAAAAAGGTGACGTCTGCTGTAGCTATGGAACAAATGGCTATGGCGGTTTGTACTTCAACGATGAATGTTAAGGTAGTCCAAAGATATTTTGAATTTCAGCGGTTAATAAAGATTTTAATTAAAAAATTGTTAAAATATTTATTGTACCCATACTAATTAATGTGTTATGAATTTTCTATTGTAGAGAATATAGATATGAATGAGGTGATTTAATTAGAGATACAAAACAAAAAAAAGTGAGAGTTGAAAAAGGGTGTAATGTACTCCACAATACTGAATTAAATAGAATTCTATTTTTTAGAAAAATTTCTCTTTTCTATCATTTCTCTTCAGTAATTTTGCTGTCCTACTGTTTGTTTTTAGGTTTTTAAATTATTTTCATATGATGTCAGAGCATTATTTTAATTTATGACTTTCTTACTTAATTTAATTTTTTCAAAGAATTTTTTTCCTCCATTTTTGACAAACTCGATGAAAGAAATTTTGTCACTTGACAGCAACATGCCTTTTTTATCATTAAGGGCAACAATCTTAAAGATTATATTCAAGAAAGGAAAATTCATCCCCAATTCGAGTTTGATGCAACCAAAGTTGTAGGAACAACTTCTTCCAAATATACTGAATGGATACAGCAAGATTATAATCTGAGCTCTTGGATCGTGGCTTCTGTTGATGGTTTCATCAAGAATACAATAGCTCACTGTTCTTCAGCATGTGAGATTTGGTAGAAATTCCAAACCTATTTTGCAGAAAATACCAAATCCAAGATCAAACAACTTAAAAATCAACTCAAAGCTATCAAGAAAAAGAACATTACAATTGCTGAATATCTTGCTCAAATCAAGAAATTAGTTGATTCTCTTGTTGCTATATATTGGCTACAATATTTCAAATGAAGATTATATTGAAGCTATCTGCCAAGACTTGCCAGAAGAAGTCTCCAGCTGTAGCTCCTTAGTTCAAGCCAAACCTGAATTTTTTAGCATTGGTGAAGTCGAAAATTTACGCCTGTCCCGTGAGGATATCATTGAAAAGTTTCGATAATCCTCTTTTTCAATTGCACAAGTTAATCTTGCTCAATCAAATCCATCTGATTCAAGATTCAATTTTCGAAGCTTTGGAGGAAGAAGGGGTGGCAGATCTGGAAGATTTGTAGAGGTCACAGCTCATGACAATTGCAAAATCGCCAAACCTATCAAGTATGAGACAGACCTGGCCACATTGCTTTAAATTGCTATTTCAAATTTGATCAGGCTTATCATGGGAATTTTTTCCATAATCCTTTAACTTCCTCTTCTCCTTCATCTTCTAACTCTATGATTCAGACCACTCCTTCATCAGCTAATTCCTTTCCTCAACCTAATTCCTTTCTTGCAACGCCTTCTCAAGCCACTAACCGTTGCTGGTATATTGATTTTGGCGCAAGTCATCATTTAACCTCTGATGCCTCAAGCCTTATTTCTACTTCCAATTATATAGGCCCTGATCAGCTTTATATGGCTGATGGTTCAGGTATTCGCATCTCAAAAAGTGGCAAATCATTTTTATCAAATTCCTCCTCCAATAGAATTTTTGTTTTACAAAATCTGCTACATGTTCCTGATTTGGCAAAAAATTTGATAAGTCTTTTCAAATTTTGTTTAGATAATGATGTATTTTTTGAACTTCATCTCTTTTATTTCCTTGTAAAATCATAGGTGTCCAAGGTCCTTAAAAGACAAGATAGAAATGAACTTTATTCCTTTGATAATCTTTATGTAGTTAAGCCTTTATATGATTCTCAATTTTCTTCATTTTAAACAACCTGCAAGACTAATCTTGATGTATGGCATAAGAGATTGAGTCATCCCTCTCCTAATGTTGTTGAACTTGTTCTAAAACAATGTAATATACCATCTGATGACAAGTCATCTTATGCTAGATTCACAAGTGTTTTCTACTTATTTTCATTAGGTTTTATGCACTTTCTTGCACAATAAATAAGTAATTGGATTGGAATCTCATGCATTTCTTGGTTCAATTAAACATGGTGTTTATGTGCTTTTTCACAAGGTTTTATGCTAATTTTACTTGATGTTATGAATAGTGCAAATCTTGTGAATCTAGCAAAGTTTTGATGCATATGTTAATTGATGATAGGCATGGAAAATCAAGGAAAAATGGCCATGGAAGGAAGAAGAGGAAGCAACGTTGGTGGCCAAGTTGGCTCACCAACGTTGCCTCAAATGTTGGGGGAGAGGCTGTAACGTATGCTACTGCTGGTGCCAACGTTGGAGGGCGTTGGATCACCAACGTTACCTCCAATGTCTTCAAGGAGACTCAATTATGGAATTGTGAAATTTACCATGTGTGTGATGAATGAATTCTTGACGGTTTAGAATTTATCTAATGGAGTCTCGTTGTAAAGTATAGTTTCCAAACCAATCAATAATCCTTTCATACAAAAATTTTGGTTGTCACAAAGAACAAACCCTAAATAAGAATTAACTGGAGTATTTGGACTCCGGGTCGTCTCAGGAGGATTGCAATGAAGTGTAAGCTTATTGGCTATGAAGTATGTTTTGGGGTTTTTGGAATAAGAGACATGAAAAGCAAATGGTAAGGAAATTCAAATAACAAAAAGGCCTTGGCAAGGGTTGGCGGTCAAGGATCTCTATCCTTATCACTAACTACAACATGAGAATTGGCAAGGATCAACCCCATTAAGTCATCCTCTAACTAATGAAGGAGAGTTAAATGAGCTATGTCAATCCAAGTCCATAAGTCCTAGGTCTCCACCAATTCAATTAGTGAGATCTAAGGTCAATGGCTCCTAATCATCAATCACTTGGACATTAGCAACTCAAAAGTTCCTAAGTTACCTTCCCAAGCCAAGAGCATAGAATTCTACTCTAAAATCCTTCCAAGCATTTTATCAAACACTTGGAAGGCATAAAAGGAAAGCATAATAAATGGCAAGAAATATAAATCTACCAACTACCAATTGCAAGGAAAGATAAAATCACAACTCAAATCAACAACAAAAGAACATCAAACATTAAATCTCATAAAAAAAATCCAAATTCAACATGAGTGCATGAGTATAAAAGAGACATGAAGGTAAAATTAACATCACAAACTAAGAGAATTAAAGTATAGAAACAAGAAATTATATATAGAGGAAACAAGATGAAATCAAGAATTTAAACATGGATCTATGAGACATTGACCTAATCCTAACCTAATTCTAGAGAGAAGAGGGAGCTTCTCTCTCTAGAAACTAACCTACATGATGCTAACACTTCAAAAAATTGCTCCCCCTTTGCTTGGGCTTTAATTCTGCATGAAATACACTCAGAAACAGGTTGGAATTGGGCCTGGATTGCTCAGAAATCACCCCAGCATTTTGCCTTTAAGTGAGTCACGTGAGAGTATCGACGCGTACGCGCCATGTGCGCGTGCGCGTCGATTGGCTATTTCTTCATCCGCGCGGAAGCGTCATGTATGCGCGCACGTCTCTATGCGAAATCACTTTTGCACGTGCGCGCCTTGTGCGCAAGCACGCCCATTGATGCATTCCCAATTCTTGTTTCCTCGTGCATTCTCCACTTTGCATGCTTTTCTCCTCATTTCTTCCATCCAATACTTGCCTTATGAACCTGAAATCACTTAACAAACACATCAAGGCATCAAATGGAATTAAAGTGAGTTAAATTCACCAATTTAAGGGCCTAAAAAGCATGTTTTCACATTTAAGCACAATTCAAGGGAGAATTACAAAACCATGCTATTTTATTGAATAAATGTGGTAAAAGGTGACAAAATCTCCCAAATTAAGCACAAAATAAACCATGAAATTGGGGTTTATCAGTGTGGGTACGCACGGCATAGTGTGTGTACGCACAAGAAGAAAAATTCTGAGTGTGCGCACGCACGAGTAGCAACGTTGGAGGCAACGTTGCCAGTCCAACGCTGGGTCAAACGTCCATGGAAGAGGCTCAAAAGCTGGAGCTGGAAAGTCTGCTATGTGTGCGAATGCACAGCATAGTGTTCGTACACATAAGAAGAAAAATGGACAGTGTGCGCACGCACAAGGTAGTGTGCGTACGCACAAGTGACAGCATTTGAGGAAATGTTCGTAGTCCAACGTTCGGTCCAACACCTTCAATAGCTCGTAAAAAATTTAAGCTGCCCAGAATGCCTTGTATGCGTACGCACGACCTAGTGTTTGTACGCACACGTAGAAAAACTTAATGGTGCGCACACAAGGCAGCGTGCGTATGCACAAGTCAGCACCGTTGAATGTAATGTTGGTTTCCCAACGTTGAGGCAAACGTCACTACTAGCAGCACTCATTTTTTGGGCACAATGAAAAGCAGAAACATTAATTGGCCAACGTCCATCCTCAACAACACTGAGATCCATTCTTGCTTGCTTCAACAAGGCCAAAGCCCAATCCAAGGACTTGAAGACTGAATTGGAAAGTGTATAAGTAGAAGGAAATTTGATTTAGAAAAGGGGGATCTAGGAAGGCTGGATAGTTAGAGAGTAGCAGGCTAGAGAGTAAGTGAGGATCCCAATTGGGAAATCCTGCATTCTCTTTGTATTTTCTCTTCTGTAATTTTTCTGCACTTCTTTATTTTCTGTTTTGATTTGAGCAATGATGAACTAAACCCCAAATTCATTAAAGAGAGGAGCTCTATTGTAATCATAATGAATCAATGAAATTCTTCTTCTTAATTCAATTGTGTAGCTTTCGGATATCTTCTGCTTTGATTGTGAATTATTCACTCCGGAAGGGGGTCTAATTCAACTGAATGTGGGTGTGAGCCTCAGAAGGGGAATCACCTACATTAGAATTAGAGCTCTATCCTTCACAATTCTCTTAACCAACACCATTCAGGAGAAATTGAGGTTTTGATAGTTTGTGTGGCTTATAGATAAGAGAATGTGCTCTAACTCTTCTCATGACAATTAGATCAAGGTAATGGCAAGATTGATTGTGATTAGAGAGATTGGATTGCCAAGGAATTGAGATCCAATCAATTTCAATCCGCCATAGATCTACTCATATGATTGAGAAAAGAGTTGAGATCCAATTGATTCATGATGGATTATGATATCTCCAATCCCTGATGAATCATTTTCTTTTAATTTCTTCAATTTAGATCTCTCCGTCTTCCACTTAAATTTCAATTGCTATTGCTGTTTTGATTCCATGCACCCAATTCCCTTTATAATTCATGCAATTTAAGTTTTCTTGCAATTTAGATTATGCAATTTTACTTTCTTACATTTCAAGATTCAGTTATTTACATATCTTGCCATTTAAGATTCAACTCTTTTAGTTTCTCGCTCTTTAAGTTTCTGCAATTTAAGTTTCTTGCCATTTAAATTTCTGTCAATTTACATTCTGTATTTTAATTCCCTTGCAATTTACATTCTGTTAATCAATTCTCACTCAAATCACCATTGTCAGCTTAACTAAATCCGTCACCCAACTAAAATTTCTTGATCCATCAATCTCTGTGGGATCGACCTCACTCCGATGAGTTTTACTACTTGATGCGACCTGGTACACTTGTCGGTTAGTTTGTGTCGAATCGATTTTCCCTCATACCATCTTCTAATATTGCAAATATTGATTCATTTGTATGTGAACCATGCTATATGGGTAAAATGCATTCTCTTCCCTTTTCCTATTCTCAAACGGTCTATTCTGCTCCACTTGAATTGGTCTATATTGATTTATAGGGTCCATCACCTATTATCTCTAGGTCTGGCTACAAATATTACATGAGAATTATTGATGCTTTTACATGTTATACATGCCTTTATCTTCTTACTTCTAAAACGCAAGTTTTGGAAATTCTTAAACAATATATAACATTGATGGGAAAGCATACTAATTCGGTTCTTAAGTCAATTCAGACTGATAATGCCAAAAAATTTTTGTCCTATGCTTTTAAGATTATTTGAAAAAATGGTATTGATCACAGGTTATCATGCCACTATATACACTAACAACAAGGTGTGGTACAACAGAAGCATCGACACATTACTGAGATGGGCCTTACACTTCTTACTATTGCCAAACTTCCACAAATGTACTAAGAGGGTGCTTTCTTGATTACTGCCTTTCTCATTAACAGGTTACCGACAAAGGTTTTACATTCAAAATCCCTATATAAACTGCTTTATAATTCTAGGCCTGATTACTCTATTTTAAAAATCTTTGGTTGTGCTTGTTTTTCACACTAAAGACCATTTAACAACTATAAGTTGGATTTCAGGTCTGAGTTGTGTGTTTTCCTGGGCCATGCTCCCCAATCGAAGGGTTATAAATGTCTTACTAGGAATGGTAAAGTTGTCATAGCTCAAAATGTTATATTTAATGAAAATTTATTTCCTTATTCTTCTGCATTTATCACTTGCTCTAGTCCCGCCCCACTTATTGACCATTTTGCATATGCATCTCCTTTTAATCATGACTCTTTCCATCCTATTTTTATTTCATCATCATCCGATACTGATCTTACATATTTAGCTACTGCTCCCACTCTTGGTGATCAGCATATTTTCATTATTGATCATTCTCATTCTCTCATATCCTTAACTCATTCTCCTATCACCGATTCTTCAAGCTTACCTCTTCCTTCTCCTCCCACCATAATTTCGATATCTAGTATTGAAATTGTCTTGCCCTCCCTACCTTTTTCCTCTTCTCATTCCTTACCTTCTACTAATAACCACCCTATGATAACTAGATCCAAATCTGGTCCCACTAATCTTTCTACTCTTCTTACTTCCACATATGATTTTGATCTTGTGACCAATTCTCCTAAAACAATGTCTCAGGCTATGCATTCTCCTCATTGGCTTCAAGCAATGCAGGAAGAACATCATGCCTTCCTAGCCAATAAGACCTGGCACTTCGTTTACCTACTACCTAATGCACCTATTATCGGCTACAAATGGGTGTTCACTATCAAGCATGGCCTTGATAGCTCTATTAAGAAATATAAAGTGCAGCTGGTTACAAAAGGTTGTCATCAGGTTGAGGGTATCGATTACAATCAGATTTACAGCCCTATTATCCGTCCAACTGCCATTCACATCATTCTTTCCATTGTTATCTCCAAAGGTTGGTGCTTGTGCCAATTTGATTTCAATAATGCTTTCCTTAATGGAGAGCTTACTAAAACTGTATTCATGCTTCCTCCACCAAGGCTTTACATAGACAACAACATTATGGTTTGTAAACTTGACAAGGTCATTTATGGTCTAAAACAAGCTCTGAGAGCTTGGTTTCTGAAAATCAAAGCCACTTTATTTAACCTTGGCTTCACTAACATCAAGACTGATTCTTCTCTTTTTATCAAGGCAAATTCTTCTTCTACAATCTATTTATTAGCCTATGTTGATGATATTATCATCACCGGTGACAATAATCATGAAATCGAGAGTCTTATTCAGACTCTGAATTCTTATTTTTCTTTAAAATATTTGGGTAACTTACATTACTTTCTTGGTTTAGAGTTTCATTTTACAGATTCTGGTGATCTTCATATCTGTAACACCCTACCACACAAAACTCTACGCTTAAGCCGTAAAACAAAGATGGTGTGGTATTGCGACCTCTAAAATAAAATATACATAATAATAGTTAAAAGAATTTAATAATCGAAGAACCTTGAAGGAAAGCTTAAACAAAATCATGAAAAGAAAAGCGTATTGCTTGCGTGAACAGAAACTTGAACATGAAGAAAAATAGGGATATATATATACACATAGAGCAGAGTATCCAAAATATAGAATATCACGCTCCAAGCTCGACCTGCAAGGCCAAGGCCGGCCAGAGAATATCATACACACACACACACACAACCCAATATCCCAAAATACATAGACATACACTTAGTTTTTCACAAAAGCCTCTAAGAAGATCTGATTTAGAACATAAACATAGAGATTCATCTAGACACATATATGTATATACATAGCAAAATATCAAAATCCAGCATGCTAACTTTGCTTGCAAAGAAAATTCAGACGCCTAGCGGGTGTCTCTCGACCTACTTCTGAAATGACAACATATGTATGGAATAAGAACTTGAGGTTCTCAACATGGTAAAGATACCCATGTACATAAGATATAAGGTCCCAAAAAAGCCAGAGACGATTCTAGAATTCTAACACTTAGTTTTAAAACTTACAAGGTAAACTATCTAAGGTACTTAGGTTCTAATCCAAATATAACTCAATCCCCACAATTCTCACTCTCCTCCAATCCTCCAAAACTCCAGTGGAACAACCCTCGTCACTACTCCGCCAGATGAGGGATCTCTCAGTTGCATAAACATACAATACATGCAAAAAAAACACAGATAGATTACAGTTATAGCAAATAGTACATATAGCAATTAGGCATAGTTGATCAAATAGGCAATTCCAAGAATGCAAGCTCGATAAAAATAGACAAATACACATGATGTATGCCTGACCTATGGTTGATGATATCATCTGTCGGTCATATAGCAAAAACTGACATATCTCGTAGCTAACCCTTGATAGTCCCTTTATATATATATATATATATATATATATATATATATATATATATATATATATATATATATATATATATATATATATATATATATATATATATATAGCTAACCCTTGATAGTCCCTCTCGTTGTAAGTATAGTTACTAAACCAAGCAATCAACCTTTCTTACAAACGTTTTGGTTGTCACAAGTAACAAACCCTTTTGAAATTGATAACCGAGTATTCAAACCTCGGGTCGTCTTCTCAAGGAATTGCAGGGAGGTATGTTCTTATTATTGGTTATGAAAAAGGTAAAATTGGGGGTTTTGGAAATAAGGAAGAAGTATGACAAGTAATTCAAATGACAATTAAAATAAACAAATAACTATAAAATAAACTCTTGGCAAGATATGAAATTTCAGAAGTCCTATCCTAGTTACTCCTATAAGAATGGAAGTTAATCCCACTTAGTTAACCTTTGCGTAAGCAAGGGAAAGTCCAGTGAACCAATTGGTTAGATTTTCCAAGTCCTAGCCAACTCCTAAGGGAAGGCTAGAGTTAGTGGAATTCCAGTTAATTATCCAACATAACAATCACTCATGAATAGTTGATAACTCAAGAGCTTCCAGTTAATCAATTAAAGCCAATAATATAAAAAGCTAAATATGAATCTTAGATCTAAAATACCTCAAATAACATACATTCAAAGCAATAAAATCTAACATGGACAATATTCATATGCCAATTGGGCAACATAAATCAAATACAAATAAAAGCATTAAAGTATCCCAAAGTAGAAGAGAAGTATAAAGTAAAAGAAATATTGAACCTGATGAAGAGTTGAAATAAATCCTAATTTCTAAATCCTAAGAGAGAGGAGAGAGCCTCTCTCGCTAAAAACTACATCTAAAAACTAAAATTGTGAATTATGAATGCATAATTATGAATGGATGCATTCTCTCACTTTATAGCCTCTAATATGTGTTCTCCGGGCCGAAAACTGGGTCAGAAACAACCCAGAAGTCACTGATTGTGCAATCTGGTCCGTACAGGTCGCGGCAAAGTGACGCGGAGGTGTCGTCCACGCGTCCGCGCGGATTGAAGTTCGCAGATGCGATGTGTTTGCGTGGAGCGCGCGTTCGCGTCGCTTATCTGTACGGCCACTATGCAAATTATATATCAAATCGAAGCCCCGGACGTTAACTTTCCAACGCAAGTGAAACCGCATCATTTGGACCTCTGTAGCTCAAGTTATGATCGTTTTAGTACGAGAGGGTCCGGCTGATAGCTTTGCAGTTCCTTCAACTTCTTGTATTCCTTCCACTTTTGCATGCTTCATTTTCATCCTCTAAGCCATTCCTGCCCTGTAATTCCTGAAATCATTTAACACACATATCAAGGCATCTAATGGTAATAAGAGAGGATCAAATAGAACGAAATAAAAGCCAAGGAAGCATGTTTTCAATCAAAGCACATAATTAGGAAGGCAAATGTAAAACCATGCAAATAGTATGAATAAGTGGGTAAAAAGTTGATAAAAACTACTCAATTGAGCACAAGATAAACCATAAAATAGTGGTTTATCAACCTCCCCACACTTAAACATTAGCATGTCCTCATGCTAAGTTCAAGAGAAGCTATAAAGAAGTGAAGATGGATGATAGAGAGTATGCAATGCAACCTATCTATGTGAATGCATCTACATGAAAAATGTTTCTACCTACTTGGTTAAAAGTAAATAAGTTCTCCAAGACAAACATGAATCAAATTCCACTAATTCAAATTATACAATAAAAAACAAGTAAACTTGTAAGAAGATAGCTCATGAAAGCAGGGGACATAGAATCAAGCATTGAACCTTTACCGGTAGTGTATATCACTCTAGTCTCTCAGGTGTACAGGGTTATTCACTCTACTCTTCTCTAATCATGCTTTCTAAACTTTGTCCTTCATCTAACCAATCAACAAATATTTAGTATACCCATGCACACATCATGAAGTCTTTTCAAGGTTGTAATGGGGCCAAGGCAAGGGTGAGGATATATGTATGGCTAAGTGAGCTATAAATTGAATCTTTGAGTAACCTGAGCTATCACCTAACATACATAAATTCTATATAATTTCTAAAATCATGCCTAACTACCCATAATTCCCACTTTTATATCACATACTCATGTGTCAACTTTTCTTTTGATTTGTGTCACATATGCATTGATCTTTTATTAACTTAACATTGGGGTAATTTTGTCCCCTTATTTATTTATTTATATTATATATTTTTTTCTTTTTTTTCTTTTTTTTTCTCTTTTTTTTTGAGACATAAAAACTAAAATAACATATCAATGCATATGAAATTTTTTAATTTTCTGTTTTACATGAGTAGATACCCAAATTTCCCAATATTCAGAATTAGAAACATGATACATTTCCTTATTAACCCATGTTCCCACAGTTTCCCCACACTTAGTTGATACATAATCTCTATCTTAAGCTAATCAAAGATTCAATTTGGAATTTTTTACTTTTATTTTTCTGCTTAAGGCTAGTGATGTGGTTATAGAATAGAAGGGAATTAAAAGACTCAAGGTGGCTAACAAGGGTGATGTAAAGGGTAGGCTTATTTGGGATAAGTGAGCTAAAATCAAATAATGGCCTCAATCATATGCAAACATGTAAATACACTAAATATTGGACATATAGGCTGGAACAAAATAAAGATTGCAATCATAGAGAAGAAAAACACACAAGAATAAAATTTTACGGTTAAATAATATAACCATACAATGAAGCTCAAAATCTCACAGGTTGTGTATTCTTTGACTCAAAAACCATGTTCCAAATACAACTTCATACAAATTTAACATGAAAAATTTTAATTTTTAATTTAAATTAGTGAAATATTATAAAATAAAGTCTTGAAAAAAAATTTATTACTTCAACCAAGTGGTAAAATATGTAATCAAACATGCAAAGGCAACAACTAACAAGAAAAATAAACCATTGGTGTTGAGATAGAAGAGTAACTAACCCATGGAGATCGGTATCGACCTCCACACACTTAAAGATTGCACCGTCCTCGGTGCATGCTAAGATGTGCAAGTGGATGGGGTTGTTCCAACTGATGTTTTTCTTCAAAGATTGAGCAGATGAACTTGTTTGTCTCCCTAGTAAGAAGCTTTTCCTCTCCCTTCGTGGTGGCCATCTTGAAAGAAGAGGGAAAAGAAGAAAAGTAACCAAAAATAAAGATAGAAATCAAATAAAATATGGGTGTTAATGCCAAATAAAAAGGGTCTCAATTACATGGTAGCTACAACATGCAAGCGAGAAAACAGTAGAAGCACATGGCAAATCAAGAGTGCAAAAATTTGTAACAATAGGAAAGAGGGTGTGGGTAAAGAAAGACAATATAAATTCATGTCAATGCAAAATTAATACAAGTATTATAAAAGATTAGCACTGACTTAAATAATATTACCCAACAGTGTAAAACAAGTCATGAAGCACCAGAATAATACCAGAAAAGATACAATAGTTGAATAAGAAAATTTAACACCAATGGAAAAGGAAAAGAAAGTAAGAAAGGAGGAAGAAAGAAATAAGAAGAAAAGAAAAGATTTAGATATGGGAAGAAAAGATAAGATATCTTGGCTGATCTGGCTGGGCTGCGCGGTGCAGGCGACGTAGACGCTTGAGTGACGCGTTCGCGAAGGTGGCGCTATTGTCAATTGACGCGATGCCTCAGCCACGCGGTCGCGTGGATCGAATTGTGCCATTAGCACGAGTGCAGCCTCGCGGCCGTGCAACTCTCTATTTTATATGCATATTGCCAAAATTTAGGGTGACGCGGTAGCGTGGGTGACGCGATCGCGTGGATGGCCAAGATTTTTGGGTGACACGGTAGCGTGGGGCACGCGTTCGCGTGGTAAGGCTTGTGCGTCTAGCGCCAGTCCAGCCTTACTCCATCACAACTTTCGGCCATGCACCCATTTACGTCGAATTGGTGGAGCACGCGTTCGCGTGGGTGACGCGGACGCGTGGGAGGCTATTTTTTCAAATGACGCGGCCGCGTGGGTCACGCGGATGCGTGGGCATGTTTGTGCCTAAAGCGCACCTCCAGCCACGCTTTCGCGTGACTCTCTGTTTAATTTCTTTTCTTCCTAATTCACTTGTGACGCGGACGCGTCAGCGACGCTGCCGCATCGCGTGCGTGCTTTTTTTTTATGCAGAATGCAGAATGCAATATGCAAATGTTATGAATAATTTTAGGTTCAATAAAATAAAATAAAAACTAAAAAATAAACAAAATGAAATAAAATTAAAATTGAAAAAGGAACGATCATACCATGGTGGGTTTTCTCCCACCTAGCACTTTTAGTTAAAGTCCTTAAGTTGGACATTTGGTGAGCTCCGTGTCATGGTGGCTTATGCTTGTACTGATCCAGGAATCTCCACCAGTGTTTGGAATGCCAGCATTCTCCAGGGTCCCAAACAAGGTACGTAAAGCCCTTAGGTGAGTTCAAGAAGGCTTCAAGGCTCCTGGAGTGTTGAATGTCAGAATAGATTCCAGGATCCCAATGCTACTTTTACACCCATCTTTGTCTTGATCTGCATTTTTCCAGCCGGGTGGTGAGTAGTCTGAATTCTCATTGCAGTGACCAAACAGCTTCCGAGATCCTTTCAATTGAGCTTGACACCAATCCTTGCACCTCAAATTGAAGTGCGAAACCTCATTGAATCTTGCATACCATCTCTGAGTGCGAGTCATTTCCCTTTTACTCTTAAAACCGCAAAGAGCTCTAAGCTGGCCATCTGTTTCAAGCAAACCATATTCAAGTGAAAAAGTAAAGATAAGAGTCAAGGATTTTACCCACTTGAAGTCTGTGTTGGTTGGTAGTGGCCTTGGGATCAGTGTTTTTAGTGGTTCTGCAAGCTCTACTCCCTTGTGGTCTTCAGTGAATTCCTCTACCTCTTTGCAAATTTCTTTAACTTCACCCATGTCTTGATCAAAGACATTGATATCTTCCACATCTTTTAAGTCGTAAATAGGAGGTTGAGAAAAGTCGACCTCTGCATCATCTTCGTATTTACTTGGGGAAGATTCTTCAGTCTCAAAGAATTCACTTGCGGATGCAAGTTCATTATTAAGAGGACTTGACTTGTGATCATCATCATCAAGAAAACATGTGTCTTGGGTAATTCCGTCTAGTTCCCCATAAGATACCTACTTTGGGGGTTGTGCACTATCCTCCTTAGCATCAATTGTAGCGTTTTTGACGGAATTCTCCACAACTCTAGATTCAGGTGGCGGTTCGGCATCTCCTAAATCTTCAACCAACTCTTCTTCTTCTACAATGACAGCTTCCTCTATTTGTTCCAGTATGAAGTTATATTCTATACTGTCCACTGGAGTTTCTTGTGTCTTCTTCGTGCTGCGTTCTTTATTGGATTCTCCACATAAAGCCATGGGAGTCTGTTGAGGGCCTGAACGTTTGGAAGATAATTGATTTATTGCTTGCTCCAGTTGATGAAGGGTTGCATTGAACTGGTTTACTGATTCTTCGAAGCGAACTTGTGATTCTTGGCTTGACGGATATGGACATGGTGCATAAGGGAGTGGTGGTTCTTGGGAGTAATTGGATTGGCGTTGGTGTGAATAAGAATCATGTGGTAGTGAATGGTGACAAGAAGCTTGTGAGTGTGGTGGTTCGAAGTTATGTCGAGAGGATGGTCTCTGAGCACAGGGTGGGACTTGTTGGTAGTTACAAGGCGGTCCACCAAATCTATCAGTTGGGCATGCATTGTAAAATGGTCTCTGTCCATGATATCTAGGAGGATATTGTTGCCTAAAGGGTTGATCGGATCCTTGTGGTTCCATCCATCTTTGATTGCTTAGACCTTGATGTATAGTCCTGTTATAGCTTCCATTCCTTGCAACAAAATTAGAGCCAAACTCAAAGCGAGAGGGGTGAGAATTCATAATAGATATCAGAAATAAGAGGGAAGAGAGAAAACAAATAAACAAGTAAAAGAAAAATATATTTTTTTTGAAAAATATTTACAATAACCAATAATAAGGCACACGTTTGCAATTCCCCGGCAACGACGCCATTTTGAAGAACTGAAGATTGACGGTTTAGAAGTTATAGAAAACTCTCGTTGTAAGTATAGTTACTAAACCAAGCAATCAACCTTTCTTACAAACGTTTTGGTTGTCACAAGTAACAAACCCTTTTGAAATTGATAACCGAGTATTCAAACCTCGGGTCGTATTCTCAAGGAATTGCAGGGAGGTATGTTCTTATTATTGGTTATGAAAAAGGTAAAATTGGGGGTTTTGGAAATAAGGAAGAAGTATGACAAGTAATTCAAATGACAATTAAAATAAACAAATAACTATAAAATAAACTCTTGGCAAGATATGAAATTTCGGAAGTCCTATCCTAGTTACTCCTATAAGAATGGAAGTTAATCCCACTTAGTTAACCTTTGCGTAAGCAAGGGAAAGTCCAGTGAACCAATTGGTTAGATTTTCCAAGTCCTAGCCAACTCCTAAGGGAAGGCTAGATGGTGGACGAAATTGTGATCACTACAACTTCGCACAACTAACCAGCAAGTGTACTGGGTCGTCCAAGTAATAAACCTTACGCGAGTAAGGGTCGATCCCACAGAGATTGTTGGTATGAAGCAAGCTATGGTCACCTTGTAAATCTTAGTCAGGCAAACTCAAATGGTTATGAATGATGAATAAAACATAAAGATAAAGATAGAGATACTTATGTAATTCATTGGTGGGAATTTCAGATAAGCGTATGAAGATGCTTGTCACTTCCGTCTCTCTGTTTTCCTACTGTCTTCATCCAATCCTTCTTACTCCTTTCCATGGCAAGCTGTATGCAAGGGTTTCACCGTTGTCAGTGGCTACCTCCCATCCTCTCAGTGGAAATGTTCAACGCACCCTGTCATGGCACGGCTATCCATCTGTCGGTTCTCAATCAGGCCGGAATAGAATCCAGTGATTCTTTTGCGTCTGTCACTAACGCCCCGCCCTCAGGAGTTTGAAGCTCGTCACAATCATTCAATCATCGAATCCTACTCAGAATACCACAGACAAGGTTTAGACCTTCCGAATTCTCTTGAATGCCGCCATCAGTTCTAGCTTATACCACGAAGATTCCGGTTAGAGAATCCAAGAGATATCCACCCAATCTAAGGTAGAACGGAGGTGGTTGTCAGGCACACGTTCATAGGTGAGAATGATGATGAGTGTCACGGATCATCACATTCATCAAGTTGAAGAACAAGTGATATCTTAGAACAAGAACAAGCGGAATTGAATAGAAGAACAATAGTAATTGCATTAATACTCGAGGTACAGCAGAGCTCCACACCTTAATCTATGGTGTGTAGAAACTCCACCGTTGAAAATACATAAGAACAAGGTCTAGGCATGGCCGAATGGCCAGCCTCCCAAAGTGATCAAAAGATCTAAAGATCAAAAGATTCCAAAGATCAGAAGATTAAAATACAATAGTAAAAGGTCCTATATATAGAGAACTAGTAGCCTAGGGTTTACAGAGATGAGTAAATGACATAAAAATCCATTTCCGGGCCCACTTGGTGTGTGCTTGGGCTGAGGATTGAAGCAATTTCGTGTAGAGACTCTTCTTGGAGTTAAACGCCAGCTTTGGTGCCAGTTTGGGCGTTTAACTCCCATCCTTGTGCCAGTTCCAGCGTTTAACGCTGGGAATTCTGAAGTTACTTTGAACGCCGGTTTGGGCCATCAAATCTTGGGCAAAGTATGGACTATCATATATTGCTGGAAAGCCCAGGATGTCTACTTTCCAACGCCGTTGGGAGCGCGCCAATTGGGCTTCTGTAGCCCCAGAAAATCCACTTTGAGTGCAGGGAGGTCAGAATCCAACAGCATCTGCAGTCCTTTTTAGTCTCTGAATCAGATTTTTGCTCAGGTCCCTCAATTTCAGCCAGAAAATACCTAAAATCACAGAAAAACACACAAACTCATAGTAAAGTCCAGAAAAGTGAATTTTAACTAAAAACTAATAAAAATATACTAAAACTAACTAGATCATACTAAAAACATACTAAAAACAATGCCAAAAAGCGTACAAATTATCCGCTCATCACAACACCAAACTTAAATTGTTGCTTGTCCCCAAGCAACTGAAAATCAAATAAGATAAAAAGAAGAGAATATGCAATGAATTCCAAAAACATCTATGAAGATCAGTATTAATTAGATGAGCGGGGCTTTTAGCTTTTTGCCTCTGAACAGTTTTGGCATCTCACTCTATCCTTTGAAATTCAAAATGATTGGCTTCTTTAGGAACTCAGAATCCAGATAGTGTCATTGATTCTCCTAGTTAAGTATGATGATTCTTGAACACAGCTACTTATTGAGTCTTGGCCGTGGCCCAAAGCACTCTGTCTTCCAGTATTACCACCGGATACATACATGCCACAGACACATAATTGGGTGAACCTTTTCAGATTGTGACTCAGCTTTGCTAAAGTCCCCAATTAGAGGTGTCCAGGGTTCTTAAGCACACTCTTTTTGCCTTGGATCACAACTTTATTTCTTTCTTTTTCTTTCCTTTTCTCTTTCTTTTTCTTTCTCTCTTTTTTCGAATATTTTTTTTGTATTCACTGCTTTTTCTTGCTTCAAGAATCATTTTTTTGATTTTTCAGATCCTCAGTAACATGTCTCCTTTTTCATCATTCTTTCAAGAGCCAACATTCATGAACCACAAATTCAAAAGACATATGCACTGTTTAAGCATTCATTCAGAAGACAAAAGTAATGCCACCACATCAAAATAATTAAACTGTTATAAAATTCAAAATTCATGCAATTCTTTTCTTTTTCAATTAAGAACATTTTTCATTCAAGAGAGGTGATGGATTCATAGGACATTCATAACTTTAAGGCATAGACACTAAGACACTAATGATCACAAGACACAAACATAGATAAACATAAGCACTAAAATTCGAAAAACAGAAAAATAAAGAACAAGGAAATTAAAGAACGGGTCCACCTTAGTGATGGCGGCTTGTTCTTCCTCTTGAAGATCCTATGGAGTGCTTGAGCTCCTCAATGTCTCTTCCTTGTCTTTGTTGCTCCTCTCTCATGATTCTTTGATCTTCTCTAATTTCATGAAGGAGGATGGAATGTTCTTGGTGCTCCACCCTTAGTTGTCCCATATTGGAACTCAATTCTCCTAGGGAGGTGTTCAGTTGCTCCCAATAGTTTTGTGGAGGAAAGTGCATCCCTTGAGGCATCTCAGGGATTTGATGATGAGAGGGGTCTCTTGTTTGCTCCATCCTCTTCTTAGTGATGGGCTTGTCCTCATCAATGGGGATGTCTCTCTCTATGTCAACTCCAACTGAATAACAGAGGTGACAAATGAGATGAGGAAAGGCTAACCTTGCCAAGGTAGAGGACTTGTCCGCCACCTTGTAAAGTTCTTGGGACATAACCTCATGAACTTCTATTTCTTCTCCAATCATGATGCTATGAATCATGATAGCCCGGTCTATAGTAACTTCGGACCGGTTGCTAGTGGGAATGATTGAGCGTTGGATAAACTCCAACCATCCCCTAGCCACGAGTTTGAGGTCATGCCTTCTCAATTGAACCGGCTTTCCTCTTAAATCTCTCTTCCATTGGGCGCCCTCTTCACAAATGACTATGAGGACTTGGTCCAACCTTTGATCAAAGTTGACCCTTCTAGTGTAAGGGTGTTCATCTCCTTGCATCATGGGCAAGTTGAATGCTAACCTTACATTTTCCGGACTAAAATCCAAGTATTTCCCCCGAACCATAGTAAGCCAATTCTTTGGATCCGGGTTCACACTTTGATCATGGTTCTTGGTGATCCATGCATTGGCATAGAACTCTTGAACCATTAAGATTCCGACTTGTTGAATGGGGTTGGTAAGAACTTCCCAACCTCTTCTTCGGATCTCATGTCGGATCTCCGGATATTCACTCTTTTTGAGTTTGAAAGGGACCTCGGGGATCACCTTCTTCAAGGCCACAACTTCATAGAAGTGGTCTTGATGCACCCTTGAGATGAATCTCTCCATCTCCCATGACTCGGATGTGGAAGCTTTTGCCTTCCCTTTCCTCTTTCTAGAGGTTTCTCCGGCCTTGGATGCCATAAATGGTTATGAAAAAACAAAAAGCAATGCTTTTACCACACCAAACTTAAAAGGTTTGCTCGTCCTCAAGCAAAAGAGAAAGAAGAGAGTAGAAGAAGAAGAAATAGAGGAGATGGGGATGGCCTTGTGGTTCGGCCAAAGGGGGGAGAAGTAGTGTTTAGGTTGTGTGAAAATGGAGGAGTGAAGAAGGGTTTATATAGGAGTGGGGGGAGGGTTATGGTTCGGTCATGTATGGGTGGGTTTGGGAGGGAAAGTGGTTTGAATTTGAATAGTGGGGTAGGTGGGGTTTTATGAAGGATGGATGTGAGTGGTGAAGAGAAAGATGGGATTTGATAGGTGAAGGGTTTTTGGGGAAGAGGTGTTGAGGTGATTGGTGAATGGGTGAAGAAGAGGGAGAGTGGTGGGGTAGGTGGGGATCCTGTGGGGTCCACAGATCCTGAGGTGTCAAGGAAAAGTCATCCCTGCACCAACTGGCGAGCAAAATTGCTCTTTGTGCCAATTCTGGCGTTAAACGCCGGGCTGGTGCCCATTTCTGGCGTTTAATGCCAACTTCTTGCCCTTTCCTGGCGTTTAACGCCAGTCTGGTGCCCCTTTCTGGCGTTTAACGCCAGTCTGGTGCCCCTTTCTGGCGTTAAACGCCCAGAATGGTGCCAGACTGGGCGTTAAACGCCCATCTGCTAGCCTTACTGGCGTTTAAACGCCAGCAGGTTCTTCCTCCAGGGTGTGTAATTTTTCTTTCTGTTTTTCATTCTGTTTTTGCTTTTTCCATTGATTTTGTGACTTCTCATGATTATCAACCTACAGAAAACATAAAATAACAAAAGAAAATAAATAAAATATAACATTGGGTTGCCTCCCAACAAGCGCTTCTTTAATGTCAGTAGCTTGACAGAGGGCTTTCATGGAGCCTCACAGATGTTCAGAGCAATGTTGGAACCTCCCAACACCAAACTTAGAGTTTGAATGTGGGGGTTCAACACCAAACTTAGAAGTTGGTTGTGGCCTCCCAACACCAAACTTAGAGTTTGAATGTGGGGGCTCTGTTTGGCTCTGTTTTGAGAGAAGCTCTTCATGCTTCCTCTCCGTAGTGACAGAGGGATATCCTTGAGCCTCAAACACAAAGGATTCTTCATTCACTTGAATGATCAATTCTCCTCTATCAACATCAATCACAGCCTTTGCAGTGGCTAGGAAGGGTCTGCCAAGGATGATGGATTCATCCATGCACTTCCCAGTCTCTAGGACTATGAAATCAACAGGGATGTAATGGTCTTCAACCTTTACCAGAACATCCTCTACAAGTCCATGAGCTTGTTTTCTTGAATTGTCTGCCATCTCTAGTGAGATTTTTGCAGCTTGCACCTCAAAGATCCCTAGCTTCTCCATTACAGAGAGAGGCATGAGGTTTACACTTGACCCTAAGTCACACAAGGCCTTCCTGAAGGTCATGGTGCCTATGGTACAAGGTATTGAAAACTTCCCAGGATCCTGTCTCTTTTGAGGCAGTTTCTGCCTAGACAAGTCATCCAATTCTTTGGTGAGCAAAGGGGGTTCATCCTCCCAAGTCTCATTTCCAAATAACTTGTCATTTAGCTTCATTATTGCTCCAAGGTATTTAGCAACTTGCTCTTCAGTGACATACTCATCCTCTTCAGAGGAAGAATACTCATCAGAGCTCATGAATGGCAGAAGTAAGTCCAATGGAATCTCTATGGTCTCATTTTGAGCCTCAGATTCCCATGGTTCCTCATTGGGGAACTCATTGAAGGTCAGTGGACGTCCATTGAGGTCTTCCTCAGTGGCGTTCGCTGCCTCTTCCTTCTCTCCAAATTCGGCCATGTTGATGGCTTTGCACTCTCCTTTTGGATTTTCTTCTGTATTGCTTGGAAGAGTACTAGGAGGGAGTTCAGTAATTTTCTTGCTCAGCTGACCCACTTGTGCCTCCAAATTTCTAATGGAGGACCTTGTTTCAGTCATGAAACTTTGAGTGGGTTTGATTAGATCAGAGACCATGGTTGCTAAGTCAGAGGTGTGCTGCTTAGAACTCTCTGTCTGTTGCTGAGAAGATGATGGAAAAGGCTTGCTATTGCTAAACCTGTTTCTTCCACCATTATTGTTATTGAAACCTTGTTGAGGTCTCTGTTGATCCTTCCATGAGAAATTTGGATGATTTCTCCATGAAGGATTATAGGTGTTTCCATAGGGTTCTCCCATGTAATTCACCTCTTCCATTGAAGGGTTCTCAGGATCATAAGCTTCTTCTTCAGATGAAGCTTCCTTAGTACTGCTTGGTGCATTTTGCATTCCAGACAGACTTTGAGAAAGCATATTGACTTGTTGAGTCAATATTTTGTTCTGAGCCAATATGGCATTCAGAGTGTCAATCTCAAGAACTCCTTTCTTCTGATTAGTCCCATTGTTCACAGGATTCCTTTTAGAAGTGTACATGAATTGGTTATTTGCAACCATTTCAATCAGCTCTTGAGCTTCTGTAGGCGTCTTCTTCAGATGAAGAGATCCTCCAGCAGAGCTATCCAAAGACATCTTGGACAGTTCAGACAGACCATCATAGAAAATACCTATGATGCTCCATTCAGAAAGCATGTCAGAGGGACACTTTCTGATCAATTGTTTGTATCTTTCCCAAGCTTCATAGAGGGATTCTCCTTCCTTCTGTCTGAAGGTCTGGACTTCCACTCTAAGCTTACTCAATTTTTGAGGTGGAAAGAACTTTGCCAAGAAGGCATTGACTAGCTTTTCCCAAGAGTTCAGGCTTTCTTTAGGTTGTGAGTCCAACCATGTTCTAGCTCTGTCTCTTACAGCAAAAGGGAATAGCATAAGTCTGTAGACCTCAGGGTCAACCCCATTAGTCTTGACCGTGTCACAGATTTGCAATAACTCAGCTAAGAACTGATGAGGATCTTCCAATGGAAGTCCATGGAACTTGCAATTCTGTTGCATTAGAGAAACTAATTGAGGCTTAAGCTCAAAGTTGTTTGCTCCAATGGCAGGGATAGAGATGCTTCTCCCATAGAAGTCGGGAGTAGGTGCAGTAAAGTCACCCAGCACCCTCCTTGCATTATTGGCATTGTTGTTGTTTTCGGCTACCATGGGCTCTTCTTCCTTGAAGATTTATGTTAGGTCCTCTACAGAGAATTGTGCCTTAGCTTCTCTTAGCTTTCGCTTCAAGGTCCTTTCAGGTTCAGGGTCAGTCTCAACAAGAATGCTTTTGTCTTTGCTTCTGCTCATATGAAAGAGAAGAGAACAAGAAAATATGGAATCCTCTATGTCACAGTATAGAGATTCCTTGAGGTGTCAGAGGAAAAGAAAAATAGAAGGCAGAAGTAGAAAATTCGAACTTATCAAGAAAGATGGAGTTCGAATTGTTCATTAAGGAATAGTGTTAGTCCATAAATAGAAGGATGTGAGAAGAGGGGAAGAAATTTTCGAAAATTAAGTAAAATATTTTAAAAACATTTTGAAAAACACTAATTGATTTTCGAAAACCATGATTGAGAAAGAAGTAAAGTGATTTTTTGAAAAAGATTTTGAAATTAGAAATCAAAAAAGATTTGATTGAAAACTATTTTGAAAAAGATGTGGTTAAGAGGATATGATTGATTTTAAAAAGATGTGATTGAGAAGATATGATTTGAAAAACATTTTAAAAAAGATTTGATTTTAAAAAAAATTAATGACTTGGCTATCAAGAAAAGATATGATTCAAACATTAAACCTTTCTCAACAGAAAAGGCAACATACTTGAAATGTTGAATCAAATCATTAATTGATAGCAAGTATTTTTGAAAGTAGAAAGAAATTGATTTTGAAAAAGATTTGATTGAAAAGATATGATTTGAAAAAGATTTGATTTTTGAAAAGATTTTGAAAACTAAAAAAAAAATTGATTTGAAAACAAAATCTTCCCTCTTGTGCCATCCTGGCGTTAAACGCCCAGAATGGTGCCCATTCTGGCGTTTAACGCCCAAACTACTACCCTTTTGGGCGTTAAACGCCCAGCCAGGCACCCTGTCTGACGTTTAAACGCCAGTCCGTCTTTCTTCACTGGGCGTTTTGAACGCCCAGCTTTTTCTGTGTAATTCCTCTGCAGTATGTTCTGAATCTTCAATTCCCTGTATTATTGACTTGAAAAGACACAAATTAAAAATATTTTTGGATTTTTAATAATCAAAATGCAACTAAAATCAAATAACAATGCATGCAAGACACCAAACTTAGCAGTTTGTATACTACTGACACTAACAAAATGAGAATGCATATGAGACACATAAACACTCAAGTCAAGAGAATTTAAAAATCAGAGCAATGAAATCATCAAGAACAATTTGAAGATTAATGAAGACACATGCATGAATGCAAAAGGAGCAGAAACATGCAATTGACACCAAACTTAAAATGAGACTAGAGTCTCAATAGGAAACATAAAATATTTTTTTGGTTTTTATGATTTTGCAAATTTTTTTTTTATTTTTCGAAAATTAAGTGGAAAAGAAAATAAAGATATCAAAATTCTTAATGAGAATTCCAGGAATCATGCAATGTTAGTCTAAGACTTTGGTCTAGGAATTAGACATGGCTTCATAGCCAGCCAAGCTTTCAAAGAAAGCTCCGGTCCAAAACACTAGACATGGCCAATGGCCAGCCAAGCCTTAGCAGATCATTGCTCCAACAGCAAGATTGATAGAAATCAAGAAGCTATTGTGATGATAAGTTGAAACCTCGGTCCAATAAAATTAGACATGGCTTCACAGCCAGCCAGACTTCAACAGATCATCATGAAACTCTAGAATTCGTTCTTAAGAACTCTGAAGAAAAATACCTAATCTAAGCAACAAGATGAACCGTCAGTTGTCCAAACTCAACAATCCCCGGCAACGGCGCCAAAAACTTGGTGGACGAAATTGTGATCACTACAACTTCGCACAACTAACCAGCAAGTGTACTGGGTCGTCCAAGTAATAAACCTTAAGCGAGTAAGGGTCGATCCCACAGAGATTGTTGGTATGAAGCAAGCTATGGTCACCTTGTAAATCTTAGTCAGGCAAACTCAAATGGTTATGAATGATGAATAAAACATAAAGATAAAGATAGAGATACTTATGTAATTCATTGGTGGGAATTTCAGATAAGCGTATGAAGATGCTTGTCCCTTCCGTCTCTCTGTTTTCCTACTGTCTTCATCCAATCCTTCTTACTCCTTTCCATGGCAAGCTGTATGCAAGGGTTTCACCGTTGTCAGTGGCTACCTCCCATCCTCTCAGTGGAAATGTTCAACGCACCCTGTCACGGCACGGCTATCCATCTGTCGGTTCTCAATCAGGCCGGAATAGAATCCAGTGATTCTTTTGCGTCTGTCACTAACGCCCCGCCCTCAGGAGTTTGAAGCTCGTCACAGTCATTCAATCATCGAATCCTACTCAGAATACCACAGACAAGGTTTAGACCTTCCGGATTCTCTTGAATGCCGCCATCAGTTCTAGCTTATACCACGAAGATTCCGGTTAGAGAATCCAAGAGATATCCACCCAATCTAAGGTAGAACGGAGGTGGTTGTCAGGCACACGTTCATAGGTGAGAATGATGATGAGTGTCACGGATCATCACATTCATCAATTTGAAGAACAAGTGATATCTTAGAACAAAAACAAGCGGAATTGAATAGAAGAACAATAGTAATTGCATTAATACTCGAGGTACAGCAGAGCTCCACACCTTAATCTATGGTGTGTAGAAACTCCACCGTTGAAAATACATAAGAACAAGGTCTAGGCATGGCCGAATGGCCAGCCTCCCAAAGTGATCAAAAGATCTAAAGATCAAAAGATTCCAAAGATCAGAAGATTAAAATACAATAGTAAAAGGTCCTATATATAGAGAACTAGTAGCCTAGGGTTTACAGAGATGAGTAAATGACATAAAAATCCATTTCCGGGCCCACTTGGTGTGTGCTTGGGCTGAGCATTGAAGCAATTTCATGTAGAGACTCTTCTTGGAGTTAAACGCCAGCTTTGGTGCCAGTTTGGGCGTTTAACTCCCATCCTTGTGCCAGTTCCGGCGTTTAACGCTGGGAATTCTGAAGGTGACTTTGAACACCGGTTTGGGCCATCAAATCTTGGGCAAAGTATGAACTATCAAATATTGCTGGAAAGCCCAGGATGTCTACTTTCCAACGCCGTTGAGAGCGCGCCAATTGGGCTTTTGTAGCTCCAGAAAATCCACTTCGAGTGCAGGGAGGTCAGAATCCAACAGCATCTGCAGTCCTTTTTAGTCTCTGAATCAGATTTTTGCTCAGGTCCCTCAATTTCAGCCAGAAAATACCTGAAATCACAGAAAAACACACAAACTCATAGTAAAGTCCAGAAAAGTGAATTTTAACTAAAAACTAATAAAAATATACTAAAAACTAACTAGATCATACTAAAAACAATGCCAAAAAGCGTACAAATTATCCGCTCATCACTAGAGTTAGTGGAATTCCAGTTAATTAGCCAACATAACAATCACTCATGAATAGTTGATAACTCAAGAACTTCCAGTTAATCAATTAAAGCCAATAATATAAAAAGCTAAATATGAATCTTAGATCTGAAATACCTCAAATAACATACATTCAAAGCAATAAAATCTAACACGGACAATATTCATAGGCCAATTGGGCAACATAAATCAAATACAAATAAAAGCATTAAAGTATCCCAAAGTAGAAGAGAAGTATAAAGTAAAAGAAATATTGAACCTGATAAAGAGTTGAAATAAATCCTAATTTCTAAAAATCCTAATTTCTAAATCATAAGAGAGAGGAGAGAGCCTCTCTCGCTAAAAACTACATCTGAAAACTAAAATTATGAATTATAAATGCATAATTATGAATGGATGCAGTTCCCCACTTTATAGCCTCTAATATGTGTTCTCCGGGCCGAAAACTGGGTCAGAAACAGCCCAGAAGTCGCTGATTGTGCAATCTGGTCCGTACAGGTCGTGGCAAAGTGACGCGGAGGCGTTGCCCACGCGTCCACGCGGATTGAAGTTCGCAGATGCGATGCGTCCGCGTGGAGCGCGCATTCACGTCGCTTATCTGTATGGCCACTATGGAAATTATATATCAAATCGAAGCCCCGGACGTTAGCTTTCCAATGCAAGTGAAACCGCATCATTTGGATCTCTGTAGCTCCAGTTATGATTGTTTTAGTATGAGAGGGTCAGGCTGATAGCTTTGCAGTTCCTTCAACTTCTTGTATTCCTTCCACTTTTGCATGCTTCATTTTCATCCTCTAAGCCATTCATGCCCTGTAATTCCTGAAATCACTTAACACACATATCAAAGCATCTAATGGTAATAAGAGAGGATCAAATAGAAGGAAATAAAAGCCAAGGAAGCATGTTTTCAATCAAAGCACTTAATTAGGAAGTCAAATGTAAAACCATGCAAATAGTATGAATAAGTGGGTAAAGAGTTGATAAAAACCACTCAATTGAGCACAAGATAAACCATAAAATAGTGGTTTATCATATATATATATATATATATATATATATATATATATATATATATATATATATATATATATATATATCATCAAATTCATCTTATTGGGGCAATTTCTGGGGTGTTAAAGTTTCCAGCCACATCTTACGACTTAGAGTCAATAAAGTATCGAGTCTCAACCTGGAGAGAGTGGTGGCTAGCCACTGCATCTACCCATGAAAACTTGTATCTCAGATAAGGGAAAGTGCATAAACCAAGCAATAATTCAATATTAATCATTCATTATCAAATTCTGTCATCATTCATATCATCATTATCATTTTCGCACTTTTTTAACCACAAATCATTACTTCAAAACCTTTCTTCACTGCCAAGTTAACTCCTTCTCTAAGCTTACCCCTCTCGCTATAATTAGGAACTAAATTTGGAACTTTAAAAGGTAACTATAGAGGTTCGGAAGTTCGAAATCAGGTTAAGATCACAAAAATTCACTTTTTCTCAAAAACAGAGGTTCTGCGTATGCATGCCATGTTACGCGTACACGAGTGTGTTATTTTTCCAAGTCGCGTATGCGACCATTATCCGCGTACGTGAGCCTGTAAGATTCCCCTTTTACGTACGCATGCACACATCCATGTACGTAGGACATCTGGACAGAGCCCAGCGTTTGTGTTGCGTGTCTGTTCGCGTACTTATGCCCCTCAAAAATGTCAAAAAGCTGCTAAGTCTTGTAGAATTCACTTTTGCACATCAAACTTTCGACACGCATAACTTTTTTGTTAAAAATCATTTTTAGTCCATTCTTTGAATGTCGTAAACTTCACAGACCCAATTTTTGTTTGAAATAAGTTTGATAGAAATTGAGGGTCCGGAAGCCATGTTATGACCTACCGAAATTTGGTGAAAAATTAAGTTTTTTGTAAAGAAATTCCAAACCTCCATTTTACCATCTTTCTTTTCAAAACCAATGATTTCACACTTTAAAACAAGACTAAACATGCTTAATACCATTTTATGTCATTTTCATCACTTTCATACAAACCAATTACTCAATTATATTCAATTCTCTTCCACACAATCCAACAATCAAAACAACATAACTCATGCTCATGAAACTATCGTCATCATAACACATCAATTTCATCAAACATCATAATCCTCATTGTTCAATACATACTCATAATCAATTTTCAATATTTCTACCAAAGTCACAAATCTTTAATAAGACATCACAGTTCAACCTAACCTATGGTCAACTAGCCTAAGTTTTCATGTTATATTATATATTTTCTACGAGAAATTAAAAATATACCTTGGCCGATTTCACCCTAAGCCTAGAATGCCACAAGTACCACTGTTCCACCAATGTTCTAAGCACCAAATGCTCTCCAAACAAGAACCCAGTCACCAAGATCCAAAATCAAGCTCCCAACATCATCAATGAACTCTAATTCAACATAATTCAATCTATTTTCATAACATATCACTATAATCAATATCAAAGCTTAAAAAAAATCAATAGGAGGTTTGAGGGTTCTTACCTTACCCATGCATCAATTGAACAAATCCTAACATTTTTCTCAAGCTAGTTTGATCCTAAATACCAAAACAAATCACAAATTTCAATACCCAAATGTCAAATTTCGAAATTGAGGAAAGGAGAGACTGAGTGTGAGATTGAAACTTCCTTACCAAATTTTTTAGTGGGTTGCAAAAAGTCTGAAAATACGGAATGAGGAAAAAGAAGAGAAGAGAGCCCGAAGGGCTTAACCTTTTCTCCTTTTATATCGAATCATTTTTTATTTAAAATTAAAATTATAAACCTAATATATCTTTTTTCTTTATTTAAAATTTAATTAAAACATAAAACTAAGCCTTCCTTGAAGAGTGAAAAATGCGCTACTGCGCTTAATGCCAATCTTTGCGTTTAGCTCCGCTGGAGCAGAGAGCTTTCCCTTGGTTCCTAGACGCTTGGCGCTAAATGTCAGGTAGTGGCGTTTAGCACCACTTGCGCATAGTTTTTAGCACACTTTAAGAGACACCTGGTGCTAAACGCCGAGTCGTGGTGTTTAGTAGTAGCTTCACAAAGAGCTTGCATAAAGTATGAAAGCACCAGCTTGACAACATCAAATTTCTTCCTTTTTCTTCTGCATGAACTCTGTCAAACTCACCTGAATTCTACCTAAATTTAAAAAAATCACGAAGCAACTCAAAGTAGCATCCAAATAGGTCTAAAACATCAAAATCTACTAAAAAAATCAATAAATCTATATCTGAATTACTAAAAAATTATAGAAAATATGCTCATGCATCACTTATCAATTAATGGGAGAAGCACAGTTTTGGTGGTAGGGAATACGTCATCTTCTGCAGTGAGACAATGCTGCAATACCTTGGGACGCCTTCTAATCTGAATTCTACAAGAAATATTTTCCAATTCAGTTAGGACGGCGAATGAGCTGGAGTTGTTATAGCTGAAGCAGGGCTCCCTGGAGTTGTTGCAGAATACACCAGTAAGTTTGAGAATTTGTGTCAATTTTCTAAGGTTTGTCGGGGTGCTCCGGAGGATTTTGAAGAATGGAAGTGTATTGAGTATGGAGGTGGACTTTGGGAGTGACATTCTGAGTGCAATAGGGCTAATGGAGGTCAGAATCTTCTCTGGATTGGTAAACAAAAGCAGGGTTGTTGAGGATTATGCGAGGAAGGCCGCTTTAGACAAAGGAGATCACAAAGTATCCTTTCAGAGAAAACAAGCGGGAATTTTACACCAAGAGGCCGAAATTTTAAGAGAGGTGGCTACGTTCCACAACCACATTAAGGTCAAACAAATTTCAGAGGTTCAACAACAACAACAACCAAGGAACAGAAAAGGGAAAGTAAGCTCAGGTTCCTTCTACTGACTTGACTTGACTTGTAGAAGAAGTGGGAGTTATCATTCCAACACTCCATGCAGAGGTGATTTGGGATTGTGCTACTACTGTGGTGGAACCGGACATATGTTGTGGACTTGACCAGAGAAGAAAAACCAGGAGGCTGGGAGAGCTCAGCAGCGAGGACGAGTCTTTACTATGATAACAAATGGTGCTGTTAGGTCTGACACACTGATAAGAGGTAAATGTAAAATCGGTAACAAAATCTTAATCGCTCTATTTGATACTGAAGCATCACATTCATTCATATCATTTAAGAAAGCTAGAGAATTAGTATTGAGAATCTCTATTTTGGCATATGACTTACAAGTACATACTTCTGCCTCTGAGGCTGTGATAACTAGGCTAGGTTGTCAACAAGTGCCCTTTTGTATTGACAATAGACCCTTCGTCCATGACTTGATATGCTTGCCAATGACTAGACTTGATTTAATTTTGAGTTTGGATTAGCTGTCAAAGCATCACATATTATTAGATTGTTTTGAATGATTAGTGCAGTTTATGTGTGAAGGGTTAGAAGGACCGGTGGTAGCCGAGGGTTATTACTTGAATTCTGTTATGGTGAACTGCAGTGGGATTGAGTGTTAGGGCTTCATGCTACTGGCTGCAAGTTTGTCAGGAAAAGAACAGAATTTGGGTTAGATTTTGGTAGTGAATGAATTTCGTAAGGTATTCCTTGAAGATATACCTAAATTCCCTCCTTCTAGAAAAATCAAGTTTGCGATTGAATTGGTGCCTGGAGTGGGACCAATTTTGAATACACCGTACCAAATATCATTGTTGAAACTGTTGAAACTTCAGGCTCAGCTGGAGGAGTTTATGAACAAGAATTTTATTCGTCTAAGTGTTTCTTCGTGGGGGCACCAGTTTTGCTAGTGAAAAAGAAGGATGGAAGCATGCAACTGTGCATGGATTACACATAACTAAATAAGGTAATAGTAAAGAACAAATATCCATTGCCGAGGATTAATGACCTGATGGATTAATTGCAAGGAGCTGGAGTTTTTTCCAAGATTGACTTGAGATTTGGCTATCACCAGATAAGGGTTAGAGATGAAGATATTCCTAAGATCGCATTCAAAACTCGTTATGGTCATTATGAGTACACTGTAATGTTGTTTCGGTTGACATATGCCCCTGCTGTATTTATAGATTTCATGAACAGAATTTTTCTACCCTTTCTAGATAAGTTTGTTGTCATCTTCATTGATAACATTCTAATCTATTTTAAGATGAAGGAAGAGCACGCAGAGCGCTTGAGAATGGTGTTGTGGATTCTGAAAGAGAGGAAACTATATGCAAAACTTTCTAAGTGTGAATTCTAGAAGGAAGAGGTGCAATTTCTGGGTTACATGGTAAGCAAGAATGGTATCGTGGTAGATCCTTCTACGGTTGAGTCCATGATATATTGGGGAAGACCAAAATCTGTGACGGAGATTAGGAGCCTTTTGGGTTTAGCCAGATATTATTTAAGGTTTATCAAAGGCTTTTCACGAATTGCATTGTCTATAACAAAGTTAACTCGAAAGGACGCGCCGTTTGTGTGGACATTAGAGTACGAGGAGAGTTTCCAAACTCTGAAGTAGAGATTAATTACAGCGCCCATATTAGTGTTGCCTAAACCTAACGAGCTATTGAAGGTTTATTGTGATGCTTCCTTAAAGGGTTTAGGGTGTGTGTTGATGCAACACCGGGATGTTGTGGCCTATGCTTCACGATAGTTACGACCTCACAAATTGAACTATCTGACTCATGACCTGGAACTTATTGCAGTTGTGTTTGCGTTGAAATTCTAGAGACATTATCTGTATGGTGTTAAATTCCAAGTCTTCTCTGATCACAAGAGTTTGAAATACCTCTTCAATCAGAAGGAGCTTAATATGTGACAATGGAGATGGATGGAATTACTACACGATTATAATTTTGAGCTGAGTTATCATCCAAAAAAGCTAATGCGGTGGTGGATACATTGAGCAAGAAATCTCTAAGCATTGCTTGGATGATGATTAAGGAGGAGGAGTTATTGGGAGAGTTTAAGGGCCTCAACTTGGGCGTCAGAGAAGTAGCAGGGAACGTGTGTTTGAACCAGTCGCATAACTCCAGGGATTTCAATACCGAGATTCAAAAAGCTCAGCAGGATGATCAGGAGTTGCAGAAGATGCTGCAAGTAATTCAATAGAGGAAACAAGGAGAGGTTACTCAAGATAGAAAAGGAACTTGGAGATATAAGGGGAGAATCTGTATGCTGAATGTGGGAGACTTAAGACATGAGGTGTTATCAGAGGCTCATAAGAGTGGATTCTTGATTCATCCTGAGGCTATTAAGATATATCATGACCTTAAGGCAATGTTTTGGTGGCCAGGTGATCTTAGAGAATTTATGCCAATTCGAAATCTAGATAAAATAGAATTTCTTCCGTTGCAAGTATAGTCCAAACCGACAATGGATCCTCTCGATCAAATTTAAAATCAAAAGATGTCATAATCAATATCAAATAAACCGGGAGTTTTAAGTTCCGAGTCGTCTTCCCTAGAAGTTGCAATTAAGTGATCAATTATTTGCTATGGGGGAAAAAGGGGATTGGATTGCAAGATAAGCAAGTAATGTAAATAGCAAGAAAATGAATACACATGCAAGGAATTAAATATCAAAGCAATTAAATTCAAAGGCAATAATTCAAAGAAAAGGGGAATTCAAATGCAATAAAAACCTCTTGGCATGGATTGAGAGCTAAGGTTACCTATCCTAACCATTGACCATAAACACATGATGATTATGAAGAGTTAATCCTACTTAGTCAACCCTACATCGAAGATAAGTCAAATAGGCATAATTAATTCCAATCCACAAGTCCTAGTCAACACTATTAATGGAAGACTTAGAGTTAGTGGAAACCAAATTAACTAACTACTCTAATATATCAAACAAAAGTGGATATCAATGATTCAAGGGTCACCAAAGTCATCAATTCCAAGCCAAGAGTGAAGAAAAACTAAGTAAAAACTAAGCCAAGTATTTCATCAAACACTTGGTATGCATGAGAATAAAATAATATTAAATTGCATAAAAAATAAAATCTAACTACCAAAAGCAAGAAAATAATAATAACAACTAAAGGAAGCAACAATTAACATAAAAACATAAATTTGCATTAATTGAAATTAAAATTAACAAGAGTATCCATAAACATAAAAATGACAAAAATGGGAAATTAAGAAGAAGAACTAAGAGAACTAAGACAATAAATCATGGAAACATAAATGAAACTACATTATAACAAGAATTAAAAGCTGAAATTAAAGAGAAATTAACTAAGAAAACCTAAATTTTAGAGAGAGGGGGAGCTTCTCTCTCTAGAAAACTAAGAGAAAAACATAAAAAAGCTAAACCTAATTGCCCCCTCTTGCTTCCACTTGAATTAGGGTTGAAACAGCTTCAGAATTGAGTTGGATTGGGTTTTGGAGGCCCAAAATTTTCTCCCAGCAATTTGCAATTAATGAGCTCACGTAACTCGGGTAACGCGTACGCGTTACCTGGCAAAAATCATCCTCACACGTACACGTGAGTCACACGTACGCGTCGCTGAGCTCGCACTTGTGCGTGCGCACGCGTCGCTTGTGCGCACGCACGGATCGCTGAATCTTCCAAACTTCATTTCTTCATGGTTTTTTCCCTTTTGCATGCTCTTTTTCTCACTTCTTCAATCCATACTTGCCTTGGAAACCTGAAATCACTTACCAAACACATCAAGGCATTAAATGGGATTAAAGTGAATAAAATTTTGCAATTAAAAGGCCTAAAAAGCATGTTTTTACTTTCAAGCACAATTTAGGAAGAAATCATGAAACTATACTATTTCAACGGATAAGTACAAGAAAAGTTGACGAAATCCACCCAAATAGAGCTAATAAATATCATGAAATATGGATTCATCACATCCCCACACTTAAACAATAGCATGTCCTCATGCTATACTCAAGAAAGAAACAAGGGATATTACATTTATTCAATGCAAGGAAACTACCTATATGCAATCTACCTATATGAATGCGACTACTTAGTCAAAATAACTCAAATTCTAAGAATACATATATGAACATAAGGGCTAAAGCAATCTAAATCAAGTCAAATCCATAATTGATTAGAGTTATTGAAAAGCATTTACAAACTTGCAAGATAGGAGATAATCAAAGGTGGAAACATGTAATTGAGCAATTGAACCCTCACCGGATGTGTATCCACGCTAATCACTCAAGTGTATAGGGTCAATTCACTCATTTCTCCTTTGATCAAGCTTTCTAAGATTTATTTTTCATCTAACAATCAACGCTTATTCAATGCATGCATACAAATATCATGAGGGCTTTCCATAGGTTATAATGGGGCTAGGGTAAAGGTGAGGATGCATATGGTCAAGTGAGCTTGAAACTTGCATCTTTGATTAGCCTAAGCTCTCACCAACACATATAACAACCTATACAATTCTAATACAATACCTAGCTATCCCTTTCTCTCTTTTCTCACACAATCATGCATTTTCTTTTTAATCACAACTCATATGCATTGTTATTGTTACTTTACTTTAGGGCATTTTGTCCCCTTCTTATTATTTTCTTTTTCTTTTTTTCCTTTTGAGCGAATGAAACATCAAAATTGCTAGCTTTCTCGACGTGTGTGCGTACGCACACAGGTCCGTGCGTGCACACACAATGCAAAAAGAGGGGGAATGCGAACACACAAGGTGTGCAAACGCTCCCAACAGAAAGGGCATAAGCTGGTGTGCGCACGCACAGTGAGGTGCGCGCACACAGAACGCAAAAATTGGGGTTGTGTGTACATGCACAGGTGTGTGCGCATGCACATGCTCTGTTTTCTCAAAATTTTTGAGTGCTCTAAGGCACCAAACTTGATATCCAAAATAGCTTTTCAACCCCAAAACTTATTCTATCCTAAAACTACGAGATCAACACAAAAATTCTGCCAACTAAGCTAACTAAAAAAAGCAAAAATTCAACAACCAAGTGCTAAAGGAGGGGGAGAGTTAGAAAGGTGTTACCAAGCACTTTTATTTCTTGTCTTTTAGTTAGACAATTGGGAGAGCCCTTGCTATGGTGGCTTGTGCTTGACTTCTCCACCAATGCTAGAATGTCCAATGTCCTCCGGGATTCCAATCCTAACCATCAACAAAGACAAAAGGCAACCAAAAAGCAAGCTACTTACATATTAACATATATACAATAGCCAAAAATTAGTTACTTGCACAATCAACCAAAAATAAGCTATTTACAATATTCATATATGCACAATAGCCAACAACATACACCATTGTAACTCCCCGGCAACGGTGCCAAAAATTTGATGTTAGAGAATTTATGCCAATTCAGAATCTAGATAAAATAGAATTTCTTCTGTTGCAAGTATAGTCCAAACCGGCAGTAGATCCTCTCAATCAAATTTAAAATCAAAATATGTCATAATCAATACCAAATAAACCGGGAGTTTTAAGTCCCGAGTCATCTTCCCTAGGAGTTGCAATTAAGTGATAATCAATTATTGGTTATGGGGGAAAGGGAGATTGGATTGCAAGATAAGCAAGTAAAGTAAATAGCAAGAAAGTGAATAAACATACAAGGAATCAAATGAAAGCAATTAAATGCAACGGCAATAAATCAAAGAAAAGGGGAATTCAAATGCAATAAAAACCTCTTGGTAAGGATTGAGAATTAAGGTTACCTATCCTAGACATTGACCACAAACACATGACGATTATGAAGAGTTAACCCTACTTAGTCAACCCTACATCAAGGATAAGTCAAATAGGCATAATTGATTTCGATCCACAAGTCCTAGTCAACCCTATTAATGGAAGAATTAGAGTTAGTGGAAACCAAATCAACTAACTACTCTAATATATCAATCAAGAATGGACATCAATGTCTCAAGGGTCACCAAAGTCCTCAATTCCAAGGCAAGAGTAAAGAAAAACTAGGTAAATATTAAGCTAAGTATTTTATCAAACACTTGGTGTGCATGAGAATAAAATAATATTAAATTACATTAAAAATAAAATCTAACTACTAAAGGCAAGAAAATCATAACAATAACTTAAACAAGCATTAAATGAATATAAAACATAAATTGCATTAAATGGAAATTAAGAATTACAAAAGTGTTCATAAAATGAAAAGTGACATAAAAGAAAAATTAAGAAGAAGAACTAAGATAACTAAGACAATAAAACATGAAATCATAAAAGAAACTACATCAAAACAAGAATTAAAGATTGAAATTAAAGAGGATTTAACTAAAAAAAACCTAAATCTAGAGAGATGGGGGAGCTTCTCTCTCTAGAAAACTACGAGAAAAACATAGAAAAGCTAAACCTAATTGCCCCCCTCTTGCTTCCATTTGAATTAGGGTTGAAATAGCTTCAAAAATGAGTTGGATTGGATTTTGGAGGCCCAAAATTCGCTCCCAGCAATTTGCAATTAATGAGCTCACGTGACTCGGGTCATATGTACGCGTCACCTGGCAAAAATCATCCTCACGCGTACGTGTGACTCACGCGTACGCGTCGATGAGCTCGTACTTGTGCGCGTGCACGTGTCGCTTGTGCACATGCACAGATCGCTGAATCTTCCAAACTTCATTTTTTCATGGTTTCTTCCCTTTTACATGCTCTTTTTCTCACTTCTTCAACCCGTACTTTTCTTGAAAACCTGAAATCACTTACCAAACACATCAAGGCATCAAATGGGATTAAAGTGAATAAAATTTAGCAATTAAATGGCCTAAAAAGCATGTTTTTACTTTCAAGCACAATTTAGAAAGAAATCTTGAAACTATACTATTTCAATGGATAAGTGTAAGAAAAGTTGATGAAATCCACCCAAATAGAGCAAATAAATATCATGAAATGTGGATTCATCACTAGGAATGAAGAATGATGTAGCGACGCATGTATCTAAGTGCTTGACTTGTCAGAAAGTAAAAATTGAACATCAGAAGCCCTCTGGCATGTTGCAACAATTAGAGATTACACAATGAAAATGGAAAAGTATCACCATAGATTTCATGTCTGGTTTACCAAGGAAAAAAGCAGGATTTAATGCGGTGTGGGTGATTGTTGATAGATTAACAAAGTTCGACCATTTTCTGTCTCTTTGAGTAAAATATTCTTTGGATGAACTAGCAAGCTTATACATTAAGGAGATTGTGAAGCTGTATGGTGTGCCTATGACAATTGTATTTGATAGAGATCCTCTTATCACTTTAAGATTTTGGGAAGTTTTTCAGAAAGCGTTCGGGACTCGATTGTGCCTAAGCATTGCGTACCATCCTCAAATCGATGGCTAATAAAAAAGGACAATACAAACTTTAGAAGATATGCTGAGAGTATGTGCATTGGATCAACCAAGGAGCTGGGATCGGTATATGCCACTGGTGGAGTTTGCATACAACAACAGGTATCATGCGAGCATTGGGATGACTCTGTATTAAGCACTGTATGGGAGAAAGTACCGATTTCTGCTATGTTGGTACGAAATGAGTGAATCAAGTATTCTAGGTCCTGACTTGATAGTTGAGATAACCGAGCAGATTAAGTGAATCCAGGATAGAATTCTCATTGCACAAAGTTGTCAGAAGAGTTACGCAGATCGGTGGCGAAAGCCGTTAGAATTTAATGAAGGCGATTTGTAGTCACGCGACCATCTCGCTGATCTCCTCAAATCCATTTGAACAAAGTGGTAAGAAATTTGAGATTCCTCATCTAGCCCAACTCCCTTCAATTTCGTGATTTGTGGCTTAAGGGTATTGAGAATTTTGGTGTTTTGATGGTTTAGGGTTGAACTAGCTTGAGATAATCGCTGGGTTTCATCCAATTGTCCGTGGGTAATGGTACGGAACTCCTATCCATTGTGAAATATTCATTCTATGAAGTTATGTATTGAATTTATGAATGTGTATGAAATTATGCGAAGTGGTGTCAAATTGGTGAAATTGGAACATGGTTATGGTAATTGAAGCTTGTTGAGTTGATTTGGAATCCTTGGAAGCTTGTGGATAAAAGGAGAGATTTTGAGGTGTTCGGGCTTAGAGAGAAAATTGGCCAAGGTTTGGTTTTAGTTTCTTGTAGTTAATCTATAATATTGTGTGAAAACCTAGGCTAATTGTCCGTAAGATAAGTTGGATTGTGTAAATAATTGATGTTTAATGATGATTGATGACAAATGTTGAGAATTGTGAAAATTATAAATAGATTGAAAGTTTTAATTTAGATGTTGATATGTTTGTGGAATGATTGGGATGTATGTGATAGTAGCTAGGAGTGATAGGTACCGAAATTGATGTGGTTTGATTGGCTTTTGAATTGAGAATTTAGAAAACTAGTGGTTTTGAACTTTTCGTAAAAATTAAATTTTTAACCAAATTCGTCGGGGCATAACTTGGCTTTCAGACACCTAAATCTTTTGAAACTTATTTTGAATAAAAACTAGGTTCGTGAAGTTTATGATGTTCAAAGAGAAGACTAAAAATGATTTTTAATGAAAAAATTATGCACGTTCAAAGTTTAGGTTTAAAAACAGGATTTTGCAAAAGTGGCTGAAAACCAGAAATTCAGGTATGTGTGTGTACGCACAATATCGTGTGCTCGCACGGACCAGAGCATATGTTGAGACTCATACGTATGCACACTAAGATGCGTATGCACACGCTGGGAAAGTCATTCTAGTGCGTGTGTACGCACAACATGATGCGCACGCATAATGCCCTGTTTTTGCACTAAAACTCTATTTTTAACTGTTTAGCCTTCTTGAAAATCTTGTAAACCTCCGTAACCCCTATTTAAAGCCCGATAGCTAGAGTTAGGCTTAGGAAGGAGATAGTACCCATTAACGGAGTTAGATTGATATTGAGGATGAGCTGTGAAGTGAATAATGGAACTAATAATGCATGAAAATGATGAATTGTGATTGTATGAGTTATGGATAAGGGTGATGATGATGTTGATATACTATGATGATGTTATTGATGATTGATATTGATGGTGAGAAATATCTATCTGAATTATGCATTTAAAATTATCTGAGACACGATTTTCTGTGAGTAGATGCAATGGCTTGCCACCACTTGCTCCAGGTTGAGATTCGACACTCTATTGACCCTCCGTTGCAAGATGTGATCGGGCATTTTAACTCCCTGGATTCCTCTAATGAGATGATAATTGATTATATGTGTGTGTGTGTGTATGCATAGACTCTTGGGGATGCGTGCATGCAGGGACTGTCCAGTGCTTGCTATCAAACATGTCGGGTTTGGCTAGATAAGCGACAGATGAGATTCATTGGCCATAGAACTGGTATACATCATATGCACTTGTATGTTTTGTTTGGGAATGCACATGTTTTTGTTTGCTTAATTGCTTAACAATAATTAACTTCTACGTGAATTATTTGCTGTAACTGTCATCTATACCTGTGCCTTTCCTTATCTATTTTTGCCTGTGTTTGCTTCTGAGAGATCCTTCTAGTAGGTGGAGGAGGCACTGAGAGTTGTTCCACCTAGAGTTTAGAAGATTCCTAAGAAATAAAATGAAGAGTTAGATTATATTAGATTCCTTAGACATAGTCACTTTAATTCTAGTTTAATGCAAACTTTAGGATATACATATGGGTTGTTCGAATTTTGGAATGCCTCTGGATTTGCAGGACATTAGTTAATAATTATTCAAGCACTTTTACCGTGCTGAGAGTCTCCCAATTCTCATTCCATACATATATTGTTGTTTTTCAGATGCAGGATGTGAGGCACCTCGCTGAGTGTGCTAGAGACTCTTGGGAAGCGAATATCTACTTTTGGGGTTTTTATGCATTTGTATTTTGTTTATGTATATAAGTAGTATTCTCCATTTTTCACAAAACTTGTATTTTATCCCTTTTAGAGGTTGAACTCGAAGAAATAGGATGTATATCTCTGTCTTTTGGGTATGGACTGGGTTATATACATATGTATATCTATACTCTGGCCGGCCTTTGCTTCGCAGGTCAAGTTAAGAGCTTGTACTTGTATCAACTATGTGTGTGTGTGTGTGTGTGTGTGTGTGTGTGTACAATATCTTTACTATACACTATTATCTATCCCATTTATGCTTAACTGTTTCGAGTGCGACATGTTTTTTGTTTGTTTTGTTCAATCTTTTCTTCAAGGCTCCTAGTTAAATTTGTTTTCCTATATGCCTAGGGTATTACATATTCCTTGCTATCAGAGTAGTGCAGCCGGAAGCGTGACATTCTGATAATAAGAGTGCTACACAAACCAATTCCAATATCAAATCATTTCCAAAATCTCAAATCATTTCCAAATATCAATTCACTTCCAATAAATCAAGAAAACCAATTCAACAAAGACAACCAATAAACTAGAATACCTAGCCTTCTCAAACAATCAATAAATCATTTAGGCAAACAATTACATTCATTCAAAGTAACTCAGTTCAATCCATAAGACTCTTATAATCATAAAATGGTCCTATCTCGATCACGACTTAACTACGTGACAGAATCCCTTATATACTTATTTCATAAGTCACATAAGCAATAGTAACTTTGATAGCTTCTAGGTAATATTCACAGTGTTGACGGCCACAGCAACAGTAACACAAGAACAGACCAAAATGATGTAGCAATAGCTCCAACGATGAATGGAAACTTCAACGATAGCTGTAGCAATAACTCACGGGAAACAAGGCAGTGATGCCGCTGGGGATTTTCCGGCAAGAAGAATAGTGACCTAGCTCCGGCTGTTCAGCAACAGTGACTTCAGTAAAGGATGGCTCCAATAGCCGTTGGCAACTCGGCGACGACTAGGGTTCTAGCGACTTCCTCCCTGGCAATTTGCATTTTCCTTCAACTGCGGGCTCCTCGGCAACGTGGGACTACCCCTCTGACGGCGACGACGACGTAGGACAGCCCCTTTGACGGCAACGACTCTCCCTTTCGTAAGTTCTCTCTCTCTCTCTTCACAGCGATGAACAGGCAGCGCGAGCTCCCCCCTCTCTCTCTCTCTCTCTCACTCTCTCTCCCTCCAGCTCAATGACGACGACACCCATCCCTGCAACACCGTCTCTTCTCTTTCCTCTTCCCCATTCCTTCTCCTTCTTCCTCTGCGTGTGGGTTTTGTGTATGTGTAAGTGTGTTGAGTGAAAGAGAAGAGTGAGTGGGTGACGACATGAAATTAGGGAGGTAAGTGAGGGTGAGTGAGTGTGGGTAATGAAACTAGGGTTAGTGTGGGTCGATTTGGAAATTAGAGTTTCTTTTGTGAATAATTAATAAAATTAGTGCGGAGTAATAATTAAAAATCAAACATAGCTCCATATAATTACTCTTGAGAATACTACTTGTTTTCACTTAGAAATTTATTTTTCAAATAAATACTCTAATTCAAAATTAGAGGTAATCAAATATAATTTTCTTTATTCATAAAATAAAGTTCAAAGCTTAATATTCAAGTTAAAGCATATAAAATTCTTATTCTTTTTCAATTACTAAAACTTTAAATTATAAATAAAAAATTGCCCGATTTATTTAAAAAAATCTCTAAAAATTTAATTTTAAATAATATAATAAATTATAAATAACTTATTATTTAGTTTTCAAAACTACGGGGTCTTACAACTAGGATTTGTTATGTTAATTTAGTGTAGTTAGAATTGCATAATGTTAGTGTAGGTTATGGTAGGGTGAAATTAAGAGTGCTTGAGCTATTAGCACTACAAGAAAAAAGGTCTCTCGCCACACTTTTTTCTTGCGACACTTTATAAGTGTGGCTAAAAAGGGTCAATGGCCACGATTTTGAGAGCGACGATTCACTAGAGATTTGGTCACATTTTTTCTTGCCACGCTTCAAAAATGTTTTATGAGAATGGCGATTGATTAGAAATTTAGCCACAATTTTTCTTGCCACACTTCAAAAGCGTGGGTATAGACAGAAATAGATACACTTGTAAAACGTAGCGAAATGTTTTTGTTTTCATCACGTTTTTGAAGCGTGCCCATTTCCTTTAATTCTTTTGTAACCCCTAAAAGCTATACGACTTTATGAGAAATTTTAAATTTTAAATTTTGAATTTGGCAACTATTCAAATGAAAATAGCAAAAATATCTTTTCATGAATATACTTTGTTTAAAAGTGTGATTTATTTATTTAACCACACTTCAAATAAAGACAACACTTTTATAAATATCAAACTCTAACCATACAATCTATCATCCAAAAGTAAAAAAAGAATATTTTCACATGAAAACAATTATTAAATCATCATGGTAGTATCCACCAATTTATTTTATGTTCTTTAAAGAAGAAACAAAACCCTTATTCCCCGTTCTCCTAACCCTAATTCACGTAGCAGCAGTGCCTCCATCCCTCTCCTTCATTTTCTTCATTCGAGCACTTCTCCTCACGTAGACACGTTGGACGGCAGCAACAGTAGTGGGTTCATCGTCGCTCTAATGGTGACATCGCGATTCCAACCACAACGCTCTTCTCCTCATCCTCCATCTTTCTCATGCAAGAGCAGGGTCATTCTTCGTCACTCTAAATGCACTGTTGTGAGTCCCAACTACAGCGCTCGTCTCCGTTAGAACCGTAGTAGAGAACGGTAGCATCTAGTTGTGCTGTCACCGTAAACCGAGCAGCCCTCTCTGTCGTCGAGAAGCCCTCGCTATCGCAGCAGTCCGCGTCGCCACCAAGAAGCCCTTGCCGTTGCAGAATTTGGCTTCCAAGTATGGCAAAAGGAATCATAGTCTGAAATCAAACCTAAATCTGTGTCATTTAGACTTTAGTGTAGTTTATGATATTAGGAATTTTCCATTGTAAATAAGTGTTTCTTTGTTGAGACATGATGAAACTTTAACTACAAGAGATTATAATGGTCATTTTTTCATTTTAAACTGTCTCTCATCTCAGGTGAAGAGCTTTCCAAAAAGCAGGCTGGGATTAGGAGGCTGAGGGCTCAGATAATGCACACTAGTTATTACATTTTCCACAAACTTCAATTTCTTATATGCTTCAATATTGTAATGAATAATCTTTTTATTTGTTTAATGAAAGCTAAACTAGAGAGCTTGAGGAAGAGAATAAAGGTTTGACTACAAAACTATAGGTACTTGAATGCTGAAAGCTTTAGTAAAATTTGTTTTCTGGTAATATTCTTTAGTTATTTCTCTTCACTCATCATGAAATATGGAAAGCATAAGTTTCATGAAATAGAGATCAGACAAAACTATTTAACCCTCATCTTTATTGTTTGGTAATTTGGTTCATGTCATGTCATGCAGTTAGGCTGTGTTCAGTTTATATTTTAAAATGATGAAGACATGGACACAAATACACAAAGAGTACATAGACACAAGAAGACATTAATTTTGTATTTTGTTTGATAATTAAGACATAGACAGAACGCACAACTCACAATTTTATTAAAAAGTCAATTTTACCCTATTCATTTTAGTATCACCATCACCACTTCTCCCTTTTCATACTTTTTCAAAATCATCACAATTTACCATGGCATCCTCATCTTCAAGACCAACACAGATTTTTTCTTAATTTTTGGTAATTCTTCATCCAAAATAAAATCAACCTCATAAGCATAAAAAATTTACCCAAAATTGCTAAAAATTAGCATAACAAACACAATTCTCCATCAATCCAAATACAGAATAAGTTATCACCTCATCCACGGCAAAGAACACCAATAAAATTTAATCCAAAATTTAATATTTATAAAATAAACAAAAGTGCTTCAATAGCATTCTAATTGAATAATACAAACATTCAAATATTTTATTAAAAAAATTAAAACAAATACAAATTGAATTTGAGGTAGAACAAGACAACAGAGTAAAAAAAAAAGGGCAACCCGGTGCACAAGCGTCCCGCGTTTAACGCAGGGTCCGGGAAAGGGCCGCAACCAAGGTTGTAATGTACGCAGCCTAACCTGATAATTATATCAGTGGCTGTTTCCACGGCTTGAACCCGTGACCTTGAGGTCACGTGGAGACAACTCATCCGTGAAAAAAAAAAGAAAGAAATAGAGAAGAATGAAAAGAAGATGAAAATGAGGAAAAATGAAAGAAGGACAGGACCAACAAGAAAATATCATATCTGTAACGAGATCTGTGGTTGCTTCCGCTATAGATCTGTAGTTACTCTCGCAACCAAAGAGAAGAAGAACAAAATATGAATGGGGGTCAGCGTCTTTGTCGTTACGACAGTCGTTGTTGATGTTGATCGAAAGGTGAGGCAAAGAGACTTTCTTCTTTGCTGTGACGCTACCTGCAAGGAGAAGACAGAAGACAAATAGCGCCACCAAAGAGAGGATGGAAGTAACGCCATTGAAGCCCAAATCGGGCAACGACAATGAGTAGAGAGTATGGAGGCTGAGGGGGGAAATAAAGAATGGTTTGATGGTTTCAGTGGCTAAGAGAAGGGGGGTTGAATCTTAGCCCCTTTTTTTCTTGATTACACTTTCTGGTCTTTGAGGAGACTTTTCTACTTTTGTCTCGTCCCTAGCCATGAGACTTTTTATTTTTGTCTCGTCACTTGGCACGAGATATTTTTGATTTTAGCTCCTGTACAGTAGAAATAGAAATAGAGTAGTTGAGAGAAAAGATTACACCCAGATATATCCTGGTTCAGCTGCTAAGTGCAATGCAGCCTACTTCCAGTCTCCATCACAACAATGATGGAATTTCACTATAATCATCCAGATTACAAACTGTAAAGTGCTAACCTAACTTACAAGGGGATTCCCACAGAATCATGAAACACAACATAGATGAACAAAGGAACTCTAAGACATCTATGGCTTTTTCTTTTAATTTTGCACTCTCTGCCTTTTTCCGCTCTATGGCTTTTTCATACAAACCTCACTGTTTGCCTTTTTCCATGAGACTCAAGACCTCACAAAATTAAACAGAAAAATACTAAACAGAATACAATGAAGGAGAAGAAAATCTGTAAGCTTAGGTAGCTATGAGACTTCTGTGCCTTGCACTCTCAAACTTTCTCCCTGAATCAAACCGTGACTGTTCACCCCTTTTTATAGAGAGGATAAGCCTTCTCAGTTGAAACAAAAAAACCAAGCTTAACTTCTTTTCCTTCATAACAGAACCGGTTCGGCCACAGAGAGAGAAGAGGTAACTCATGCATAACCCAACATGCAAATACCTCTAGTTCTTCCTTGGTCATCACTCTTCATCAATCCGAGTGCTCCATCCTTGGCTTGCTCTCCAAGATGGATTTCTGGCCCTTGATGCTTCATGATGATGATGGCTTCATCTGCTCCAATCTCTGCCTCTTCCATCACTTCGCCATTCTAGCTACTTCCTGTGGTGGTTGAGCAGAATCAGAGACAAGTCATGCCTCCAAGAATTTCCTCCATGCTGGCCAAATCTCCTTCTACCATTTTTGGTATGAAGAAGTCAAGATCTCATCACAAAATCTTACTACAAGTGATAAGAATCTCAGCCACTATATTTTTTATGTTTTCTTGCCATCATTGAGATGGTCTTGTAGCTTGCCTTCTCTTCTTTTTGATAGCTCACTAATGCTTCCATGTTTCTTGATGGAAATGACCGAGAGAGAGAAAGAAGAAAGAGTAGAGAAAGAGAAAAGAAAAGCAAAGCTATGAGTGATATCAAGATAAATTAAATTAGAGGCAACTTTTCATGTTTTGTGTGGCAACATGTAAACTTCCATCAATGCCATCAAATCACTTTTGCTTTTTCTCTTTCATGTTTCCAAGACATTAAACACAATTGAATAAATTTGAACTCCATTCCTTAGTGGGAGATGGGTGTCTGTGGAAACATGCAGCTATATAACAAAAATTGGATTCACCATGATGATAAAAGAATAGCTTAACTGTTGGGCCCCATTTCCTTTTTAATTTTGGACCAACCTATTTGGTCAACAATTGATTTGGGCTTACACCATTAAATCTGACCCAACTATCACAATAAAAAATTCAGCCACATATTCTTAGATATACTTTTGCACAAAGCTGAATTTTATTTCTCCATTGGGCTTGCTATTTTTTTCGGTACGACACAAAATCTGCACAACAGAATTATTAATTAAGCAAGTATGAATTAAGATCAAATTAATAATTTTATAATTAATTATTTTTAATAATGTTTGTTCATCATCAAATTAAATTAGAGTTTTCCAAACTCATCATGGTTGAAGAAAAAATTCGATTGAAAGGATAAAATGGTAAAAATGTTCAGTGTCTCAACTTAAAAATTAGTGTCTCTAATTGAAAAGACACAAAATACATGTTTTTTGTGGGTATCTCTATGTCATCATGTCTCTCTTAGTTTGTGTCTCACATGCCAAATAAAGAACACGTCCCACTGTGTCTCTGTCTTTGGCATACACAGACATCAACCAAATGGTGCCTTAGAGGAGAATAAGGTTGAAAATATCAAAAGGAACTTGCAGCATAGAAAGGATATTAGATGCTTCGGCTGCTGCTAAGCAGGCTGAAGCATTAGCAGAAGTACGTGCCGATAGTGAAGCAAGAACAGAGCTAGAGAATCGTATAAGAGAAGCCGAGGAATGTTTCTCTACCAAGATCAAGAGATTCGGGTTCTGAAAAATCCTTGCCTTCTTATGAAGGCATGGTGCAGGAGGTAATGAGATTATTGAAGCTCTCTTGCCAATAATGCAACATATGAGAAGAAAACGACATTTTCACATATACATTGAAGAAGCATGAATAGTTTATGTAGTCTGTTTTGAGAATGAAACTGAAACCAATTCATTTGTTCTATGCAGGAGAAATATAGACGCAAGAAGCAGAAGAAATATGTGCCAAAAGTACTTATAAGGCGTCCTGCTGCTAGAAGGTGATCTAAATGTTTTTTCACTATCGATTTCAAACTTCTATCATTATTCTTATTTTTAGTTAACATATACATACTAGCTTGTATTTATTTTTATTTTGGGGCTATTTGTTAGCTTTCTCATTAAGTTGGTTATGATTTATGTTTCATTTTAGATATCTTTTTTATCTATACGTTTGTATATTTTTATGATTTTATCAGATTCAATGATTTTTTAACTATCTACTTAGCCTTATGGTTGCTACTATTTGATTTTTCAGTATATGTGAAGCCTATTTTAAGAAGTATCCATAAATTGGGTGAGTTTTTTTTATCATCTTCTCAGATTTGCATATTATTTTCATGTACTTTCTATTAGAGTTGAGACGTGGAGCACACATAATTTGGTTCTGGAACTTCTAAATGCAAAGTCTTTAATGTGTGTGTTTGTTCCAAAGAAAAGAAGAAAAAGAATATATCAATTTTTGTTTTATTTTGAATTTAACCCTATCTTACATTATGGACTTGTGTATCTCGAGCTATATTTATGTCATACATACGTGTGTGTGTTCTGAAACTGTCACACTCCCTCTCATATTGCTACATAAATTCTATCATATCAATTATTTTTCTCATGCAAAATGATTTTTCGAAAAAAACATATCAAACAATTTTCTTATTATGGGAAAGTGCTCCTTTCAAGATTCCCTCAACTTTGGAAGCTAATGCTAATACATTGTAAGTCTCTTCCTCTCAATTATTCAAATTTTTGTATTTATCTGATCCTAGTACTAAATTCTCAACCGTGGTTTTTTTCCACTAGTTTATTTAAAGCAAAATCTTGTTTGAATGAAAATTTAGCTTTATATGGTGCTTCGTAATAATGACATACTTTTTGTCTAGAATTGAATGTTTAATTCGCTCTTTGGCAATTTTTGTTATTTAAAATTTGAAACTTGAATCTAAAATTTTATTTCCAAAAATCTGCAAAAAAAGTATACATAAAAATTCTGCAGTTATCTACTAGCCTATCATGTGTTTGATACATTATTTTTGTTGAAAATTTAGATAAATTCTTCACTATGCAATATTTTTTTAAAAACTTTTTTGGGATCTTCCTACCATTCATGTTCTTTTTTAGCAGAGTTCTTGATTTTTTTTTCATGTGCTTTTTGTTCTTTTTTCTTGTTTTGATTTAGGACATTAAGTAATCCAAAGGATAAAGATGGAGGATGCTATCAGATGAGACTATCATACAGTTCAGCAGCTCCCATTTTTCAGTTTCTTGTTCAGTAGGCAGATTTTCGCCTTGCTGCTGCTCTTGGTCTCCTCAGAATCCTAATTTACGTGGTATACATATATCATTTAATTTCTATGCATTTACTGTATTAAATAATTTTATTCGTTTCAATCAATAATAGAAATTCATATAAGTTAAGGTTATAATAGTAAAGGAAAGTAAGCATCAGGCAATTTTACTATGAGTAACTTGTGATAAATATTAGTGTGCTCGTTTTTATGATCTCAAAAATCAGAATATGGGTAAAAAACGTAAACAAGCCAAGGAGAGAATAATTTGACACAAATAAGGCAAAGTAAAATCTGATTCATCAATCAACTAAAGCACATTTCTATGGAGTTTTGGTTCGAACTCAGTTTCCATGTAATTCGAACCAATTAGATTCGAATTACACATTGTAAACATTTGCCACATAATTCGAACCAAGTAGGTTCGAACTCCAACTCTATAATTCGAACCAATTAGGTTCGAATTAGAGTGAAGAAATAGCCACCAAGTAATTCAAACTAATATGGTTCGAATTACTAAGAATTCGTTCCACACAGCAATTTAAGTTACGAACATAGTTTCTGCATCATGGCTTAATAAAACTCGCACAGTTATTTATTCCGGTGTGCATTAGACATACATTTCGTTTAAAACTGCGGAGACAAAACATATTCATTAACTAAAATCCCATTCAAAGTACATCACACTAACGTTAACAAATTCTATCAGTCACCAACTACAAGTAAGAAAATCGATAATAGTGGAATCTAAACGCGAAATTGAAACAACAAAAGTACCAAAGCCACCAATACACCTAATCATGCCCCCGTGTGTGCTCTGCTCCTCCGAGCTGTGGGCAACTCCGACGTGTGTGGCCGGGCTGCTGACAAAGCCCACATCTCTTTGGCCGGTTCGGATCTGCCTCGTCCATATTGGTCCGTATCCGAGTGGACCTCGAACGACCCTCTCTCGCACGCCTCTTATTGGGGTCAGGGATGACAATCGGCCCGTCATATGGTGGCCAAAAACCCTCCGGAATGGGAGGTGTGAAACCCATCCGATACACACTGAAGACCGAACTAAGACGATATACCTGGTGGACGTAAGGCTCCCATGTAAGCCGTGAGTAGGCACAGCATGCCAGTGCATGGGGACACGGGAAATGAAGTGCCTGGAAGTATCCGCAGTCACATGTCTGAGATGCAAGCAAGACTCTGTAGCTACCCAGTGAGAAAGAACCAGTCGGAGTTGTCTCTGCGACGGTGAACTCGGAGTTATCTCTATCGTACATAGTAACCGTGAAGCACCTAGCCGTCTTCAAGTTGGCCTCTATACACTTCACCAAGTGCTGACTAAATTGTTGTCCGGTTTCCATCTGCGCCTCAGCCTCTCTCCCTTTGCGAACAAATAATTCGGCCAACCTTCCGTATGTTGCCTTCACTAGCGAGCACACAGGAACGTTTCTGACACCCTTGAGGATCGAGTTCACACACTCAGATATATTCGTCGTCATGTGTCCGAATCTACGCCCCTCATCACAATGCTGTGTCCACAACGAATACTCAATCCGGTTCGCCCAGTCACACATCGCTAGGTCTTCGGACCTAAGAATATCAAACCAATAATGGAACTCGACCTCGGTCTTAGCGTACGTCGCATTCACAAGTAGCCTCCTTGCGTCTTTGCCCTTGAAGGTGAAGGCGAAATTTGCCGCAACATATCGAATGCAGAATGCTCGGTATGCAGACGGAGGTAACCAGCCTCCGTCAGGAGCTTCAAGCGCGGCCTTGATGCCGTTATGCCTATTCGAGATAACCAGCAAACCCGGCTGCGATGTCACATGCTCACGCAGGTGGGAGATAAAGAAGGACCATGACTCAGCATTCTCACCCTCGACTAATGCAAATGCAACAAGGAGTATGTTGGAGTTCCCGTCCTGTGCAATCGCGACAAGCAACGTTTCCCCATACTTGCCATACAGATGGGTGCCGTCAATACTAATTAGGGGCTTGCAATGATGGAATGCCTCGATACACGGTGGAAACGTCCAGAATAGTCTGTGAAAATAAGCTCGAGACTCGTCCAACTGTCCACCGACATGAACAGGGCTCGTCTTTAGGACTGCAACAGTACCAGCCATCGTCAACTAGACTCCTAACACCCACCTTGGGAGCTCGTTGTACGACTCATCCCAGTCACCATAGATGAGGGCAACAGCCTTCTGCTTCGCCAAGCAGACCCTCCTGTAAGTCGGCCTAAACCCAAAGTGTGTGGCGGTGGCATTTAGGAGCACCTTGATGCTGACGGATGCATCAGCCCTAACCATTGGCATAATGAATGCCGATATCACATGGTAATCCAAACTCCTGTCGTCGCTGGAAATGGAGGTGGCGAGACAAGTATGCGGTCCGTTGTAACGTTTGACCTCCCAAACTCCCTTTCGCTGTCGAAGACTAAGCCGAGTCAACCATGTGCACCCATTGCCGAACTCAGAACACTTGCCCACATACCGGCGATAGTCAGACTCCACGACCTTGTACTGTACCCCTCGACGGATGCTGTAAGTCTTGACACTTAAGAGGGCATCTTCTTTATCCGGAAATTGCTGACCAACCTGAAACTCTGTCAGACCTGCAGACCCTTCAGCATCTCTAGCGCCAAATCCAGCCGGCTGCCCAGGAACCCTCTCCTGCCTCATGGCATCCAAGTCCAAAGAGGAAAAATGTGGAGGGTACTGCTGCGTGCCAGAGCTAGAACCACCGCCCGCCCCAGCAGGCTCACTTGCTCCAACATCATCGCCACTGTCATCAGCAATCATATTCGACTCGACATCATCGTCCTCTGGATCATCCAAGAATCCATCTCCAACCCAGCCGGTACAGCACACTGTAAAGAGGTCCGCAGATATTCTCCTTCTCTGACATCTTCGCCTATACTGCAGTTGAGATCAACAGCGAACGAAGGGGAGGCGACAGGTTGGACGGGTGGCTCGTACGCAGGGATGGAGGAAGATGCAACGGCTGGTCTGGAGCTAGAACCGGCTACCATGGCTGAAGTGGTGGTATTCTAGTTCGAACCCCCCGAGCTGGACACCGCGTCAACCAACTTTGCCAACAGTTCTGGTGTCCTCACCTCTAGAAACTGCCGGCGACAATGAAACATGACCTGTAAGTCATCTTCACTCCCGATTGTGAAACAATCGTACTTTATGGTTTCCTAGAGCACTGTGATTGGAATTCAATAAAAAAAACTTCTTAACCCGTTTCACACCTTCTAGACCATGTTTCAGCAGTACAGAGCTAACAAGGTCCTCATACCTCGTCGTAGGCCTGACGATAATATAGAGAGGATCCTTATCAGTGAACTTCACACCAGAACGAGTTTTCCTCTTAATGAATCTTCTGTGGAGAACCAACACTACAAAACTCTCCTCACTAGCCATCTTACCTCCCCTCTAATGATAGCAACTCACGTTCACACCATATATATACAGGTCTGGTCCTCACTAATTCGAACCAGCCTAGTATGAAATATGGTCTGTGTAAATCGAACCAAGCTGGTTCGAATTACTTAATGTGTGTAATTCGAACCTAATTGGTTCGAATTATAGAGTTGGAGTTCGAACCTAATTGGTTCGAATTATGTGGCAAACGTTTACAATGTGTAATTCGAACCTAATTGGTTCGAATTACATGGAAACTGAGTTCGAACCAAATTGGTTCGAACTACATAAAAATGTGCTTTAGTTGATTGATGAATCAAATTTTGCTTTGACTTATTTGTGTCAAATTGTTCTCTCCTTGACTTGTTTACGTTTTTTACCTTCAGAATATACTCCATAGTACATACATATTTGCTGATTTTTTCTATTTGCATGTTTAAATAGCTATGACATTCCCTACTTTATTGCAACTCCAGAAAGGGGAATCAAGGATTTAGAAGAAACAAAACAGAAGGCATAATTTCTATTAAGGACTCCTAATTATTATAAATTGTACTTGTATAGTAATGTTATTGTTAATCAACTGCACTTAACTATCTTAATTATTTTTTTTATCCTGATGCATTTTATAACTACTTTATTTATAAGAGATTGATATTTAATTTGATTTAAATTTTATTAATGTAATACTAATTTTTATTGATTATTTTTCTTAAAATTATGCACATTAGAATACATGTAAAAGCATATATTAATTGTTTTTTTTTTAATTTAATAAGGATATAACCATGCTTTTAAAAGCGTGGCAATAAATTCCCATCTAGTGATCAAGGCACATATAAGAAATTGTGGCTATATCTTCCTCTATTCGTAAGCTTTTGAAGAGTAGTCAAAATCAACTCAATGGACATGTTTTAAAAGTATGGATGTATGTCTACTTTTTGACACGCTTTAAAAATATGGCTATAGGGTTATATATACGGCCACACTTTTAAGCGTGGTGATAGATAAAAGCATGGTGAAAAATAAAACGTGCTAATAAATTGATAAAAGTATGGCAATAGAGCAAGCGCTATGTTTGCATATATGATCCTTTCAAAAGCATGTTGATAGCTTAAAAAGCATGGCAAAAAATTATTGTTACGCTTTTCTCAACTTTTTGGCAAGCATGGCAATAGGCTGTTTTTTTGTAGTGTGAAAGATTTTATTTGAGTATTAAGAGTGCTTAAACTGATAGAAGAATTTATTTGAGTTTAATAAATAAGTTTTTTTTTAATTTCATTTAATATATATCGTTTATTTTTTGTATGTCTATTATTAATTTAATAAAATTAAAATTAGATTTTAATTAATTACAATGTTAAGTTTTATATTAGTTTTTGATGTTATTTCACTTTATAAATTTAATAAATGGTTCTTTTTAGTAGGACGGTTCTCACCGTATAATTTCCATCCATTCGATACGACCATATAAATGAATCCTCCTCATTAATCACGTTCATTGGTAACCTTATAATTTTTTCATCACTAATATTCGAGGGATAAATCTATTGAATTCTCTCTACATTCCACCCCCTTAATATCCACTAATAAATCTTTAACCTTATGAAATTCCTAATCTCGCTTTTATTTAGCTTTCTCTTACCCACAACCCAATTATGTTTTCGAACATCAACCATATTCCTACACCAATGGACGCCATTTGGAATGGATTTTCTCAGTTAAAAAAAAATTGAGAATATAAAATGTGATTTTTAATTTTTTATTATTTATTTTTATATTTATTTTTATTTTTATTTATAAAATTAATAATAAAATATCACACTTTATTCTTTTAAGTATTAAAAAAAATTCAAAAAATCTGTTTCCGGACGGCTATCATTCTTTTTAAGAAAATTTCTATCCTTAACAATGCTTCTCCACATTCAAGAATCAATCCTTTCCATTAATTACCTTCTGGTAAGATTGTTCATAAAAATTAGTAAAACTGGTTAATTGTCTCAATCAAATTTAAATAACTAATTTTTGAAATGGTTTATAAATTATAACCAGGTTAAAATAGCGGTTAACCGAATTGGTAAATATCGATTTACAAACCGATTATCCAAAACAAAACCGATTTGATGATTTGGAGTTTTAAACTTAGTTTTTCTAACATAAATATGTTATATATTTAAACCGGTATTATAATAGACTAGCGGCTCAACAGGCACTATCGTGCTGTTCAGCCGCTTTTCTATTATTTTTAAGAAATTAATTTTATTTTTTTATTAATATATTATTTTCTCTTTAAATTTATTAGATAAGTTTTTTTTATTTTAATATTGATATGATCTTATTTATATCATATTTTATTAAAATTAAAATTACTATAAAAAATCTTTAAATATTAAATTATAAGAGCTCGCAATAGAGAGGTATATATATTATCAGAAAAAATATAATTTAAAAAATGATAATAACATTATCCTAATTTAAAAAGAGTATACATAAACCAAAATATATGTTAGTTATTTACAAAAAATAATTTTTACTTAAATATCATGAATATTCATATTTGTCTTCGTATATTTTAAGTGGTAGGTCAAAATATGAATCAAAATATGAAGAGGCCTTCATTTTTTTTGAAAGATAGAAGAAATATGAATGCTTATTTTTTTCGTTTTAAATATCAAACTGTAAGAATAATTAATAAAAAAAATAGGAGAGTATAAAAATTGTGTATTTAGAAAAAATCATTCATAATTCATTATACATCTTCTTATCAATAACTTTTCGAGTTTTGAAAAACTGTCAGATTTATTGACCATAAAAATAATTATATAACCGCTTCAATATTATTCAATTAAAAATTATGTGTAACAAAATCAAAATATAAATTTAAAAATATTATTTACAAATTTAATATTTATAAACGTTATTAAGTTTAATTATTTATTTTTAATAGTATTTAATTTGAGACCGAGATAAAAATTTATATTCAAAAGACTCTTTATCTTCGTGCATAATTCCAATTGTTAAAAAATATTTTATTTTTTTAAATTTTATATTTAATTTTTAGATTTTTTTAATCTCATTATTTTTTTAAAATTTTTAATTTATATTTTTATTATATCCCCTTACTATATTAAACACTATTCTTTCTCTTACTATCTTTCTCTAAACACATACTTGTCATTGTCTCATCACCATTATTATATTTCCTTGTATTATAATTATTACCAAGTATTATTATCGCAACTTTTAATCTTGTCTATCACTTCGATTTATAACCATCTATTATATTAACTTTTATGAGTTGTTGAAATTTCGCTAAAAGAAGTAAGAAATAAAGCATTTAAAATTTTTATCCAAATTATCAAATTAACTTTTAGAACGTATAAAATTTATAAATTTAAATTAAATAAGATATTAAACAAATTTAGTATGTTGTTATTATAGGTAACAAAATCAAAATAAAAATTTAAAAGCATTATTTACAAATTAACTATTTATAAACGTTATTAAGTTTAGTTATTTATTTTTAATAGTATTTAATTTGAAGTTGAGATAAAAATTTATATTTAAAACACTATTTATCTTCATGCATATTTCTAATTGATAAAAAATATTTTAATTTTCTTTTTAATTTTATATTTAATTTTTTTAAATTATCTTTAATTTTGTTATTTTTCAAAATTATTACTTTATATTTTTATTATATCCTTTTACTATATCAAACACTTTTTTTTCTTATTATTATTCTTTATACACATACTTGTTATGGTCTCATCGCCATTATTATATTACCTTGTTCTCCTTTCTCATTTTTTTTTCTTTTCCTTCCACCTTCTCTTCACCCGACCGTAATTAATTATCACCAAGTATTATTATTGCAACTTTCAATCTTGTCTATCACTTTGATTTATAACTATCTATCCTGTTAACTTTTATGAGTTGTTGAAGTTTTGTTAAAAGAAGTAAGACATAAAGCATTTAAATTTTTTTTTCAAATTATCAAAATTTGATGTCAATAATTCTAAAAAACAATATCAAAATATATTACTTTTAACTAAAATAATAAAAAAATAATAATTGTAAGTTTTTAAACTAATAATTATAAATTTAAGTCGCAATTTAATATAGTACATTGGGACAAAAAGGCAACCATTGCTATTTATATTTGACTGCTATTATCTAAGTTTTACATTTATTTTATTGTGCACATTAATTTAAGTGTACTTTATTATTTTATTTTACATGTTTTGAAATAATGCCATTGTATTACAAGGATGAGATTAACTTTCATAATCTAATGCGAATCTTTTTATTATTTTGTTTGTTATTTGAATACTATCTATTTAAAATAGTTACTTAAAGTGAAACACTATATAAAGAGAGATAAAAAAACTTTTAGATTTATCGTTCTGGTTTGCTTCTTATTAATACTCACTTAATATACTCAAATTTAATGGCTTTGATGGTGGTGAATTTTTGTAATTAGTTAAAAAATTTTAACTTTTTCTTTCTCTCTCTCCGATCTTGAACAAACTCAATTTTATTATTAAATAATTTTTTAAGTTCAGACTTCAGAATATTTTTAACTTTTTGTATAAAGGTTAGACTTAATAAATTACCAAAATTCAAACCTATTCTCTTAAACTACTTCTTGATCGTATAATTAGAATCGTTTAAACGGAAGATTATTAGACCCTTAAAGTTTTTAAAGTAAAAGAAAAATACAATAAAATAAATTAATTAAAAAATCTATTAAAATAAAATGGTTTACAAAATAGAATATATATATATATATATATATATATATATATATATAAAATAATAAATTAAAGCTTACATTACATGACTCATGAGTTAGACAAATAAAGAGAAGAAAATAATTATAAAGGTTGAAATAATAAAAAATGTATAACATAATTTTTATTTTGTCACATTTAAATGTTATTATACGTAAATCTAATAATTAATAAAAAATAATATTATCTAATGTAAAATAGATTAAAAATAAAAAAGAGATTAACAAAATCAATTAACAAAATTCTAAAAAATTAATTAACAAAGTTTTTATATTGCTACATTTGTTGTGTTATATGTCGAACTAATAATTAATAAAAATAATATTATCCAATGTAAAATAGAATACAAATAAAAAAAAGAAGTTAACAAAATATGTGTGAGAAATTCTCATTCTACTGATAGGTGTAGGCTTTTTTTTTATCTTTTATATGTTAATTATGTGACAAATAAATAATATAAAATTAACTAATTTTTTTGCAATACAATTTAGGAAATTAATAAATGTCAACCATAGTACTCTATATAATTAAATATTAAATCCAGTACTCTACATAATTAATAGCTTAGATAGTTTAGGAAATTAACATATTAATGTTTTTAACGAATGTTTGATGGGTGCGAATTTTCTTGCGTCCTATATATATGCCAATCAAATAACTTAGCCAATATGTAAAATAAATAATATTGTGGTAGACAAAATTAATAATTTAATTTATTTTCAAAATAAATATTTATGTATTCAAATTTTGAACATAATACTCTACATAATCAATATTTAAAAAAATAAAAAAATATTATTACAAAGTAATTTAAAAAAATAAGTTAACAAAATATTTATAGAACTCTTTCATTCAATTACTGATAGGTAAGGACATATAAAAAACATAAAACACATATCAAATAAAAAGAAACTGTTTTCTTTCTGCATCAAATTGATAAGACAAAAAAAATATTTCTTTCTACATTATAATTGATAAAAAAAAAGATATAGTAGTATTTTAATATGTCAAAATTTGAGAATAAATTAAAAAGACAGATGAATGATTGAAAATATAGATTAGATAAGTAAACTAAAGAGAAGAAAAGATATAAGTGGATGTTATATGTGAAAATAGTAACCGCTGTAAGACTAAATGAAATTAACAACCGCAGTTGATGAAGGCAATGAAAGAAGACGAAGGCGAGAGTGTTGAAGAAAGGAGAATAATAGAATAGCAAGAAAAATACAGAAAAGTAAAAACTAAACTACTGAAAGGATAACGTACTCAAAACAAAAGGATATAAATTAAAATTAATATAAGATTAAACAAAATATGAACATGATAAAAAATGAAGACAATGACAGAACAAACGATATAAACTAAAACTAACATAGAATTAAACAAAGCATGAAGATATTGATAGAACAAACGATATAAACTAAAACTAACATAGAATTAAACAAAGCATGAAGATGATGAAGAATGTGAAGATATTGATATTCATACCAGTCTATTTTCTTTTTATTTATTAGTAATTTACAGACTGTCTTACATTTTTTAAAACTGTCATTTTAGTGGGAAGTTATTGGATTTTTCAAAATAAATTTTATGTCTATTTTGTCATTATAATTTAGTTTCCAAAATAGTTTATTGTAGGATTAATATAGTCCAAAAAATTGGACACCAAAATCATAGTCAACTCTCTATATTGGCTCTATATATTGTTGTTAGACGTATATAATATATATATATATATATATATATATATATATATATATATATTATAAAATAATAAATTAAAACTTACACGGCTCATGAAATAGAAAAATAAAGAGAAGAAAATAATCATAAAGATTGAAACAATAAAAAAATGTATACCATAGTTCTTATCTTGCCACATTTAAATGTTATATGTCAATCTAATAATTAATAAAAAATAATATATTATCTAATGTAAAATAGATTAAAAATAAAAAAGAAATTAATAAAATCAATTAACAAAATTTTTATTTTAGGTCGTCAAATTATTTGAAAAATCAATTAACAAAGTTTTTATATTGCTACATTTATTGTGTTATCTGTCAAACTAATAATTAATAAAAAATAATATTGTGGTAGACAAAATTAATAATTTAATTTAGTTTTAAAGTAAATATTTATGTATTCAAATTTCGAACATAATACTCTACATAATCAATATTTTAGAAAATTAAAAAAAAATTATTACAAAGCATTTAAAAATAATTAACAAAATATTTATGAAACTTTTCATTCAATTATTAATAGTCAAAGACATATAAAAATATAAAAACAGATATCAAATAAAAAGAAACTGTTTTCTTTCTGCATCAAATTGATAAGACAAAAAAATTATTTTTTTACATTAAATTGATAAAAATAAAAGGAGATACAGTACTATTTTCATACGTCAAAAGTTGGGAATAAATTAAAAAAAGCAGAGAAATAACTGAAAATATAGATTAGATAAGTAAACTAAAGAGAAGAGATATAAGTAAATGTTATGCGTAAAAGTAGTAACTCAATGAAATTTGCAACTGCAATGGATGAATGCAATGGAAGAGGATGGAGGCGAGAGTGTTGAAGAAAGGAGAAGAACAGAACAGCAAGAAAAATATAGAAAAGTAAAATCCAAACTGCAGTGGATGGAGGCAATGGAAGATGCGTTGTTATATTTATAGAAGTAACAAAATTGTTTTCATTTTAGTGGGAAGTTAATAGAAGTAACAAAACTGTTTTTATTTTAGTGGGAAGTTATTAGATTTTTTAAAATAAATTTTATGTCTATTTTGTCCTTATAATTTGTTTTATTAAATAGTTTATTGTAGGGTTAATATAGTCCAAAAAAATTGGACACCAAAGTCATGGTCAACTCTCTGTATTGGCTTTATATATTGTTATAGATAAAAAAAGGATAAAATCATTTTTTTAAGTGTAAAAAATTAGGTTATAAGTTAAAATGATTTTTTTATAAAATTGGTTTTTAAATGAAAAATTCAATTTTAAACGAAGAAAATATTTTTTCAGATGAAAATATTGGTTTTTAAATAAAAAATGAATTATTTTTAAAATTTGTTTAAAATGAAGTTGTTATTTTTACAACCAAAATAACCAAATTTTCTATTTAAAACCAGTTTTTTTTTTTTGGTATTGAAAACTAGTTTAATTTATTATTCTAAATTAAATTTTTAGTTAACCAAAATAAATTGTTTCTTTTTTGTTAAGCTTGACCATGTATACTCTTACACTAAAGCTTTCAAGCCTCTAGCCAAAATGGCATTAGAATTATTTAACAATCTCCATGTTTATTTAGCCAAATAGGCAAGGTTTCGGCTTTCAAATTCCTTGAACCCCTCCAATGGGGAGCGATAAACTTAACTTGTCTGAAACAAAGTTTGTTGGATTCATCACCAACAAAAGTTAAAGCCCACTAAATCATCCACCACTTCTCTCGGCTCCATTGGTTATTTCACCACCCAATGCTTAATTTCAAATATCATGTACTACATTTTTTTTTAAGAGAAAGGGGTCAAAGACCCCGACAAAAAAAACAAACAGCAAACTAAAAACACAAAAGAGAATTACTTTTCACCTCTTAATCCGAAGATTTCCATGGCATCTGAGGAGAGAGTCTGAATGGTATATGGTAGGGGAGCATAAAAAACATGAAGCCCATAAAAAAGTTCTTGTTTTTTTTGGCTAAAATATCTGCCACCAAATTTATTTCTTGAAGTAAGTGATTTCAATGCATCTGAGAGATTCTTTTCAGAAGAATAATGATGTCTTCAATGAAAGTTGCACACAGATATTAGGATGGGCAACTATTTTTAAAGAAGTTAATGACCATCTCGAAATCCGATTCAATAATCACATGATGAAATTCATTTGTGGTAGTAATATAAAGACTTTTAATTATTCCTCATAATTCAGCTTGTATAATCGAACATCTCCCTAAATTGTAAGAGAAATCTGTGACAAACCTACTCAAATGATTACGGAAAACACATCTACAACTTGTATTCCCTCTCTGATGGAAGAAAGAACCATCCACGTTGATTTTCTCGGAGAATACCATCGAATCAGATCACCATTAGTGTTGAACTTCTTTGGAGTTAGCGTTGAACTTCATTGGAGTAATGCTGACCTTCATCATCACTAGGCCAAATTCATAACTTCTACTATTAATAGACACAGCCATTCCCTTCAAACACATGCTTGTCTCTAGAATATCACAAAGATGATAGAGTCACTTCGAATCAAATAGGCCAGTCACCAGGAGTAGACAGGTTTCGAACAAGCCAATCCATCTGCTTAAAGTTGAAAAAATCTCTTAGGCGAATTTTGGGCTACAATAAACGTCAGGTTTCTCTAGCAAAATGGCAATCGCGAAGCACATGCATAGCTGTTTCATTACTATGAGGGCACCGGGGGCAGGCAGCATCTTGAGACATGTGTCTTCTGTACCTTTCGGCATTAGTGAGAATAGCATCATGAGCTACTAACCATAAAAATTAGCAGATCCTTTCCGGGCCTTTCCACCTCCAGATAAGCTTGAAGATACAGTTTTGTCCTCCCGAGTTCTCTTGAAGCGAGTTATAAGCAGATTTCAAGAAAAACATTCATCAGAGGAGTTTGCCCATGCAATTTGGTCACCTTCCTTCCAAGCCGAAGGTGGAGACATAGCCACAATTTTTTGAACCATCATCTTCGGAAGCAAGCTTCTTAGTTTATCCACATCCTAGCCACCTGAAACGGTAAGAAAATCTGTAAGTAAAATTCTTGAATCAGAGGTAGCACTTACTTGAGGGTGAAGCTTATTAAGGCTCTCTAGATTTGGCACCCAGTTATAATCCCAAAATCTTATCTGAGATCCGTCGCCTATACGCCAAATCGAATTAGACTGGACTTCTTCCTAAAAGGAACAGATACCCTTCCACAAATTGGATTCATTTTTCCTCCTGCTCATGAGAGGAACAGTGTCATTTTTGCATCTATATTTAGTCCTCAGGACATTCGTCCAGAGAGAGTCTTTTTTCTCGATCAAACTCCAGCCCACTTTCATCATGAAACTTTCCCATCTCGATCAAACCCCAGCCCATTTTTTCTAAACTAACAAATTTTTCTCGATCAACGTTTAATTTGTTTGTCACTTAAGCAAACCAATAAAAATAACCAAAGTATTCAAACCTCGGGTGGTCTCTCAAAGGAATTGTAGGGAAGTATACTTATTATTGGTTATGGAAAGTATTTTTGGGATTTTTAATTGATGAATAAGGAATGTAAATAAAAAGAAAATAAACTAACAACTAAGAAAAGTCCTAAGGGTTGAGAATTGGAATTCCTATCTTCATTATCATTGTTAATTGTGATGGTAATTATCTTTTGCTCTCACTTAGTTAACCTCTAACAACTGAAGGAAAGTTAAGTGAGCAAAATCGACTTAAGTTCACAATTCCTAATCAAAGACTAGATTTAGTGAAGTTTAAGCCAACTAGCAACTTTCAATCACCAATCAACAAGAGACTTTGACAATTCAAGAGTCTCCAAATTACTCAATTCAAGCCAAGAACACAAAAATCTAATTTAAAATCCAACCAAGCATTTTATCAAACACTTGGAAGGTGTAAAAGGAAAGCATGGTAAAATTACAACAATAATAAAATCTAACAACCACCAATTACAAGAAATTAACAATAATAACTGAAGAAAGCAATAATAACATGAAATATCTCAAATTGCATTAAATGAAAATCAAAAGCAACAAAGTGTCATAAACATAAGGGCAACAAAATAAAGGAAATGACAAGTAAAACTAGAAGAACAAAGATGTAAGAACAATAAATTGTAAGGAAATGTAAATGAAACAAGAATTAAATCTAAATCTAAGGAGAGATCTAACCTAATTCTACCCTAATTCTAGAGAGAAGAGAGAGCTTCTCTCTCTAGAATATAACTTAAAGCATAATACTAAACTAGTCCTAATAGCTCTCTCCTTTGTTCCTTCATGAATTTTGCATCAAATAGCTTCAAAAATAAGTGGATTTGGGCTTCAGCAAGTCCAGAATCGCCCCCAGCGTGTTGACTTTAATGAGGTCACGTGACGCTTGTCACGCGTACGTGTCGCTGACAACTTTCTTCATCACGTGTATGACGATTGAATTTTTGACGGTTTAGAATTTCTCAAATAAAATCTCGTCGAAGTATAGTTTCTAAACCAAGCAATAATCCTTTCATACAAAAAGTTGTTTGTCACTAAAACAAACCCCTAAATTTATAAACCGAAGTATTGAACCTCGGGTCGTTCTCCCTAGGAATCACAATAAAGTGTCTTGTTATTGGTTTGAGTTGTTTTGGGGTTTTTGGATAAGAAGCATGAAAAGTAAATGGCAATGAAAATAAACTAACAACTATAAAAGGCTCTTGGCAAGGTATGAAAATTAGAAGTCCTATCCTAGTTATCTTTCTCAATTGTGATGAGAATTGTTCATTGCTACCACTTAGTTAACCCTTACTAAATAAAGGAAAGTCAAGTGGATGAATTGACTTGAGCCACAAGTCCTAGCCAACTCCCAAGGAAAGACTAGCTTTAGTGCACTCCAAACCAATTAGCAATCTCTCCAATTACCAATCAACAAAGGAATTAGATAACTCAAGTGTCACTAATTACTCTACCTAGGCCAAGAGGAACAAAATCTATACTATATCTAGAAGAGGCATTTCAACAAACACATAAAAGGCAATAAAAGTAAACAACATAAATTGCAAGAATTAAAGAGAGATCTAACTACAAAGGCAAGAGATCAACAATAGAAAAGCAAAGAAGAACAATTATTATGAATTACCTCTTATTGTATTGAAAGAAAATGGAAGGAACAATAGTAGATCTACAACAAAGTATAAGAACAATCATAAAGGAAATTACAATAAAAGAATAGAAGAAGATGAATGTAGCAACAAGGAATTGAGAAGATAGAAGTAGAAGAAGATGAATTAAAATCTAGATCTAAGAACTAATCCTAATCCTAATTCTAGAGAGAGGTGAGAGCTTCTCTCTCTAGAAACTAATTCTAACTACTAAACTAAACTAATGGTAACTAACATGTCCATCCCTCTTCAATCCTTGGCTTAAATAGGATCAGAAATGAGTTGGATTAGGCCCACAAGGCTTGTAAATTCGCTAGCCACGAGTTTGCATGAAGTGAACCACGTGCACCAACGGCGCATGCGCGTATTATGCGCGTGCGCGCCACCATACGTGTAGCAACTATGGCAAATCTTATATCGTTTCGAAGCCCCGGATGTTAGCTTTCCAACCCAACTGGAACCGCATCATTTGGACCTCTATAGCTCAAGTTATGGTCGTTTAAGTGCGAAGAGGTCGGCTTGACAGCTTTCCGGTTCTTTCATTTCTTCATGAGTTCTCCAACTTTTCATGCTTTCTTTCTTCATTCCCTTGATCCAATCTTTGCCTCCTAAACCTTAAATCACTTAACAAACATATCAAGGCATCTAATGGAATCAAGGAGAATTAGATTTAGCTATTTTAAGTCCTAAAAAGCATGTTTTCACTCTTAAGCGCAATTAAGGGAGAAGTTATAAAACCATGCTATTTCATTGAATAAATGTGGGTAAAAGGTGATAAAATCCCCAAAAATCAATACAAGATAAACCGTCAAAATGGGGTTTGTCAGTGTACGCGTCAGTCACGTGTACGCGTCGCCCTGACAAATTTCTTCTTCGCGCGCATGTGTCGAGCATACGTACGTATCGCCTTGAATGTTCCAAATCCTCATTTTCCTTGAAATCTCCGTCTTTCATACTTTTCTCTTCACTCCTTTGATCCATTCCTTGCCTCTTAACCCTGAAATCACTAACAAATATATCAAGGCATCAAGTGGAATCAAAGTGAATTAAACTTAACTAATTAAAGGCCTAAAAAACATATTTTTAACCATTAAGCACAATTAGAAGAAATTTATGAAATCATGCTATTTTGTTGAATAAATAAGAGAAAAGTTAACAAAATCTACCAAATACAATACAAAATAAACCATAAAATTATGGTTTATCTCTCCAAAGTCTTGATTTTTTCAACCGACCCAGTATGCAAGGGATTGATTTGCTCAACATTGGTGACATTAAAATCCTCCAAGATTTCCTCCTCCTTATCATCAAATATGACATTAAACCTTGATCCTGTATCCATGATATGATTGCCGTTATTATATGAACCTTCCTTATTAGTTCTAAAATCCTTGGATTGACTAATTTGTCTTTTAGTGTGTCGTGGCTTCTCTAATTTCCATTTTTGGAATTTCCGGACCATCCTCCAAGGTCCGAAATCCGGGAGATTTTGATTATTGTCAGGATTGTTGTCACTTAACCGATCACCCATAATTTTCTCTTGCCTTTTCTGGCTAGCGGCATTAACGTTATCATCGAAAACCACCTGTTTTCCTTTTGCCACCTCCACCCGATGATCTTTTTCGATACCTGGTGCTTCTCCACAAGACTCAGACCGATGACCATAGACCTCGCAGTTAAAGCAAATGAGGTGAAGGCTCTCATATTCGATGTTTAGAGTGTTCCCAAAAATAGATATTCTTGGGATCAATTTTTTTTATAAGTCAATTTTCACACAGATCCTTGCAAATCGTCCCCGCGAATGAATCAATATAGCTTTATCAAGCTTTAGCATAGTTCCGATAGCCGAGCTGATCCTCCATAAAAAATGATGATTGTATAGCTCAATAGGCAAATTAGAAATACGAATCCACGCTGCAACTTTCTTCAGTTATTGTTTTGAGGACAAGAAAAAAGGTCTCTATTTTTTAACTATCAGATAATGTCCTGTCGCCATCCATGGTTCTCTAAGTAGTGCATGCGAATAATCTTTTTATTCTACAAAATAAACCAAAAAATAATCACGATCCATATCAATAACATTAATCTTACTTTTATTTGCCCAATCTCTGTTCAGGCGTTGCTCCATGATTCTTAAATGAATTTTTTTCCCGAGTACTTTGACAATAAGAGCAGTATGCCACGGCTTGCACCATTCATTAAACTCTTCTTTCGAGACTTTAATTTTCGAATAGAGATCAAAAGATTTTTACTTTTTCGATAAGTTCTCGTCTTCTTTATACCACCGATCTTCTGGATCAGAATCATCCTCCATAATGCTTTTATTTAAAACAAAATTTTCATCACCCATCGAACTGGATGCCACTAGGAAAGACTCTTTGTATAAAATCTTTAGCTTCATCACCATTTTTCCTGCGTTATCAGCAATGATTTCCATGTGATCTCCCGGCTAATTAAAATCGACATCTCGCACCTTGACCTTCTTAGTGCTACGTTGGATAAGATCAATCACTTGGGTGGGAACAGAACTATAATGATTTTCCATTTCACCGCTAGTCATATTTTTCAAAATCGATAAACCTATTTCATTTAATTTGCTCCCATGGACCAACAATTACGCTTGTTTATTTTAATGTGTACTACAATTGGTTAAGCTATATAATAAGGAGGTTGATTTTGCTAACCAATGTCATGCTAAGTCAAATTGGCATTACTTTCTCGGTTTAATTGATCCAATACTTCATTTTTTTTACGGTATTTTTTATTTTGGTAAGTAAAAAAATAATCCCTTACAATTTAAAATATCATTTAAAAATTTATTATTTGTTAATAAATTATTATATATGTCAATAAAACATAATTTTTTCATATTCATCTAAAAAGTTGAAGTTCAAGTCTCCTTATCTTTAATAAAAAAATAAATAAATAAATAACTATATATATAAAATATGTTAAAAACTTTTTATTACTAATTTAAATTAAATTGGTTTAGTATTCCATCTCTAACAAAAGCTAAGCATCTCAATCACCAATTCACCATCATTATATACAAAAAATTTAGCTAATATATATCATAAGAGCACATAATAAATTTATCATTAATAAAAAAATTTAATTTAAATATTTTTATTTAATAAATATAAAATAAATATATTAAAATTTTAAAATTTTTATATTTTTAATAAAAAAATTTTAATTGATAAATTTAATATATATTTTTAGACACACAATAAATAAATTCGTATATAAATATTTAAGAAATACTTTATTATGTAAATTAAAGTTGTATAAAAAAAATTTATAATTATTTTTTATTATTTTATTATTATTCAAAATATAGATCCTAATTTTTTTAATTTCTCTTTCCTCTTATAAAAAAAATATCTATAAACTTATATCTTTACTATATAATTCACCATATTTAATTATGTCATATACCATAGCAACAGAAATCGAGGGAGCGAGTATCTCATTTATGTTGTACTAATTGACATTGTCGGTAGGAGTCATTAATTAAGTAGTGTATCTGAATGTGCTGCCTAGCTAGCAAAAATTAAAGAACCATCTAACAAATGAAAGGGTCACAGGTGTGGGGTGCGACCCTCACTTCAACGGCAAAGCCATCAAGAGACACGGCCATGCATGAAAATTTGACATTTAATATTTTGGTGCCTAAACGTAGTAACACATATATATTCTGCTTATTTCTCTCTTTCCTCAGGCTCAATTACTCGATGAATAAGTACTATAGTAGAACACAAATATATTATTTGATTAGACTGAAATAAAAAAATAAAAAACAATTTTAGATAACTAATAAAATTTATTTTTTTGTTAATACTTAAATCAATAAAATATTGGTCAAAATATTAATTAATATTAATAAAAAAATTTATTTCTTGAAAATAAATGAATAAAAGAAATGAAACACACGATCCCAGTGTGTATTTTAAAAGAAAAAAAATATAGTGTCTATCTTAGTACTTTAATTATAAGTTAAATCTCACTGCTCCCGTTCAAGTAAAACGTAGCCATACATATTGCATCATGGTTATGGGCCACATCCAGGTTTTAATGGTGTAACATGGCAACAAGGTTTTCTTAGGATGTCATGCATTTCATGAATGTATACCAACTTCAACGACAAATCATTAATAATCACATAAAACTTTGGGATACGTGTAGTTTGATGAGAACTTGATTCAATGGAGACAAGAAACGGCGGTTAATATATTTTGCATGAATATATGTAACACTGTTTGCCTAATATTAAGGTCATCATCACATAAGGCTAAAGTTCTAAACTCTAAAGCGTGCATCATCATACTTCTTTTAAGATGAAAAACAATTCATATGTAACTTTAACACGTTAAAAGCTTCCGTTTTCTAATTTAAATTTTCTGACATTTATTTCTTTTTTTTTTCATAATATCTCCAATTTAGTAGTTTCTGAATTAATAGTTTATTGTGGATCAGAACATTTAAAGATTTATTGTAGATTAATAAATTGTTATATATATAGAACAAAATTCAAACACCTAATACTTACTTAAGTAAATGATCGAGTTAACTATTCGACAAACTGAACTTGATTTCTGACATTCATTTTAGTTAGTTGTAATGAGATGATTATAGCAGATTTAGTAAGTGAAAAAAACTCACAAGTTCGATCTCCAGTAAACACATCGATTGAAAAGTAAAAAAAAAATCTTGAGTTTAAATAAGTTCTGAACTAAATTAGTACAATCAAAAAAATAGGATCGAATACAAAGACTCACACCAAATCATCACTACAAAAATGCGCTAAGTGGTGGGAGTTTTTTTTTTTTGTTTTGCAGGAAATTTTCACCCCTGCAAGTTGCGTAATGGCGGTTTAGTAAAATGACGTAGTTAGGTATCCTACAACAAATTATGGGAGTTTTTTTTGGAACCGACACTATTTCGAACTCAGAATTGCAGGAGGTTTTTGCCCTCCGCTGTTTGCGGCAGTTTCAACCAAATTGCATCGATTTCGAAAGACCTCAAACGGTTCTATGTTGCAGCATTTTTTATTTAGGTTGTGGGAGTTTTAAACCCCCGCAAATATCTTATACTTAAAACAGCTTTTTATTTTATTGGAGTTGTGAACTACCGCAATTTAAAATATAACTCCAAAATATTTATACTATGATATATATAGTTTTTTCTTATTATATAAAATATTAATTAGAATACAAAGTTTAATAAAAATAAAATTCTTTAAAGTATAAATCTAAAATATAAGCCATTAAAATAAATAATAACTTTTTTATATTATAATAAAATGCATAATATATGAATTCTCACTATCTTTATATGTCTAATCCTAAAAATTAAACAAGCTGCGCTAAAGTAATATAAACTCACAACTACAACTAATGAGTTTACTACTTAAATAAGTTTGTTTAGTAAAAAAATGCAACATAATACCCTAACAAATGTGCAACAATAAACAACTAATCAATCTTTAAAGCAATACTAAACAATGTCTTGACGATTTTCTTCGCTTCCATCTGATGATATTATTCCTGTTGGCGGTATAATAGTTTCGTTCTCAACATCATTAGCCTAAAATAAATCAAAAATAGAAATGTCAACATAAAATTTACACATCTATAACACTATAACGATTAACGACAATTCACATAAAAAAATAAAAAGGCATTAACCTTTTCTTGTGTCAAAAACTTGAACAGCAAATTAGTAAGAATAGGAATGTAAGGTTAGAATATATGAGACTAATACCATACTAGAACATTAGCATAATATAACAGTTATCAGTTATCATAATTTTTAAAATTATTAGTGTAACATAAATTCGACAAGAGAAGGCAATTTACCTGAGTTCCATGATCAAATATACTAGTAAGTTTAACAGGAATTCTTCCTTCTTTAGCGAGAAAATAAGCCTTGAATGCAGTCAATGTCCCATCAAATTTAGACTCCAAATGTCTAAAATCAGCTTGGGAGTAATTGGTAGTAGATGACATTGAAGTTGAAGAATTAGCTAATTGGCTAGGGTGATTGGCATTTCTGAAAGTATTAGTAGGTGTTGCTCTCATTCCCATGCATCATACTCTATTAGAATGCTCCTCCCCAAATACTTTGCCAATAGCATCATTTGTGGATGGTCCAGATTCATCTTTCTCATTTTCAGTCATAAGTACTTCAATTTGTTCCTGCAGTTAAAATTTAAACAACAAAAATGTAACAAAATAACATTAAGGTTTGGAAGATATTGAAGTTACACTTTTTACTAAAATAGACCAAAAAATACAACTTAGCGCTATATCCTTTGCACTACAAGAAAATACGTCTATTGCTACGCTTTTAAAGCGTGACGAAAAGCTGAAAAAATTATAGCGATAGCTTTTTGCCACGCTTTTAAAAGGGTCACGACTGCTAGCGTGGCGGTTGCTCTATCGCCACGCTTTTGGTGAGCTATCGCCACGCTTTTTTTGCCACGCTTTTTACATATTGCCACGCTTAAAAACATGGCTGTATGTGGGAGATATAGCCACGCTTTTAAAGGGTGGCCATACATGAGATATGGCCACGCTTTCAAAGCATGGCGACAGCGAGATATGGCCACGCTTTGGCGACAGCGAGATATGGCCACGCTTTGGCGACAGCGAGATATGGCCACGCTTTCAAAGCGTGGTGAAAGCCTTGTCAGATTAAAAAAAAATTCTTTTTCTGACTTAATCTTCATCATTGCACAATATAAATTCTCAACCCTTTTTTTATTACCAAACCTATAAATATAGTATGCACTTTTTATTACAAGACAAATTAAATAGTCATTAGTGACATAATTTTTGCTATAATTGTTTTATACATTAAAAACTAATGTTCAAATACAAAATAAATCTCGAGTTCAAATTCCAAAACTAAAAACTAAAGAAAAGTACAGGAACAATACAACTTAAACCTTGCTGTTCCTCCTTCCTTTAACCCTCAAACTTCCTTCCTCACCTCAGCAACACCATTTCTCTCTTATGTACAATTTTCTAGTTTATCTTTGATGTCCTGCAATCCAGAAGTTACAGCTTTCTCCACTACTTCAGAGACAGACCTGTCCACTTTGCTTTGTGCCTCTGCCAACAAAGATTCATAATACTACAACAACAATGGCACAAAGAGAATCCGAGTTCAATCACACATCATCAACAATATTATTGCATCAAAAAAGTATACATATACATAAGATATACACAAATCTTGATGCATATAAATTTTTCGTCCAAATGTTCCTCCTCAAGGTGATTTGAATTGAGATTTCTACTTAAAATCTAATGCAACAGAATAAACATAGTAAATATATAAATTTAATAAAAAATATATTAAAAGTTAGTGTTTAAAATCTCAGCACATAAATTATACCCTCTCTAAATCAGAATAATATTACAAATCTAAGTCTTCATGAATTTAAGTTCAACAAAATTAAATAATAAGACTTGAAATAATACTAGTCATAACTAATTTTTAATTTTTTATTATGATCATAAGCCCTTCAGAAATAATTTTTAGGCAACATTATAATCATTTCATGTCACTTGCAATAAAACCAAAAACAGCTGTTGGTACCAGAAATTCCCATATAATAATAGCAAATACAAACAGAACAATCAAACTGCAAAAGTAGTGTTGAAACTTTATGTTCATATGAGGTCACTCTTTCTAAAATCATACATGCCGAGATGTAGAAGACATATGGCAAGCTGCTTCCTTCCTGAGATTTTTCAGAAAGTAACATTTTATGACAATAGAATTGCCTAAACCAGCCAAAATAAGAACTTCAATACAAAGTGGAAACAAGAATTGAAGGAATGAAAAACCTGCTTACCTGGCAAGACAAGTATGTCCACTTTGAAACATAAGGGCATTGAAAGGAGTGATCGCAAAGTGTAGTGAGTATTCCACTTCTATCCGGGTCCAATCTCTCAATCATTCAAAGAGCAAACCAGACACATAAATCATATAAAACATCATTTCACAAGATTATTTCCATCCTCTAAAAACATAATCAACGAAGCAACACACACAAAGCCACAGCAAAAGCAAATGCAGCCTACCGAGGCAAACTGGACAAGTTGGTATTTCAGTACATCCATCAGGAGTCGTCCCAGCAATATCTGCACATTCTGAGTACTCCACAGAAACCAAAAACAGGATATGGCACAAGAATGGAAAAAAGGAAACAGAAAAAAATGAACAAGAACCATGGCGAACTTCTCCCCACAATCTTCAGGATCAAGTGCACATGCATAGAACACCACAAACTGAAATAAAATAGTCCTTTGAAATGATCTCACTAGAACATCAAATACCTAATTAAGAATTTAATAAACATACAAGTTAAAGTATATAGTACAAAGTAATCAAAGCAAATATATGTAATGTCTGAAAAATACCTCAGACAACTGGCCACTGCTTTGACAGGACTCAAGATGCAAAAAAGTCAGCTCAATCAAGCTATCTAATTTCTCCGCAATTGTCTTTCCCTCCAAAATTTTCCTATTTAAATATTCTGCAGCAGGCTGTAATAAAATAAAAAAACAACCATGAGATAGCACATAAGATATGTGAAACACACGAAAGTGAAGACAAAATATAGACCACATATTTCTGTTGATAAGATGATATATAGACTGGCAACTAACATACGTAGTAAATTCGAAGAATTACATACTGAATAAAAGTTGGAAATATATTGCTCATAGATGAGCCAATAGCCTAATAGAACCTAACTACATTCATCTTTCAAAACCTTGCAACTAATTCTCATAGAAGTTGACTGAAAAATTAACAGTAAGCTAACTGCAGAACAAGGATTCAAATCTGATGCATGAGCAAGGCTTTGCCATGATAGGAAAGGAGTTTTATCCATGATCACCGCTAAAGGAAAAATGATGAACCGGCCAAACTCTAATTATAAGTGAGCCAATATATGTTACCTTGTGCTCACGATCAGCATAGAGACAATCTATTGGAAATGGCAACTTAACATACAAAAATATCACGTCAAACAGAACATGTCAGTTTTGACATCAAGAGGCTAAAAAATGTGCATGGAAAAACAGATATGGAACAATAATAGGAATCCTTCAAATATTTGACCAAATAATTGAAAATAAGTTTGATAAGCGTGACAATTACCATCTATAAACCCTTACGAAAATTACCATCTATTTTTACCAACATAATCAAACCCTCAAGGTTGTCCCTCACAACATAACCAAAAAAGAGCAAAAAAGAAAAGAGTAATGGTTCAATATAGTTCCTAAAAGTATACCTTCAAAACTATATTGATGCTTTTGAAATTTCAGAGACTAAGATAAACACATACAATTTCAAGAACCAAATTGAATCTTTACTAAAAGTGAATGACTTATCTCGTTTTATATTCAGTTATGTATCTAAGCATATACTTTACAACAAAAACATCGAAAAAACAAAGCAAGAGAAAGAAATTACTCGCTCAGCAAGCATGCGGGCTTTACTGGGGCCACCAACACCAACTGCAATTAGTTTAACACCAGCTGAATCAAACCTAGCTTTGGCTTCTTTCAAGGCTGAAGCTAATTCCCAACTTGGAACAAGATCAAAAAAAGCATAATTAGAAGAACTATTCTTCAAAAAACTCTTCAATTGTGATCGAAAGAATATTAGTTACCGGCAAGGAAGATTTACTCAACAGCTGCGACGACGACCAAACTGACGGCTCCCTCTCGCACGTCCCCCTCTTTCTCGACGGCAACGGTTCTCGCGGCTCCCTCATCGGCAACCAGGAAGCAGGACGGTGACTGGTGCGACGGGAGCAGCTCCTCTTTCCCCTCCTCGGTAACGGCGAAGAGCGAAGCTCTTCCAGCGGCGACGACGCGTTTGGTGACGACTCCTCCTCTCTCATCGTCGCATACACTCTCTCTCGGGTTTGACTCGACAGCGGCGGCAGACTGGTCTTCGACGGAGCTGGCAGCAAGGCGGCGTCTCCTTTTTCGAGCTCTCCTCTTCCGCATGGGTGAGGTGATGCGTATGTGTATTGTGTTGTGTGCACTGGAGAGGGGAAAATGGGGAGTGGGGCTGCAGCGCTCTTGTGAGGGGAAAGGGGGGAGTGCGGTGGGTGTTAGGTTAGGGTTTGTGAAATAAAAAGGGGCAATGTTCTCTGGATTGCAAAGGATTTAGGGTTTTTTTAAGGGTGAATACAAAAGGTTGGAAGAGTTTTAGGCTTCGAAGGAAAGAGATAGAGTTTCAAAGAGGTGTGAAATTATAACCTTTTCGAAAAAAAATTTTAAAACTTTTTTGGCCAGGCTTTTAAAGCGTACCAAAAAAGTAATAGGAAACGGACACGTTTTTAAAATGTCACAATAACAAAACTCTATCACCACGTTTTAAAAGCGTGCCTGTTTCTTCTTATTGCTACGTTTTTTAAGCGTGGCAAAACAAAGCGTGGCCAAATCTCGAATCAATTGTCATCCTCATAAAAGTATGGCCGTAGACCCTTTTCGCCACGCTTTTCAAGCGTAGCAAGAAAAAAAGTAGCCAAATCTCTAATCTATTGCTACCCTCATAAAAGCGTGGCCATTGACCACTTTTGGCCACGCTTTTAAAGCGTGGCAAGAAAATAGCGTGACCATAGGCCTTTTTTCTTGTAGTGTTGCTTCATCAATCACAAACGACCCATCTTTCTTCTTATGAGTTTCTATGTACATTTCTCCACAGCTAATTTTTCGTCCAGTTTTTAAAAACTATGCAAAAGAATATAAAAAAATAAAAGTTAAGGAGCATATGATAATTTAGTAAAATCAAAAAATGAGTGATGGTTCATACTATTTCATGTCTTTTCCTTGAGATGGGTTTCGAGCCACCAGTATGGGGAATTGTTTGCTTCTTGCGAACTTCCTTGTTTCTTTTACACATCTCCTATGAAAAAAGCAAAATGAAGATTAGAAAAGTGATTACGTATTAATATTATATTTTAAAAATTTAGCATGTTACCATTGTAGAAGGTAGAAACCGATATTGAACGAAGGCCACTAACATTGCTCCCCTCTTCCTTGGCAACGTTATTAGCAACGTTAGTGAGCCAACTTTGGCCACTAACGTTGCTTCCCTTCTCCCTGAGCCAACGTTACTGGGCAACGTTAGTGAGCCAACTTTGGCCACTAACGTTGCTTCCTCCTTCTTAGTAACGTTAATGGGCAACGTTAGTGAGCCAACTTTGGCCACTAATGTTGCTTCCTCCTTCCTTGGCAACATTAACCATAGCGTTAGTGGGCTAACTTTGACCACTAAAGCTATGGCCTCTTCTTCTTCGCTGCCTTTCTTTGCTTCTCTTTATCTATCATCAACCAAACAAATGCATCAAAGTCTTACAATAATCACAAGATAATGCATCATTCATAGCATCAAGTAACTCTTGCATTAATCTCATGAAAATGCTCATAAATAACAATGTTTGATTGAATCAAGACATGCATACATTTTTCATCCAAATACTTACTTATTGTCTAAGAAAGTGCATGAAACCAAGTAATAACTAATTAAAAAGGCTTGTAAAACTAGCCTAAGATGCCTAGGCATCACAGTCCTTGCTCCATTCTGCTCCACTTTCTCTGCTGGTTGAGGAACCCGTCCACCACCTCTGGTGTCCTTGGCTTCGCTTTCTTCCTTGGCATGCATTACCTTTTTCATTTGCTCCATTTCCCCTGCTGTCCAAGGAGCTATACCACTACCTTTGCTCTCTTGCAACTTTGTGTTTTGTTCTCCCATGATCTGAATGTTGCTTTAATGATGTCCTTGGAGGGATGAGATTGTCCTTTTTATCTTGTTGCTTTGTTAGAGCTACAGCGGTCCTTGTTGTGTTGTTTATTTCTTTTTCTTCCAGCTGTTCTGCTTTGCTTATGATGTAGACAGTTGCCCTTTTTCTCTTATCAAATGCATAGCTTTTTATTTTGCCAAACGGTGCTATATTAAAATGCTATGGGTTTGTGCATTAGCTTGAAGCACCAAGGGAATAAACCAGTTGCATTGTTTGGCTGTGAAATGAGTTATGGAACTGCCACAATAAAAAACACATTAAACAATATTGGGCTTTTAACCCAAATAATGTTTGTCATCATTTATAAAACCCAAAATCAAACTAAGCTCAACAGAATGTTAGTGTTGGCAGCTAGACAAGTGACACAAATAGAATAAATTTAGAAGGATGATGATATTGAATGAACATGTCATTCTAGAGTAGCATGTAGAGTTCAAATGCGAATTTAAATGTGATGCTAGAGAAGTCAGTGCAAAGAAATTTCGAAAGCCATGAGGATTTGCTATTGGAGAAGTCCTAACGACTAACCCTTATTTAATTAATACAGTATTTGATAACGATGAGATAGGAGCAAAAGGTGAGAATATATCCTAAAAGAAGGAAAATATCAACTACTTTATAGATGCACATTGGGATTAACCCGACCTATTAATTTTGAAAGGTATCCCCTTTCACTTGTCTTTTTTGAATCCTGATGGAATGAATCAAGAGTGCTCTTATGGACAAAGAGGCTTCGATGATCCGTCGAATGAATTCGATGTCAAGCAATAGTTTGAGAATAAGAAAGCCAGTCTTATAGCGATTTGAAATGTACAACAACAAAAAGGTTGCAAAGTATAACATACTAGAGAGTGAGCATTAAAAGCAAGCAGAAACTCACCTGCAGTCAACTTCACATGAAGTTTTTCTGGATGGCTGACATGTGTTATCATTTGGTTTGAAAAAAATCAGTTTATTTTATACAAATGGTTTAATTAAAAAACTAATTTAAATTGGACCAAGCAGTTACTTTTACTCTCTTCTTTTTCATTACGCTATTGAAATTCGTTTTCTTCCAATTTTTCAGAATTAATATCAAACTTTCAATTGAGTATATTCACCTTATTTATATTTCTTAATCAAATTTATTATTTCAAATATATTTTTTAATTTATATTTTTATTCACTTCTCTATGAATGATAAAAATCATTTAACAATACATAAATGTTCATGTCATCACACCTCAGGATAAAATTGATTGGATGTTGGACAAAAATTTTAGGAATTTTATTATTCACATCTTTGTCTAGAGTCAACACAGAGATTGATTGAGTTGTCATTACTTTCCATATTCAAATCATTATAGGTAAAGTTAGTAAGGATGAAGAAGAAAAACGTTTCAAATTCATCATTTAGGAATTTAGAGATAACATGCAAAAAAATAAAAAAAATTAGAGGTAGTTATTTGATCTATCTAAATCGATTTTTTTTCAAACCAAATGATAACACGTGTCAGCCATCCAGAAATAACTTCATGTGAAGTCGACTGCAAGTGTGTTTCCACCTTTAAAGTATTTTATAAAGTGTATTCATTACGGAAATAGCACATACGTGTGTGGTATCATTGTAAATAGAAAAAATAAAAAATCTAGAGAGACAGCAGTTCTCATTCTTGTCTATAAACATCAATAGAAAAGGAACATCGAGAGTAGTAGAATTCCAAAATCATTGCTCAAGTTATCTTCACCCTGGTAATAGTATACTCAACTATTGGTATTGAAGTTTTGTAAGAATCAATTGAGAATCAATTCAAATATAAAGTATCTTACAGAAAAATTTGGCATACACAACATCAATTTAATATTTGTACCTGCTATATATAATTATTAATTATAGAATATTTAATTTATATATCGCTTTTTTTTTTCTTATATTGTTATAAAGATAATCTATAATCAATAGATTTCAAATATACTTAGTATGACTCAATGAATCACTTTTTTCGATAAGTATTTTTTATGGATTCTACTCATCCTATTCTTATTAACTGAATATATATAATAATATATTATTAAAATAATAAAAAATAGAAAGAATGAATGTAAAAAGTAGAACTAAAAAAATGGATTCATTTCGCCTTCTATTTCCACAAGGAACATAGGTATGATAATACACTTTTTCATTTTTTATTTGGAAAAGGAAAAAAATCTTTTAAGCTATGCTAAATTTTTCACAAAGGAAAGAAAGCATGGAGCTGAAATAACTCACTTAAAACCCATTTTAAAGGATTACGCGGTACGATTGAATCAAATAAGCCTTTTTGGAATAAATATTCAGCTACTTGTGAACCTTCAGGTATTGTCGTATTCAACGTTTGTTCAATTACTCTTTTACCCGCAAATGCAATGTAAGCATCGGGTTCGGCAATAATGGTATCGCCCAACATGCCGAAACTGGCAGTCGCCCCACCAGTAGTAGAAGATGTAAGGATGGATACATAGAATAACCTTTTATTTTTTTGATACTCATATAAAGCAGAAGATATTTTAGCCATTTGCATCAAGCTCAGACTTCCTTCTTGCAGAGGTAAAAGTTGATTACCAGCATGTTCGACCAAACAGGTTATTTTCTCGCCTACTACAGATCCCATACTACCCCCCATAAACTGAAAATCCATGATCCCGATTGCTACAGGAATCCCGTTTAGTTGATCTGTGCCTGTTTGAATAGCCTCAGTTAATCCTGCCTTCCTTTAATAAGAGTCCATACGATTCTTATGGATTTGAATTCCTCTTCCGAATGAAATTCAATGGGATCCATAGAGACCATGTCTTCATCCATAGGATTCCAAGTACATGGATCAATCGAAAATTCGATTCTATCTGAACTGCTCATTTTCAAATGATATCCACAGTGTTCACAAATATTCATTTTTGATTTAAAAAATTTTCTATAATTTAATCCATAATAATTTTTGCATTCAATCCATAAATGCTTGTATTTTTTAGTTTCATCAAGATCTTTAGAATCCTCTCTTTTAGTTAAATTCTCATTCGTGATAGTTGTTTTTATGGAAGAACCCTCGCTTTCACTACTATTTACGCCCTTACCATAAATAGAAGTATAAAAGTAACTGTCATTGTATTTATCATTTTCACCTAAATGTGACTAACAATACAGATTTGACAATGAAGATAACTTTCAATGCAATTATGAATGCCATTTTTCCAACTCGATTTAGTATCATACATGTAATGATTCTCATGTCTCTTAGAGACATTATTCAGATAGCTAGAATTCTTATTATAACTATCAAAAAAATATTCTGGTTTACTTAGAAAAGAAGGATCATTAGAAATCTCCAAAAATTGATTTTCAATATCAAAATATATGCAATAACGGTTCCTTTGGCTATTGTTATCCCTAACTAAAAGGATTTTATTAAATAGGAAATTTCTAATGTTTCTGACACCGACTAAATAATCAACATTACTGTAACTAGAATTGTCACTATCATTCCAACTAGGAAAGTCTTTTTTCATATCAATCAAAATTGGGTCTTCACTTGCACTAGTATTTTCAATAGGACTAAAACTATCCATTGAGTTACTTAGCCCACACCTGTATTCTAACTGCCTATAAAACAGTATAGAATTGAACATTGACTATTTGTCCCTCTGTTAGAGGTGTTCCCGAAATGTCTGCGATCGAGTAAATAGCTCTACGAACGAATGGATCGAATCGAATTGAAAAATGGAAAGATTTGTACAAGTTATATCCTTCGTCACCACTTTGCGGAAAATGGTTAGATATCAATATGTTAGATACATGTGACTCGATTGGTGAAATAGTATCTCTCTCCAAGAAAGCATGTTTTTTTTACTGCCGCACAAAGAAAAAATTTTGTTCCGAATGAACAAGATATTGAGGAATTATGCATATGTAAAATAATAATTATTGATACAGGCCCTTTCCACAAAAATAGAGAATCTTTTGTTACAATAGAAACAGAAGTGATATTGATTATTCAAGCATCGAAGTCGATTTGCTTTTAAAAAAGAGGATATTAATGAACTTCTATGAAATGGTTTCACGGGATTCAGCCAATTGTCTTGATCGTGGGATATCATTGAAACATAGGAATCCGTGTTATCAAAAGATTTCCTGCGATTCTTTCTAGTAGGAGTGTTCAAAACTGATCCGGACCGAACTAAACCAACCAACCAAACCAAAAAAATCGAAAACAAAAAAAAACCAAAAAAATGTGTTTTTCAGTTTTTTTGCGGTTCAGTTCGGGTTTCAGTTCTAACCAGGAAAACCCTAACCGAACCGAACCAAACCGGTGAAGTAAAAAAAATCCTAAAAAACCAACCTCACTCCCCCCACCCCACCCCACCCCAAACGGCCAAACCCCAATTCCCTTGAGCGCGATTCCTGAGCAGCAGTGAGCCCTAACCCGACGCCTCCCACCCCCAATCCAAAGCTCTCAGTCTCAGCCTCTCACTATCGCGCTCTCCTTTTTGCAGTGACGCTTTCCTCTCACGGTGGCGAACCCACGTTCCTCCCAGTCTGCCACCACGTTCTTCACGGACAGAGCACCACGAAGCCCCAGCCACAGCCTGAATGACCCTCGCACACAGCAGTAGCAGTCTAGCATAGCACGACCCTCATCCCTCACACCCAGTGCCAGTAGTAGCAGAGCACGACCCTCGTCCCTCGCACCCAGCGCCAGTAGTAGCAGAGCACGACCCTCCTCCCTCGCACCCAGTTGTAGCAGAGCCCAACCCTCGCATCCTCGCGCCCAGCAGTAGCAGAGCCACAACCCTCGCCAGTCGCCACCCACAACACAGCACCCACCAGTCACCAATTCAAGTCAGATATGGAGGCCGAGCCACCGAGTCAGGTATGTAATTTGGTTAAATAGTTGATTCATTGATATTGTTTACTTTATTACTGACTTGCTGACTTGTTGATTCATTGTTAATTTGGTTAAATTATACTCAGTATTGGTATTGTTTACTTTATTGTTGACTTGCTGACTTGTTGATTCATTGTTAATTTGGCTAAATTATACTCAGCATTGGTATTTTTCAGGTATTGTTGCTGGTTAAATTATTGTTGCTGGTTATTGATGCTGACTTGCTGATTTTGTTCTGTTTGTTGAATTGTTTGCTGACTTGGTTATTGATTATTGTTGCTGGTTAAATTATTGTTTGCTGATTATTGATTATTGTTGATGGTTATTGATTCATTTATGTAGTTTGATGTCAGTTCACGTGAAAATATGGGCGACACTGGATTACCGCCAGTTCCTCTGCCGAATGAATCAACAAGTATCAGATCTTCCAAGTGCATCGCCAGTTCGTCTTCAGTTGTATTGACTGTTGAACTTTTAAACTTCTTTAATTGTTGTATTTGAATTCTTTTTGTCGTTAAATTTCATTAGACCAAGACTTTGTTAGCTATTGTGTATTTGTGTTGGTCGATTTTAATGCGATGACTTTGTGAAATAGTATGGTAGTATTTCGTTTGAATTGATTGAAAAACCGAACAAACCGAATCAAACCAAACCGATTTTAATTGGTTTGGTTTGGTTCGGATGGCTTCGATAAAAAAACGAATCAAACCGAATCGCAGTTTAATTACATGATCGGATCGGATGACCTTTTTCTCAAAAACCGAACCAAATCGCATCGCGAATACCCCTACTTTCTAGTATGGAATGAGTCAATCATCTACTTTGGTATCTTATTAAAAAAAGATGGTGATATTGTTCTTCCATTGATCAAGAATTTCGATTTTTGGGAAGTATTACGGCCATCCAATAAGAAGGGTTTCAATTTTTTCAAATGAATAATTTGAAGACCTATTGATTCTAACAACTGATTATAGAGTGGATCATTCGAACCTTTCAATTCATAGATGTGGATCTCGGACCTATGAATGGGGATACTCCCAAAACTCACAAAAAAAAAAGAAGTGAGTTAGACAGAAAGAGAAGAAACTTGGACAAAAAAAAGTAACTTGGACAAAAAAAAACAAAGTAACATAGACAAAACTTTTTTGTCGATAACACCAACCTCAAACCAATCAATCGAATATTAATACACCACGTCAACAATGCTATATTTCATCGAGTGTTAGTTTTTTAAGTTACCAAACTGGTGACTTAACCGTACAAAGATGATGAAGTCAACAATGCTATATTTCATCGAGTGTTTTGGATATTTTTTCTTTGAGGAGAGACTTTCCAACATTACAGTGCAAGCTACTTATCTCCATTGATGGAGAGCATTTGTATGGTATGGATTCTATTTATACTGTATTCAGGTAAGGACCCCCAATTTTGTCTGGTAAAAAGATGAATTTTGGTCAATAACATTTATTTTGAGAAATGATGATTTATTTTATTTTATTTCATAAATTTTTTTCTTTCTTTAGTACTATGGAAGATGAAAGGTTGAACTAAATAAGAAATAAACGTTATGACACTATCAGTCAAAAACTTCAACCACCTCTTTTGAATATGTTTCTAAAACTAGAAACTTAAACTCTATTTTCAAGACAATTCACAAATCTCTTAAAATGACTATAATTTTAGATTTATAGTTGTTGAATTTAAACGCAAAATGAAAGAGGCATCCTCTAAACTTGTTCTTGAAAGAGTCATTGAAGATAGAAAAAGAACTACCACAACATTTTTGGTTGGAAATCAAATATTAATAGAGAATCCAACCAAATTAGTCCAATCAATCAGGTTAACCAAAAATTAGCTATCTGTACTGGAAGTCTCTGGTACGGGTTGAGAGATGGATCGGGAACTTGCGGGTTGAGGCGAATGCCGGATCACTTGACTGGAGCAATGGGGGAAGGTACCTGCAAAGACACTCCGGTGCTCAAGTCAGAATGGATCTGAGAGGTATAAGGTGTGAGGAATGAATGAATACCTGGAGGGGCTTGGGTCCTCAATTTATAGGTGTTGGTGAGTGTCTTATCTTATCTTATCTTATTTGGCTAAGATAAGGGAGATGTTTGAATTTGAAAGTCGGTTAGGAGTTCTAGAGGGTCGGTTTCGGGCCTTCTAGGAGAGAGAGGCAAGTCGGACCCGAGGCGCCGGGTTCAGGCCTAACCTTGAGTCTGGGATTCATGGGCTGGATCCGTAATAGTACAGTCCCGGGTCCAGGATCCGTGACTCGGATCCGTAACAGTTGCCCCCGCAGCGGGAGGGCGAGCGAGGTCGGACTGTCGCTGAGAGATATTGTTTTTGCCGTGGGCCAGGCCTTTAGTTTTTCTCGAGTGGTCGTTTGGTTGTTTCGAGAAGGGGTCGGTGCCACGGTTTCGTCTCGTGGAAGATTCGTCTGACCGTTTCAGTCTGACGCGACTCTTCTGTGTCTGCTGTGCCTGTTGCATTCTTCGAGGCGTGATTTATCAGTTTACTTTTTCGAAGGGGGACATTTATTGTGAGGGGACGTTTTCCTTTATTGCCCTCACGTTTGTTTTGCTTTCCAGGGGTATGTGCGTTATATTATTTTTTTAAAACCGTTTTGGTTTTCTTCCTTCAGTTCCCTCGTTTGCTTCATTTCTCTATTGCTTTCTTCTCCGAGAGAGCATTTTCTACTTTCCTTTCGCATTCTATGGCTCTGGTTGATCTTCTGCCGTAGCGTTTTCTCCTTGGGTGTATTTCTTGTGCATCATCAAGTTGGTATTCTTCTGTTTCTTTTTGTTTCCTCTGTGATTTATGCTTTCTCTTCCTTTGCATTTTGTTTTGCCTCTGCTTTAGTGTAGACTAGAATTGTTTTTTGGTGTATGATGGTGGTAGATAGTTCTGTAAAGGGGGCGAGCGCCATCACATAATTGGTGGTGTATAGGTGTCTGTTTTTTGGTTTCATCCGCCGTTTTCTGCCACGAGGTTTGGCTGACGGTGGTGCTCGTCGCTATTTTAGGTATGGCTCGTCGAAGGACTGAGGGTGTGAGGGCTCCGGTGGCCCCATCGGTGGGTGTCCCCGGCCTTTTCTCTTGGGTTACTAGTGATGTATGGGGGACGCCATCGCGGATGACGGAGGCGGACCACCAGCGGCTTCGTGATGAAGGAGCTGTTTGTGGGGGTGGTGACGCCGAATGCCACTACGAGCTTTCTCTCCCTGGGGTTGACAAGAGGGTTTGCTATACCAATCTTGACTCCCCGACTGTGCCGGATTGGATGTGGGTGTATGAGGCGATGTTTACTCGGCTTGGTGTTCGGCTCCCCTTTTCCCCGTTTGTTCAGCAGTTATTGAGCCGGTGCTTCGTGGCGCCGTCCCAGCTACATCCGAATAGCTGGGCGGCGATACGGTGTTTCGAGCTTGTTTGTGATTTTTTGGAGCTTCCTGCTACGATAAACATTTTTCTTTTTCTCTTCTTGTGTACCCTTCCGACCAAGGAGGGGAAACACAAGAAAGGGTATGTGTCTTTTAGAGCTCAGCCTCATCGTCGGGTCTTCGGGTTGTATGAAGATTCTTTTCATGGTTTTAAGAGTGGATTTTTTAAAGTTCGTCCCGCAAGGGGGCATCATCCTTTTTGGTTGACATTAGAGGGTGAGCAGCGGTTCCCTACCTATTGGAACTTTAAGGCGGGGCCGTTGGTTTTCATTAGGGTTTCGCAAGAGTTCCTGACTTCGGAGGAGCGGGATATCGCTCTTGTTCTCTGGCAATTGTTTGGGGAGCGTCATCTTAATCCTCGGGATGTGATGGGTGATTCAGTTGCTTGTCGGTCATATGTTGGTGTGTGTCTGTCCTTTTCTTGGTTTTTATGCTTGTTTTCCCGTTTTTGTAACTTTGGATTTTTGTTTTCTTTTAGTTGAGATGGCTGGTGGTTTGACTTCCTTGGCATGACTGAAGGCAGCGATGGGCCAGGAGGAGGGGTCGTCGTCTCCGGCTACTCCTGTTTCTAATCCGGCCGTGGAATCTCAGGCTGTTTCTCAGGAGATAGTTTCTTCGAGTGTGTGGGCCGATGCTCAGGTTTCTCCTGGTCCTGCGAACTCGCCTGAAGTCGTCGTGGTGACAGCTGCTAAGGCTTCTCGGAAGAGAAAAAGACCTGAGGAGCCGAGCAGTGAGACTTTCGAGGAAGAGGGTCTTGTTCCTAGTGTGTTGGACCGATGTTTCGATGCCCCGGGGTTTATTGATCAACGCTTGATGCCTGGTATAGAGCCATTTTTTGATGGCTGTAATGTTTCATTCCAGGCTAAGTCGGTGTATCGTGCCCTCCTCCGGTCTGCCGTTGTTGTTTGGAAAGCTGAGCCCGTGATGGCTCAGGTCGGTTTGTTGGATAAGAAACTCCGCCATTCCCAGGCTGGGGTGGCTAAGTTGAAGGAGAAGCTTGAGGCCGCCGAGGCTGCGAAGGAGAAGGCAGTGAAGTCTTTTGAGGAAGCCGGGGCGGAGATTCTCCGACTTTTCGAGGTTGAGACTTCACTTCTTTCCCAATTGGCAGAGGAGCGTCAGCGGGCTTCTGATGCGGGTTTCCTTCTCAGTGAATCGGAGACTCTAAAGGCCGAGGTCGCTGCCTTGAAGAAGGAGAAGACGGAGTTACTGGCTGACGCAAAGGGTGCGATTGTGGCTACTGAGGAGACGATGAGGGCTCAGGCTTTAGTGCTGGCTCCGGGTGTGGATGTGTCCGTGATGGGAGCTTTCAAGACTGTTCGTGATGGCCAGATTGTCGACCTCGAGTAGCTTCTATCTTTGTCTTTCTTTTTGGATTTTACTTTAAACTGTGTTTTGAGTATTTTGGATGGCGAAGGGCCGTGTGATTGATGTTTCGTAACATCGTACTTCCGTATAATGGTATTTATCGGCCGTCTGGGCCTTTTTGTATATTCCGGTTTATGGTGTTTTTGGGCCGTCTGGGCCTTTGGTATGTTCCGTTTTAAGCTATTCCTTTTGTGTTTTATTTGTTCCCTCGGACCGTCGTTTGGTCGGGTTTTCTGTGGATATCCGTGTGTTGGGCCTGGGGGGTGATCAGTCCCCCAGTCGTGGCCGTGTCTTTGTTCTGTATTTGGGACACTTAGAAAGATAGAAATAGCTGTTAATGAAATTTTTATTGATGGTTGGGCCTCGTTAAAACCCTCCGTTAAAGGCGGGAAAGAGTACCCGAGATTGATACTTAAGCGAAAATTTAAAAAATGTAGGAATCGTAAAATGGGAGGATAAGTACTAAAAATATAAACAACAAAAATAAAAATAAAAATAAAAATAAAGGGGCGACCTAGTTAGGTCGATCTAAGTGTAGTATCGCCGTAAGTTGGCGGCGTTCCATGTCCTCGGGACTTCGTCACCGTTAAGCCGTTCGAGTTTATATGCTCCCTTTCCGATTACAGCCTTGATTCTGTATGGCCCTTCCCAGTTGGGAGTGAGTTTCCCTTCTCCTGGGGTTGGGGGACCGATATTGTTTCGTCGTAGGACGAGGTCGTCGGTTGCGAATTCTCGTCGAACGACGCCATGATTGTATCTTAAGCTGATTCTCTATTTTAGGGCTAGCTCTTTGATATGAGCTATGCCTCTTTCCTCGTCAATGAGGTCTCGTTCTGCTTCCTCGTTGTTACCTTCGACCGTTTTTCTGGGGCTCGGGTCTCCGATCTCTACCGGGATGACTGCCTCCACACCGTATGTTAATCGGAAAGGTGTTTCTCCCGTGGTCGTTTGAGGTGTGGTTTGGTATGACCATAAAACTGATCCTAGTTCGTCTGCCCACAGTCCTTTGGCTTCGTCGAGCCGTTTTTTGAGTCCTTTGACGATTGTTTTGTTTGCGGATTCCACCTATCCGTTTGTTTAGGGGTGTTTCACTGAGCTGAAGCGATGGGATATGTGTAGCCCTTCTAAAAATTCTCTGAACATTTTGTCAGCAAACTGGGTTCTGTATTCTGAGATAACGATCTCGGGGATCCCGAACCGGGTGATGATCTGTCGCCAGAGGAATTTTCGGCACTGGGTTGCCGTTATGGAGGCCAAGGGTTCGGCTTCGATCCATTTGGTGTAGTAATTTATGGCGACGATGAGATACCTGAGTTGGCCGGGTGCCGTAGGAAGGGGCCCGACGAGGTCGATCCCCCAAGTGCCGAATGGCCACTCTGCCGATATGGTGCTGAGTTGGTGTGGGGCGACTTGGTGGATATTAGCGTGCCTTTGGCATTTGTCGCAGTTTTTTACTAATTGTATGGAGTCTCGAATAATTGTAAGCCAAAAGTAGCCTGCCCTGATGACTTTTTGGGCTAATGTTTTACCTCCGACGTGGTGACCGCAGCAACCTTCGTGGATTTCACGGAGTATGTACTCCGTGTCCCTGGGTTCGACGCATTTGAGCAGGGGTTGCGAGAATCCGCGTTTGTATAGTTGTCCTGTGACAATGGTATAGTTGGCGGCTTCCCTTTTTATTCGCTTTCCCTCTTTCGGGTCCGGCGGCAAAGTTCCATCGAGGAGGTATTGTAGGATAGGGTGGGTCCAAGATTCCTGGTTCAAGGATGTCAGATGAGCATTGGTTGTTGTTGACACGGAGGGCGACCTAACGACTTCCTGAATTAGCGATTTGTTACCGTGTCCTGGTTTGGTACTGGCTAGTTTGGAAAGTAGGTCTCCCCTGGCGTTTCGTTCCCTGGGAACATGTTGTATGGTACTGTGCTCGAACCCTTCTTTCAGTTTGTTTACCTTGGTGAGGTATTGTTGGAGTAGGGGATCTCGTGCCTGGTAGTCTCCGTTAACTTGGGAACTGACTACCTGCGAATCGGTGTTTACCTCTAGGACCTTTGCTCCGACTTCCCGGGCTAGGGTTAGGCCTGCCAAGAGGGCCTCATATTCTGCTTGGTTGTTCGATACTGGAAATTCGTATTGTACTGACTGTTCGATTGTGATCCCGTTTTGGTTTTCGAGTATGACTCCGGCACCTCCGTAGGTGAAGTTTGACAAGCCGTCGACGTGCAGTTTCCACGATTCGGGGGTGAGCTTCCCCGGAGTCATCTCGGCGATGAAATTGGCCATGGCTTGTGCTTTGATTGCGTTCCGGGGTTCAAACTTAATCTGGAACTGGGATAGCTCGATGGACCACGCTAGCATTCTTCCTGCTAGGTCGGGTTTCTGTAAGACCTGCTTGACCGCTTGGTCGGTTCGTACCGTCACGGAATGAGCTTGGAAGTATTGTCATAGGCACCGGGAGGCTATAAGGAGTGTGAAAGCTAGCTTTTCTAAGCGTGAGTAGCGAGCTTCCGCGTCTTGTAAGACTTTGCTTATGAAGTATACGAGCTTCTGTTCTTTTTTCTCGTTTTCCCGGATGAGTGCTGTCGTGAGTGCCTCTTCCGTTATGGAGAGGTATAGGTAGAGTGTTTCCCCTGTCTGGGGTTTGGCGAGGACTGGTGGTTCCGTTAGGACCCTATTGAAATGTTGGAATGCTTCTTCGCATTCTGTCTCCCATTTGAAAGGGGCTCCTTTTTTCATCAGTTTGAAGAAAGGGATCGCTTTTTGAGCCGATGCCCCGAGAAAGCGTGATAACACCGTCAATCGGCCGGTGAGCATTTGGATGTCTTTAAGGTTCCTTGGGCTCGTCATCTCGAGGACGGCGCGACATTTCTCCGGGTTTGCTTCAACTCCTCGTTGCGTGATCATAAAGCCGAGGAACTTCCCTGCCTCCATCCCGAAGGCACATTTTGCTAGGTTGAGTCGCATTTGGTGCTTTCATAGGGTGTTCATTATGACCTTGAGGTCGTCGGTGAGTTGTTTGCCGGATTCAGTTTTGGCGAGCATGTCGTCTATGTAGACTTCTAATTTGCTTCCGAACAGGTTTTGAAATATTTTGTTGACGAGTCCTTGATAGGTGGCTCCAGCATTTTTCAGGCCGAAGGGCATCACTGTGTAGCAGTATGTCCCGTCTGGGGTGATAAATGCTATTTTCTCTTCGTCTGGTCGGTGCATCGGGATCTGGTTGTAGCCGGAATATGCGTCCATGAAACTGAGATATCGGTGGCCGGATGCGGCGTCTACTAATCCGTCGATGTTTGGTAGGGGAAAGGCGTCCTTCGGGCAGGCTTTGTTGAGGTCCGTGTAGTTGACGCACATTCGTCATTTCCCGTTAGATGTTTTCACTAGCACGACGTTGGCTAGCCAGGTCGTGTAGGGGAGTTTCCTGATGAAGTTGGCTTCGAGTATGGCTTTAACTTGCTTTTTGACCTCGGCGGCTCGGTCTGGTGACATTTTTCGTCTCCTTTGTGCCACTGGTTTGGCTTTGGGGTCTACGGCTAGCCGGTGAGACATTAGGTCGGGGTTTATTCCCGGCATGTCGGCTGGTGTAAATGAGAACAGGTCTCTATTTTGTTTCAGGAGTTGGGAGAGTTCTTCTTTAAGATCATATGGGAGGTTCCTATTAATGAAGGTGTATTCTTCTTTGGTCGGCCCTATTTGTAGCTTTTCCATGTCTCCTTCTGGCTCTGGCCTGGGTTGGCCGTCTTGTCGAGCATCCAGATCAGCTAGGAATATCCCGGCCGCATCTCGGGATTTCTTTCTTAGGGCTAGGCTGGTGTTGTCGCATTCGGCTGCGACCTCTCGGTCCCCGTGGATGGTGTCGACGGAGCCATCGTCGGCTCTAAACTTCATGAGGAGGTATTTGGTAAAGATGACTGTGGAGAAGTCATTGAATGTTTTTCTTCCGAGAATCACGTTATAGGTCGTGGAGTCTTTTAGGACTACAAATTCAGATAGGATTGTCTTCTTCTGGTTGCTCGTTCCTATGGTGATGGGAAGGGTGATTGAGCCATTTGGTTTGAGAAAGTTGTCTCCGAGTCCCGTGACACCGTTGCAGTGTGTTTGGAGGTTGTCGTTGTGGAGCCCGAGTTTATCGAAAGCTCCTCAAAAAAGGATATTCGAGTCTGCCCCAGTGTCCACCAGTATCCTTCGCACTAGTCCTGTTCCGATTCTAGCCGAGATGACGAAGAGGGCATCTTCGGCCGAGGTGCCGTGCTGGGAATCCTCTGGTAAGAAGGTTATCGTATTGTCGGTCACAGTGGTTGGAGCTTGGTTTCTGACAGCAATTATTTTGAGATCTTTTTTCATTGTTAGTTTTGACTTGCTCGACACGTCCTTGCCTGTGATGACGTTTACTATGATGGTCGGGTCTTCCTCTGGGCTTTCCCTGGGGGGTTGCTTTTGAGTTCTCGGGTTACGCCCTTCTCTTTTCGATGACCTGTCTCTTTCCACACGTCTTGGTTCTCTGATGATTTTGGCAAATTCTGGGAGTTTGCCGTCTCGTATGGTTTGTTCGAGGGTGTCTTTAAGGTCGAAACAATCTTGTGTTTTGTGACCGTAACCACGGTGGTAGTCGCAGTAGAGGGTTTTGTTGCCTCCCGTCCTTTCTTTGAGTTGTCGGGCTTTCGGAATGATGCCTCGATCTGCTATTTGGTGGTATATCTCGGTAATTGGTGCTGTCAGGGGCGTGTAATTAGAGAATTTGCCTATTCTCGGTGGTCGGCTTGTGTTTGTTAGTCTGGGGTGGTCCTTTTGATTCTCTCTGGGTGTTGCCGTGCTGCCGTTTGTTGGCGGCGACGACCTGGCTGACTTTTTCGTCATTGATGTAGTCTTTGGCGACATTCTGGATCTCGTGCATGGTCCATACTGGTCTGGTGGTGAGGTGTTTGCGAAAATCTTCGTTCATGAGCCCGTTGGTTAGACAAAGGCTTGCGACGGAATACGTGAGCCCGTCGACCGTTAGACATTCGTCGTTGAAGCGATCGAGGTATTTTCTTGTGGATTCTTCTTATTTTTGTGTGACCCCCAGTAACCTGATGGGGTGTTTGGCTTTAGTGATCCTAGTGGTGAACTGGGCCATGAATTTTCGTGTTATATCGTGGAAACTGGCCCCGCAAAGGTTACCGGGAAGGCTCTGCATCGGACCGTGTCGGCCGCTCCTTCTAGGTTCATTCTGGCCTCGAAAACCGTTAGATGTTCCTGGGGATCCTTGGTTCCATCGTACTTCATATCGGTAGGTTTGTCGAAGCCTTTGGGGAGTTTTGCTCTTAGGATTCTTTCTGTAAAGGGTGTAGCTCCCATTATTGTGTGGTCGTTTTTTATGCGCTTGGTATTTCGGTACCTCTGATCTTCGTCTGAGTCGTGTTGACGACTTAGATCTTGGGAAGTGCTGCAGTTGTGCTTCTTGTTGTATCACCGTTCTGGCGATTTCTCGCGCCCGTGGTCGCGTGAGGCACTGCGGCCGTCTCTCCTATCGTGTCGTCGGTTTGGCAACTTGCCGCGGCGAGATCTTGATCTGGAAGTTGCATGGCTTCCGTGTTCGTTGTTGTGTTTTTCTTTATTGGTCAATTTGCCTTCGAGCTCCTGGACTCGGAGGCAGAGATCCTAGATGATCTATGCCGCTTTGTCCCTAGTTTTCTCGGGAGGTCGTTGTTTCGTGACGACGTGGTCGTTCGCGTGGTGGACAGTACTTGCTATTCTTGCTTGGTTTGTGACCTCCTGGTGTTCTGGGGTTGGATGAAGCGGTCGGGAGTCATCCTGGCTTGAGGGGGTTTCCTCCAGAACGTCCCCCATCCGGCTCGGCTGGCGCAAGTCCCCACAGACGGCGCCAATGTACTGGAAGTCTCTGGTACGGGTTGAGAGATGGATCGGAAACGTGCGGGTTGAGGCGAATGCCGGATCACTTGACTGGAGCAATGGGGGGAGGTACCTGCAAAGACACTCCGACGCTTAAGTCAGAATGGATCTGAGAGGTATAAGGTGTGAGGAATGAATGAATACCTGGAGGGGCTTGGGTCCTCAATTTATAGGTGTTAGTGAGTGTCTTATCTTATCTTATCTTATTTGGCTAAGATAAGGGAGATGTTTGAATTTGAAAGTCGGTTAGGAGTTCTAGAGGGCCGGTTTTGGGCCTTCTAGGAGAGAGAGGCAAGTCGGACCCGAGGCGCCGGATTCGGGCCTAACCTTGGGTCCGGGATTCATGGGCTGGATCCGTAATAGTACAATCCCGGGTCCAGGATCCGTGACTCGGATCCGTAACACTATCCAATTAATCTAATTTAAAATAACAAATCAAATATGAGCATGTCCATCGAAACATTGATAAAGCCATCGAACCTTATTGATTTTTTAGTAATTGGAATAATAAAAAACAAAAAGATTAGTTTTTCAAACAATATATATTTCATATATAAATATATTATTTTATTATATTTAATTTAATTCTATTTTAACTTCCATTAAATATTTAAACTTTTTGAACATTTTTTTTGGACTTGAAACTTTTTAACATTTAATTTTACGATTTCAATGTATGATTCTCAAAACTCCTTTTAGGCCTTGAATATTATTCTGAATTTCCCAGACCCCGGTTTTTGGACAATAAATTTTATAGGCCCTTGAAAGAACATTTCTTGGGTTTTGGGGGCATGATGCTTCTAATTGTAAAGGCCCATCCATCAATCAAATTTCGAGAATCGTTTTCTTAATAAGATGAAGACCAATTCTTGCTTTTAAAAAAATCCAGTTTCAGAGATATAAAAAATTATCATAAAGCCTTGTTCTCCAGGCCGACAAATGAAGAAGAATGACGATGCCCATATTCTATTTTCATTTCTATAAATTTGGAAATTTTTTATCCTATAATTACTTGGGTATATCACACTAACCTCTTGTAAAATTTAGCTAATATAAATCATGGTATTTATCTATTTGCCATGCATCAAAAAAAATGTATTGTTCCCATTTTATAAAATATCGAATGTTCAAATCTCATCAAGGTGATATTAAGAATTTGCGCAGTATTGTGTTTTGTTAATTTGTTGTCAAATCACAAAGAAGATCAATGTAATATATACTGATTATTAATTACTATGCTATATAACTAAAAAAAATTAATCGCATGTTTTACTGTATAAAATTACAGAATGACTTCATACTAAAATAAAAAGAAACAAAGTTCAAGAAAATGAAAAATACACAAATGTAGCTGATTTTTTATTTTTATTTTTGTGTAAACTGGAGAAGTGGCTTCCTACTTTATATGTTTATATGATATTTAATTTTTACATTCTAAAACTTATCCTGCTCTGATCTATTCATGGATAGCTAATAGCAGTATACCAAATTTCTTCATTATAAATCTGGTCCTCCCCATGCTTCTTGCGTCGTGACTTGTTAACTTCCAAAATAACATTTTAACCAAAAAGCAAAGAACAAAACAAGCTTTTCAAAGAACAGAGAACAGAAAAGGGAAAATGAAAAAGAGACAGATAATTGCCCCACGACAATAAAAACAAACTTTGCATGAAATTCAATGTATATAGAAGTTTCTGGTCAATGAAGACACCATAACTTCTTGTGTCGACAAAAGACTACGGAAGAAAAAGGTTAATTATTTATTTACTTTTTTGACGAAAAAAATGGTTATAATAGAATATGTTCAAATAATTAATACCTTTTTTTAATTGGATCACTAAAATCTTAGAATTCTAAAAAAATTAAAATGATTATGAAAAAAAAAAGATAAAATGCGGTTTTTCAATTTTCAGTGAATTTATTCACTCATTTTCCAACTCTTGGTCAATGAGACTAATTCACACCGTTTAATTAAGACAAAAAATAATATTAATTTTTTTATTTTCTGAAAAATTACTTTTTACTTTTTGTTATTGTTTATTTTTTAAATTATAAATAAGAGAAATTAGATTTACAAAAATATGTCTCCCATTAGTTTTTTTTTTTAATATGTCATACTATTTTGTGCACATTTTTTCTTTTCCACTTTTTAATTTACAAATGAGAGCCGTGTTGGTGCATTATACTATTATGGGGAGCAGGATGTTTAACGTAACTATGACGTTAAGGAAAAATAAATTGTACGATCCAATTTGATGAGAAAGTAATCAGATGGTCTGATTGACATATACAAATCAGACCGTCTAATTTTTGTACCATTATCAACGTGTCATTCATGTAGTCGGCCCCTCCACGGTTGATATTACATATGCTCTCTCACTCACCCATCTCATTTAGAAACTCTACCACCCCACCAACACAATTCTCTCTAAGGTGTTTTTCAATAAATTTGAAGAACTGAAGTTATTATCCCCAGCAACAATCGAAGTATAAGCATGCCAAAAAGACCAAAAATTAGATAAATTGATAGTCAGAAACTACATATTGTTAGTTATTTCAGTTATTTTAATTATGTAAGTTATTATTAATTAATTTTTAAATTTAATAAAAATAATAGAAATGATATTAGAGCTTAATATTATTAACAATAATTAAATGATAAGTAAAATGTTATTAACAATGTAATATATGAAACTGTTAAATCTGTATTTATTTATTTAGTTAATGAATAATGTTTCCGATATTGTTAGAAAATATATTCAATTGGTAGTTAGTATTATATGAATTTTTGTTAAATAAATTTTGAATATTTTAGAACATTTAATATATATGTTAATTGTTTTTATAAATATAGATATAGTTACGTGTTTTAATAATTAGTTAATTGTTGTTAGATATTTGATTAGTAAGTAATAAATTGTTGTTAGATAATTTATTAATATATTTATAATATTGTAATTATAATTATTTTTTAACAGAAATATTTAGTAACCAAAGAAAATCAGCCAAAAACAGCCATAACTTGTCTTATTTAGCAACAATTAATGAATGCTAAATAAGACAAATTTTAGCTATTTTTTTTTTATAAATTTTGATTGTTTTTTTGTCTCTCTAGCATTACTTATTTTTTAAATCTTTGGATATAATAATTGTTGTTATCAATATAATAATAGTTGTTAAATTGTTAAGTAGTCGAAAGTTGTTAAGGAATAATTGATAAATTTATTGAGTTAATTAATAATTATGAACATTAAAGTTGGTATTTTTAATAAGTTATTTATTATTATTAATAAATTTAATAATAAATATTAATATAGTGATATTAGGGTTATTTAGATATTTAATTAATATATTATTGTAGTATAATAAGTGTTTAAATTTTTGGATATAATAATTATTATTATTTTATTAATTATAATAATAGTAGTTAAGTAATTAATACATGTTATTAATCCATGTACGTGTGCTTTTAATGAATAATTAAATTTAGAATAGTTATTAATAGTTATTAAGAGTTATTAATACTAAATTTACAATTATTTTAATAAGTTAGTTATTAATAATAAGAAATTTATTATTAATATGTTAGAATTGTTCAAAAAGTTATTAATCTTTTTAGTTATGTAAGTAGTTAGTATTCAAATTTTATTAATATATTTACTATAATTAAGTTTTTATGGATATTTTTTATTGATGTGAAATTTGGCTAGTTATGTAAAGTTCGTGGATATTGACTGTAATCATTTATCGTCGTCAGATCCATACAATTCTATTGTGGACGGGTATATATGGGAGATTGATGTTTTAACGTTTTTTAGATTAGAGTAATCTAGTGTTAAGGAGTATTGATCAACGCATTGATCGAAAGATGGCACTCCAATACGCATATATTTCACATTCCGGTTGGTGAGTGTGCCATCACAGTAGAAGACGTGGCTATGATACTTGGTCTTCCGATTAATGGTCTTCCAGCGCCAGAAGTGACGTAAGTAGTTTTGATGCCCTAGAAGCTGAATTTTTGGATCAGTTTGGGGTGGCACCTAGGAAGGCGGATTGGAGAGGTAGCTTTATAAAGTTGACGTGCCTATAGAATCTGAAAGACCGTTTAGTGTTGAATGATGAAATTGGGATTCAAATGTACGTAAAGTGCCACATCATGTTGTTATTTGGGACGATCATGTTTGAAGACAAGTCTGGGGCAGCAGTGCACCGAAAATTTTTGCCTTTGCTTTGGGACTTTCCTAGCATCGGTGAATTCAATTGGGGATCAGCCTGCCTAGCGCACATGTACAGATCTCTTTGTAGGGTATCTCGTTCTTCCTGCAAGGAGGTCGATGGTCTACTAACACTTTTACTGACTTGGGTTTGGATCCATTTACCATTTCTTGTGCCGATTCCTGTCAATCTCTGGCTTTTTTCGCTTGCAAACAGGTAAAACTATCTAGCAACAACTTTAGCTATATGTTATCATTTTATCTTAATATTTCAGTTTAGGGTTTGTTAACAAAATAAATGATATCAGGTGGCGTAATTAGGAACATATTGACTGACCAAATAGATTTCATTTTCTTGCTCACTTTAAGAGGTCGTTAGATGAACTGCAAGAAGGCCAAATATGTTTTTATAATACAAGTCTCTGTGTTTGGTACGACCTTATTATTATTTAGTGCTTAATTATGTGTTTCTATTATGTCTGCAGTTTATGTGGAAGGCTTATGGTGTTGGTCTAATTGAGCCAGACGTATTCCGGTAGACATCTGTCAGCATTCAATTGTGTGGAGTATTTCAGTACCGTTGATATCATTTGAATGCGTTAAGTGGTATGCAACTAACAGGTATAGGTGACAGTTTGGTTTAATTCAGGGCGTTCCTCATCAAGAACGGAGTCTAGACCGAGCACAAGGGAAATTTCTGATTGATCCTAAGAATCTTGACTGGTCCTCCGAATATTCATTTTGGGTATTACAATGGACAAACTGGTATAGTCATGTTCTTGCTGATCTTCCCATGCAAACACAACATCCCCTAGAGCTTTGCATATACTGGTACTGCGGAAAATATGGCAACCACTTGAATTTGTCAATTCTTGTGGAGGAGGATAACCAAGAGGGCAATCTGGTAGGTGATAATCAGAATCAAGTGCCACAGATACGTTCACCACCACACTCACCCCACCACCGCCGCCACTCCCAGAAACTTCAATATATTCATATTTACCTATGTTAACGATGAGCTTTTGCAAATATGGTGCCTTGAGTTTTCTCAAGAAGTTCAACTCTATATGCCTGATGCAAACATGTGAAAAGTTCTAGGAGGCAACTAAGCTCCGTTATTACTGGAGATAACTGAACTGATGGAGTGTTTTCTGTTAGAGATAAGTCTGACACCATCCCAAGTCACCACATGCTGTCGCAAGTTACTATGAAAAAAGTGTCACGCATCAGAAGTCTCTCCCTCCACGATCACAAATGCAATAGGCACGATTTTGTTGTTACCATCTTGTGAAACTATAACTAACAGACAACCCTTATATTTTTCATACAAATGTGTGCCATCTATCTGAACAACTGATTTGCAAATGTCTGAATGCTCTAATACAAGGGTAATAACTCCAAAAGACTCAATGTAATACCCATATATCAATAACCAAGTCATCGCCCTGATATGCAGTTATAGTTTTAAAGTGGATGGCAGCTGATGGCTCCTTGTGACACATGGCCTCAAACCATATTGGCAAAGCTTCATACGATACTTCCCAACTTTCGAATATTTTTTTTACCGCCTTTTGTTTTGTCAACTATACTTTGCAATAACTGATTGTGTAATTGAACTTCGACTATACTTCCGCAATAACGTATTTTACCTTTATAGAGGGGTCAATCTCTACCAATGGCTTTATTGCTTCTGTAATTGTGTTGGAATCCAACTTTGAATGGTCCTGAGAAATGGTAGCTCCGGTACAAGTGTGACTACTATTATACCTCCTTATAACCTAACAGTATTTTCTGCAGATCATGCTAACCCTAATCAGCCAATCACTACTTGACCCATACTATATACACTTGGCATATAATGTCCACGATTTTGACTCATACACCCGATAGTCTACACATCTGCGGATGGCATAGTCTTTCATCACCATAATGACAGCTTCTCTGTAACTAAATTCTATTCCCACGACAAATTCACCATCCGCCACAACAGGGAGTTCTGCTACAACGACACCATGCGATAAATATTTAATAAATAAATATTAAATAAGTAAAATTAAAAGTAAAATCTGTCGATAAATTATAAATCATTATAAACTTATCTTAAATTTATACATATCCTAAATAAAGATTCACTAAATTAACATAAATATATACATATATTTATCTAGAATCATGTAATTATCTCAATTTCAACGAAATAAATAAGTAAATACATAAATAAATGCTAATTATTATTAACCAAATAATTAATAAAATACAACCTTATCTTAAATTTAACTAACTAAAGACATAAACAAATACTAATTAATTATATTTTTACATGTTGCATAACTAATTAATCCTTCAATGATATAATAAACAATAAAATTCTAATCTCTCGTACAAATATTCAAATTACATACCTGCATTCATATATTCAGGAAACTCCGGTATATGTATAGCCTCCAAATCCAATGCGCGTATTAAGATGGCTCCTCAAATGGATGTTGGTTTGCTAGTGTATTTGCCACTTCTGTCACATCTTCCTCCATAGTGTCGCCAGCTTGATATTCGTCTCCATCTAGACCAACGACCTTATAGTGCTTTCGAACTCTTCTTCACTGTCACTATTGTAATCTTCTCGTTCAATATTTCAATCATCTTCAGATTGTTTGAACTCAATATACCACTCAATGAACGACATCTGGGAGCGACTTTTAATATACATTGAAAACATCTCTTGCATGCTTACTTCATCGGTTACATATTTGAAATTGAACGAATCCACCAAATACTGATATAGGATACCTGTATAAAATACATGACACTCTCCTTGACATTTGAGAATCTATCTTCTCACAAATCACACTTTTTAATTCTTCAAGTGAGATTGTGAATGGAATAATAATATCTAACGGATTCTCACTTACAAATTTCACTACTTCAGATGTTTGTAACAAAATCTGACCAAAATAATATACTTTCAATACAACTCTATCATCCATTTTTTTCACACCTCAAAATGAATTTTAAAACTATAATACTTTAAGACAGAGACAAAAATCTAGCCAGAGGAGGAGAGAACTCTCAGGGAGCTGAGAAAAGAAGACTCAAGGAAGAAGAAGAGAGATCTCGACAACTAGGTATTGGACTGAATATATATAAGTAAAAAAATCGGTTGGTCTAATTTCCATTCAACAATTTAAATTATCTTTTTTAAAGCAAATCGGACTGTCCGATTTGCTACATCACCGAATAAAAAAAATTAATATGCCTCTAATCAGATGGTCCGATTACTCCCATGCAAATTCAAATTTTGAATTTCACACAAATTGGACCGTCTGATTTGTGCCCCTACTTTCACCATCAAATAAATCGGATGGTCCGATTTCTTCTACGTAAATTTTAAAACCACCCGCCACATCTATGTCTAACACACCGAACCTCCATAACTGAGCACAACACATATAAAACCTTCATATTGAAAAAAAATGAGTCTCTTTTTTCAACTAAAAAAGAATGAGAAACTATCATCCTTCACATAAAATTAGATTACAAAATTATGGTATATTCATTTAAAGTAACTCTACTTTAATCCATTCATCATTTATCATAAGATGAAATCTAGATTTATGTTAAAGTCTTATCAATGATAAACAACAAATAAATTCACTCAAAATATGGAGTATAATATCGATATTTTCTAATTGTTAATCTCTCCTGAAAGAATTACTTTAATTCAGGTAGAACTAGCAATGATATCTTCTTATTTAATACATACAATTAGAATTTTTCTAAGTTTATGTGATAAAATTGATATTATTTGCCACAACTTAATTTAAAATGATTCGATAGAAAGGAGGAAGATTCATCTTTTTAGTTGGAAAAAGATTTGAATTCTAAAGATATATGTGTTTTGAACTTCTAAAACGATGGATCTATGAATAATACTATTGAGTTTAGAGAACTAAACTAGCATTAAGATGATGACTAAACATTATTAGGACTATTATCCAATTGTTTGTGTGATTTATTTTGTTTAGTGTGCATAAATTAAATTGAATTGAAATTGGCCTAAGAAGCAAATGTTCAAGCACATACGCATACACAATCATGGCCCAAGGACACATATAATTGATACCATCTAAAATTCTACTATCAGAAATAAAAACTAGTCTTTAAGCCAAGTGAAGAAAAGGAAGTAATTGGCCTAAGATCCTTTCAAGCCATATAGCAGCTGGCCCACACACACACAAACAAACTCATAAAGTCCCAGTATTAGTCCACCTTGAACAAAAGCTTTCGCAAATATTTTTCATCAGAAAAAAAATCATTAGAAAAGAAAGAAAGTGAGTCCATATCCATCACAAGCCTAATTGGTGGTCCAAAACCCAAATTCATACACTTCACTTAGTTGCTAACTAGGTAACTCAATTTCAATTTCATTTGAACCACTTCACATCCACCGAACCAACAAATCTCTCTTCTCTATCTTCTCTTTCTTTAACATCACATCACTCTGAAGCAAGAAAAGGAAATTTCTGGAGATAGAGCACAGTGAAGAACAAAAAGCTTGTTTCCAAATTTAAGCAAGAAGAAAAAGTAAAAGAGCTACAACAAGAGAAAAAATCTAATCCGAACAGAAGATCTCAAAAATTTTATTTCCCCATTTGTGCTTCAACAAGAAACGTTGAAGAAATCCTCTGAGTCCCAAGCACCGTTCAAGAAAAATGAAGAAAGCAAAGTTAATGGAGCTCTATTGTTTATCAACGGTCAAGAAACAAACATGGGGGCCAAAAAAAGATGCACGGCTCAGATTCAAGAAACTTTAAGAAAAAAGTTGAAAGAGAAAGGTAAGGTTGCATGTCATTGCCTTGGTCCTCTCTCTCTCCTTTGTGAACGCCGCTGGTGATTCTGATTGTTGGAGAAGAAGACAAACAAGGTGCTAAATCAAGGCCTCAAGCCTTAGAAGTTTTACTCCTCTATAATAGGGATGAACGACCAAGGATTGAAGTAAGGAGTGAGAGCACAAGTTTCTATTCCCATAGCTCATTGAGCTATTCCATTCTTCTCCTTTATGGATTTTATTTTGTATTTTTTTCTCAATTTAGTCTATTTGAATTTCAATGGTAAAAGACAAATTGGTGAAGTTTATATTTAAAAGCCATTGAGTAGAAAAAGACAGAGAGCTAAGCTTGGAGAAAAAGCCGAAGTTATCTCAGAAATTTTTTGTATGTCTTTCTGTTTTGTGTCATAATTCTGAGAGGATTTCCTTGCAAGTTGGGTTAAAACTTTGCAGTTGAAAGCTAGGGTGAGTTCTAGTCAAGTTCAGGTTGAGTTAGAATCTAGACTTGTCCCAGATAGGATTGGGTAGATCATAGGAAGAATTGGTTCTCGTAAAGTTCAGGTTGGATTAAAATATGGACTTGTCTCAGATAGGATTGGGTAGATCCTATAGAGAATTTGTAATTGTAATCAATTGAAATGATAGTGAAATTTCATCATGGTTGTGAAGGAGACTGGATGTAAGTTACATTGCATTGGGTAGCTGAACCAGGATACATCTATGTGTCATTCTCTACTCTCTTCTCTGTTTTTAGTTCTGCACTATAGGAGACAAAAATAAAGTATCTCCTGATTTCTCTACTAAGCATCATTTACTTACAACACTTCTTGCAAGAAACACTGTTCTGGCTCCTACCGCGTTAAGAGACAAAATCTCAGTTTCTACAATTTCTACTTAAAGTACTTCAGCAGAACACAAGGATTACAAGCTAAATTAAAAGGAGGTCAATATTCAACCCCCTTCTCTTAGCCGCTGATAACCATCAAATACAAATCTTATGAAATTAGCTTGGCTATTGGTCATTGATAAGGAAATCTTATGGTCCAATTCATAAGATATAAATATATAAGAGCAATGCTACATGGTAAGTAAATATTATTATTTTTATCCATTTAGCACTTAGCCAACAATAATTTGCACTCATATTTAGTGACGTTTTACACACAAGAAGTATATAATTTGCACCTATATTTACTAGAATTTTGCACAGATGAATCAATATAATTTGCACCCATGAATCAATACAATTTGCACCCACGTTTTTTATAATTTGTACACATAAATTAATAAAATAACAATTTAGTATTTGTGCTGACCTAATGATGGAAAAAAATACTAAAAATTGCTGGGCCCAAGAGTTTCTCTAAATATATAATTATGGGAATGACTTGCTTCTTAATGTGAAAAAGCCATCTTCTTACTCTTTTATCTCACAAAGAATTTACCAAATTTAGGATAAGCCCTATGAAAATCTTATTTGGAGAGTTAGTGATGGTTAGCAAATTCTATTTTAGAAAAGTCATTGAATCCTTTGTGTTAATAATCTATTGGACCTTATAGATATAGATGTTGCTAATGATTTTCTCGATTTAACAATAGCAGATATTGTCACTACTACTAGAGATTGGAATTGAGATTTCCTAAGTCAAGTTCTTTCTCCGGACATATTGAATCTTATTCGTCTCTTGAGAGCTCCTCAACCAAATTTTATGAACTGCATTGCTTGGTTCCAAAAATTTTAGGTATATTTAGCTATAAATATGCATGAAACTTATGCAAGTTATAATAATGTATTAAACATGTTTGGAAGCTATAACATCTCCAAAGAGTAAGGTATTTTATGTGGTTAGACAGTAATAATACCCTCCTAACAAATTAAGAACGTGTTGCCAGACATATAACTAATGAAGTTGATTCTTATTTGTATGTGGGTGAAAAGGAATCAATGCTCTATGTCTTTTGTGATTGCTTAATTGTGAAGAAGGTGACTCACATCTTTAATAAGGTTTTGTAGCCCTTTTTCTTTACAACCATTTCTCAATACTTTTAGCACCATTATAACTACTCAGCTTTTGAAAACTTAAGCAATAGTTTTGATTCTTGTCTTTGTCTAAGCTTAAGCCTGGATAAGAAATATCAGTTTACAGTGGAGTGCAATAAAAAGAATAAACTCTTTGTTATAAAATTTTCTATTATCCACCTAGTTTGGTGTCCCCACCAAAATTCTGGATCAAGATCAATAGAGATAACTCGGTTAGTGAGTCTAGTTCGACAACTTAAGATGGTATCTTTTGAAATCACCATAAGAAGTTTATTAGTGCATTTAGTGTAAGTTTGGAAATTTGCTCTATCACTCTAGCTGAACTCTAGGATATGTTCATTGGCTTTCAATTGCTATCGAAAAAGGATACCACAATATTTTGTTGAAGTAGACTCCAAAATTGTTTTGGATTTCTACCAAAACTGTTTGAATAGCTCATGTGTAGCCTCCCTTCTTGTTGCAGTTATCTGATCATTGCGTATGAAGAATTGGAATATGTCACGTAATCATATGTTTAAAGAAAAAATAGTTGTGCAGATGCATTAGCAAAATTTGGTCACACTCAATTTTTCTTTTATAGTTGTTTATGATCTTCTTCTCGGTGTAATTTTGCTCTATTTTTCTTTAGAGTATTTAGGATAGTTGTCTTCTCTCGTATTATTTCTTTATAATTGTTTTTTTGTAGACTTCTTGTCTCGTTGATAATAAAAAATTAATTTTTATTATATATTATTTTTAAATTACTTGCGGTAAAAAATATCTTTCTATCATTATAAAAAATAAAATATTAGGATATAATGATATTATTTTTTAGTTGATACAATCTTATTATAGACTTTTATACATACATACATACATATATATATATATATATATATATATATATATATATATATATATATATATATATATATATATATATATATATATATATATATTGAAAGACGTTTGATGTTATGCGCCATTATGATGCACCTATGTATTTTACTGGCATATTGAAAACAAATAGAAATTGTTGCTTGCGATTTGTAGGCAGCAGGAAGAGGACAAAAAAGACAAAATATGGAAGGAGTGATTACTACGGTGATGTAAAAAAAAGTTAAAAAAGAAGACAATGGTAGAGGCGACTTGACTGATGATGGGGTAATTTATCAAAAAAAAATTTTAAAAATTTAAATCTCAACTACTACAAATAAGGACTCAACGAATACATGCCCAAAAGAAGTTCCCACATAATATTCTTCTCATATATGAATTTTTATTACAAGCAAATAGGATATATTTTTTTAAAAATTATATCTCATAATCTAAAATCTTAACTAATCATCTCAATTTTATTATTAACTTTACATACATTAAAAATATATTTCACATACTATAATATTATAATTAATGACATAATTTTTTCACTAATCATAAATATGTTAAAATGAATAAAAATGGTCCCAAACTCTAAAAGTTATCACTCTTTTGCTTTTCACTCACTCAAATAAATGCCTAAAAAAATTCTTACATAATGTTCTTTTCATATTCTCATATATAAAATTTTTATTACAAGCAAATTAAATATTTATCTTTTAAAATAATTATAGCACATAATTTAAAATACTAATAAATCATCTCAATTTTATTATTAACTCTGCATACATTAAAAAAATTATTTCACATACTATAATATTATAATTAATCACATAATATTTAGATATATAAATGTATTAAAAAAATTACTGCAACAATAATAATCAATTTAGCTAAACTAAATTTTTAAATAACATTAACCAACACTAATTAACACAAACTAATCATAATTAATATTAAAAAAATTAACTTACATATGTTGGAAGATTGAAAAATTTAATAATGTATTTTTCAGATTTAGTGAGATTACGTGCTACCATTTTTTCTCCTTCAACTTTTGTCTTTCATGGCGAGGAACAAATTTTTTTTTCCGTGAGTTAAACTAAGTCATGGTAAAAAAGGTGAAAGTAAAAGTAGATGTGAAAAACAGAGACATAAACCATATCCTTGTTTTGTTAGTGAGTTACGAGAGAGATAGTAAGGGAGAGTGCAACATCATTAAATTCCGTCCAACACACATGTATGCTCCGCATGTGGGAGGCCACCTGACAATACGCCCCGAGTTTTGGACAATGCAGTCCCACCGCCTTCTTTGTGCTTTTACGAAAAAACCTCTCAACTCTCTCCAATTTCAATGCCGCTCAACTTTTTTTGTGAAATTACTAATTTTTTCTTATTGAGTCTGTTGTATGGAGCCAATGATTTCAGCTCAAATTTTTTTTTTCCATAAACGTGGATTAAACATTGATTATATATTTCAAAGTAAATTGGACAGTCCAATTTGTTACATCACCAATTAAAAAAAATTAATATAATTGTAATTGGATGGTCTGATTACTCCAATACAAATTTAAAATTTTAGTTTGACACAAATTGAACCGTTTGATTTGTGTTCCTACTTTCACTATTAAGTAAGTTAGACGATCCAATTTTTTCTACGTAAATTTTAAAAACTAGCCGCCACATCTATGTGTAACACACCTAACCTCCATAACCAAACACAACCTATATAAAACCTTCTTATAGAAAAAAATGAACCTCTTTTTTCAACTAAAAAATAATGTCATCCTTAACATAAAATTATATTACAAATTTGTGGTATATTTATTTAAAGTAACTCTACGTTAATCCATTCATCTTTTATCATAAGATGAAATCTATATTTATCTTAAAGTCTAATCAATGATAAACAATAAATAAATTCACTCAAAATGTTAAATATAATATCATTATTTTTTAATTGTTAATCTTTCCTAAAAGAATTACTTTAATTAAGGTAGAACTGGCAATATTTTCTTCTTATTTAATACATACAATTAGAATTTTTCTAAGTTTATGTGATAAAATTAATATTATTTACCACAATTTAATTTAAAATGATTCGATAAAAAGAAGAAGATTAATCTTTTTAGCTTAAAAAGATTTGAAATCTAAAGATATATGTGTTTTGAACTTCTAGAATGCTGGATCCATAAATAATACAAATCTTATGAAATTAGCTTGGCTATTGGTCATTGATAAGAAAATCTTATGGTCTAATTCATAAGATATAAATCTATAAGAGCAATGCTATTTGACTAGAAAATATTATTATTTTTGGTCATCCAACTCTTAGCCAGCAATAACTTGCACTCATATTTATAGATATTTTACACATAAGAAGTATATAATTTGCGTCTATATTTACTAGAGTTTTGTACACATGAATCAATACAGTTTGCACTAATGAATTAATACAATTTGCACCCACATTTTTCAAAATTTGTATACATAAATTAGTAAAATGATAATTTAGTGTTTGTGCTGGTCCAATGATAGAAAAAAAATACTAAAAATTGCTGCCCTTCAAGAGTTTCTCTAAATATATAATTGTGGGATGACTTACTTCTTAAGATGAAAAAACACTCTATTTACTCTTTTACCTCACAAGGAATCTACCAAATTTAGGATAAGTACTGTAAAAATCTTATTTGAAAATTTGATGATGATTGACAAATTCTATTTTAGAAAGATCGTTGAATCCTTTGTGTTAATAATTTATTGGACCTTGTATATATTGATGTCGTTAATGATTTGCTCGATTTAACAATAGCAGATATTGTTACTGCCATTGGAGATTGGAATTAGAATTTTCTAAGTCAAATTCTTTCTCTGGACATATTGAATCTTATTCGTCTCTTGAGAGATTCTCAACCAAATTTTATGGACTACATTGCTTGGTTTCCAAAAGTTTTAGGCATATTTAGCTGTAAATATGCATGAGACTTGTGCGAGTTATAATAATGTATTAAACATGTTTGGGAGCTACAACATCTCCAAAGAGTAAGATATTTTATGTGGTTAGACAGTAATAATACTCTCCTGACAAATCAGAAACGAGTTGCTAGACATATAGCTAATGTAGTTGATTCTTATTTGTATGTGGGTGGAGAGGAATCAATGATCCATGTCTTTTGTGATTGCTTAATTGTGAAAAAGGTGACTCACATGTTTAATAAAGTTTTGTAGTTCTTTTTTTTGCAACCATTTGCCAATACTTTAGCACCATTATAACTGCTGAGCTTTTGAAAATTTAGGTTGTAGTTTCGATTTTTGTCTCTGTCTAAACTTGAGCCTGGATAAAGAATATCAGTTTACAGTGAAATAGAAATAATAAACTTCTTGCTATAAAATTTTCTATTATCCATCTAGCTTGGTGTCCCCACCAAAATTCTGGATCAAGATCAACAGAGATAGCTCGGTTAGTGAGTCTAGTTCGACAACTTAAAATGGTATCTTTTGAAATCACCATAAGAAGTTTATTAATGCATTTAGTGCAAGTTTAGAAATTTGCTTTATCATTCTGGCTAAACTATAAGATATATTTATTAACATTTAGTTGCACCGAAAAAGGATATCACAATATTTATGTTGAAGTAGACTTCAAAATTATTTTGGATTTCTACCAAAATTATTTGAATAGCTCATGTGTAGCCTTTCTTTTTGTTGGAGTTTTCTAGCCATTGCATATGAAAAATTGGACTATGTCACTTAATCATGTGTTTAGAGAAAAAATATAGTTGTGTTTATGATTCTCTTTTTAGTGTAATTTCGCTCTATTTTTCTGTAGAGTATTTAGGATAGTTGTTTGCTCTCATACTATTTCTTTGTAATTGTTTTTTTAGCTTCTTGTCTCGTTGATAATAAAAAATTAATTTTTATTATATATTATTTTTAAATTACTTGCAATAAAAAATATCTTTCTATCATTATAAAAAATAAAATATTAAAAATTAATAATATCATTTTTTAGTTGATACAATCTTGTTATAGGCTTTTTTTATATATATTAAAAAACGTTTGATGTTATGCACCATTATGATACACCTATATATTTTATTGACATATTGAAAACAAATAGAAATTGTTGCTTGCGATTTGTAGGCAACAGGAAGAGGACAAAAAAGGCAAAAAATAGAACGAGCGATTATTACGGTGATGTAAAAAAATTAAAAAAAAGACAATGATAGAAGAGACTTCACGGATGATTAGGGGCAATTTGTCAAAAAAAAATTTGAATCTCAGTAACTACAAATAAGAACTCAGCAAATACATGCCAAAAAAGATTCCACGTAATGTTCTTCTCATATATAAATTTTTATTACAAGCAAATAGGATATTTTTACACACAAAAATTTATTAATATTTATTTTAAATTAAATTAATAAATATATAATATATATTAGAAAAATTATCATCTTTTTTCAACACACTTATATGCCTTCAAAAAGAAACTAATCATATAATTTTGTTAAATCTGTTCAGATATACTTTTTTCGTTTTATAAAATAATAAATATTAAATATTCACTCGATAACATAGTTTATTCATTGTAAAAAATTAATAATTTAATTATAAATAATAGATTGCATCTAAAATATTCCTATAATAACTTGAAATATTTAATTTTTTTTAGACAATTTTTTTTGAAATATTAAAAGATTTTTCTTTTTTTAGTATTTGAAATTTTCTTTTAATTATTTTTTATAAACAACTGTAAATAGATATTTTAATGCAAATAAAATAACAAGATATCGTCTATATAATACCAAAAAATAACTATGTTTTCTTATATTTTTCTTGGTGTCTACTATATTTTTCTATATGTCTGGTGTTATACAAATTTTGGGTGCATATATTTTTAGTGAGTTTAATTTTGATGTATTGACCGTGTAAAATATATTTTACACAGTCGTGTAATTATATTTGGTCTTTTGGATGACAATTCACACCGTCTATAAAAAGTAATTATTTTTGTTAATGTAGTATTACGTCATTAGATGTAAATATAAATTTATTTTATACTAACACTACATTAAAATTAAATTTATTTTTAATTTCTCTTTATAACAAAAAGCAAAATTTCTTATTACAATTTTTATTTTAAAAAAAATCAATTCTCTCAAAATATATATTCTCTCTTTTTGCACCATAAAAATGGCAATATTATAAATGTTATTTTGCTATCAATATTTTTTAAACAATTAAATATAAATTTTTTTATTAATTAAAAAATTTTAAATATAAAAATAATTAATAACAAACTATTTTTATAAGATGTCAAGAATATGTGGTGTTTGAATAATATTTTTTTGTAAATATCTAAATGTACCCAGAATAATATTGACAGATATATTAATATAATATTTAAATTAAATATATATAAATATTACCGTTAATTTAAATGTATGTAAATACGTAAAGTTATATGTTTTTTGTTGGTTAAAATATGTAAATACATTTTTATATTTGTGAAACTGAATATATCGAAGTCATCGAAAAAAAGGAATATATTAAAATAAATAAATATTAATAAATTTTTGTGTATAAAGTTAATATTTTTGGAAAGAGAGCGTACATTTAAAAAATCCAAAAATAAAAAAATCATACAAGGTCCAATATTATCTTTAATAATTAATTAACATAAATATAATTAGCCTATTTAATTAATACATTATTTACATGTTACATAAGACAAAATACACTATATTTTACTTGCAACATGTCAAATCTAGTCTCTTCAATTACTCTCTTTCTAAATACTTGTCACACTATCATTTTGACAACACAAACATACACATGTAGAAGAATCTTTCTTTCTACATCATAGAATTCACCTTAAAAAATTTATTGCAGCAATAATAATCAATTTCACTAAACTAAATTTTTAAACAACACTAATTAACACAAACTAATCATAACTAATATTAAAAAAATTAACTTACATATATTAAAAGATTTAAAAATTTAATAATATGTTCTTTAAGTTTAGTGAGATTACGTAGTACCATTTCTTTTCCTTCAATTTTTGTCTTTCATAGTGAGGAGCAAATTTTCTTCTTTGGTAAATTAAACTAAGTCATTGTGAAAAAGATGAAAATAAAAGTCACGAGAGAGATAACAAGGGAGAATGAAACATCACTGAACCTCCATCCAACACACATGCATGCTCGACGTGCGGGAGGCCACCTTGACAATACGCCCTGAGCGCCAAACAATGCACCTAGCTCCATCGCCTTCTTTGTGCTTTTACGAAAAAATCTCTCAACTCTCTCCAATTTCAACAACGCAGCTTTTTTTCTGAAATTACCAATTCGCCCCTTATTGGGATTGTTGAATGGAACCAGCAATTTCAATCCAAATTTTTTTTCCATAAATGTAGATTACATTTTTTTTGTTCCCACGGTATCCCCTAACCCGACAGGTCAAAGGACTAATCCATGACGGATCTGAGTTCCATTTAAGGGTCTATCGCTGGCCAATAGATTGCTGCATGTACAAAACGGGATTCGAATCCCCGACATTTATTTAAGCGGACGAGCGAGACCCAAGTTGGTTTAGATTACATATTTATTGAGCCATTACAGTGAAAAATGAAAGAGACTAGCAGCGGAAACGACAACAATGTCCAACAGAAGAACAATATGAAAGCACTCACAACACAATATGGCAGCAACTATAACAAGCAAATATAGCAAGTAAAGCAATAACAAGAACACACCAAGATTTTAACGTGGAAAACCCCTTCAATGTGAGAGGTAAAAACCACGGGTCGTCCAGACTAATGAAATAGCTCCATTATAATCAAATGAGAAACAAGAGAGTCTCAAACAAAGCACAAAAACGTGCATATAACCAGCCAAAACATCAATGCACCAAAGCTCACAAATAATAGGCAAGAAAATGAAATATACCCAAAAAACAGAGCTGATGTCGAAGCCAATTTCTCCCTCTTCAGACCTCCAATTAAAATCTTCACCGTTCAGAGTGAAGAACAAGATGTGAAGAATCTACAGTTCAAATTTCACGTCGATCCAACGGTAAAATAATGAGAAAATGCCGTTCCAAAATTTCTGCTCTGTGTAAAAATGGGAAACCTAATTTCTCTCTTGCGAAACCAATTTCTCCTACTGCAAACCTCCAATCAACATCTCCACCGACCAGAATGAAGAATAAGATGATAGGAACACGCAGTTTAATTTAAAGCCAATCCAACGGTGAACAATTGAGAAACTGCCATTTGAAATTTACTGCTTTGGGCAAAAACAGAAATTCTATTTTTCCCTTTCTTTCTCTCTTTTGGTGGCTATTCTCACTCTCTCAAAAAACCTCAAAAAACTTAATTAGGGTTGTGACACTAGGGTGCAAGAATACACCCCCAAAATATTGGACTTGGGCCTCACAAAGGAGAGAAAAACCCAACAAATCTCCCCCTTCTCGACTAGATGGAGGCCCTCGCCATTTCGGCGATCAAACAACATGTTTCAAACTTTTCTCTTGACAATGCTTTTGTCATCATATCAGCACCATTGTCATCAGTGTGAACTTTCTCAAGTTCCAACAACTTGGAATCTAACACATTCCGTATCCAGTGATACCTAACATCAATGTGTTTAGATCTTGGATGAAAAGTAGAATTCTTGGCAAGATGAATAGCACTTTGGCTATCACACAACAAGACATAACGGTCTTGCTTAAAACCAAGTGCTGCAAGAAACTTCTTCATCCACAACAACTCTTTACATGCTTCAGTTGCTGCAATAAACTCTGCCTCTGTGGTAGAAAGTGCAACACACTTCTGTAACCTTGACTGCCATGAAATAGCTCCCCCTGCAAACTTGACCAAATAACCTGAAGTAGACTTTCGAGAATCAATATCTCCTGCCATGTCTGCATCAGTAAAGCCAACTAGCAAAGGTTTCTCACCACCAAAACTCAAACTCAAGTTAGTTGTACCTTTGAGATATCTCATAATCCATTTAACAGATTTCCAATATTCTTTACCTGGATTAGAGAGAAAACGACTCACAGTACCAACCGCATGAGCAATGTCTGGTCTAGTACACACCATAGCATACATCAAGCTTCCAACAGCTGAGGCATAAGGAATTTCATCCATTGCTTGTTTCTCCTCATCAGTGGTTGGACACTGCTTGGTACTCAACTTAAAATGAGAAGCAAAAGAACTAGCAACACATTTGGCATCATTCATGCTAAACCTTTGAAGCACCTTCTTTATGTACTTCTCCTGTGACAAATAAAGCTTCTTGGAATCTCTATAACGAGTAATAGTCATGCCCAAAATCTGTTTGGCAGGACCCAAGTCCTTCATAGCAAAGAACCTGCTCAACTGTTTCTTCAACTCATTAATCCTCAAAGCATTCTTGCCCACAATCAAAATATCATCAACATAAAGCAAAAGAATGATAAAATCATCATCAGAAAATTTTTGCACAAATATACAATGATCTGAAGTTGTCTTACGGTAACCATGCTCCCACATAACAGATTCAAACTTCTTGTACCACTGTCCTGGAGCTTGCTTCAACCCATAAAGACTCTTCTTAAGCTTGCACACAAAATCTTCCTTTCCTTTAACAACAAAGCCCTCTGGTTGCTCCATGTAGATCTCCTTATCTAAATCACCATGAAGAAAAGTTGTCTTCACATCCATTTGCTCAATCTCCAAATCAAGAGACGGTGCTAATCCAAGCACAGCACGAATGGATGACATCCTCACAACAGGAGAAAAGATCTCCTCATAATCAACACCTTTTCTCTGGCTAAAACCTCTAACAACCAATCTAGCCTTATACCGAGGCTTAGAATTGTATTCTTCATTCTTGATTCTGAATACCCATTTGTTCTTCAAAACTCGCATACCCTTCGGTAGCTTCACCAACTCATAGGTATCATTCTCAAGCAAGGACTTCATTTCTTCTTGCATAGCTTCAAGCCATTGAGCTTTGCTTTCATCTTCAACAGCCTCTCCAAAGCATTCAGGTTCTCCCCCATCAGTCAACAAAATAAACTCATGTGGAGAATACCTTGATGAAGGATTCCTCTCTCTTATAGACCTTCTGAGAGCATTTGCAGGAATTTCCAAAGTTGGTTCTTCATCTTGATCATCATCACCAACTTCATCAAGTATCGGATCAACTGTTCCATCTTCACCTGTACTTGTATCATGATCATTATTTTGAGCTTCAACTCTACCATCTTCTACCATAGGCATAGAGGGAGTAATATCCATCTCAGAAAAATCATCACTAGGTTGAACCATTGGCTTCTCCGCATGATCAACATCCTTCAATATTTAGTCTTTAACAAAGACAACATCTCTACTCCGAATCACCTTCTTGTTAACAGGATCATAAAACCTGTAACCAAACTCATCCATGCCATAGCCAATAAAAATACACTGCTTAGTCTTTACATCAAGTTTAGATCTCTCATCTTTAGGAATATGAACAAAAGCTTTACATCCAAAGACTCTTAAATGATCATAAGAAATATCATTACCTGACCATACCTTCTCTGGCACTTCAAATTGCAAGGAAACACATGGTGTCCGGTTCAAGATATGAACAACAGTGCTCAAAGCTTCACCCCAAAAGGATTTTGCCAATCCAGATTGTGACAACAAACACCTAACTCTTTCAACCAATGTTATGTTCATCCTTTCAGCCAAGCCATTCAACTGAGGAGTCTTTGGAGGAGTCTTCTGATGTCTTACACCATGCTCTTTACAATAAGCATCAAATGGACCTGAGTACTCACCACCATTGTCAGTACGAATGCATTTCAACTTCTTCCCAGTTTCTCTTTCAACAGAAGCTTGAAATTGCTTGAACACATTCAAAACTTGATTTTTGGTCTTCAAAGTGTAAACCCATAATTTTCTAGAATGATCATCAATAAATGTTACAAAATAGATAGACCCTCCAAGTGTTCTTGTCTTCATCGGCCCACATACATCAGAATGCACCAAATCAAGTATCTCCGGCTTCCTTGAAGGTGGATGGCTCTTGAAAGAAACCCTGTTTTGTTTCCCAGCAAAGCAATGATTGCACTTTTGCAAAGCAACCTTACAACCAGATAAAAGATTCCTCTTGGATAACATATTCATACCTTTCTCACTCATATGATATAATCTCTTATGCCATAAATCAGTTTCATCAACAAATTCAGCAGCATTAACAACCTCTTTCATAATCTTTGCTTGAGTTAAATAAAGAGTAGAGTGTCTTGTACCTCTAGCAACAACCATGGAACCCTTGGTAAGCTTCCAATTATCACGAGAAAATGAGCTATTTAAGTCTTCATCACACAACTTACCAACAGAAAGTAAGTTCAACCGAATATCTGGAACATGTTTCACACACTTCAAAGTCAACTTGGTACCGTTGGAGGTTTCTAAGCAAACCTGTCCAACACCAGCACATTTTGCAACACCTTGATGAGCCATTTTCACATCACCAAAATCACCAGGAGTATAAGATGTAAACAAATCCCTCCTAGATGTAACATGAATAGAAGCACCACTATCAATCACCCAACTAGTGCTATTATTAACAAGGTTAACAGATTCAAACTCCTCAACAACAAGAAAATCATCATGAGTTACATTAACCTTGTCTTCCTTGCTACCATCATCTTTATTTGTGTTCTTGTCTTTACTTGCCTTGGCTTTCTCCTTCTTTAGCTGCCAACAAAATCTCTTCACATGTCCCTTTTGACCACAATGATGACACTCAATATTCTTATACTTTCCTCAAGACTTGCTTCTGCTTTGATCTCTACCTTTAGGACCTCGACTTTTGCTTCTCCCCTAGACTCAGAAACAAGAACATCTGAATGTGTAGTCGATATACCTTGTGACTTTCTTCTCATCTCTTCATTCAAAACACTGCTCTTGGCAAGATCCATAGAGATTACACCATCAGGAGCAGAATTGGACAATGACATTCTGAGAATTTCCCACGAGTCTGGTAAGGAGCCAAGAAGTAACAATCCTAGAACCTCTTCATCAAACTTGATACCCATGGAAGATAACTGATTCATAATTCCTTGGAAATTGTTCAAGTGATCTGTCATTGATGTCCCATCTGTATACTTCAAAGCCAATAACTGCTTGATAAAAAACATCTTGTTATTTCCAGTTTTCTGAGCATACAACTGTTCAAACTTAATCCAAAGGGTCCGAGCATGTGTCTCTCCAATAATATGGTTCAACACAGTATCATCAACACACTGCCTAATATATCCACAGACTTGTCTATGCAACAAAGTCCAATCATCATCAGACTTATCATTAGGCTTCTCTGTACCAAAAACTAGTTGATGAAAATTTTTGACATAAAGCAAATCTTCCATCTTTGACTTCCACAAATCATAATTAGGACCATTAAGAGTGATCATCCTACTAGTATTAGTATTAGCTTCCATTGTTCACAGAATCACAAGCCCAGAAAAGTACCAACAAGCTCTGATACCAGTATGAAAGAGCCTAGCAGCGGAAACGACAACAATGTCCAACACAAGAACAATATGGAAGCACTCACAACACAATATGGCAGCAACTATAACAAGCAAATATAGCAAGTAAAGCAATAACAAGAACACACCAAGATTTTAACGTGGAAAACCCCCTCAATGTGAGAGGTAAAAACCACGGGTCATCCAGACCAATGAAATGGCTCCACTATAATCAAATGAGGTACAAGAGAGTCTCAAACAAAGCACAAAAACGTGCATATAACCAGCCAAAACATCAATGCACCAAAGCTCACAAATAATAGGCAAGAAGATGAAATATACCCAAATAACAGAGCTGATGTCAAAGCCAATTTCTCCCTCTGCAGACCTCCAATTAAAATTTCCACCGTTCAGAATGAAGAACAAGATTTGAAGAATCTACAGTTCAAATTTCACGTCGATCCAACGGTGAAAGAATTAGAAACTGCCGTTCCAAAATTTCTGCTCTGTGTAAAAATGGAAAACCTAATTTCTCTCTTGCGAAACCAATTTCTCCTACTGCAAACCTCCAATCAACATCTCCATCGACCAGAATGAAGAACAAGATGATAGGAACACGCAGTTTAAATTTTAAGCCGATCCAACAGTGAACAATTGAGAAACTGCCATTTGAAATTTACTGCTTTGGGCAAAAACAGAAATTCTGTTTTTCCCTTTCTTTCTCTCTTTTGGTGACTATTCTCACTCTCTCAAAAAACCTCAAAAAATTTAATTAGGGTTGTGACACTAGGGTGCAAGAATACACCCCCAAAATGTTAGGCTTGGGCCTCACAAAGGAGAGGAAAAACCCAACAAATAACTCCAACCTCGGTCCAATATTAAAAAAAGAATTGTCTTGTTATAAACACACATTGTTTTAAAGTAAAAATTTTCAAAGTAAAAATAGGAGAGTGAAAATCACAATTGCAACATCTTTTGCATCATGTCATGAAGGATTTTATCATTTTCTTTTGATGAACAAAAAGGATAAAGTGAACAACTTGTTTTCCTCAAGCTGTATATGTAAGAGACATTATTTTGTTTTCTCCTTCAAAATACTCGAAGCATATTTTCTTTTAAAACTTTGGGCACTAATTAAAGTGCTTATGATCTAGGCCTGTTAATACTTGTTGTATTGATCTAATGAAATACTAGGCTTAATTATTTTGTTACTCTTTATAATTTCCTAAATTTTTATTTAGAATTTTATAGTTTAAAATACTTATAACTAAATTTTTGTATTAAATAAAAAATATTAATTAATCTTCTCAAATTATTTTTTGTTAAAAATATAAAATATTTTTAGAATATTCACTTTCTTTCATTTTTTTATTTGAGACGTAGAAGAATAGATATAAAAGGTTTTAAAATTATTAGATTATTTTAAAAATAACAATTAGTGAAAATCTAGTTATAAATTTTATTTAATTAATATAAAGATTTAATTATCAACTTTTAAATTTTAAAAAGCTAATTAATAATTCAATAGAAAATAGGAAGAACAGAATAATTAAACTAAATATCTAACATGAACTAGTCTAGTTTTTCCTCTTAATTATCGTAAAGATTCCTGTCCCAGATGAATTTCATCGTACAAGTAAGCAGCCACGGCACACAAGAAGACGTTCATCATTCCCGGCCATCAAATTTCACCTTGAACACAAATATTCAAAAGAAAAAGAAAATGAATTGGTACCAAGTTCGAAGATACAACTGCACAGTTAAATGAATAAATAGGGGGAACAAATATGAAAAGAGCCAGAGCCAGAGCCAGAAATTTTACAGTTGTATTTAGTTCTTCTTTCTCATTCAAAACAAACCCAAACTATTATGGGCACAAACCACGACCATAACTTCAACAAGGCAAATGGATCTTAGGAAAAGAGAAAAAAGAAACCCCAAAACCTTGATCAAAGTACAAATATAGGGAAAAAAAAACCCGAAAGTGAGTCATTTCTATAGAAGAGGATCTCCCACGCAAGAAGCAAACACATGCACTCTTCAAAACGTATAATAATACAATTTACATCTACATTCACAAAATTCTCTGTACCCTTCTTCCATAATGTTCCATCCCCTTCTCTATTGTTAAATCTTGACCCCTTTTTGTTCGTCGAAACAAAGAAAACAAAAAATAACTTAAAACGTGCACCTCCCGTTTGTTATTCTTGTTTTTTTTGGTTAATTTTCAATCTCTTTTTCAATGTTTTTTTCTCTCTGTTTCTTTTTTTGCTTTTCCGAAGGCAATAGCAGTAGTGCATCAGAAAAAAGAAGCCTTTATTCCATCCAAGATCCATGGAACTAGCTTTTATTATTATTAAGCGGCAGCAACTGCCCCTGTGGTATGAAAGGAGTAGCCTCGTGCCTTATTTGGGTAGCCAGATTTTGTTTGCTCCTTGTTCCTCAAAGCTTTCATGGAAGAAGAAATGTTCCTTTTCTTCTCTTTCGCTTCATCTCTCTCTATTTGCTCTTCCCTACACTCCTCGCTACAAAAAGGTGTGTCCCCTCTGCAAAAACCACCAATCAGATCAAAATCACATCAAATAAAAAATACAACGAGAAATCAAGATTCTGTTATTTTAAATAGATTTGATTTATACCTATACATGAAGATGTCTCTGTTATCAGCCAGGGGCTTCTTGCAAAGAAAACAAGCTTGGAGGAAGTGAGGTTGGTGATCTTCGAATCTGGCGTCATAGAATCTTGCAGATCTGGGAGACGAAACGGACGACGAAGAAGAAGAAGACGACGAAGAAGAAAGGTTTCTAATACTGCCCCTGCTGTAAGAGGTGGCGTATCCCACGGTCATAGTCCTAGAAACGACGCCGTTTCTGCAACAACGACCACCACCACTTTCCATATCCTTTATAGAAGCCAAACCGTGATCTTGTTCTAAGTAACAAGGTCTTGCAGTTGAGGTATACATAAGATTAGTTTTAGTTTTAAGAGAGAAGGTGAAGGTCGTTCTTGATTTGTATTTGGTTAGAAGAGAGAGAGAGAGAGAGAGAGTAAAGTGAGGAGAGTGAGGCGTGGGGGAAGGAGTGACGGGTTTATATAAAGAGTATGTTATTGTGAATTATAAAATTATTGAATGTAGCTGCGTGGAACGGTTTGTGTGTGATGTGCAATGAACAAAGGGAGAGAGAGAAACAAACAGCGGCAGGTTACAAGAATCCGTGAGAGTGAATCCATTGGCCAAAACTGCTCTCCATCATACATATCAACACCGTTCAAATTTGGTAAATTCCTATTTTGCTTTCCTGGAACTGAATGATTGGAGACACACCCCCCACCAAAATGCCCATTCTTGTTCTTCGAATTACGGGAGTGGCATTACTAATCAAACTAAATTAAAAGAATTGATTCCTTACAATAAAAAAGTTAATAAAATAATATCGTAAAAAAATAATTTTATGATTTTTATATTCTCTTAATTTAAAAATAATTAAATTTTTATTTTATCATTTTATTAAATTTTTTACTTTAAAAGATTTTAATCGAAATTAAAATTGACCTTATAAAAATTTTGGATTATTAAAGACACTAGCGAACAATTTATTATTAGGGAAAAAAACGTTTTCTTTTACTTCTTTAAATACATTAAACAGTTAAAAGTATAATTTTCCTTTTTTACATAGTTTTGATTTAATTTAAATACAAAAAAATTTTATTTTAGTAATATTCAAACAAATTTTTAAATGATAATTTAAAAATGAATATTAAAAATAACTAATTTATTAAAAAATTAATTTTGATATATAATCAATAATAAACTTTTTTTTACGTATATTTATTCACATAATACTATATTAATATATTTTTCTTATTATTAATTGAAAAACAAGAACAAGAATATGAAGATAAAAATAAAATTTTAATAAAATTAATTATTAAAAATTGATTTTCTAATTGAACGTCGTATATCTTAAAAATACAGATTAAATACGAAATGTTCAACAAATAATAATAATAATAATAATAATAATAATAATAATAATAATAATAGCGTTCATGCGGAATTTTTTTTTGATAGATTAGAGTGTCCTCAATTTTCAGCATTATATGATATTTATATTACTGACTCATTCATACTACAACTCATATGTCTAATACTTTATTCACTATTTGATTTTTGTCAAATTTTAAATTCCTTTATAATATATTAAAAAACATATGCTTTACCACTCTAGTTGTGTGGTTTAGGGGGAAAAAAAAGGATATTTTGGAAGTGGAAAGATATTTGGGTGATGGGAGTGAGAGGTGGTAGGTTCCAATATGGACCAAAACAAAACAAACACAGATGAAATGAGTCTCTCCATTTACTAGTCTAGAATGACCTGGAAGGGTAAGAAAAGAGCCCAAACTCGTTCAATGCGCGTATACGTAACGGTCACACCGCCAGGGTCCTACTTTTACCACTTTTTACCGTACCTTTCTCCCAGCAATTTCACGGGCCCACTCCTCTAAATTCATTCAATAGTATATATTGTCTTAATTTAGTTTAAAATATAAAATATTTTAGTTTAGAATTTTGTTTTAATAGTTTTAAATTTTATGTAATAGGAAGAAACTTAATATATGATTAATTTTTCAATAAAACTATAACTATAACTATATCTATATTTTAGTAAATTAATCTATGTAGTACATTTAGTCACTAAAAAAAAATCTATGTAGTACATTTAAGTAATGTTTGTAATTGTTGTTTCTAAAAGAATATTTTACTAAGAATATTTTAATGTATCAAGATTTGATATTTTTTTAGTTTAAATATTATTTAATGATAGTGTAAAAATTTATTCAAATATTTGTATAAATTTTATATATACAAATTATTAAAATTTAAATTTTCTAACGTAAAAAAAATTAGTAAAATAATAAACTAGTTAATTATTATTAATTTTATAATGTTTATAAAAGATGTGTTTTACTATTTTAATTTAAAAGTGATTAACTTTTTATTTTATTAGTTTACAGATTTTTTTATTTTAGATGATCTTGATCCAAATTATTGAGTCAAACATATTTTTTTTTTATATGGAGTATAATAATTATATATATGTTATAAAACATATTTTGTACCTGTAGAGTTACATAAAATTTGAATCTTAATTTTCCTTAATTATACTTTCAATCGATCAAACGAAGGATATTCTTGCAAAATTAAACTAAAACTAATAATTAATTAAATATAAAGTGAAATTAGATAAATGGGAGTTGGTAATTTTCACTTCTCTAGCTATAGAGATGTTTAAATTTAAATTAATTTAAACAAAATTCTTAATAAGTTATATGTTATTGAATTAGAATTTGGATATTTTTTTTAAATTAATTTAATTCAATACAAAAAATATAATATATTATAATTTATTAGTTTATAAAAATTAAAATTTTATTCATAATATATTTAGGTTAATACATAACTTGTTTTATCAGTAAATATAAAATTAATTTATTTATATTATTTTATAAAATAAAGGTTTCTTGAATTTAATATTTTTTTATAAATCCAAATAAATTGATACAATTTAAATTACATTAGATTTTACACTTTAAATTAGATTAAGTTTTCTTTTAAAGTTAAAAGATTTCTAGTTACTTATATTAGGGACTTTTTAACTGATAAATTTTTATTTTAATTTAATTATTTTTATTATATTTTATTAAAATAAATAATTTAAAAAGTAGGCTAAAAATTTTAATATGAAATAAAGATGTATGTTTTTTTTGAAATTAGAGGTTTTTAGTACTAGGGGTGGCAGAATTACCCAAACCCGCGGATACCCGACCCGACCCGACCCGATTGGGACGGGTTTAAACCCAACCCGGAGCGGGGCGGGTTTATGTCAGGGCGGGTGGTTGAGCGGGACGGGGCGGGTTCGGGGTTAGGGTAAACCCGCCCCTACCCGCCCCGGAGTGCATATATATAATATATATATATATATATATATATATATATATATATATATATATATATATATATATATATATATGTTTAGGGATTAGGGTTTTGCTTTGTACCTCCATCCCCCTCAGAGAACCAAAGTCACCTGGCCATGGTCTTCTTCTCCGTTGTTTAGTCCCTCACCCTCTTGTCGTCGTTGCTCAGCCTCTCATTCCCTCGCCGTCGTTGCCCACTCCTTGCTGTCGCCGCAGCTCCTCTCCGTCACTGCTCAACCCGCAGCTCCTCACCGTCGCCGCTTTGCCCGCAGCTCCTCGCCGTCGTCGCTCAACCCGCTGCTCCAGCCTGTCGTCGCTGCTCAGTTGTTAGCTCCGTAAGACCGTAAGTTCCTCTCGCTCTTGTTCTCTCGTACGCGCTTTCTCTGTCTCTTTCTCTCTCTCCCTCTCCATCATATTGTGAGATCTGAGTTCTTTTTTGTTCTTCTACAGATTCATCTCTTGGTTGCTGTCACTGTGAGGTTGGCCTTCGCCATTGCATGTGAGCCTGTCACTGGAGCCCCTTCTCTTTGTCTCTCTGAGTCTGTGACTATAAGTTTTATAATTTTTTATTCAATTTTCTAAATGTATGTGCTGAAGTAGGTTTATATGTGTTTGATTGAGAATTTTGTTGTAAATTTGTTGATTGAGAATTACTTTATTGATTGCAATTTGTTTGTGTCTCTGATGGTAGTTTTTCATTTTTTATTTTGATTGAGCATTAGAGACTTTGTGATTGTAATTTTGCTTTAACGTGTCTAATTGTAGTTTTTTAATTTTTTATTTTGAATGAGAATAAGAGACATTGTAATTACAATTTTGTTTATATGTGTTTGATTGCAGTTTTTTATTTTTCATTTTAAATTGTTTTCGGCTCTAGTATTTTTCATGATGTTGGCATGTTGCAATTGCAATTGGTTATATATGTTGATTGAGAATGAGGCTATCATATTCATGCTTTATGCTTTAGATCAACAGAACAATAAAAATTTAGTACTTTTATAGTTTATACTAGTATTTACAATCTAATACTTACCTATGCTATAATGCTTCTTTGTAAAGTTTTCAAAGTCCTTTCGACTTTTGCATTAGCAAAGATTCAAGAATTGAAGGATCTTGAAGAGGAAGCTAAGAGGAACCAATCCTTGAAATCTCTCTTGCTATCTCCTTCTGGTGACTTTGTGCTTTCTTATTATAAAAATAAAGTAAGCTACTAATTAACTAACTTTGTAAACTAAAACATATGTAGCAGTTTCCAAATGTGATTGAGTATTTTTATTCATTCATTCAGATAGATGTTTTTGAATTCAAGAGTAAGATGGTTAGACTTTATTTCTCATTGAGTTCATATGAAAGATGCACTAACTTTACTTTCGGTCTAGCGGAGTTTTATGACAAGGTAAGGTCAGATGAGGAAAGTTTTGAGATTGTGATGATACCTCTTGAAGAGTAAGAAGAATCCTTTAAGAAAGGATTGGAAAGTATGCTTTGGTTGTCATTGTCTTTTGAGGACAAGAACGGTGGAAAATGATCAAAAATAAAGATTGAATACTCTTTTATATTAATGTTGTAATTTTTTTATTATGGTGTTAAATTTATAGTGATCAAACATTAGCTTTTTTTAATTTCAAGTTATTGACATTGTATGAATCTTATGTTTGTATTTTAATTTATGCATGAAGTTTAAGTTTTTGTCTTAATTTATATATGAATATGTAAAAATTAAAATGTTATTTAATTTTTACAGGGACAGGTAGGGGCGGGGCGGGTAGGGGTGGGACGGGTACCCGCAGGAGTGGGTTAGGGTACTACAATTTACAATCCGCGGGTAGTGACGGGGCGGGTAGTATATGAGTAACAGGACGGCGGGGCGGGGTCGGGTAGGGCAAAAACCCGCCCCTACCCGCCCCACTGCCACCCCTATTTGGTGCATATGCAAGTAGATGGATGTTGCAGAGGTGCAAGCACAACACGCAGGTAGGGGTGGCAAGTGAGGAAGCCCGTCCTGTCCCGCCGAAAATCCACCTTTTGGCGGGATGACCCGCCCCACCCTACCTAATGAAACAGTCCTAAAATCCCACATTGCCTCGCCTAACTGCGGGTTGGTAAGCTAAGCCCGCCAAATCTTCTCTTTTTTTTACTATTAACTATTAAATAAATATATAATTTTACAATTATTTTAATAAATTTATAAGTTCTAAAGGTATAAAAAAATTATAATTTTTATATTTACAAACATTAAAGTGTTTGTAATTATAAATATTATTTTCAAAGTAAAATAAACATAATCCAAAACACTCAATTTTCATCTTCATTCTCTTGTAAGTTGGGTTGGGAGAAGTTAGATTTCGGCTAAAAAATTGTAAAAATACCCCTTGCCAAAAAACCACTAAACTGGGCAGAGAAACCTGCCCCGCCCCGCTAAAGCCCGTGGTTTAAGCGGTGCGAGTTAGGCAGGCTTTTGTCATTTGGCAGTCCCAAATTTTCAACCCGACCCGCCTTTTTTGGCAGGTTACGCAGGCCGGCCTAGCAGATTTAGGCCCGTCTGCCACCCCTACACGTAAGCGACGTGCTGACTTAGCACACAGACAACGTGTTAGACACTTGTCCAAATCGCATGCAACATGCACCATCCGTGTTGAAACGTGGCGTTAATCCATTCAACACGCATAATGCGTGATTCATACGTGGCAACTTGGCAAGCAACATATAGGTTGCGTGTTGCACACGTGGCAGACACTGGTTGGATGGCATTGTAACATGTAACCTGTGAAGTAAGTCTTCTGCCTATAAAAACCAAAATTCGTAACCATTTTTTTTCATTGTGAGAGAAATATTTTTCTTCAAGGTCAATACGATGGAGGGCACTGCAAATATAGTGATTTACTACAACTGTAAGGTCATACGAAATTCATATGAGGAGGTGAGTTTTGCGTGTAAGAATATGTTTTCGTTTGGGGTTCAGTGCACTATAACGCTCGTGGAACTACAGTATGGGCTCTGTCAAAGTATAGAGGCAGATATTTTAAAAAGGGTAACCAACATTCTTTATAAGAGTCCAGTTGTCGTATTTGGCAGCCTGATACAGTTTGAGGTTATACCAATCGTCAACAAAACAAGTATTCAATGGATGTTTCATATTCACTAGCAAACACAGCTGCAACACCTGAGGATTGAGTTATATGTGGAATTTGAGCATATAGCTGTGGATGAGGTTCAACATGATATAGATATGCAAGATGACAGAGCTGTAGTGTACTTGGGAATGAACAATGATAGCGATGAGGAGTTCGAAGTTACGTACGAAGCCGGTGATGAGGACGACGATGGCGATGGGGGAGGCAAGGCAGTGGCGGAAACTTTAGTGATTCCAGCCACAGTTAGTCAACCGATGGGCGTTCTACCTTTTATGCATTGTTTGGATTTTGACGGCATGCATACACCGGAGTTTTCTGAATATGCAAACATAGGTACGTGAGCAGTGGATAGTATGTTTACTTGATTCTATTTTAACAAATCGATGAGCGACAAATTTATTTTCTTATAGGTGTTGCCGATCCTGAGGTGTGCGTGTATACTACATTCCATCTCACCCATTACATTCTCTTCTCCACATCCCGTTGGCTTTACCAAAAATGTATGACCACTTTATGATTTTTCTTTTCACATGGGTCTTTGAAATCTTGAAACAGTTGAGAGTATAAATATGTATTGTCATTGCCACTACTTTGATAAACACCTTTCAATCAGTTGCTGATTGTGAAAACTATTTCCATTGTTAAAGATTATTGAAAAACTTAAGTATAATTATATTTTTTCTAAAATAATATTTTATCAAAATTATCTTAATCTATCATAATTTGATATAATATTTTAATTTAATTACTATTTAATTATAATATAAAAATTTATTTAAATATTTATATTTGTATAAATTTTAAGATATGTAAATTATTTAGTTAAACATATTTATAAATATAGAATATAAAATTATATCTATGTTATAAAAATTTAAAAATAATAGTTTAATTTTTTTTCTTTTCTCAATAAATCTTATTTTTTACTCTGAGCTACTAGATTCAGATTCTTGATATTATTTTTATCACTTCAATTGATTCTTTTATTATTTTTATCCTATGTTGATCCAACCATTGGTCTCATACACACATTATGGTTGAAGGGTGAGTTTTTTCTATAATTTTTTGAATTTTTTTGGAATTTTCCACAAAAGTATTATGACGCAAAAAAGACAAAATAAAAGAGAAGGAGAGAGGGACCTATTCTCAAAGAGTAAGTATTCCTCTATATAGATATGAAACACCCGTGTTTCTATTCTTTTAGAGCCACAATACATATGTTTATGACACCTTACTTTACATTAACACATGTATCTACTAACTTGCTGACAAGTGCTTTGTAACCATTTTCTATCTCACATCTCACATACATTGTTTTTATGGAGGACATTTATTTTATTCTATTAGTATTAAAAAGTTTGATTTTTATTTGAATACAATAAAATAAATACCTAGTTAAACAATAAACCTAAACCGAATTTAGTTATGTTTGTAGTTTGGTTCAATTTTTTACGAAAGAGTCACCTGATTAATTTTATATAGTGTGAATTCTATTATTTAATTTTTTATTCATTGGAATTTCATTATAAACCACCTTTCATAAGAAGACCCTAATTTTTGGTTCGCATTTTAGGTTCCAAATGGAGCTCCTGAACTTTTTCTATTGACACTGAATCAGCAACAGATGAAGAGGCAGATGATATAATTGATGAGCTAGTGTATAATCTAAGGCAATAATGCAGCTACCCTTTCTTTCTTGTGGTCAGGTAACTAAGTCATCTCCTTCTACAATTTTTATTTATAAAATTACTTTTATAATGTTTGGACTAAAACTGAAATAATTTCTAATAAGTTATTGATTTTATTGTCTATTTTGTAATTGAAACTAGTAAACCCAAATTATTTAAAAGTCATAGTTATATAGAATCTGAATAGCTAGGAGTGAAAAATTTTTAATCCAGAAATCTTTTATAATACATACTGAATGTCCTCCACCAATCCTCTATTTAATTCCTTTTTCTATAACCTTCCTACTTGCTAATAATTTTCTCCAATTTTAAGAGGGATTGTTCCTAGTTTCTGCTCTTAAAAAATCAGAATACTTAAAATATTTGCTTCTGTATACTTGACGGCGCCCAATTGTACGAGTTGGAATTTCTCAAAATAGGACTAACGTTGCAAGTATAAACCCAAACTCAACAATCGGTCGCCGACCAATTTGAAAATCCACAAGATGTGTCACAACTTAAAACCAATTTAAAAACCGAGAGTAATTGACTCTCGGGTCGTCTCCCAAGAAATCACTTAAGAGGCAATGAGTGTGCAAATTCCGGTTGTAGTGATCAAGGAGTTGTCAATAAAGAAATGAACATATAAAGTAATAAAAGAACATGCAAAATTGTAATGATTGAACTAATGAAGAAATTAAAGAAACGACTATGTAATATAAACAAGTAAGTATAAACGAAATCAACATAACAATGTATGGAAAATTGAAAGCATAAAAAGGGGTCTTGGCTTGGAGTGAGCTAAGTGTCCTTTCCTTGTTGGAACTACAACTATGACAATTATGCTGGATTAGTCTCACTTGATCAACCCTCACATCGGAAGGTAAGTTAAATGAGCATAAGTGTTCTTAACTCACAAATCCTAAATTGCTTGCTAATTGCCTTAGCAATAACTTAGCGTTAGTGGGAACAAGAACAATTAACAATCCAAAAATTAACACTAAATGTTGGACATTCCAACTAGGAACCCAATTGCTCACCTTGCCCAAGCCAAGAGACAAAAATTTAGCCTAAAACCATGTTTGACATTTTGTCAAACACTTGGTGGGTAAAAAACTTAAACATGAGAAAAATAAGAAAAGACTTGAAATTAAAAGCAACAATTGATCTCAATCAACAAGGATAGCATAAGAAAGCATAGAACAAACACCAAACATCAAACTCTTCAACAAGAAAGTGAAATTGCAAAAGAGAAGCAAAATTGAACTATAACTTGAATGAGAAGAAAGAGTAAAGATAATATAACTATAAAGAGTAATAACAAAAGAATACTTACAATGAGATTAGCAAAATCCAATGATCAAAAATGGAAATGACACTTGGAATATAAAACCCTAATGAAACCTGATAAACCACTATTTTATGGTTTATATTGTATTTAATTGAGTAGTTTTATCAAGCTTTTCACCCACTTATTCATATGATTTGCATGATTTTACAATTCCTTTCTAGTTTAGTTCTGTGATTGAAAACATGCTTCTTTTGTCTTAATTTAGCTAATCTTAATCCTCTCTTATTACCATTCGATGCCTTGATCTGTATGTTAAGTGTTTCAGGCTTCATAGGGCAGGAATGGCTTAGAGAATGAAGAGGAAGCGTGCAAAAATGGAAGGAACACAAGGAATTGAGGAGATGACCAGCGAGAAGTCACGCGGTCGCATGGCTCACGCGACCGCGCAAAATGGAAGAAATCAGAATGACGCATTCGCGTGCCTGACATGACCACGCGGATTGGAAGCTGCACGAACGACGTGAATGCGTGGATGACACGCACGCGTGGTACGAAAAACGCTGAGTGACGCGACCGCGTGGACGATGCGGACGCGTGACGTGCGCGATCTGCAGAATTACGAAAGTCGCTGGCAGAGATTCTGAACCGCATTTCAACCCAGTTTTCGGCCCAGAAACACAGATTAAAGTCAGGGAACATGTAGAGACTCAACATGCTTTTATAATTCATAATTTTCAGTTTTAGATGTAGTTTTTAGAGAGAGAGGCTCTCTCCTCTCTCTTAGGATTTAGGATTAGGATTCTTCTTAAAGGATTTAGGAATATTTTCATCTTCTTCAATTACAGGTTCAATGTATCTTTTATTTATTTCCTCAATTTAGTTTATGGATTTCTATGTTCAACTCAACTTCTTTATTTGGCTACAACTGCCCATGTTACCATTGATATCTTTATTAATTCATGATTTTGATGTATTTCAGATCTAAGATTCTTATTTAGCTTTTTATATTGTTGGCTTTAATTGATTAACTGGAAGCTCTTGAGTTATCAACTATTCATGATTGATTGTTATGTCGGCTAATTAACTGGAATTCCACTAACTCTAGTCTTTCCTTGGGAGTTGGCTAGGACTTGGGAAATCTAACCAATTGGTTCACTTGACTTTCCCTTGCTTACGCAGAGGTTAACTAAGTGGGATTAACTTCCATTCTTATAGGAGTAACTAGGATAGGACTTCCGAATTTTCATATCTTGCCAAGAGTTTATTTTATAGTTAATTATTTATCTTATTTGTCATTTAATTTACTTGTTCCTCACTTTCAAAACCCCAATTTACAAAACCTATAACCAATAATAAGAACATACCTCCCTGCAATTCCTTGAGAAGACGACCCGAGGTTTGAATTTTCGGTTATCAATTTTAAAAAGGGTTTGTTACTTGTGACAACCAAAACGTTTGTAAGAAAGGACTTCTGTTGGTTTAGGAGCTATACTTGCAACGAGTACCAGATTGTAAAGATTCTTAGACCACGCAAAGTTCTTCTCTTCAAAATGGCGCTGTTGCCGGGGAATTGCAAACGTGTGCCTTATTATTGGTTATTGTAAATATTTTTCTTTTACTTGTTTATTTGTTCTTTCTCTTCCCTCTTATTTCTAATAGCTACTATGAATTCTCACCCCTCTCGCTTTGAGTTTGGTTCTAATTTTGTTGCAAAGAATGGAAGCTATAACATGACTATGCATAAAGGTCTAAGCAATCAAAGATAGATGGAGCCACAAGGATCTGATCACCCCTTTAGGCAACAACATCATCCTAGATATCATGGACAAAGACCATTCTACAATACATACCCAACTGATAGATTCGGTGGACCGCCTTGTAGCTACCAACAAGCCCCACCCTATGCTCAGAGATCATCCTCTCGACATAACTTCGAACCACCATACTCACAAGCTTCTTTTCACCATTCACTACCACATGATCCTTATCCACCCCAACGCCAATCCAATTACTCCCAAGAACCACCACTCCCCTATACACCATGTCCATATCCATCAAGCCAAGAATCACAGGTTCGCCTCGAAGAATCAGTAAAACAATTTAATGCAACCCTTCATCAACTGGAGCAAGCAATAAATCAATTATCTTCCAGACGTTCAGCCCCTCAACAGACTCCCATGGCTTTATGTGGAGAATCCAATGAAGAACGCAGCACAAAGAAGACGCTAGAAGTTCCAGTGGACAGCATAGAGCATAACTTCGTACTGGAACAAATAGAGGAAGTTGTCATGGTAGAAGAAGAAGAGTTGGTTGAAGATTTAGGAGATACCGAACCGCCACCTGAATCCAGAGTTGTGGAGAATTCCGTCAAGGATGTTACAATTGATGCTAAAGAGGATGTTGCGCAGCCCCCAATGCAGATATCTTATGAAGAACTGGACGGAATAACCCAAGATACAAGTTTCCTTGATGATGATGATCACAAGCCAAGTTCTCTAAGTAACGAACTTGTATCCGCAAGTGAATTCTTTGAGACAGAAGAATCTTCCCCAAGTGAATATGAAGATGATGCTGAGGTCGACTTCTCTCAACCTCCTATTTATGACTCAAGTGATGATGAAGATATTAATGACTTTGATCAAGACATGGTTGAAGTTGAAGAAATTTGCAAAGAAGTGGAGGAATTCACTGAAGACCACAAGGGAGTAGAGCTTGCAGAACCACTAAAAACACTGATCCCAAGGCCACTACCAACCAACACAGACTTCAAGTGGGTAAAATCCTTGACTTTCATCTTCAACTTTCCACTTGAATATGGTTTGCTTGAAACAGATGGCCAGCTTAGAGCTCTTTGCGGCTTTAAGAGCAAAAGGGAAATGACTCACACTCAGCATTGGTATGCAAGACTCAATGAGGCTTCGCACTTCAATTTAAGGTGCAAGGATTGGTGTCAAGCTTAATTGAAAGGATCTCGAAAGCTGTTTGGTCACTGCAGTGAGAATTCAGACTACTCACCACCCGGCTGGAAAAATGTAGATCAAGACAAAGACGGGTGTAGAAGAAAAGTTTGGGATCCTGGAGTCTGTTCTGACATTCAACACCCCGGAAGCCTGGAAACCTGTTTGAAACTGCTTACATGCCTTGTTTGGGACCCCGGAGAATGATGGCATTCCAAACACTGGTGGAGATTTCTGGACGAATTCAAGCACAAGCCACCATAACAGGAAACTCATCAAATGTCCAACTTAAGGACTTTAACTAAAAGTGCTAGGTGGGAGACAACCCACCATGGTATAATCGTCCCTTTTCGGTTTTAATTCTAGTCTATTTTGTTTGTTTTTAAATTTTTATTGAACCTGGAATTTTGCATAACATTCATATTAGCATTGCATTTCATACTGCATCAAAAAAAAAAAAAAAAAAACACACACGCGACGCGGCAACGTCGCTGACGCGTCCGCGTCACAGGTGCTTTAGGGAGGAACGAAAAGTGAACAGAGAGTCACGCGAGAGCGTGGCAGGAGGCGTGCCTTTGGCACAAATTGATCCATGCGACCGCATCGATGACGCGTCCGCGTCATGTGGGAAGAACGCCTCCCACGCGTCTGCGTCACCCACCCGAACGCGTGCCTCAAAATCGACGTAAAAAGGGTGTATGGCCGAAAGTTAAGCTAGAATTGGGCTGGACTCGTGCTAGACGCACGAGCCCTGCCATGCGTACGCGTACCCCACGCGTCCGTGCCGTTTTCAAATTTAGGCCATCCACGCGATCGCGTCACCCAAAGATTTGGCAATATAAATTTCAAACAGAGAGTTGCGCGACCGCGAGGCTGCGCTTGCGCTAATGGCACAAATCGATCCACGCGACTGCGTGGATGACACGTCTGCGTCATTTCATAGAAGCGCTATCCGCGCGACCGCGTCCCCGATGCGTCCGCATCGCTTGCGCCGCACAGCTTACCCTACATTGCCAAAATATCTTATCTTTTCTTCCCCAATCCTAATTTTTTCTCCCTCCTTTCTTCCTTATTTCTTTCTTCCCTTCTTTCCCTTCTCATTCTTCTTATCTTTCATTTTATTTATTTGCATATTCCATTCATTGCATTTTAATTTAGTGTATATTTTTCCTTCTTTTCTTAATTCATTATTTTTCCTTTGGTGTTGAATTTTCTTATTTAACTGTTGCATCTTCTCTTGAATTATTTTGAGTGCTTAGTGACTTGTTTTATTCAGGTTAGGTAATATTATTTATATCAATGCCAATCTTTTATACCTGTATCACTTTTGCATTGACATGAATTTATATTATCTCTCCTTACCCACACTCTCTTCCCTCATTTTTGCAAATTTTTACATTATTGATATGCCATGTGTCTCTACTATTTTCTCACTTGCATGTTGTAGCTACCATGTAATTGAGACCCCCATTATTTGGCATTAACCCACCCAGACTTTATTTATATTCTTATTTTTATTTCTGGGCTACTTTTTCTTTTTTTCCCTCTTCTTTCAAGATGGCCACCACAAAGGGAGAGGAAAAGCTTCTTACTGGGGAGACAAACAAGTTCATCTGCTCAATCTTTGGAGAAAAGCATCAGTTGAAGCAACCCGTCCACCTGCACATCTTAGCATGCACCGAGGACGGTGCAATCTTTAAGTGTGGGGAGGTCGATACCGATCTCCATGGTTTAGTTACTCTTCTATCTCAACACCAATGGTTTATTTTCCTTGTTAGTTATTGCATTTTCATGTTTGATTGCATATTTTACCACTTGGTTGAAGTAATAAATTTCTTTTCAATACTTTATTTTATAATATTTTACTAATTTAAATTGATAATTAAAATTTTCTATGTGTTAAATTTGTTTGAAGTTGTATTTGGAACATAGTTAAAAGCTAGAACACACAACCTGTGAGATTTGAGCTTATTTACATGGTTACATTGTTTAACCATAAATATTTTATTCTTGTGTATTTTCTTCTCTATAACTGCAATCTTTACTTTGTTTCATTCTATATGTCCATTATTTAGTGTATTTACATGCTTTGCATATGATTGAGGCCATTATTTGTTTTAGCTCACTTATCCCAAATAAGCCTACCCTTTTATGTCACCCTTGTTAGCCACTTTGAGCTTTTTAATCCCCTTCTGTTCTATAATCACATCACTAGCCTTAAGCAGAAAAACAAATTAAATATCCCAATTGAATCTTTGGTTAGCTTAAGATAGAGGTTGTGCATCAACTAAGTGTGGGAAAACTGTGGGAACATGGGTTAATAAGGGAATGTATCATGTTTCTAATTCTGAATATTGGGAAATTTGGGTATCTACTCATGTAAAACAGAAAATTAAAAAAATTCCATATGCATTGATATGTTATTTTAGTTTTTATGTCTCTATAAAAAAAAAGAGAAAAAAAAGAAAAGAAAAAAAATATAATATAAATAAATAAATAAGGGGACAAAATTACCCCAGTGTTAAGTTAATAAAAAATCAATGCATATGTGACATAAATCAAAAGAAAAATTGACACATGAGTATGTGATATAAAAGTGGGAATTATGGGTAGCTAGGCATGATTTTAGAAATTATATAGAATGTATGTATGTTAGGTGATGGCTCAGGTTACTCAAAGATTTAATTTATAGCTCACTTAGCCATACATATATCCTCACCCTTACCTTGGCCCTATTACAACCTTGAAAAGACCTCATGATGTGTGCATGGGTATACTAAATATTTGTTGATTGGTTAGATGAAGGACAAAGTTTAGAAAGCATGATTAGGGAAGAATAGAGTGATTGACCCTAGACACTTGAGAGATTAGAGTGATATACACTACCAGTGAGGGTTCAGTGCTTGATTCTATGTTCCCTACTTTTATGAGCTATCTTCTTACAAGTTTACTTATTTTCACTGTACGATTTGAATTAGTGAAATCCAGTTCATATTTATTCTTGAAGGATTTGTTTACTTTTTTTATCAAGTAGGTAGAATCATTTTAGCATGTAGTTGCATTCACATTCATAGGTTGCATTGCACGAGTCTTGCCTTTCCCTACTCATTTATTTGGTTTCCTTGAGTTTAGCATGAGGACATGCTAATGTTTAAGTGTGGGGACGTTGATAAACCACTATTTTATGGTTTATATTGTATTTAATTGAGTAGTTTTATCAAGCTTTTCACCCATTTATTCATATGATTTGCATGATTTTACAATTCCTTCCTAGTTTAGTTCTGTGATTGAAAACATGCTTCTTTGGTCTTAATTTAGCTAATCTTAATCCTCTCTTATTACCATTCGATGCCTTGATCTGTATGTTAAGTGTTTCAGGCTTCATAGGGCAGGAATGGCTTAGAGAATGAAGAGGAAGCGTGCAAAAATGGAAGGAACACAAGGAATTGAGGAGATGACCAGCGAGAAGTCACGTGGTCGCATGGCTCACGCGACCGCGCGAAATGGAAGAAATCAGAACGACGCGTTCGCGTGCCTGACGCGACCGCGCGGATTGGAAGCTGCACGAACGACGCGAATGCGTGGACGACGCGCACGCGTGGTACAAAAAACGCTGAGTGACGTGACCGCGTGGACGACGCGAACGCGTGACGTGCGCGATCTGCAGAATTACAATAGTTGTTGGCAGAGATTCTGGGCCGCATTTCAACCCAGTTTTTGGCCCAGAAACACAGATTAAAGTCAGGGAACATGCAAAGACTCAACATGCTTTCATAATTCATAATTTTTAGTTTTAGATGTAGTTTTTAGAGAGAGAGGCTCTCTCCTCTCTCTTAGGATTTAGGATTAGGATTCCTCTTAAAGGATTTAGGAATATTTTCATCTTCTTCAATTACATGTTCAATGTTCCTTTTATTTATTTCCTCAATTTAGTTTATGGATTTCTATGTTCAACTCAACTTCTTTATTTGGCTACAACTGCCCATGTTACATTTGATATCTTTATTAATTCATGATTTTGAGGTATTTCAGATCTAAGATTCTTATTTAGCTTTTTATATTATTGGCTTTAACTGATTAACTGGAAGCTCTTGAGTTATCAACTATTCATGATTGATTGTTATGTCGGCTAATTAACTGGAATTCCACTAACTCTAATCTTTCCTTAGGAGTTGGCTAGGACTTGGAAAATCTAACCAATTGGTTAACTTGACTTTCCCTTGCTTACGCAAAGGTTAACTAAGTGGGATTAACTTCCATTCTTATAGGAGTAACTAGGATAGGACTTCCGAATTTTCATATATTGCCAAGAGTTTATTTTATAGTTAATTATTTATCTTATTTGTCATTTAATTTACTTGTTCCTCACTTTCAAAACCCCAATTTACAAAACCCATAACCAATAATAAGAACATACCTCCCTGCAATTCCTTGAGAAGACGACTCGAGGTTTGAATACTCGGTTATCAAATTTAAAAAGGGTTTGTTATTTGTGACAACCAAAACGTTTGTAAGAAAGAACTTCTGTTGGTTTAGGAGCTATACTTGCAACGAGTACCAAATTGTAAAGATTCTTAGACCATGCAAAGTTCTTCTCTTCAAAACCCTAATAGAGAAGATGAGAAAACGTAGAAAAAACTAAAACTAAAAACCTTCTATTCTACTCCTAAAACTATACTAATGCTATGCTATGTTCTATCCTTCATTTCCCCTCCAATATGAGCTAAAAGACTTCAGAAATGGGCCTCCAAAGCCCCCAAATTGCGAGTCACGTGTCTTTCTAATGAAGTCATGCGCGAACACCTGTGCAGACGCACAGGCGTGTGCGTTCGCACACTCTGCGAAAATTTCCTCCTGTGCAGACGCACGAGTGTCTGTGCGCACGCACACTAGGCGATGCTTGGCGGGACGCGCGACGCACTCAAATTGATCCACACGCTCTGCTTGGGCTCCTGTGCGGATGCACAAGAGGCTGTGCGCACGCACGAGTCTCTGAGCTCACCTCCTTTGATTCTTCATGTTTCCTTCACTTTGCAAGCTCTTCTTCTATTTTCTCCAATCCATTCCTACCTTATACACCTGAAATCACTCATAAATACATCAAGGCATCGAATGGAAGGCGAATGAAATAAAAATAGATCAAACTAAGCACAAAAGAGCATATTTTCATAATCAAGCACAATTTGGGAGGAAAGTTCAAAAGCATGCTATTAAAGGGAATAAGTGTGAGTTTATGTGATAAAATCCATTCAATTCTAACTAAAAATCATCGTCAAATATGGATTCATCAATACTTGATGTACCAACGAGTTCGTTTTTATCTGTAACTATCATTTTTGTTTGTCTAACATAGCTAAATTAAAGGCTCTGATATCTTTAAAATTTTATTCACCTCAATTGTTTGGTATGTATACTATATTCCATTTCACTCTTTGCATTCTTTTCTCCGTATCTTGTTAATCTTACCAAAACTGTATCATCATTCTATGAATTTCTTCTATACGGGTCTTTGAAAGTGGTATGCAAAATCGTGATCTCACACACTTTCTTCACAACTCCGCGTAGCTGACCAGCAAGTGCACTGGGTCGTCTAAGTAATACCTTACATGAGTAAGGGTTGATCCCACAGAGATTGTTGGCTTGAAGCAAGCTATGGTCATCTTGTAAATCTCAGTTAGGCAGATTCAAATGGTTATGGGATTTTGATAATTAAAAGATAGATAAAACATAAAATAGGATAGAGATACTTATGTAATTCATTGGTAGGAATTTCTGATAAGCGTATGGAGATGATTTGTTCATTTTGAATCCTTGCTTTCCTACTACTTTCATCCAGTCATGCGTACTCCTTTCTATGGCAAGCTATATGTTGGGAGATCACCGTTGTCAATGGCCACCGTTCGTCCTCTCAGGAAAAATGGTCCGGCTACGGGTTACGTAGGGCTAATCATCTGTCGGTTCTCACTTGTGTTGGAATAAGATCCAATGATCATTTTGTGCACTGTCACTGCGCCTAGCACTCGCGAGTTTGAAGCTCATCACAGTCATCCCATTCCAGATCCTACTTGGAATACCACAGACAATGTTTAGACTTTCCGGATCTCAAGAATGCTGCCAATTGATTCTAGCTTATACCACAAAGACTCTGATCTCACGAAATGGAAGGCTCTGTTGTCAGGAGAGGCAACCATGCGTTGTGGACCAAGAGGCCAAGAGATATACATTCAAGCTTGTTTTCAGGTAGAACGGAAGTGGTTGTCAAGCACGCGTTCATAAGCGAGAATGGTGATGAGTGTCACTTGATCATCACATTCATCATGTTGAAGTGCGAATGAATATCTCAGAACAAGAATAAGCTTGAATTGAATAGAAAATAATAGTAATTCCATTAATTCATGAGGAACAGCAGAGCTCCACACCTTAATCTATGAGGTGTAGAAACTCCACCGTTGAAAATACATAAGTGATTAAGGTCCAGGCATGGCCGAATGGCCAGCCCCCTAAGCGTGATCAAGAGATCAACAGTGATACAAAGATAGTCTCAAAAATGATCTAAAGATCTCTCCCTAAATACAATAGTAAAAGGTCCTATTTATAATGAACTAATAACCTAGGGTTTACAGAAATAAGTAAATGATGCAGAAATCCACTTCCGGGGCCCACTTGGTGTGTGCTTGGGCTGAGCATTGAAGCTGTCATGTGCATAGGCTTTTCTTGGAGTTAAACGCCAGCTCTAATGCCAGTTTGGGCGTTTAACTCCAGCTTTTATGCCAGTTCTAGCGTTTAACACTAGAAAAGGGTAGAAAGTTGGCGTTAAATTGCCAGTTTGCGTTATCAAAACTCGGGCAAAGTATGGACCATTATATATTGCTGTAAAGCCCAAGATGTCTACTTTCCAACGCAATTGAGAGCGCGCCAATTGGGCTTCTGTAACTCCAGAAAATCTATTTCGAGTGCAGGGAGGTCAGAATCCAACAGCATCTGCAGTCATTTTTCAGCCTCTGAATCAGATTTATGCTAAGGTCCCTCAATTTCAACTAGAAAATACCTGAAATCACAAAAAAACACACAAACTCATAGTAAAGTCTAAAAATGTGATTTTTGCATAAAAACTAATAATTATATACTAAAAACTAACTAAATCATACTAAAAACTACCTAAAAATAATGTCAAAAAACATATAAATTATCCGCTCATCAGAAAGCTCGAAACAACATTGGATATAAATAGGTATTGTCATTTTCATTACTTTGATAAACTTCATTCAATCACTCACTAATCGTGAAGACTTTCCATCGTTAAAGATTATTGGACACGTCAAATATTATTGTATTTTTTCTAAAAGAATATTTTATCAAAATTTTTTTAATGTATCATGATTTGATATAATGTTTTAATTTAATTACTATTTAATAATACTGTTATAATTTATTCAAATATTTGTATTTGTATAAATTTTAAGATATATAAATTATTGAGTCAAACATATTTCTAAATATAAAATATAATAAATATATGTATGTTATAAAAAAAATTACAACAATAGTTCAATTTTTTTTCTTTTCTCAATAAACCTTGTTTTTTACTCTGGGCCACTCAAATAAAGGTTACTGATGTTATTTTTATCATTTTAATTGATTTTTTTGTCATTTCTATTCTATGTGGGTCCAATCACCTAATATTATTAAATTTTTTGAATCTCACATACATATTTCGGTTGATAGCGTAAATTTCTTTTATGATTTTTTGTGTTTTCTGGAATTCTCCACAAAAATAATATGACGCAAAAATGACAAAATAGAAGATAAGGAGAGAGAGTTTTGTTTTGGAAGAGTAATTATTTTTCTATATAAATATAAAATACCTGAATTTATGCTCTTTCAAAATTTCAACACATGTGTTTGTTATAGCTTGTTTCACATCAACACATGTATCTACTAATTTAGTAACAGGTATTTTTTAATTATTTTCTATCTCACATCTCACATGTATTACTCTTATGGAGGACATTTATTTTATTTATTAGCATTAAAATGTTTAATTTTTTATTTGAATATAATAAATAAATACCTAGTTATATAATATATCTACACGGAATTTGATTATGTTTGTGGTTTGGTTTAATTTTTTAAAAAAGAGTCACCCGAATTAATTTTATATAAAATGTTTTGATTTAATTTTTTTATTTTAAAATAATATATTATAATATCAAATATCTATGTTTTTTTATTTTACTGAGTTTTTTCTTTTATAATTTTTTATTTAACAATTTTTTTAATTCTCTAAAAATACTTGTTAGAATTTCGTTTAAATAGTTTCCACTTCAATGTAACAAGAAGAAACTCATTACGTACATAACTCTTTTCTATAAATAGATCTATGTTTTAATAAATTAATTTATGTAATATGTTTAGGTAATTTTTTTTCCAAAGTTATGATTTCATTGAACAAAAAAAAGTGTTTCGGTCTACAATAGACCTCATACAATGACTAAAACTAAAATTTTTTACAAATGACTTATCTAGAATGAACAACAAAGGAAAGAAAGCAAAGAAAGTAAGAAAAGTAAAGGTAATTAGTGAGGGTTGTCATCTTCATCGAGTTAGGATATGAAGCTGGCTAGGAACTCAACGTTGTTACCTCTTACCAGATCTAAGATGCACTGTTCATCAAAAGTTTCACCTTCAAAAATAAACTTGTTGCGTTTCTTCCAGATCTCTCACTGTAGGTTAATTACTTCTCTTAATTTATGGGTTCTATTTCTACTTCTCTTTATGTTCATCACTAATTCCATCTATCACTGCCATATTTCTTAAATTTGTTGTGAATAAGGAATTTCAATTCCTCTGTTGGTCTAGACTGCCCAAGATTATTCACAAAAAATCAAGCAGTCAAGGATTGACTCATCGACACCAAAACATCTTTTACAAACAGAAAAATAGTGTGAATTCTATCATTTTATTTTTCACTCACAAGGATTTCATTGTGCATCACCTTCATTAAGAAAATCCTAAATTTTTAGTTCGCATTCTAGGTTCCAAATGGAGTTCCAAAATTTTTTCTGTTGTTACTGAATCGACATTAGATGATGAGACGGATGGTAAAATTTATGAGCTAGTGTATAACCTAAGGCAACAGTGTAGCTACCCTTTCTTTCTTGTGGCCAGGTCACTATGTCATCTCCTTTCATAATTTCTATCCGTGAAATTGCTTTTATAATCTCTGGACTAAAACTGAAATGTTTTGTGTTGAGTTATTGATTTTATTGTCTATTCTATGTTTGAAGTTGGTTAACCCAAATTATTTGAGAGTCACAGTTATATAGAATCTGAGTAGTTAGGGGTCAAAGATTTTTAATCCAGGAGTATTTCTTAATACGCATTGAATGTCCTTCACCAATCCTCTATTTAACTCCTTTTTCTATAACTTTCCTACCCTCTAATAAACTCCTCGAACTCCAAGAGGAATTGTTCCCAATCTCTACTCTTAGAAAATTAGAATGCCTAAAATATTTGCTTTTGTATACTCGATCCACTAGCGAGTTCGTTCCTGTTTGTAATTGCCACTCTTACTTGCTCACACATAATATAATTAAAGGCTCTGATATCTTTAAAATTCAGTCCACTTCAATTCTCTGGTATGTATACTACATTTCATCTTACCCATTTTATTCTCTTCTCCGCATTCCGTTGGCCTTATCAAAACTGTATGATCACTTTATGATTTATTTTTTCACAATAGTCTTTGAAAATTTGAAACAGCTGAGGGTATAAATATGTATTGTTATTGCCACTACTTTGATAAATATCTTCCAACCACTTGTTGATCGTGAAAACTATTTTTCTTGTTAAAGATAATTGAAAACCTTAAGTATAATTATATTTTTTCTAGAATAATATTTTATTAAAATTGTCTTAGTGTATCATGATTTGATATAATATTTTAGTTTAATTACTATTTAATGATAGTATAAAAATTTATTCAAATATTTATATTTGTATAAATTTTAAGATATGTAAATTATTGAGTCAAACATATTTCTAAATATAGAATATAAATTATATATATGTTATAAAAATTTAAAAATAATAGTTCAATTTCTTTTTTTTTCCAATAAAACTTTTTTTTAGATCCAGATTTAGATTGACGTCAATTGATTTTCTTGTCATTTTTATCCCATGTTGGTCCAACCATTGGGTCCCACACACACGTTATGATTGAAGCGTGAGTTTCTTTTATGATTTTTTGGAATTTTCCACAAAAGTATTATGATGCAAAAAAGACAAAATAGAAGAGAAGGAGAGGGGTCTCTATTCTCGAAGAGTAAGTGTTCCTCTATATAGATATGAAACACCTGTGTTTTAATTCTTTTAGAGCCACAATACGTATGTTTATGACACCTTGCTTTATATTAACATATGTATCTACTAACTTACTGACAAGTGTGACGGAGGAAAATCGTCAGTTCAAAATTTTTACAAAATAATTCCGTTGAAGTATAAATCTCAAACGAAAATCAACCCTCAATCAAAGTTTAATTTGTTTGTTACTTAAGTCAAACCTAATAAAAACCGAGAGTATTTAAACCTCGTGTCGTCTCTCAAGGAATTGTAGGGAAGTGTACATATTATTGGTTATGAGGTATTTTGGGAGATTTTTTGAGTAAGAGATCAGAAATGTAAATAATAAGAAATTAAAGAAGCAAACAATTAAAGAAAAACAACTAAAAAAGGTCTTGGTAAGGGATGAAAATTGGAATTTCTATCCTTATTATCATGCTCAATTGTTATGGTGAGTGTATTTTACTCTCACTTAATTATCCTCTAACAATTGAAGGAAAATCAAGTGAGCAGAATTGATTTTAATCCACAAGTCCTAATGAAAAATAAACTTTAGTGGAGTTCAAGCCAACTAGCAATCCTCTATCACCAATCAACATTAGAATTTGATAACTCAAGAGTTTCCAAGTCACTAACCCAAGCCAAGAATACAAAATTCTACTCTAAAACCAATTCAAGCATTTCATCAAACACCTAATATGCATAAATATAAAGTATGGTAAATTGCATGAATTAGTAAAATCTACAACTACCCAATGCAAGAAAATAATAATAACAACTAAATCAAACCACAAGAAAACATAAAACATTAAATTGCATTAAAGAAAATCAAAATGCAACAAGGGTTCATGAAAATAAAAATAGCAACATAAAGAAATTAACAAGAAAAATTAAGAAGATTGAGACAATAGAACAAGAAAATGTAAAGGGAATCGAACTAAAGCAAGAATTAAAACTTAGATTTAAGAAAAAATGACCTAAACTACCCTAAATTCTAGAGAGAAGTTAGAACTTCTCTCTCTAGAATTCTAACCTAAAACATATTACTAAAACTAAACCTAAGTGCTCCCCCTTTTCATCCTTCTTGAATTTGGCCTCAAATAGCTTTAGAAATGAGTTGGATTGGGCTTTGGCATGTCCAGAAATCTCCCCCAGCGTATTTTCATTAATGAGTCACGTGATTGCATTCGTGCGTACACATGCCTGACCATGCATATGCATGGTTGTAGAAAAATACAATCATGCGTACGCATCAAATTTTGTGCGTACGCACGTCTGTCATATTTGCAATTGTATGTACGTATGAACGCTTGAGCGTACGCATGGCTGTAAGATACTCCAAACTTTATTTCTTCATGTATTCTTCACTTTTGTATGATTTCTCCTCACTCCTTCAATCTATACTTGTCTTAGAAACCTGAAATCACTTCATCAAACACATCAAGGTATCGAATGGAATCAAAGTGAATTAAAATTAGCAAATTAAGGGTCTAAAAAGCATGTTTTCAATCTTAAACACAATTTAAAAAAAGTTTACAAAACCATGCTATTTTAGAGAATAAGTGTGACAAAAGTTAATAAAATCCACCAAATTCAATACAAGGTAAACCATAAAATTGTGGCATATCAAAGTGCTTTTTAACCATTTTCTATCTCACATCTCACATACATTACTCTTATGGAGGACATTTATTTTATTTTATTAGTATTAAAAAATTAATTTTTTATTTAAATACAATAAAATCAATACCTAGTTACACAATATATTTACACCGAATTTAGTTATCTTTGTGGTTTGGTTTGATTTTTTTAAGAAAGAGTCATTCGAATTAATTTAATATAAAATATTCAGCTTAGTTTGTTTTTTTTATTCTTTATGCCAACCAAATCAACCAAACCAATAGTGGTGAGGTATCACGACTTCTAAAAACAAAATACATACATATATAATGGAAGGAATATGATATATTAGGAGCCCGTGAAGAAAAGACATAAGCAAAATTGCATCTTAAAAACCGACAATATACGTAAGCAAAACGACAGAAGAATATATATATATATATATATATATATATATATATATATATATATATATATATATATTTGAAAGGTTATACATAATAATACTAGTCTTGACCTGCGAAGATAAGGCCGACTAGTTAATATAATACAACTCAAGAGTATAAATATAAACATAAATCCTATTTTTCTAGAATCAACCTCTAAGAGGGATATACAAGTTATAAAATACAACAGTGGAAAAAATATATATAAAATTTCTAAGCAAAAGTAAAATTTTTAAAACACAATCTTCACTTCGGGGGAAGAAATAGGCACGCTCAATAGGTACATCACGTCCAGTACCTATAAATATGAAAATTTTCGAAACGGGTGAGAATATCATCCCTTTCGGGGTTCTCAGCAGGGGTAATAGTTCCAAAGCAGAGACGATGTAAAGACTACATAAATCCTTTAGGCAATCCTAACACTTCAACAAACAGAAATCCAAGCCAAGAAGTATACTAAACCAGAAAAATAGTAAGGTATGCTAGACCAACTAACTGCACTCATGCACCTTTGGTTTTCACTGGACCTTTCTCTCTCCAATAAGCCCTCAAGTCCTTCTTAACCTTTATCTTACCAGTTCTCTCACCTTTCACTTATCATATTTCTTTCAGTTTCAAGTCCTCCCATTCATCTCAGCTTTCATTTATACAAGGTCTCATAATAGAATAGTAACAGCAAATACAAGTAATGAAATTCAAGCACAACCAGATTCAATTACAACAGGTATAACAGATAGCAGTTAAACAATAATAATTACATAGGCAAACCACATATACAATAACCAAACCCAAACAATGTCACATAAATGCAAATGATGCATACCTATCCTACTGGCCATGAGCTCACGTATCGGTTATGTTGTCAAACCTGATTCGGATAAGTGAGGTTAAACCACAATCCTTATCCATAGGTTCCATAAACAAGCGGAATTAAACCACCATACTTACTCAGAACACGCAAGCGGGATTAACCCACCGTCCTTGCCACCACAGTAAGCGGGATAAAACCACCATCCTTACTGGACACCTCAAACAAGCGAGATTACAACACCATCCTTGTTCGGGTTACATTCACAAATCAATATGCAAGCTGGATTCAACCACTGTCATTGGCTAACAAAAAAATAATATGCAAGCAGGATCACACCACCATCCTTGCTAAAATAATTTATCAATACGTGAGCAGGACAAAACCTCCATCTTCACTACAGGCGGGATAAAACCACCATCCATGCATACGCAGAATAACCACGATAAGCGGGATTAAACTATCGTCTTTGCTGGAACAAAACTCATTATTCAACCACGTTCTTGGGATATAGTGCCCAACTCACTCACAAATCATCATAGTCATTCTCATTTCTCAAGTTCCTTCAAGCTCATAAACCACTTAAACAAGACATTGCTCAATCTCATTCATTTTCTAATTCACATTCATTTCTCATTTATCATTAACACAACACTCTGCCATGTTTACACAAGCTACCCCATCCACAGAATTTCCAAAGCCTAGGTCACCGACTCTAAACTCATATCAAAATAACTTTCTAAATCCACTCAAAGCCCTCTCACTCATCCTAAAGTCTAATAATAAACTAAGAGATCTCAAACAATGATTAAAGAGGTTTAGAAAGTTAGAGAAATGCTTAAAAATAGAAAAATCACATTTTAACAAAACAGGGATCATGCGTATGCATGTCCTTGTCCCGCGTACGCATGCCAATTCTCGCGTATGTACAACGACGAAAATGGGTGGTCGCGTACACGACACCTACTCCATGCACGCGAGAGTCCTAACCCGAAGGGAATTCCCGTGTCACGTGCCAAATGCCTGTGTATGCATGCATTGAAAAATTTTGAAAACTACAGAATTCAGATTTTAATACCAAACTTTAGACGAACATAACGTTTTCATTTCAAAACATTTTTCGTCCGTTCTTTGAATTTCTAAAAGCTCTCAGACCTAACTTTCATTTAAGATAAATTTCATCTAAATTGGGAGGCTGGAGCACAAGTTATGGCTCGTTGAAGTTGGTTCAAAAATCAGTTTTCAAAGAAAATGTCAAATCTCTAACTTCCCAAAACTCATAATGCTAATAAAACAATTGCTCACAGCCCAACCAATATCTAAACAATCCAAAATTCATATCAAGCATGACACAACCATATCTCAAATTCTACATCCATCTAAAACATACCATCATCACTCATTTAATTCATATAACTTTTAAATCCTCAATTTCCTCAACATACAATTTTGCAATCTCACCAATCTCAACAATTATTAATTCAACCTTAATTATATACATTTACTCCATTCCCATCATTATTCATAAACATACAACATTACTATTATCATATCACAATCAACAACCTCATCATCAAACATAATAATTCACGTATATTAGTCATATATTACATACTCACCCTTTGGGGACTTCCCACCCTATTCACGGCCTCTGGCCCAAATTTGACGAATCATCAACATAACCAATGATTACCATTCACTTTATAATATCACAATAATTCTCAATGAAGCACACACATACATATAACCATTTACTATCCATAATCAACAACCAAATTCAATCCACACCTATCCTAGGGTCATCTAACCTAGGCATTCACATAACTTTATATAGTGCCTACTCGAAACTTAAACCCATACCTTGAATGTCAGTGATTCCAACCTTCGAAGCCTTGTAATAACCAAACAAGAGCTCCACACTAAAACAATTCACACTACTTGATCAAGAATCCAACTTCGCATCAACCAACCCAACAATTATGCTATATACCACAAAAATCACATTTTCTCAACCTAGGTTTCATGAAATTGAAAAATCAAAGAGAAAAAAACTTCTCTTACCTCAACCCACTCAAAATTGGGGAAAAACTCACAATGCTAGAGTACCCCTAAACAATCAAAATCAAAATAATTCAACAACCATAAAATAAAAAATGCAAAAATTGTAGAGAAAAGATAACTGGGAGGCAGAATTCGAAATTTCATACCATAATACCTAAATAAAATCGAAGAGCTTGACGAGAGCTTCGTGTGGCCATAAACGACTCGTCAATCGGAGCTCCGAATCAAAAGTTATAGCGATTTGAAATTGGTGATGAATAGTGTCACCAAACCCTTGCTCACTCTCTTCTCCTCTAACCGAGCTCTCGCTTTCTCTTTGAAAAAAATGAGCTGAAAGCTTATTAATGATGAATATATATTTTGGACTTGGGCCCAATATGGATCCACTCCAACTTATTTAGCCCATTGGCTCAATTTTGAGCCAAAATCTTTAAGATTCGAGTTTTAAATCGTATTTTCAATATTTCTATCTTCCCAAATTATAAATTCTAATTTCTTAACCTTATTCACTTATAATTAATTTTCTCAACTGCAGTACCAGACAGATCTCAGTCGGTACTGCTAGTCAAATTTCCAGTGTGCATTTTTCCAGTCAAATCCATTGAGTCCAAATATCATATTTAAATTGTCAAATTATTATTCTAAAAGTTTCACTCATTACTGCCCATATTTAACTAATTATCTTTTTAATTTTTATTAAATTAGAGTTTTACATCCTACCCACTTTAATAAAAATTTTGTCCTCAAAATTTGACCACCCGTAACTAACTCTGGATGATTCTTCCTCTCATGTATCTCTAATTTCCATGTATGCTTCTCAAGGTCCATTTGACTCCATTCAATCTTCAATAATAAACTTCCTCAACACCCATAATAAGACTCGCGATTTACAGAACATAGTCTCACTATTATTGAATGCAAATACTGGCTCTACGCTATTATCCCCCCTTCTGATTCCTTAAACCTAATTCAAGTTGAACGCTCCAACCTGCTTATGTTACGTCACTCTGATTACTAGCCACCAGGAACCTAGCTATTCTTCTATGTTAACCAAAAGTCACCTTGTCTCAATACTGAGGATAGTCCTTTCTCATATTTAACATCAAGCTTCTACATATGTTATTTCACTCGGTTTGACTCCGAGCGAACATAACCATAAGAACTTCTTTTCCGTGATGTCTCTTGACACAAGTTGGATCCTAACCGCACTTAGCTCTCCAGCCCCATATCAGTAGAACGGAGCATTAACCCCTCGAAATTCTTATTACTATCCACCTTAGAGTTACATCAATCCAAAACTTCTTCTACGAAAATCACCACTTTACAACTTCTGGCGATGGCATATACTTATAGGTTTAACCTTCTGTGTCCACAAATCATACTCTAAGGAACTAACGTTTTAATGTCTACATCTAAGAACCGCACGCGATGCCGAAATAAGCTCGAGTGTTTTCGAAGGAATACCAAGCCCAAAAGTGAACAAACATACGCTTAGTGTTACGATCAAGCGATGTCTTAGAAAATAACAAAATGCACCAGAGATATAACTAAAGTACATCTCAAGAAAGGAATTCCAAATTAAGAATCCTTAGCAGAAGTAATAAGGCTCATTAACTTAAAACATATCCCTGCTGACTTTTTGAAAAGTTTTAAGTTCGTGAATAAAGGCAACTCAAATCAATAGTAATCCTTTCAAGGATTGAAAGTTCACTTGATTAGTTCGAAATGAGTTCGGGCTCACATCAATTCATGCAAGGATATATGCGAACAAGGAATAGAATTTGGAATATTCAAACTATTTCCAAGAAAGAATTTGGAATAAAGAACTTCAATACAACTAACAAAATAAGAGACAGATTGGGTGACAAGGATTTTATTGGTACTCTCATTCATATAAAACCTCACACTACCATCAAGATCACTGTGCTTTCATAGCGTTACTTTGATTCGCTTGCCTTTAAGAATTTGATTATTCACCCATGTCAACCAAAATTCTTCTTATGTTCTACCAACTCTAACGGCAGTACTATACACGACACTATTAAATTTAATCTTAGATGTGACACTAAGTTTGACACTTTCAGTTTTAAATCCTTATCTCCGTTACAAACTATGAATAAACACGGTGTTTCAATATCATAAAATGTAATTAGAATTTGGTTACCTATTTCACAATTACCTTATATTAGAGATTCTCAACCTTGTCATTAAGACTGACTCGCATTCTGGTCCTTCCTGTTGGGACAATGTCTAGAGACATTTGACAGGCAATCCGCAGTGGTAGCATAATCCTATCCTAGCCATGCACGATATTTTTGGATGGTATCTATCGCATCTCAGGTATCTCAAGTCCTCTTGCTGAGTTCCTGCCTGCTTTTTCTTACCATGTCCTTTGTGATGGTCACCCTTTCAGTATTCATTGCTGTCTTGTGAGTATTGCGGTGCATGACCACTATTCTTAAAGCTTTAGCCCCTTGGTGCAAAATCTCTGTCTTGACCTCTTGGCACAAGATCTCTATCTTGGCTATTCCTATAGAACTCCCCACAGTCATTCTTTTCCACAGCAGCCTTCCTTAAGCACTCTTCCATAACTCTACTCTTATTCACCAACTTGGAGAAGATTCGGATCTCCATAGGCCCCACATCAGTTAGAATTTCACTCCTCCATAACTCTACTCTTAATACACTTTCACTCCTCATAACTCTCGGGAGCACCTTGACAAACCATCGAGAATCGACATAACTTCTCAAACTTACTAGTGTATTCCGTCACCGACATAGAACTTTACTTCAGCTATAGTAGCTCCAACTCCTTCGCCGCCCTAACCAAGTTCAGAAAATACTTGTTATAGAACGTCACTCGAAAGGCATCCCAACTAACCGCAACATCACCTCGTTTTAATAAATGACGAGCTCCTTATAACCAGAACCGGGCTTTACCCTCAAACTTGTATGTGGCAAACTCTACATACTGATTTTTAGGTACATGTTGAGCTTGCAACTCTCTCTCCATAGCCAAGAACCAGTTATCTGCCTCTGTTAGGTCCGTCGTACCCCTGAAGGTTGGTAGATCGACCTTTAGAAATATCACCAAGGTCCGTTAATTTACGACCTAGGTCCGTTTGAATATTCCCAATTCTATTCCTCGTTTGCATATATCCTTGCAAGAAACTTGTACTCATTGATATGAGCCCGAACTCATTTCGAACCAATCAAGTGAACTTTCGATCCTTGAAGGGATTACTATTGAGTTGAGTCGCCACTATTCACAAACTTAAAACTTTTCAAAAAGTCATCATGGATATGTTTTAATTTAATGAGCCTTATTGCTTCCGCTAAGGATTCTTAATTTGGAATTTCTTTCTTGAGATACACTTTAGTTCTCTTTTTAGTGCATTCCTTTCTGAGAAAGTTTTATTAATGAAGATTGCCTGGAGTCAAATGGACCTTGAGAAGCATACATAGAAAGTAGAGATACATGAGAGGAAGAATCATTCAAAGTAAGTTACGGGTGGTCAAATTTTAAGGACAATTTTTTTATCAAGGTGGGTATAGGACGTAAACCCCTTGATTTAACAAAAATTAAATAAATAATTAATTAAATATGGGTAGTAATGAGTGTTTTAGAATCATAATTTGATAATTTAAATATGATATTTGGACTCTGTGAATTTTTCTGAGTCAAAAAATATAGTTTTTTGCGTAAAAATACACACTAAAAATTTGACCGGTAGTACCGGCTGAGATCGATCTGGTACTGTAGCTGAGGAAATTAATTATAAGTGAATAAGGTTAATAAATTAGAATTTATAATTTGAAAAGATCAAAATATTTAAAATACAATTTAAAACTCCAATCTTAAATATTTTGGCCTAAAATTGGGCCAACGGACTAAACCAGTTGGACCAAGCCTATATTGAGCCCAAGGCCAACCCATATAAGCCAAGCTTTTAGCCTCCTCCCCCTTTACTTTTTCATTTTCATGTTTGATATGAGAGAAAGAGTGTGAACGGTGGTGAGAAGAGAAGTGAAAGTTACTATTCATTTTGATTTTCAATTCCCCGTAATTTTTTATCCGGAGCTCCGATTGACGAGTGATGAGAGAACTTTTACGTGGTCTAGAATTTAGAATAAATTTCCGTTGCAAGTATAGCTTCTAAACCAACAAAAGTCCTTTCATACAAACGTTTTGGTTGTCACAAATAACAAACCGCTTTGAAATTGATAACCGAGTATTCAAACCTCGAGTCGTCTTCTCAAGGAATTGCAAGGAACTTCACCATTAGCATTCTTTCTATGCCAGAGGGCTGTAGTCAATGGATTTCCCTTTCACATAGCTAATGTAGCCATATTGTTGCCCTGGTTGAGGTAATGCGTTGGCATAGAACTCCCTCACCAAGCTCTCTACCACTTTCCTTGGTGGGTTGCATAGAAGTGACCAACCCCTCTATTCAATCTCAATGTTGATTTCGATGTGTTCATTCCTCCCTAGTTGAAACCCAACTTCTGGAATGATTTCCCTCTCACTCACCCAACCATAAAATTGATTTTGGTTGAATGCGGAGAGGAACTTGTAGTCATTAAAAGAGCTTGAGGATCCAGAGGTTGGTTCCTTGGTTCTTCTTTTCTTTGAGGTTGAGCTTTTTGGTGGTGCCATTAGGTTGGGAGAGTGTGAAAAAAATGGGGAAAGTTGAAAGAAAGAGAAGGAAAAATAATATTTTGCTCCAACACCAAACTTAGTACTTGATTGTCCCAATCAAGAAAAAGAAGAAAGTAAGGGATAGTAGAATATGAAAAGAGAATCGAAGGTGAGTGGTGTAGGGGTTGTTGAAGTGGGAGAGTGAGGCTTTTATAATGGGTGAATGATGTGGTTCGAAGGTAGGAAATAAAAGAGATTAAATGTTTTTCCACTTTGGGAAGTGGCGCCTAGCGTGGGAAGAGGCGCCAACTCTTTTCTCACAGTTTCTTCTGCGTGTGTTGAGTTCCAAAGTGCAAGTACACTTTGACTTCTTTATTTTGTGAGTCGTTTACCATGTGGGCCCCATCTTCTCTCCTGAAATTGAAATTGAACCTATTAGTGATGATAAAATAACTCCTTCACATTCTTTCTCATCAAGAACAAATTGGGTTACAACTGATGGATGTCCCTTGGGACACCAAACTTAATTCTTTGGCATCTCAATAAAGTGGTTTCATCATTGTGTGTTTAATGTGTTCATAAAAGTGGAATAGCATCAATCTTTTCATTTTCGTTTGATTCCAACTCCTCTGAACTCATTAAATCACGTTCATGTTCTTACCCAAAGCATTAAGTGCTTTCAAATTGGGTGATTTAGGCTGCTGTGATATCATTGGTGGTAGCCATACCAAACTTAATCTCTGGGCTTACTCTTCAAAATCAAACTATTTATTGTTTGTAAGCCTATATTAAGTGGTGAGAGGCCACACCAAACTTAGCACTTTAACTAGTTCTCAGCCCATTCACTCATCATTAGTTATGCATTCATCAAGTTGCAACTCCCAAGTAGAAATAAAAAATTAAGAGAGTGTAAAGAAGATCTAACTATCAAAGCTAATATCAACTTTCTAATCTACAATTGCAACTAATCCTAAATGCTGAAAATTAAACTATCTAAAGAATTTAAACTACTTTTAAGAAAATCAATTAAATCAAAAAAGGATAAAGTATTGGGGTGCCTCCCAACTAGTGCTTCTTTATTGTCATTAGCTTGACATTCCTTCATCTTTAGCTGAGCTTGTAGCTCTGTCTCTGCTCCTCCAAGGAGCCTCCCAAGTAGTGTTTAAGTCTATGGCCATTGACAGAAAAAGTTCTCTGAGTCTTGTCTTCCATGAGCTCCACATGACCATAGGGAAACACTTTGAGTATGGTGAAAGGTCCTGACCATCGAGACTTAAGTTTCCCAAGGAAGAACTTGAGTCTTGAGTTGTAGAGTAACACCTTCTGTCCTTCAGTGAACTCCCTTCTTGCTATCTTTTGGTCATGTCACCTTTTTGTGTTCTCTTTGTAGATTTTTGCATTCTCATATGCTTGATTTCTAAACTCCTCCAGCTCATTGAGTTGCATTAATCTCTTTTCTCAAGCAGCTTTCTCATCAAAATTCAGTAGTTTTAGAGCCCAGAAGGCTATGTGCTCCATTTCAACTGGTAGGTGACAGGCCTTGCCAAATACTAGTTGGTATGGTGACATCCCAATGGGGGTCTTGAAGGCTTTCCTGTAGGCCCATAGAGCATCGTCTAGCTTCCTAGACCAGTCCTTTATTGAGCTTCCAACAGTTTTTTCAAGGATTCATTTCAGCTCTCTGTTGGAGATCTCGGCTTGCCCGTTGGTTTGTGGGTGGTATGGAGTTGCCACTTTGTGTTTGACTCCATATCTGAGAAGGAGTGCTTCCAGTTGTTTGTTGCAAATGTGTGATCCTTCATCACTAATGAGGGCTTTGGGAACTCCAAATCTGCTGAAGATGTTCCTTCTCAAGAAGCTCATCACAACCTTGTTGTCATTTGTTGCAGTAGCTATGGCCTCTACCCATCTTGAAACATAATCAACAGCCACTAATATGTAGCTATTTAAGTATGAGGTTGGGAATGGTCCTATGAAATCTATTCCCCATACATCAATTAGTTCCAACTCTAGTATGTATTACTGTGGCATCTCATTCCTATTGGTTAGATTACCAGCTCTTTGACATTCATCACACCTTGACACCATTTTCTTGGCATCTTTAAATATTGTTGGCCAGTAAAATCCGGATTGAAGCACTTTTGCTGCTGTCCTTTCTCCACTGAAGTGACCTCCATATGCTGACCCATGGCACTACCATAACACTTCCTGCCCTTCTTCATGGGATATACACCTTCTTAGGACACCATCATTGCACTTTTTGAACAAATAGGAGTCATCCCAGATGTAGTGTCTGGCATCCTTGATTAGCTTCCTTGTTATGTGCTTATTAATGTTAGTTGGTAGCTCCCCACTAGCCTTGAAATTAGCTATGTCTGCGAACCAAGGGGCTACTCGAATCATCATCAATTATTCATCAGGAAGCTTTCATTTACTGCTACTTGCTGCATTTCTTCTTCTTGTGGGATCCTTGAGAGGTGGTCAGCTACCTTGTTCTCTGTTCCACTCCTATCCTTAATCTCTATATCAAATTCTTGGAGCAACAGGATCCACCTTATCAATCTAAGCTTAGATTCTTGTTTGGTAAGCAAGTATTTGAGTGATGCGTGATCAGTGAACACAATTACTTTTGAGCCAATGAGATATGATCTAAATTTATCAAAAGCAAAAACTATGGCCAAAAGTTCTTTCTCTATGGTGGTATAGTTCCTTTGATTCTCATTAAGGACCTTGCTAGCATAGTAAATAACATGTACTAGCTTGTCTTTCCTCTGTCCTAGAACAGCACCAACAGCAAAATCAGATGCATCACACATTAGTTCAAAGGGAAGATCCCAGCTTGGTGGTGCTATAATAGGTGCAGAGGAGAGTTTCTTTTTGAGTTCATCAAAGGCTACCATGCATTCTCTATCAAAAACAAAGGGAGTATTTGAGACAAGTAGGTTGCTAAGGGGTTTTGCAATCTTTGAAAAATCTTTAATAAACCTCCTATAGAACCCACCATGTCCCAAAAAGCTTTTGATTGCTTTGACATTGCAAGGTGGAGGTAATTTTTCAATTACTTTCACTTTTTCTCTGTCTACTTCTATGCCATCTTTTGAAATCTTGTGACCAAGAACCACCCATTCAGTTACCATAAAATGGCACTTCTCCCAGTTTAAAACCAGGTTGGTTTCTTGACACCTTTTTAGCACAAGAGAAAGATGGTATATGCAATCAGAATATGAGTCCCCAAACATAGAGAAATCGTCCATAAATACTTCTATGAACTTTTCAATCATATCTGAAAAAATGGAGAGCATGCACCTTTGGAATGTGGCAGGTGCATTGCACAATCTAAAGGGCATCCTCCTATAAGCAAAAACGCCATATGGACAAGTAAATGAAATTTTTTCCTGATCCTTGGGGTCTACAACAATCTGGTTGTAGCCCGAATATCCGTCTAGAAAATAGTAGTACTCATGTCCTGCCAATCTTTCAAGCATTTGGTCCATGAAGGGCAGGGAAAAGTGATCATTTCGGTGGCTTCATTAAGTTTCTGGTAGTCAATGTACATACGCCATCCGGTCACTGTTCTTGTGGGTATCAATTCATTCTTCTCATTTGCCACAACAGTGATCCCTCCCTTCTTAGGGACTACTTGCACCGGGCTTACCCAAGAGCTGTCTGAGATGGGGTAGATCACCCCTGCTTGCCATAATTTCAACACTTCTTTCTGAACCACTTCATTCATAGTTGGGTTCAGCCTCCTTTGTTGCTGTCTTGAGGGTTTGACATCCTCTTCAAGTAAGATTTTGTGCATGCACATTGAAGGACTAATTGACGTTAGGATTTTTGCTAGTAAAGAATTTATAAAAATATTCGCGATGTAGATATAGCTTCTAAACTAACAGAAATCCCTTCGTACAAACGTTTTGGTTGTCACAAGTAACAAACCCGTTTAAAATTGATAACCGAGTATTTAAACCTTGGGTTGTCTTCTCAAGGAATTGCAGGGAGGTATGTTCTTATTATTGGCTATGAAAAAGGTAAAATTGGGTTTTTGGAATTTGGGCAATGGGCACAAGTATATTTTCAAAGCAATAAAAATAAAATAAAGAACTGTAAAATAGACTCTTGGCAAGGTATAAGAACTGAAAGTCCTATCCTTATCAATTGTGATGAGAATTGGAATTTAATCCCACTTAGTTAACCTTTACTAAACAAAGGAAGGTCAAGTGGACTAATTAATTTGATACCTAAAGTCCTAGTCTTTCCTTTGGAAAGGCTAGAGTTATTGGAACTCAAATTAATTAGCAACTCCCAATTTCAACCACTGTTTTATTTGACAGCTCAAGCGTCACCAATTACTCAACCAAAGCCAAAAGGGTAACAGGAAAATCTAAATTATTTATATAAATAAAAGACAGCAATCATCAATCTGAAATACCTCAAAATCATAAATAAATAACTCAATCAAATGTAACATGGCAGTTATAGCCAAATAAAGAAGTTGAGTTGAACATAGAAATCCATAAATTAAATTGAAAAATAAATAAAAGGAACATTGAAAATAAATAAATACAAAGAACATTGAACCTGGGATTGAGAGTCACTCCTAAAACTAAGAGAAGTCCTAAATCCTAATCCTAAGAGAGAGGAGAGAACCTCTCTCACTAAAAACTACATCTAAAATTAAAAATTATGAATTATGAAAGCATGATCTGAATGGATGCAATCCCTCTACTTTATAGCCTCTAATCTGAGTTTTCTGGGTCGAAAACTGGGTCGAAATCAGCCCAGAAATCGCTGGAGAAGAAATCTGCCATGCTGGTTTATCGTCAATGCGACGCGGCCGCATGGAGCACATGGTCGCGTCGCGTAGCGTCAGGGCCACTATGGTATATTATATATCAAATCGAAGCACCGGACGTTAGCTTTCCAACGCAACTGGAACCGCGTCATTTGGACCTCTGTAGCAAAAGTTATAACCGTTTGAGTGCAAAGAGGTCAGGCTGGACAGCTTTGCAGTTCCTTCAACTTCTTGTATTCCTTCCACTTTTGCATGCTTCCTTTCCATCCTCTAAACCATTCCTGCCCTGTAATCCCTGAAATCACTTAACACACATATCAAGGCATCTAATGATAATAAGAGAGGATTAAACATAGGGAACTTAAGACCAAAGAAGCATGTTTTCAATCAAAGCACATAATTAGGAAGGCAAATGTAAAACCATGCAAATAGTATGAATAAGTGGGTAAAGAGTTGATAAAATCCACTCAATTGAGCACAAGATAAACCATGAAATAGTGGTTTATCAAGCTCCCCACACTTAAACATTAGCATGTCCTCATGCTAAGCTCAAGAGAAGCTACAAAGATGAAGAGGAATGGTAGACAGTATGAAATACAATCCTATCTATATGAATGCAACTAAATGTGAAATGCTTCTAACTACTTGGTTAAAAATAAATAAGTTCTCCAAGACAAGCATAAATGAGATTTCACTAATTCAAATTATACAATAAAAGAAAAGTAAAGTAAACTTGTAAGAAGATAGCTCATGAAAGCAGGAAACATATAATCAAGCATTGAACCCTCACTGGAAGTGTATATCACTCTAACCTCTCAAGTGTATAGGGTTATTCACTCTACTCTTCTCTAGTCATGCTTTCTAAACCTTGTTCTTCATCTAACCAATCAACAAATATTTAATGTACCAATGCACAGATCAAGAGGTCTTTTAAGGGTTGTAATGTGGTTAGGGTCAAGGTAGGATTATATTTGGCCAAGTGGACTAAAATTTGAATCCTTAATTAACATAAACTTCCCACCTAACTTAAGACAATCCATTTAATTAAAATACAAAATCTAACTTCCCATTAACTGTTCTTTCCACATGTTCATGCATCCTAACATTGAGTTTAGTACATATGCATTAATACCAACACTTACTTTGGGACATTTTGTCCCCTTTTATTAATTGCTCTTTTTTTCTTTTTCTTTTTATGTTTCTTTTTTTTTTATTTTTTTTTCAATGCATATGATTAAGGTATTGAATGCAATAATATGTGCTCAACTATTATTTTGCACATTTTTACTAAAATATACAACATCCAATTATTCAAACCAAATAATTTCAAACCCAACTTCTCCACACTTAAATCATGAGCACTTTTACTAGTCTAAGCTAACCAAGGATTCAAATTAAGGACATTATTGTTTTCCGCTTAGAGTTAGTAATGAGCTAAAGTAAAGAACAAATGGGTATATTAGGCTCAAATTGGTTTGCAAAGGATAATGAAAGGGTAAGGCCATATGGGTATGTAAGCTTAGTAAAACAAATGCCTCAATCATATCAGTGCATGCATACATCAAACAATGAAAATATAGAATTAAGCAAGACAAAAATCACAATTTTAGAGAGAGAAACACACATCAAAAAATAAAATATTGGTTGATAGAATGCAACCAATCAAATAGGCTCAAAATCTCACTGGTTTTGTGTGTTCGAGCTCTAAGCTATGTTCCAAAATAATATTTCTTCAAACAAGTTTTTCAAAAAGTTTTATTCAAATTAGTGAAATACTATAAAAATTTTTTGAAAAAGAAGATATTACTTTAACCAGGTGGTAAAATATGCACACAAAAAAATAAACATGCAATCAAACATGCGAATGCAATAATGAAAAACAAAAATTGGTGTTAAAAAGGGACTAACTAACCCGTGGAGATCGGTATCGACCTCCCCACACTTAAAGATTGCACCGTCCTCGGGGCATGCTGAGATGTGCAGGTGGATGGGGGTTGTAGTTCCTCAGCTAGTGCTCTCTTGTGTTCCTTTCCTTGCCGGTGGTTTGGGAGTAGCTTTCTCTCTTTACCCTTCTTGGTGGCCATCCTGAAAGGGGAAAAAGGAAAGTAACAAGTAAAGCTACGGGATCCAGCAAGGAAGAGAGCGGGAAAGGTGGTAATCTGTGCACAGTAAAGAAGAATGATGTTAACACATGGTCATGACTATATGTGAAAAGTCATCAATGGAAATATAGTAAGTGCATGTGATGACAGTTAAATGCAAGATGTTTATTGGCATGCTGGCAAAGGCATGAGTAGCATAGATCAAGCATTCAATGTCCAAGTTAGATTACCAAGTCTATCAAACTAACAATCATGTTTATAATAACAATTATATTTAATTAATAAAATATAAAAAGGGTTTTGTAAAAAGCAAGCATTTATAGTAATAGATTAAAAGAAATCTTAAAAATAGTGCACAATTCCATACGGGCGTTTTCACAAACACATAGCATGCATGGTGAATAATCCATTTAAAAGTATTAAATTGAACATGCAAGCAACCCTTTAAAAAGTAATATATAATTGTCAAATAATCCATAAAAATATAGAAAAAGACAATGACCTAAATAAAATTCCAACACCAATGAAAAATAATGCAATGAATGGAAGTATGCAATTAAATAAAAGAAAATGAAAGATCAGAAGAATGAGAAGGGAAAGAAGGAAAGAAGAAGTAAGTAAGAAAGGAGGGAGGAAAAATTAGGATTGTGGAAGAAAAGATAAAATATTTTGGCATATTAGGTTAATGTGTGCGGCGCAAGCGACGCGGACGTGTGGGGCATGCGGTCGTGCGACTTGCACTGATACTGATTCACGCGGTCGCGTCGGTCACGCGGTCGCGTGACACAATGCATGCTACTGGCGCGAGGGCAGCCTCGCGCTCACACAACTCTCTATTCAAAATCATTAATTGCCAAATATTGGGTGACGCGATCGCGTGGGGCACGCGGTCGCGTGAGTGGCCATTATGAGGATATGACGCGGTCGCGTCGGTCACGCGGCCGCGTGGGAAGAGTTATGCGTTTAGCACCAATCCAACACCACTCTAGCACAACTTTCGGTCGTGCACCTTTTCTACGTCCAATTCCAAGGCACGCGGCCGCGTGAGTGACGCGGTCGCGTAGGAGGCCAGTGTTCCCACTCGACGCAGACGCGTCAGCGACGCGGTCGCGTGGGATGATTTATGCCACGGGCACGCCTCCAGCTACGCTCTCGCGTGACTCTCTGTTCGATTTCTCTTCTTCACAACGCACATGCGACGCGGACGCGTCGGTGACGCTGCCGCATCACGTGCGTGCCTCTTTTTTTTTTAATAATGCAGTATGCAGAATGCAATGCTAATATGAATGTTATGCAAAATTTCAGGTTCAATATAATATAATAAAATAAAATAAAACTCAAAAATAAATAAAACTAAATAAAAATGAAAAAGGAATGATCATACGATGGTGGGTTGTCTCCCACCTAGCGCTTTTAGTTAGAGTCCTTAAGTTGGACATTTGGTGAGCTCCCTGTTATGGTGGCTTATGCTTGTATTCATCCATTTTGATGAGAGAACTTTTGCGTGGTCTAGAATTCAGAATAAATTTCCGTTGCAAGTATAGCTTCTAAACCAACAAAAGTCCTTTGATACAAACATTTTGGTTGTCACAAGTAACAAACCCCTTTGAAATTGATAACCGAGTATTCAAACCTCGGGTCGTCTTCTCAAAGAATTGCAGGGAGGTATGTTCTTATTATTGGCTATGAAAAAGGTAAAATTGGGGTTTTTGGAATTTGGGCAATGGGCATAGGTATATTTTCAAAGCAATAAAAAATAAATAAATAAATGTAAAATAAACTCTTGGCAAGGTATAAAGAACTGGAAGTCCTATCCTTATCGATTGTGATGAGAATTGGATTTTAATCCCACTTAGTTAACATTTACTAAACAAAGGAAGGTCAAGTGGACTAATTAATTTGATACCTAAAGTCCTAGTCTTTCCTTTGGAAAGGCTAGAGTTATTGGAACTCAAATTAATTAGCAACTCCCAATTTCAACCACTGCTTTATTTGACAGCTCAAGCGTCACCAATTACTCAACCAAAGCTAAAAGGGTAACAGGAAAATCCAAATTATTTATATAAATAAAAGACAGCAATCATCAATCTGAAATACCTCAAAATCATAAATTAATAACTCAATCAAATGTAACATGGGCAGTTATAGCCAAATAAAGAAGTTGAGTTGAACATAGAAATCCATAAATTAAATTGAGAAAATAAATAAAAGGAACATTGAAAATAAATAAATACAAAGAACATTGAACCTGGTGATGGTGTTTTTGTGGAAAAACGAATTTCCAACACACAAATCCAACCGGCAAGTATACCGGGTCGCATCAAGTAATAAAACTCACGAGAGTGAGGTCGATCCCACAGGGATTGATGGATCAAGCAACTTTAGTGGGTGATTAGTTTAGTCAAGCTAACATTGAAGTGGAATTGAGTGAAATTGTAACCAACAGAAAGTAAATTTGCAGGAATTATAAAGTGCAGAAAGTAAATTGCATTGAAACTTAAATAACGAGAAAGTAAAATAGCTGAAACTTAAATTGCAAGAAAAGTAAATTGCATGAAAAGTAACGGGGCTGGGGTGCTGGAAATTAAAATTCAACAAGAAAATGTAAAGAGCATTCAAGCAGAGAGCTAGAATATGAAATGGGATGCAGTAGATTTCAAACAGAAAAGTAAAAATGCTTGAAGAATTAAAAATAGAAAGCGATGCTTAATTTGTAGCAATTTGAATGAATGTTGAAGATCTCAGGGAATCAATGAGACTAGAGAACAAGTCTAGATCCCAAGCCCTTCCTTGATTCAACAGAAAACAAGTTTGCAGAAGAAAGAAGAAATGAAGCAGCAAATGAAAACTCAAATTCAACTATCAATTCTCTGAAATTATGCAGAAGAACAACCAAGAGAGATCTTAGACCAAGAAGGAAACAAAATTCCTTCACTTCTCAATCCTAGATTCAGATTTAACAAGGAAAATTAAAAGAGAGAGCTATCTACTACTACTACTCACTAATGGAGCAAGCCCCCTTTCCGAGCTCTAATTGATGCCTTTATATAGGCTTTACAAAATAAAAAATGAAAATGAAATTAAAACAAATTACAAAAATGAAAATCCTAATTTAATTGATCCATGTGCCTTTGAGTGATGATGTGGGCTTTGCTTGCTTTGGATTTGAGGAGAAATGGGTTTGGTTGGCTTTGATTCAATTTGGTGAGGAATTGAATTAAATTGAATTTTGGCCATATTGCTCCCAGGAGGCTGCCCTGCCCTTGTGGAGGGCAGGGCAGGATTTGATGCGTGCGACCTTGGTGCAAGCGTGGTGCGTTGGTGTGTGCTGCAGGATGCTGCCCTGCCCTCGCGGAGGGCAGGGCAGAAAATTCTGGTGCGCCAGTTTGGTGCCTGTGCGTGCTGCTGGTGCTGCCGAATTGTTCCTTGGTGTGCCAGAATGGTGCTGGCCGTGCCACAACAAAATGCTGCCCTGCCCTCGCGGAGGGCAGGGCAGTGTTTCTAAATTGAAGTCCCGTGTTCGAGACTTGGCCGATGCACACGCTACCCATTTTTCCTTGGCTTTCTTGGCACCAAAGTAAGGCCTAGTTTCTTGCTTCCTCATGGCCCTTAAAGATGCCTTTCGTTCCTGCCTGAATTGTATGCCAAATATAGATTTCTATATATCGTTGGAAAGCTCTGAATGTCAGCTTTCCAACGCAACTGGAAGCACATAAATTGGACGTCTGTAGCTCAAGTTATAGCCCTTTGAAGGAGGCATGGTCATGCTGTGAGCGCCCAGATTTTACCTTAGCGAAATTCTTGCTTCCAACCTCACTTTGCATCACGATTCTGCCCTGCCCTTGGCAAGAGCAGGGCAGTGTGCGTGCTGGCTGCTTCCTTCTTTGATTTGGTCATGGGCCACGCTTTTAAAAGCGTGGCCTAAGGCTCCAAAGTGTACCCAACTTCAAAGTGTATCCCAAAGCTCTTTTTTTCTCCTTTTTTTGTGCTTCTTTGCTTCTTTTTCTTCTTATTTTCTACAAGATTTATAAAATTAAAATATCAAGAAAATATATCATTTAAGTACAAAAGCATTCAATATTTAAGCACAAATCATCAATTTCTTGTATGAAAAAGCATAGAAAAATAGGTATATGATGACTTGTCATCACCTGGGATTGAGAGTCACTCCTAAAACTAAGAGAAGTCCTAAATCCTAATCCTAAGAGAGAGGAGAGAACCTCTCTCACTAAAAACTACATCTAAAATTAAAATTATGAATTATGAAAGCATGATCTGAATGGATGCAATCCCTCTACTTTATAGCCTCTAATCTGAGTTTTCTGGGGCGAAAACTGGGTCGAAAACAGCCAGAAATCGCTGGAGAAAAAATCTGCCACGCTGGTTTTTCGTCACTGCGATGCGGCCGCATGGAGCACGTGATCGCGTCACCTAGCGTCAGGGCCACTATGGCATATTATATATCAAATCGAATCCCCGGACGTTAGCTTTCCAACGCAACTAGAACCTTGTCATTTGGTCCTCTATTGCAAAAGTTATAATCGTTTGAGTGCGAAGAGGTCAGGCTGGACAGCTTTGCAGTTCCTTCAACTTCTTGTATTCCTTCCACTTTTGCATGCTTCCTTTCCATCCTCTAAACCATTCCTGCCCTGTAATCCCTGAAATCACTTAACACACATATCAGGGCATCTAATGGTAATAAGAGAGGATTAAACATAGGAAACTTAAGGCCAAAGAAGCATGTTTTCAATCAAAGCACATAATTAGGAAGGCAGATGTAAAACCATGCAAATAGTATGAATAAGTGGGTAAAGAGTTGATAAAATCGACTCAATTGAGCACAAGATAAACCATGAAATAGTGGTTTATCAACGAGCTGTCAGCGACCATGCATTCGTTTCAGAATTCTCTACAAAAATTATCTAACAATTTGGGAAGAAATTTGAGATTTCATGCCCTTTTCTTACCCTCTTCATTTCATGATTTTGGAGTTTTGATCTTGAGAGATTTTGTGATTTTGATAGTTTAAGAGTACTCTAGTCGTGGATAATTATTGGGTGTCATCCCAATTTTGAGCGGATAAGGTAAGAAACCACTTAACCCTCTATGAATCATTAATTAGCAAACCCAATGTTAATTATAGTGAATTTGGATTGTATTAGATTGAATTGGGTGTTTTGAAGTTAAATTAATGGATATTGAAAGCTTGAAATTGAATGCTGAGAGCTATAAATTCAATTGGTGAGGAGTTGGAGCTTTGGAAGTTGAGAAATGGTAGATAATTGAGGTGTTTCGAGCTTAGAGAGGAATCGACCAAGGTATAATTTTGGTTTCTCGTAGTTAATGTCTAATGTCACGTGAAAACTTAGGCTGGTTGACCGTAGGATAAGTTGAATTATATGAATGATTGAGGATTAGTGATTTTGTTGGAAATTGTTAAATGAATTGGTTGGTTTGATTGAGTATGTGTGATCTATGTATATAATTTGAAAGTGTTGAGTTATTATGAAAATGTGATTATTATTGAAGTTGGTGATGACTTAAGATGATTATGAGTTATGATGATGATGATATGTTGCAGAATAATGATTGTGTTGTTTTGATAATGACTTATCTGGAATAACATTTATAAAATGGGATGTTTGTATATTATGGAAGGGATAGTAAGTGTAGGAATGTAGTTTGAATGTAGTTGGTGTTATTTTGGGGTATGAACTTTGGTTTGAAATTGAGAATTTGGAAATTAGAAGTTTTAAACTCTTTTAGGAAAAAATAGATTTTTATCGAACTTTGGTAGTCCATAACTTAAGCCTCAAAATTTGGATTTGAATGAAATTTGTTTCAAATTAAAGATAATTTCAAGAGCTTTAAAACAGTTTTAAAGTTTGTAAAAATCAAAGTTTTGCAAAGCATGTTATAAATGTTGAAAGTTAGGTATAAAAAATTGATTTTTATGTTTTAGCAGTTTTTTGAGGAAAAACGAGGGGTCGCGTACTCGAGCATGTACACGCGACGAGAGATTTACTCACTGCCTTGAAATCTCGCATACACAGACATGATCCCACATACACGAACCTGTTAAATCGAACGCTCGCGTATGTGTGCAGTTCACGCTACGCGAGAAGTTCCTTTTATTTTGCCATCTCACGTACGTGGACATAATCTCGCATACGCAAGTCCCCTGTTTTGGATAAAAGCGGATTTTTATATCCTAATCTAATCCTCTAATTTTCTAAACTTCTGAAAACTCTATTTAAGGTCCGATAGCTATGTTTTAGGTTACGGATTAGGGGTAAGGATGTTGAAGGAGCTAGTTTTGGTATCAAAGGAGAGTTGAGAAGTGAATGACTGATTCGATGAGACGTTGATATTAATGATTGAGACATAATGAGAGTGGTTATGATATCATGAGGTGATGATGAATGAGTTTGATTGAGATGATGATGACAAATTATGATTGAGACATATGTGACCAGGTAAGAGTTGAGGAACCGGGTAAGATGCAGTGGTGTTGTCCACTTGCTCTGGGTAAAGGATGAGAAAGAAGAATGATTGAAAGTGATTATGAGGACAATGATTAAGAATGTGAAGTGTGAATGTATTTTCTGTTCGGTTTTTGTTGCATCAGTTTCTCTCTATTTTTAAAGTGCGCCAGGCACTACATCCCATGAGTGTGACGGGCACTATATTCCAAGTGTGTGGCAGACACTATATCCCAAGAGTGTGGGAGCACTTTACCCTGGGAAGTGTGTCAGGCACTATATCCCATGAGTGTGGCGGGACTATATCCTAAGAGCGTGGCGGACGCTATATCCCAAGCATAGTTATCAAAACCGAACCGGTAATCGACCCAGCTAAGTTACTGGATCACTGGATTAATGGTTCATTGGTGCACAAAAATTACACTCACACTATGTAATTCCACACAACTAACCAACAAGTGCACTGGGTCGTCCAAGTAATACCTTATGTGAGTAAGGGTCGATCCCACGGAGATTGCCGGCTTGAAGCAAGCTATGGTTATCTTATTATTCTTAGTCAGGATATTAATAGGGTTCTTTAGTTTTAATTGTAAAAAGTGAAAGAGCATGAAATGAATATTTGTTACGCAGTAATGGAGAATGGGCTGGAGTTTTGGAGATGCTTTGTCCTTTGAATTTCTGCTTTTCTACTCTCTTCTTCTTCACGCACGCAGGTCTCCTTCCATGACAAGCTGTATGTTGGTGGATCACCGTTGTCAATGGCTACCAGCTGTCCTCTTAGTGAAAAGAGTCCATGTACATGGCTAATCATCTGTTGGTTCTCACTAATGTTGGAATAGGATCCATTGATCCTTTTGCGTCTGTCACCATGCCCAGCATTCGTGAGTTTGAAGCTCGTTACAGTCATCCCTTCCCGGATCCTACTCGGAATACCATAGATAAGGTTTAGACTTTCCAAATCTTAGAAATACTGCCAATTGATTCTAGCTTATACCACGAAGACTCTGATCTCACAGATTTGAATGCTCTGTTGTCAGGAGAGGCAGTCAAACTTGTGAGCTAGGAACCCAAGAGACATCCATTCAATCTAAGGTAGAACGGAAGTGGTTGTCAGGTACGCGTTCATAGGTTGAGAATGGTGATGAGTGTCACGAATCATTACATTCATCATATTGAAGTGTGAATGAACATCTTAGAATAGAAACAAGCGAGATTGAATAGAAAATAGAAATACTTGCATAATTCATCGAGACGCTGCAGAGCTCCTCACCCCCAACCATGGGGTTTAGAGACTCATACCGTCAAAGGTACAATTTAATATGTAAAAATGTCATGAGATACAAAATAAATCTCTAAAAGTAGTTTTTATACTCAACTAGTAACCTAGGTTTATAGAAAATGAGTAAACTAAGATAGATAGTGCAGAAATCCACCTCTGGGGCCCACTTGGTGGGTGCTGGGGCTGAGTATTGAAGTTTTCACACGCATAGGCTATTCTTGGAGTTAAACTCTAGTTTGTAACCTGTTATTGGCGTTTAACTCTGGTTTGTAACTTGTTTCTGGCGTTTGATGCCAGAATAGGGCAGAAAGCCGGCGTTGAACGCCAGTTTGCATCATCAAGTATGGACTATTATATATTTCTGGAAAGCCCTGGATGTATATTTTCCAACGCAATTAAGAGCGCACCATTTGGATATCTGTAGCTCCAAAAATTTTATTTCGAGTGCAGGGAGGTCAGAATCCAACAGCATCAGCAGTCCTTCTTCAGCCTCTGAATCAGATTTTTGCTCAGGTCTCTCAATTTCAGCCAGAAAATACCTGAAATCACAGAAAAATACACAAACTTATAGTGAAGTCCAGAAATATGAATTTTGCTTAAAAACTAATAAAAATATACTAAAAACTAACTAAATCATACCAAAAATTATCTAAAAACAATGCCAAAAAGCGTATAAATTATCCGCTCATCACAACACCAAACTTAAATTGTTGCTTGTCCCCAAGCAACTGAAAATCAAATAGGATAAAAAGAAGAGAATATACAGTGAATCTCACAATATCAATGAAACTTAGTCCCAATTAGATGAGCGGGGCTGGTAGCTTTTTGCTTCTAAACGGTTTTGGCATCTCACTTTATCCTTTGAAATTCAGAATGATTGGCATTTATAGGAACTCATAATTTTAGATAGTGTTATTGATTCTCCTAGTTAAGTATGTTGATTCTTGAACACAGCTACTTTATGAGTCTTGATTGTGGCTCTAAGCACTTTGTTTTCCAGTATTACCACCGGATACATAAATGCCACAGACACATAACTGGGTGAACCTTTTCAGATTGTGACTCAGCTTTGCTAAAGTCCCCAGTTAGAGGTGTCCAGAGCTCTTAAGCACACTCTTTTTGCTTTGGATCATGACTTTAACCACTCAAAATCAAGCTTTTCACATGGACATGCATGCCACAAGCACATGGTTAGGGACAGCTTGGTTTAGCCGCTTAGGCCTGGATTTTATTTCCTTGGGCCCTCCTATCCATTAATGCTCAAAGCCTTGGATCCTTTTTACCCTTGCCTTTTGGTTTAAAGGGCTATTGGCTTTTTCTGCTTGCTTTTTCTTTTTCTTTCTTTTTTTTCGCTACTTTTTTTTCTTTTTTTTCACTGCTTTTTCTTGCTTCAAGAATCAATTTCATGATTTTTCAGATTACCAATAACATTTCTCTTTGTTCATCATTCTTTCAAGAGCCAACAATTTTAACATTCATAAATTTCACTATAAAAAATATGCATTGTTCAAGTATTCATTCAGAAAACAAAGATTATTGCCACCACATCAAAATAATTAAACTAATTTCAAGATAAAATTTGAAATCCAAGTACTTATTGTTCTTTTGTAATTAAGCACATTTTTCATTTAAGAGAGGTGAAGGATTCATGGAATTATTCATAGCTTTAAGACATAGACACTAGACACTAATGATCATGTAGTGAAGACACAAAACATAGCCAAACATAAAGCTCAAAACCGAAAACAGAAAAATAAATAGACAAGGAGATTAAGGAATGAGTCCACCTTAGTGAGGGTGGTGTCTTCCTCTTGAAGAACCAATGGTGCTTTTGAGCTCCACTATGTCTCTTCCTTGCCTTTGTTGCTCCATCCCTAGTGATTTTGGTGCTCCTATCCTTCGTTGCTCCCAATAGTTGTGTGGAGGAAAATGTATCCCTTGAGGCATCTCAGGGATTTCTTGATGAGAGAATTCCTCATGCTCTTGTTGAGGTCCATGAGTGGGCTCTCTTGTTTGCTCCATCATTTTCTTAGTGATGGGCTTGTCCTCTTTAATGAGGATGTCTTCCTCTATGACAATTCCAGTTGAATTGCATAGGGATCACCTTTTTCTTGGCCACAATTTCATAGAAGTGGTCTTGATGGACCTTTGAGATGAATCTTTCCATCTCCCATGACTCGGAGGTGGAAGCTTTTGCCTTCCCTTTCCTCTTTCTAGAGGTTTCTCTGGCCTTAGGTGCCATAAATGGTTATGGAAAAACAAAAAGCAATATTTTTACCACACCAAACTTAAAAGGTTTACTCGTCCCCAAGCAAAAGAAGAAAGAAAGAAGGGGAAGAACAAGAGAATGGAGCAGATGGAGGGAGAGAGAATGAGTTGAGATTGGTGGGGATCTTGTGGGGTCCACAGATCCTGAGGGGTCAAGAACTTCTCATCCCTGCTCCATTTAGGCATGCAAAAATGCCCTTAATGTGCAATCGTGGTGTTTAACGCCAGACTGCTGCTTGTTTCTAGTCTCAGTTTTGAGCATTCTTGCTCGACATTGCTTTCAAGATAATGCTTAACTCTCTGTCCAATAACAATGAACTTTTTGTCAGAGTCAATATCCTGAAGCTCTACATATCCATATGGTGACACACTTGTAATCACATATAGTCCTCTCCACCGGGATTTTAGTTTCTCAGGGAATAGCCTGAGCCTAGAGTTAAACAGCAGAACCTTTTGTCTTGGCTCAAAAACTCTGGATGACAGGTTCTTATCATGCCATCTCTTTGCTTTCTCCTTGTAAATTTTGGCATTTTCAAAAGCATTGAGTCTGAATTCCTCTAGCTCAATCAGCTGAAGAAATCTTTTCTCTCCAGCTAATTTGGCATCAAGGTTTAGGAATCTGGTTGCCAAGTAGGCTTTATGCTCTAGTTCCACGGGCAGGTGACAGGCCTTCCCATACACAAGCTGGTATGGAGAGGTTCCTATAGGAGTCTTGAATGCTATTCTGTATGCCCATAGAGCATCATCCAAGCTCTTTGCCCAATCCTTTCTATGGGTAATTACAGTCCGTTCCAGGATTCTTTTTAGTTCTCTATTAGAGACTTCAGCTTGCCCATTGGTCTGTAGATGATATGGAGTTGCCACCTTGTGGCTAATTCCATATCGGACCATGGCAGTATAAAGCTGTTTATTGCAGAAATGAGTGCCTCCATCACTGATCAGTGCTCTAGGGACACCAAATCTGCTAAAGATATGTTTCTGGAGGAACTTCAGTACTGTCTTAGTATCGTTAGTGGGTTTTGCAATTTCCTCCACCCATTTAGATACATAGTCTATTGCTACCAGAATGTAAGTGTTTGAGTATGATGGTGGAAAAGGACCCATGAAGGCAATACCCCATACATCAAACAACTCAATCTCTAAGATCCCTTGTTGAGGCATGGCGTAACCATGAGGCAGATTACCAGCTCACTGGCAGCTGTCACAGTTACGTACAAACTCTCGGGAGTCTCTATAGATTGTAGGCTAGTGGAAGCCACATTGGAGGACTTTGGTGGCTGTTCGCTCACCTCCGAAATGTCCTCCATATTTTGATCAATGACAATGCCATAGGATCTCCTGCACCTCTTCTCTAAGCACGCACCTACGGATTAGTCCATCTGCGCATCTCTTGAAGAGATATGGTTCATCCCACAAGTAGTACTTCGCATCAGAAAGCAGTTTTTTCTTTTGCTGCCTGCTGAACTCCTTGGGAATGAATCTTGCAGCTTTATAATTTGCGATGTCTGCAAACCATGGCACCTCCTGAATGGCAAAGAGTTGCTCATCCGGAAAGGTTTCAGAGATCTCAGTGAGGGGTAGAGACATCCCTTCTACTAGTTCTATTCGGGATAGATGATCTGCTACTTGATTCTCTGTCCCTTTTCTGTCTCTTATTTCTATATCAAACTCTTACAGAAGCAACACCCATCTTATGAGCCTGGGTTTTGAATCATGCTTTGTAAGTAGATATTTAAGAGCAGCATGGTCAGTGTACACAATCACTTTTGATCCTACCAAATAGGATCTGAACTTGTGATAAACCCCAATTTGACGGTTTATCTTGTATTGAATTTAGAGTATTTTGTAGACCTTTTCTCACATTTACCCAATGAATTAGCATGGTTTTGTATATTCTCCTTTAATTGTGCTTAAGAGTGAAAACATGCTTTTTAGGTCTTAAAATAAATAAATTTAATTCACCTTGATTCCATTAGATGCCTTGATATGTTTGTTAAGTAATTTAAGGTTTAGGAGGCAAAGATTGGATCAAGGGAATGAAGAAAGAAAGCATGAAAAGTTGGAGAACTCATGAAGAAATGAAAGAACTGGAAAGCTGTCAAGCCGATCTCTTCGCACTTAAACGACCATAACTTGAGCTATAGAGGTCCAAATGATGCGGTTCTAGTTGGGTTGGAAAGCTAACATCTGAGGCTTCAAAACAATATAAGATTTGCTATGGTTGAACCGCGCATGGTGACGCGTACGCACATAGTATGCGCACGCGCCATTGCTGCCACCTGGTTCACTTAAAGCAAAACGTGGCCAGCGAATTCTAAAGCCTTGTGGGTCCAATCCATCTCATTTCTGATGCTATTTAACCCAAGAAGTGAAGAGGGAAACACATGTTAGTTACCATTAGTCATAGTTTAGTTTTAGAAGTAGTTTTTAGAGAGAGAAGCTCTCACTTCTCTCTAGGATTAGGATTAGGATTAGGTTTAGTTCTTAGATCTAGATTCTAATTCATCTTCTTCTACTTCTATCTTCTCAATTCCTTGTTGTTACATTCATTCTTCTTCCATTCTTTTGTTGTAATTTCCTTTATGTTGTTCTTGTGTTTTGTTGTAGATCTACTTTTGTTTCTTCTACTCTCTTTCAATTCAATCAAGGTAATTCATAATAAATGTGTTTCTTTTGATTGTTGTTGTTAATTCCTTTTAATAATTGTTGTTAGATTTCATTCTTGTTGTCAAATTACTATGCTTTTCTTTTGTGCCTTCCAAGTGTTTGAGAAAATGCTTGGTTGGATTCTAGAGTAGAGTTTTATGTTCTTAGCTTGGAAAGGTAACTTAGGAACTCTTGAGTTACTAATGTCCAAGTAATTGATGATTGGGATCCATTGACTCTAGTTCTCACTAATTGAATTAGTGGAGAGTTAGGACTTATGGACTAGGATTGATATAGCTCATTTGACTTTCCTTTACTACTAGTTAGAGGATGATTTAATGAGATTAATCCTTACCAATTCTCATATTGTGGTTAGTGATTAGGATAGAGATCCTTGACCACCAACCCTTGCCAAGACCTTTTTAGGCCTTAGTTTACTTTCTTGCCATTTATCTTTCATGTTTCTTATTAAAACCCCAAAAATAACTCACAACCAATAACAAAACACTTCATTACAATTCCTAGGGAGAACGACCCGAGGTTCAATACTTCGGTTTATAAATTTAGGGGTTTGTTACTTGTGACAAACAATCTTTTGTATGAAAGGATTATTGCTTGGTTTAGAAACTATACTTTACAACGAGATTTCATTAGTGAATTTCTAAACCGTCAAAAATCCAATCATCAACTTGTCAATGGAATAAACCACTGCAAGTAATTCCTTTTCTGTGGTTGTGTAATTTTTTTGCGCATCATTTAGAACACGGCTAACGTAGTAAATGACGTGCAGAAGCTTGTCATGCCTCTATCCCAATACTGCACCAATAGCATGGTCACTGGCATCACACATTAGTTCAAATGGTAATGTCCTGTCCGGTACAGAAATGACAGGCATTGTGACCAGCTTAGCCTTCAGAGTCTCAAAGGCCTGAAAACACTCTATGTCAAAGACAAATGGTGTATCAGCAGCTAGCAGGTTACTCAGAGGTTTTGGGATTTTTGAAAAATCCTTTATAAACCTCGTGTAGAATTCTGCATGTCCCAGAAAACTTCTGATTGCCTTAACATTGGTGGGTGGTGGTAATTTTTCAATTACCTCCACCTTAGCTTGATCTACCTCTATGCCTTTGTTCGAAATTTTGTGCCCAAGGACAATTCCTTCAGTCACCATAAAGTGACATTTCTCCCAGTTTAAAACCAGGTTGGTCTCTTGGCACCTTTTCAGAACAAGTGCTAGATGGTCAAGACAAGAGCTGAATGAATCTCCAAATACTGAGAAGTCATCCATGAAGACTTCCAAAAATTTTTCCACCATATCAGAGAAAATAAAGAGCATACATCTCTGAAAGGTTGCTGGTGCATTACACAGACCAAATGGCATCCTTCTGTAGGCAAATACTCCAGATGGACATGTGAATGCCGTTTTCTCTTGATCCTGAGGATCTACTGCAACCTAGTTGTAGCCTGAGTAGCCATCTAGAAAGCAATAATAGTCATGACCTGCTAGCCTTTCTAGCATTTGGTCTATGAAGGGTAAAGAAAAATGATCCTTTCTGGTGGCTGTATTGAGTCTTCTGTAGTCAATACACATATGCCACCTTGTAACTGTTCTTGTAGGAACCAGTTCATTTTTTTCATTATGAACCACTGTCATGCCTCCCTTTTTGGGTACAACTTGGACAGGGCTCACCCAGGGGCTATCAGAAATGGGATAAATAATCCTAGCCTCTAGTAATTTAGTGACCTCTTTCTGCACCACCTCCTTCATGGCTAGATTCAACCGCCTTTGTGGTTGAACCACTGGTTTGGCATTATCCTCTAGTAGGATCTTGTGCATGCATCTGGCTGGGCTAATGCCCTTGAGATCACCAATGGACCACCCAAGAGCTGTCTTGTGTGTCCTTAGCACCTGAATTAATGCTTTCTTTTCTTGTGGCTCTAAGGCAGAGCTTATGATTACAGGAAAAGTTTCACCTTCTCCCAGAAAAGCATATTTTAGGGATGGTGGTCGTGGTTTGAGCTCAAATTTAGGAGGTTTTTCCTCTTCCTGAGGAATTTTCAGAGGTTCTTTTATTTCCTCTAGTTTCTCCATATCAGGCTGAACATCTTTAAAAATATCCTCTAGCTCTGATTCGAGACTCTCAGCCATACTGATCTCTTGTATCAGGGAGTCAATAATATCAACATGCATGCAGTCTTTGGATGTGTCTAGGTGCTTCATTGCTTCAATAGCATTCATCCTAAACTCATCCTCATTGACTCTCTGGGTTACTTCCCCCTTTTGGACGTCAATGAGGGTTTATCCAGTTGCTAGGAAAGGTCTTCCTAGAATGAGAGTTGCACTCTTGTGCTCCTCTATTTCCAGCACTACAAAGTCAGTGGGAAAGGTGAATGGCCCAACTGTGACAATCATGTCTTCAATCACGCCTGATGGGTATTTAATAGAGCCATGAGAAAGTTAAAGACATATCCTAGTTGGTTTGACCTCTTCAGTCAAGCCAAGCTTTCTGATAGTGGATGCAGGGATTAGGTTGATACTTGCCCCAAGATCACATAAAGCTGTCTTGGTACAGGTACCCTCTAATGTGCATGGTATCATAAAGCTGCCAGGATCTTTAAGCTTCTCTGGTAAGCTCTTTAAAATTATTGTACTGCATTCTTCAGTGAGAAAAACTTTTTCAGTTTCTCTCCAATCCTTCTTATGACTTAAGATCTCTTTCATGAACTTAGCATAAAAGGGTATTTGTTCAAGTGCCTCTGCAAACAGAATCTTAATTTCAAGAGTCCTGAGATAGTCTACAAAGTGGGCAAATTGTTTATCCTGTTCCGCTTGGCGTAGTTTCTGAGGATAAGGTATTTTGGCTTTGTATTCTTCAACCTTGGTTGCTGTAGGTTCATTTCCTACAGAGGTAGGTTGAGAAGCCTTCTTGAGGGAGTTATTATTAGTACTTGCAAGTGTCTGACCCCTCATAGGCGTTTGAACGCCAGGATTGGGGGCTGGATTGGCGTTTAACGCCAGATTCCCTCCTTTTTCTGGCGTTTGAATACCAGAACTGAACATGGGTTGGGCATTTAGCACCACTTTTTCTCCCTTTTCTGGCATTTGAACGCCAGAACTGGGCGTCTACTGGGCGTTTAACGCTAGTTTTTCTCCATTTTTTGGTGTTTCAACGCCAGAATCATTCCTCTCTGGGCTCTTACTGTCCTTAGAGGGATTTTGGGTAGCAGTCTGCTCATCCTCTATTATTTGTTCTTTTCTTGGCTTTTTGCTGCTTTGAGCAGAGGTATTCAATGTTTTTCCACTCCTTAATTGAACTACTTGGCACTCTTCTGTTATCTGTTTTGATAACTGCTGTCTTGTCTGGTCAAGTTGTGCTTCCATATTCCTATTAACATCCTTAGAGTCTTCTAACATCTCTTTAAATTCTACCAACTGCTCTATCAGATAACATAAATGCTGATTGATTTCAGTAACTTGTTCTAGAGGACTAAGTTCAGTGGACACTGCCTTAGCCTCTTCTTTTATGGAGGACTTACTACTTAAGTACAGATGATAATTTCTAGCAACTATATCAATGAGCTCTTGAGCCTCTTCAATTATTTTTCTCATGTGTAAAGATCCACCAGCTGCGTGGTCTAGAGATATTTGAGCTTTTGCTATAAGCCCGTAGTAGAAGATGTCTAACTGCACCCATTCTGAAAATATTTCAGAGGGGCATTTTCTTAGCATCTCTCTGTCCCTCTCCCAGGCGTTGTAAAGGGATTCATTATCCTCTTGTTTAAAGCCTTGGATGTCCAGCCTTAGCTGTGTCATCCTCTTAGGAGGGAAATATTGATTCAGGAATTTGTCTGACAACTGTTTCCATGTTCTTATGCTAGCTTTAGGTTGGTTATTTAACCACATCTTAGCTTGGTCTTTTACAGCAAATGGAAATAGTAATAATCTATAGACATCCTGATCTACTTCCTTATCATGTACTGTATCAGCAATTTGTAAGAACTGTGCTAGAAACTCAGTAGGTTCTTCCTGTGGAAGACCGAAATACTGGTAATTTTGCTGCACCATGATAATGAGCTGAGGATTCAACTCGAAACTACTGACTCCGATGGAAGGTATATAGATACTACTCCCATATGAAGCAATAGTGGGGTTAGCATATGACCCCAGAGTCCTTCTGGACTGTTCATTTCCATTTAGGTCCATGATGGAGAAAGGGAGATGATGTAGATTTATTTTATTATATTTATTCAAATTTTTTTCGAAAAAAATAAAATAAAATAAAATAAAATAAAATAAAAAAAGATTTGAAAATATTTTATAAGGATTTTCGAAAAAGTAAGGAGAGAGAAAGTGGTTAGGATATTTTTGAAAAAGATATAATTTTAAAAAATCTTAAAAGGATATGAATTGAAAAATTTTGACCAATTCAACCCAAGGGATTCGAAAATTATGAGCAATTAAAGGAAAAGATATTTTTTGATTTTTGAATTTTATTATGAAAGAGAAAAATACACAAAAGACACAAGACTTAAAATTTTTAGATCCAATGCTCTTTGTTTTCGAAAAGTTTGGAGGGAAAATACCAAGGCACACCAAACTTAAAAATTTTAAGATCAAAGCACAAAGAAGACTCAAGAACACTTTGAAGACTCACAAGAACAACAAGAACAAAAAGAAAGAACACCAAACTTAAAATTTTTAGAAAACTAAAGTAAAATTTTTGAAAACTAAAGAAAATTTAACAAGAGAACACCAAACTTAAAATTTAGCACAAGATTTAATCAAAAAAATTATTTTTGAAAAAGTTTTAAAAGGAAGATACCCAATTACCAAGAACACAAGCACAACGCTCTAGCCAACTAAGCTATAAATTTAACGTGTTTTAAAAAGGTATTGAAAATTGAAAATTTGAAAATGCACAAGAAAAACAAGAAAAGACACAAAACAAGACAGACTAAAGATCAAACAAGAAAAATAGCAAGAACAACTTGAAGATCAAGCAAGAACAATGAACACAAATTCAAAAATTTAAAGGAAAATAAAAACATGCAATTGACACCAAACTTAAGATATGAAACTAAACTCAAACAAAAGACTCAAAGAAAAATTAAAAACTAATGAAGAAAAATAATATTTTTGAAAGATTTTTAAAAGGAATAATAAAAGATGCAATCCTAGTGACTCTAAACTAAAACGACAAATTTTTCCTAATCTAAGTAACAAGATAAACCGTCAGTTGTTCAAACTCGAACAATCTCCGGCAACGGCGCCAAAAACTTGGTGCATGAAAATTACACTCACACTATGTAATTCCACACAACTAACCAGCAAGTGCACTGGGTCGTCCAAGTAATACCCTACGTGAGTAAGGGTCGATCCCACGGAGATTGCCGGCTTGAAGCAAGCTATGGTTATCTTATTATTCTTAGTTAGGATATCAATAGGGTTGTTTAGTTTTAATTGTAAAAAGTGAAAGAGCATGAAATGAATATTTGTTACGTAATAATGGAGAATGGGTTGGAGTTTTGGAGATGCTTTGTCCTTTGAATTTCTGCTTTCCTACTGTTTCTTCTTCACGCACGCAGGTCTCCTTCCATGGCAAGCTGTATGTTGGTAGATCACCGCTGTCAATGGCTACCAGCCATCTTCTCAGTGAAAAGGGTCCATGTACATGGTTAATCATCTGTTGGTTCTCACTAATGTTGGAATAGGATCCATTGATCCTTTTGCGTCTGTCACCATGCCCAGCATTCATGAGTTTGAAGCTCGTCAAAGTCATCCCTTCCCGGATCCTACTCGGAATACCACAGATAAGGTTTAGACTTTTCGGATCTCAGAAATACTGCCAATTGATTCTAGCTTATACCACGAAGACTCTGATCTTACAGATTTGAATGCTCTGTTGTCAGGAGAGGCAGTCAAACTCGTGAGCCAGGAACCCAAGAGACATCCATTCAATCTAAGGTAGAACGGAAGTGGTTGTCAGGCACGTGTTCATAGGTTGAGAATGGTGATGAGAGTCACGGATCATCACATTCATCATATTGAAGTGCAAATGAACATTTTAGAATAGAAACAAGCGAGATTGAATAGAAAACAGAAATACTTGCATTAATTCATCGAGACGCTGTAGAGCTCCTCACCCCCAACCATGGGGTTTAGAGACTCATGCCGTCAAAAGTACAATTTCAGATGTAAAAATGTCATGAGGTACAAAATAAAACTCTAAAAGTAGTTTTTATACTTAACTAGTAACCTAGGTTTACAAAAAATGAGTAAACTAAGATAGATAGTGTAGAAATCCACTTCTGGGGCCCACTTGGTGTGTGCTAGGGTTGAGCATTAAAGCTTTCACGTGCATAGGCTATTCTTGGAGTTAAACGCCAGTTTGTAACCTGTTATTGGCATTTAACTCTGGTTTGTAACTTGTTTCTGGCGTTTGACGCCAGAATAGGGCAGAAAGCTGGCGTTGAACGCCAATTTGCATCATCTAAACTTGAGCAAAGTATGGACTATTATATATTACTGAAAAGTCCTGGATGTCTACTTCCAACGCAATTGGGAGCGTGCCATTTGGATACCTGTAGCTCCAAAAATTTTATTTTGAGTGCAGGGAGGTCAAAATCAAACAGCATCAACAGTCCTTCTTCAGCCTCTGAATCAGATTTTTGCTTAGGTCCCTCAATTTCAGCCAGAAAATACCTGAAATCACAGAAAAACACACAAACTCATAGTGAAGTCCAGAAATGTGAATTTTGCTTAAAAACTAATAAAAATATACTAAAAACTAACTAAATCATACTAAAAACTATCTAAAAATAATGCCAAAAAGCGTATAAATTATCCGCTTATCATTCATCCGGTGGGTTACTGGTCGAACAGTTTGACCCGTTAATAATTAAATAAATATATATAATTATAATAAAATTAAAATTTTGATGCATTATATTTAATTATTTAATGTTACGTCAGCAAAAATAATTAATTTTTATATTAACCGCATGAATGGTTATTCAAAAGAATAGAGGTGATTAATAATTATGTAAAATATTTTATATTGTTAGTATATCAAAATTAAACTATAAAATAAACAAATACAATATTATTATGGAAGAATAAAATAGTATTTTATATTATTTAAATTGTATTGCTTTAATTTAAATATAATTACTTTTAGCATAATATATATAATTATTAGTCTATAGTATGATAACTTAATAAGTGCATTACATTGCTTTTATAATATATATAATTATTTACTCTAATAATATTTTGTCCTAGTGGAAGACTAACACTCCCTTGTCCCAAAGGCCCCAAACTCGAGCCACACTTGTGTAAATTTTTGAATTGACCATTTAATTTAAAAAGGTGTCTCTTACTGTGATATATGGCACCACTTGTGTATCATGGAGGTGCATAGGACATTGACCCGCCGGGTCAAATATGTCTGGTTCAAATTGAGTTGACCGGTTTAAAGTGAGTCAAATCGGGTTTTTGTAGGTCAATTGCAGAAACGGTTTGAAGAGTAACTCGGACTAGTTTAAGATTCGGTTCACCGATTTTTCGGTCAAACCGGCTAATCCAGTACGGATTTAATAACTATGATTCTAAGAGTATGCAAACATTTTATCCCGGAAAATGCTACGGACGCTATATCGCATGAGTGTGGCGGGTACTATATCCCAAGAGTGTGACAGGCACTATATCCTAAGAGTGTGGAGACATGTCAGAGAGACGATATCCGGGTTAGTTACCAGGTTTGTTGGGTTCTGGCAAAGTAACCGACACATGAGCTCACAACCAGTAGGACAGGCATACATCATGTTTATTATATGTTTTGTTTGAGTATGCATTGTTTTAGTTTGCTTAACTGCTTTATCTCGGCTTATCTGCTACTTATTCTACTTGCTGTATCTATTATCCATACTTGTCATTTCCTTGTCTATTCGTATGTGTTTGCAACTGAAAGATCCCTCATACTGGTAGAGGTGACGCTGAAGGTAGTTCCACCGGTCTTCGGAGGGCTGGAAAGAAAGTGAAATATTAGGTTGAAGTTAGATTAGAACTTGAATACCTTAGAAAGTTTTACCTAATTTCTGGTTTAGTTGGATCTTAAGTTTAAATCTGAGTTTCAAAGTTCTAGGATTGCTTTTGGCATTTTCGGGAGGGACCTTTTTATATTAACCAAGGTTCTGAAAACCGAACCGGTCATCAAACCGCTCTAGCTACTGGTTCACTGGTTCATAGGTTCAACCGGTTTGACTGTGGTTCAACCGAAAAAACCGTTTTATAATAAAATAATAAATAAAATATAAATAAGCACATGAAAATATAATTATAGTATAATCTAAACTTTAAAATATCATTCAAATTAAAAGTACTACATAAACCAAAATGTTATAATCTCATTCAAATACAAATTTAAAAATCAAAAGTCAAAAAATACTTCTTAATGTCTCCACCTATCTTCGCCAAATGCTTTTTCATTCTATTAAATCCCCCGCCCCAAAAAGTACTCAGACAAAATAAGCATTGGTAATGTGGTTTTCCATTTATATTTTGTAAAGCAACATATCTCCAAGCAGGATCAGTTTTTCCCTGAACATTAGAAGTTTGTGACTGACTTTCGTTAGTCGTGGGAGGAAGAGAACATTCATTCGAAGCAGAATTAGTTTCAGCATTATTATTCATAGGTGGTTCTTGATTGATACTTTCATCCATACATAAACATTACCAACAATCCAACCCAATAATCTCAACTCTCAAGTTCACAACAAACAACATCCAAAATTATTCAAAATTATTCACAATTATCCAACAAACAACAAAATCCAGTTTAGTAAACAAACCAAAATCAGTTCATGTTTAAGTAATTGGTGGACGAAATTGTGATCATATTCATTGTAATTGGATTTTAGAAATTGGCACGAGTGGACACAACTCCGTTCAACTAACCAGCAAGTGTACTGGGTCGTCCAAGTAATAAACCTTACGTGAGTAAGGGTCGAATCCACAGAGATTGTTGGTATGAAGCAAGCTATGGTCACCTTGCAAATCTCAGTTAGGCAGAAAAAAGGGGAATTGTGATTATTGGAATAAATAATAAATAAAAAGCAATAATAAAAGGGATAGAATACTTATGCAGATTCATTAGTGGGAATTTCAGATAAGCGGATGGAGATGCTGTAGAGCTCAAGGACGCCTGCTCTCCTACTGCTTCTACTCAGTCCTTCTTACTCCTTTCCATGGCAAGCTTTGTATAGGGGTTCACCATCAACTGTGGCTACTTTCATCCTCTCGGGAAAATGATCCTATGCGGTTGTCAGTCGCACGGCTAATCGTCTGGAGGCATCACCCATGGCTGATGGCTACATCCCATCTCGCAGTGAAAACTAATGCTCACGCACTCTGTCACAGTACGGCTAATCACCGGTTGGTTGCCGCTCCTACTGGAATAGAATCCCTCTTTTGCGTCTGTCACTAACGCCCAGCAGGTTACAAGTTTGAAGCACGTCACAGTCATTCATTACCGGAATCCTACTCGGAATACCACAGACAAGGTTAGACTTTCCGGATTCCCAGGATCCTACTCGGAATACCACAGACAAGGTGAGACTTTCCGGATCCTCATAAATGCCGCCATCCATCTAGCTTATACCACGAAGATTCTGTTGGGGAATCTAAGAGATACGCGTTCAAGCTCTGTTTCATGTAGAACGGAAGTGGTTGTCAATCACGCGCGTTCATAAGTGAGAATGATAATGAGGGTAATTTGACTCATAACATTCATCATGTTCTTGGGTACGAATGAATATCTTGGAATAAGAATAAGAGAGATTTGAATAAAAGATAATAGAATTGCATTAATACTTGAGGTACAGCAGAGCTCCACACCCTTAATCTATGGTGTGCAGAAACTCCACCGTTGAAAATACATAAGTAAAAGAGGTTCAGGCATGGCCGAATGGCCAGCCTCCCTAACGTGATCAATGATCTCCTAAGATGAAGAATAAAACAAAACTGAGACCAAAGATGTCTAATACAATAGATAAATGTCCTATATATACTAGACTAGCTACTAGGGTTTACATGAGTAAGTATTTGATGCATAAATCCACTTCCGGGGCCCACTTGGTGTATGCTTGGGCTGAGCTTGATCAATCCACGAGTAGAGGCATTTCTTGGCGTCAAACTTCAGGTTATGACGTGTTTTGGGCGTTCAACTCCGGATCATGACGTTTTTCTGGCGTTTAACTCCAGACAGCAGCGTGTACTTGGCGTTCAACGCCAAGTTACGTCGTCTTTCTTCGAATAAAGTATGGACTATTATATATTGCTGGAAAGCCCTGGATGTCTACTTTCCAACGCCGTTGAGAGCGCGCTAATTGGAGTTCTGTAGCTCCAGAAAATCCATTTCGAGTGCAGGGAGGTCAGATTCCAACAGCATCAGCAGTCCTTTTGTCAGCCTTCTTCAGAGTTTGCTCAAATCCCTCAATTTCAGCCAGAATTTACCTGAAATCACAGAAAAACACACAAACTCATAGTAAAGTCCAGAAATGTGAATTTAACATAAAATCTAGTGAAAACATCCCTAAAAGTAGCTCAAACTTACTAAAAACTATATGAAAACAATGCCAAAAAGCGTATAAATTATCCGCTCATCACAACACCAAACTTAAATTGTTGCTTGTCCCCAAGCAACTGAAAATCAAATAGGATAAAAGAAGAGAATATACTATAAATTCCAGAATATCAATGAATATTAATTTAATTAGATGAGCGGGACTTGTAGCTTTTTGCTTCTGAACAGTTTTGGCATCTCACTTTTTCCTTTGAAGTTTAGAGTGATTGGCATCTCTAGGAACTTAGAATTTTGGATAGTGTTATTGACTTTCCTAGTTAAGCATGTTGATTCTTGAACACAGCTACTTATGAGTCTTGGCTGTGGCCCTAAGCACTTTGTCTTCCAGTATTACCACCGGATACACAAATGCCACAGACACATAACTGGGTGAACCTTTTCAGATTGTGACTCAGCTTTGCTAAAGTCCCCAGTTAGTGGTGTCCAGAGCTCTTAAGCACACTCTTTTGCTTTGGATCACGACTTTAACCATTCAGTCTCAAGCTTTTCACTTGGACCTTCATGACACAAGCACATGGTTAGGGACAGCTTGATTTAGCCGCTTAGGCCTGGATTTAATTTCCTTGGGCCCTCCTATCCATTGATGCTCAAAGCCTTGGATCCTTTTTACCCTTGCCTTTTGGTTTTAAGGGCTATTGGCTTTTTCTACTGCTCCTTCTTTTTCTATATACTCTTTTTAGCCATTTTTTTTTCGCAAGCTTTTCTTTTTCACTGCTTTTTCTTGCTTCAAGAATCAATTTCATGATTTTTCAGATCATCAATAACATTTCTCTTTGTTCATCATTCTTTCAAGAGCCAACAATTTTAACATTCATAAACAACAAGATCAAAAGACATATGCACTGTTCAAACATTCATTCAGAAAACAAAAATATTGTCACCACATCAATATAATTAAACTAAATTCAAGAGCTATTTTCGAAATTTATGTACTTCTTGTTCTTTTGATTTAAAACATTTTTCTTTTAAGAGAGGTGAAGGATTAATGGAATTTATTCATAGCTTTAAGGCATGGTTACATACTAATGATCATGAAGTAAAGACACAAAACATAGATAAACATAATACTAAAAACCGAAAACAGAAAGAAATAAAGAACAAGGAATGAGTCCACCTGAGTGAAGGTGGCGCCTTCTTGAAGGTCCAATGGTGCTTTTTGAGCTCCTCTATGTCTCTTCCTTGTTTCTGTTGAATGATTCCTAATAATTTTGGTGTTCCTCCCCTTAGTTGCTTCCAATATTTGTGTGGAGGAAAACTTATCCCCTGAGGTATCTCAGGGATCTCTTGATTTGCAGCCATATGTTATACCACTGAGCTATGACGGCTTATATTTTCCATCTCCCAAGACTCAGAGGTGGAAGCTTTTGTCTTCCCTTTGAGGTTTCTCTGGCCTTAGGTGCCATTAATGGTAATGGAAAAGCAAAAAAGCTATGCTTTTACCACACCAAACTTAAAATATTGCTCGCCCTCGAGCAAGAAAAGAAAGAAGAGAAGAAGAAGAAGAAAATGGAAGTGAGTGAGGGGAGATGGATTCGGCTATATGGGTGGGATTGGGTGGGAAAGAGAAGTTAAATTGTAAAGGTAGGTGGGGTGTATGGGGAAGAGTGGATGGATGTAGGTAGTGAATGAAAAACAGAAGGGATGACCATGAATGGAGTGAGAGAGGGCGAGGTAGGTGGGGATCCTGTGAGGTCCACAGATCCTGAGGTGTCAAGGAATTCCATCCCTGCACCAAATAGGCATGTAAAATGCCTTGGCACACCATTCTGGCGTTTAAACGCCCATTGGTGCACATTCTGGGCGTTCAACGCCCATGTAAAGCATGTTTCTGGCATTGAACGCCAGTTTGATGCTTGTTACTGGCGTTCAGCGCCGGTTTTTCCTCTCTGGGCACATTCCTGGCGTTCAGCGCCAGGATGTTGCTTGTTTCTGGCGTTCAGCGCCAGAATGGTGCTCTGTTCTGGCGTTGAACGCCGGCCAGATGCACCTTACTGGCGTTGAACGCCAGCCCGTGCGTCCTCCAGGGTGAAAAATTTTTTTTTCTTCTGTTTTTGACTCTATTTTTAATTTTTTTGATTTTTTCGTGACTCCTCATGATCATGTACCTAATAAAACACAAAATAACAATAAAATAAAAATTAGATAATTAAAATTGGGTTGCCTCCCAACAAGCGCTTCTTTAATGTCAATAGCTTGACAGTGGCTCTCATGGAGCCACAAGGTGATCAGGTCAATGTTAGTGTAGTCCCAACACCAAACTTAGAGTTTGGATATGGGGTCTGAACACCAAACTTAAAGTTTGGTTGTGGCCTCACAACACCAAACTTAGAGTTTGACTGTGTGGGCTCTTCTTGACTCTGAACTGAGAGAAGCTCTTCATGCTTACTCTCTTTTGTCACAGAGGGGTGGCCATGTGCCTTAAACACAAGGTAGTCCCCATTCAATTGAAGGACTAATTCACCTCTGTTGACATCTATCACAGCTTCTGCTGTGGCTAGGAAAGGTCTTCCTAGGATGATGCATTCATCATCTTCCTTCCTAGTGTCTAGGATTATGAAATCAGCAGGGATGTAAAGGCCTTCAACCTTTACTAACACGTCCTCTACTGTCCCATAAACTTGTCTAAATGACTTATCTGCCAATTGCAATGAGAACAAGGCAGGTTGTACCTCAATGATCCCCAGCTTCTCCATTATAGAGAGTGGCAAAAGATTTATCCCTGACCCTAGATCACATAGAGCTTTTTCAAAGCTCATGGTGCCTATGGTGCAAGGTATTAAGAACTTGCCAGGATCTTGTTTCTTTTGAGGTAGAGTTTTCTGAATCCAAGTATCCAGTTCATTAATGAGCAAGGGAGGTTCACTTTCCCAAGTCTCATTACCAAACAACTTGGCATTCAGCTTCATGATAGCTCCTAGATATTGAGCAAATTGCTCTCCAGTCACATCTTCATCCTCTTCAGAGGAAGAATAGTCTTCAGAGCTCATGAATGGCAGAAGGAGATTTAATGGAATCTCTATGGTCTCTGTATGAGCCTCAGATTCCTTTGGATCCTTAATAGGAAACTCCTTCTTGCTTGAGGGACGTCCCAGGAGGTCTTCCTCACTAGGATTTTCGTCCTCCTCCTCCCTTGTGCATTCGGCCACTTTGACTAAATCAATGGCCTTGCACTCTCCTTTTGGATTCTCTTCTGTATTGCTTGGGAGAATACTGGGAGGAGTTTCAATAACTTTCTTACTCAGCTAGCCCACTTGTGCCTCCAAATTTCTAATGGAGGATCTTGTTTCATTCATGAAACTGAAAGTGGCCTTTGACAGATCAGAGACAATATTGGTTAAATTAGAAGTGTTTTGTTCTGAATTCTCTGTCTGTTGCTGAGAAGATGATGGATATGGCTTACCATTGCTCAGCCTATTGCGTCCACCATTGTTAAAGCCTTGTTGAGGCTTTTGTTGATCCTTCCAGGAGAAATTTGGGTGATTTCTCCATGATGGGTTATAGGTGTTTCCATAAGGTTCACCCATGTAATTAACCTCTACCATGGCAGGGTTCTCAGGATCATAAGCTTCTTCAGAAGCTGCCTCTCTAGTACTGTTGGATGCATGTTGCAATCCATTCAGATTTTGAGAGATCATGTTGACCTGTTGAGTCAACACTTTGTTCTGAGCCAATATGGCATTCAGAGCATCAATTTCAAGAACTCCTTTTTTCTGAGGTACCCCATTATTCACGGAATTCCTCTCAGAGGTGTACATGAACTGGTTGTTTGCAACCATGTCAATGAGTTCTTGAGCCTCTTCAGGCGTTTTCTTCAGGTGAATAGATCCACCTGCAGAATGATCAATGACATTTTCGAAAATTCAGAGAGACCATAATAGAATATATCTAATAGGGTCCATTCTGAAAACATGTCAGATGGACATCTTTTGGTCAGCTGCTTGTATCTTTCCCAAGCTTCATAGAGGGATTCACCATCTTTTTGTTTGAAGGTTTGAACATCCACTCTCAGCTTGCTCAGCTTTTGAGGAGGAAAGAATTTATCCAAGAAGGCAGTGACCAGCTTATCCCAGGAGTCCAGGCTATCCTTAGGTTGTGAATCCAACCATACTCTAGCTCTGTCTCTTACAGCAAAAGGGAAAAGCATGAGTCTGTAGACTTCAGGATCAACTCCATTCGTCTTTACGGTCTCACAGATCTGCAAGAACTCAGTTAAAAACTGATAAGGATCTTCAGATGGAAGTCCATAAAACTTGCAGTTTTGTTGCATTAATGCAACTAGTTGAGGCTTAAGCTCAAAGTTATTGGCTCCAATGGCAGGAATGGAGATGCTTCTTCCATCAAACTTGGACGTTGGCTTTGTGAAGTCACCAAGCATTCTCCTTGCATTATTATTATTATTATTTTTGGCTGCCATGTCCTTCTCTTGTTCAAAAATTTCTGAAAGGTTATTTCTGGATTGTTGTAATTTAGCTTCTCTTAATTTTCTCTTCAGAGTCCTTTCAGGTTCTGGATCAACTTCAACAAGAGTGCCCTTTTCCCTGTTCCTGCTCATATGTAAGAGAAGAAAACAAGAAAAGAAAGAGGAATCCTCTATGTCACAGTATAGAGACTCCCTTATGTTAGTAGAAGAAGAAAGGGGTTAGAAGAATGGAGATGGGGATTCGGATTTTTGGATGAAGAGAGGTGAAGAGAAGTGTTAGTAATTAAATAATTAAATAGAAGAAGAAAAGAGAAGGAAGATTTCGAAAATAATTTTTGAAAAAGAGGTTAGTAATTTTCGAAAATCAAAGACAAAATATAATTAAAATTAAAATTTAAAACAAAAAGAATTTTTGAAAAAGAGAGGGAGAATTTTCGAAATTTAGAGAGGGATAGGTAGTTAGTTGGTTTTGAAAAAGATAAGAAACAAACAAAAAGTTAGTTAGTTGATTTGAAAAAGATTTGAAATCAAATTTTGAAAAAGATAAGAAGATAAGAAGTTAGATAAGATATTTTGAAATCAAATTTTGAAAAAGATAAAGTTTTTGAAAAAGATAAGATAAAAAGATAAAAAGATTTTTAAGAAAAAGATATTTTGAAAAAGATTTAATTTTTAAAATTACTTAACTAACAAGAAACTACAAGATAAGATTCTAGAACTTAAAGATTGAACCTTTCTTAACAAGAAAGTAACAAACTTCAAATTTTTGAACCAATCACATTACTTGTTAGTTAATTTTCGAAAATTAGATATAAAAGATAAGAAAAAGATTTTGAAAATATTTTGAAAAAGATTTTTGAAATTTTCGAAAATTATAAAAAATGAAAAAGATATGATTTTTGAAAAAGATTTTGAAAAGATAAGATTTTTAAAATTGAAATTTTGACTTGACTTGTAAGAAACAACTAATTTTAAAAAAATTTTGACCAAGTCAACCCAAAATTTCGAAAATTTGGAGGAAAATAAGGAAAATATATTTTTTTGATTTTTTGAATATTTTAATTATGAGAAAGAAAAACAACAAAAATACTCAATGCATGAAATTTTTAGATCAAAACAATGAATGCATGCAAGAATGCTATGAATGTCAAGATGAACACCAAGAACACTTTGAAGATCATGATGAACATCAAGAACATTATTTTGAAAAATTTTTGATGCAAAGAAAACATGCAAGACACCAAACTTAGAAATCTTTAATGCATGGAAAATATGAATGCAAAAGTGCACAAGAAAAACAAGGAAAGACACAAAATAAGAAAACATCAAGATCAAACAAGAGGACTTATCAAGAACAACTTGAAGATCATGAAGAACACTATGAATGAATGAGATTTTCGAAAAATGCAAGAAAAATTTTTAAAAGCATGCAATTGACACCAAACTTAAAAATTAACACAAGACTCAAACAAGAACACAAAATATTTTTGATTTTTATGATTTTCTAATTTTTTTGTATTTTTATTACTTTTTGTTTTCGAAAACATTTTTGGAAAAACGAAAAAGAAAGAAAAATTTTTTTTTTGAAAAAGTTTTTGAAAAGAAAATTACCTAATCTGAGCAACAAGATGAACCGTCAGTTGTCCATACTCGAACAATCCCCGGCAACGGCGCAAAAAACTTGGTGGACGAAATTGTGATCATATTCATTGTAATTGGATTTTAGAAATTGGCACGAGTGGACACAACTCCGTTCAACTAACCAGCAAGTGTACTGGGTCGTCCAAGTAATAAACCTTACGTGAGTAAGGGTCGAATCCACAGAGATTGTTGGTATGAAGCAAGCTATGGTCACCTTGCAAATCTCAGTTAGGCAGAAAAAAGGGGAATTGTGATTATTGGAATAAATAATAAATAAAAAGCAATAATAAAAGGGATAGAATACTTATGCAGATTCATTAGTGGGAATTTCAGATAAGCGGATGGAGATGCTGTAGAGCTCAAGGACGCCTGCTCTCCTACTGCTTCTACTCAGTCCTTCTTACTCCTTTCCATGGCAAGCTTTGTATAGGGGTTCACCATCAACTGTGGCTACTTTCATCCTCTCGGGAAAATGATCCTATGCGGTTGTCAGTCGCACGGCTAATCATCTGGAGGCATCACCCATGGCTGATGGCTACATCCCATCCTCGCAGTGAAAACTAATGCTCACGCACTCTGTCACAGTACGGCTAATCACCGGTTGGTTCCCGCTCCTACTGGAATAGAATCCCTCTTTTGCGTCTGTCACTAACGCCCAGCAGGTTACAAGTTTGAAGCACGTCACAGTCATTCATTACCGGAATCCTACTCGGAATACCACAGACAAGGTTAGACTTTCCGGATTCCCAGGATCCTACTCGGAATACCACAGACAAGGTGAGACTTTCCGGATCTTCATAAATGCCGCCATCCATCTAGCTTATACCACGAAGATTCTGTTGGGGAATCTAAGAGATACGCGTTCAAGCTCTGTTTCATGTAGAACGGAAGTGGTTGTCAATCACGCGCGTTCATAAGTGAGAATGATAATGAGGGTAATTTGACTCATAACATTCATCATGTTCTTGGGTACGAATGAATATCTTGGAATAAGAATAAGAGAGATTTGAATAAAAGATAATAGAATTGCATTAATACTTGAGGTACAGCAGAGCTCCACACCCTTAATCTATGGTGTGCAAAAACTCCACCGTTGAAAATACATAAGTAAAAGAGGTTCAGGCATGGCCGAATGGCCAGCCTCCCTAACGTGATCAATGATCTCCTAAGATGAAGAATAAAACAAAACTGAGACCAAAGATGTCTAATACAATAGATAAATGTCCTATATATACTAGACTAGCTACTAGGGTTTACATGAGTAAGTATTTGATGCATAAATCCACTTCCGGGGCCCACTTGGTGTATGCTTGGGCTGAGCTTGATCAATCCACGAGTAGAGGCATTTCTTGGCGTCAAACTCCAGGTTATGACGTGTTTTGGGCGTTCAACTCCGGATCATGACGTTTTTCTGGCGTTTAACTCCAGACAGCAGCGTGTACGTGGCGTTCAACGCCAAGTTACGTCGTCTTTCTTCGAATAAAGTATGGACTATTATATATTGCTGGAAAGCCCTGGATGTCTACTTTCCAACGCCGTTGAGAGCGCGCCAATTGGAGTTCTGTAGCTCCAGAAAACCATTTCGAGTGCAGGGAGGTTAGATTCCAACAGCATCAGCAGTCCTTTTGTCAGCCTTCTTCAGAGTTTGCTCAAATCCCTCAATTTCAGCCAGAATTTACCTGAAATCACAGAAAAACACACAAACTCATAGTAAAGTCCAGAAATGTGAATTTAACATAAAAACTAGTGAAAACATCCCTAAAAGTAGCTCAAACTTACTAAAAACTATATGAAAACAATGCCAAAAAGCGTATAAATTATCCGCTCATCAGTAATCAGTTAATCACTAATCAGTAAACAACAATTATTAACCAAAGTTCACAGTTTATCATGTTGAATCATAGTTTAGTTTCAGTAATCACTAATCACTCACTAGTCAATAATCACAGTACAGGGAGAATCACAGTTCAGTTTTATGTTGAATCTTGAATCAGTTCACAGTTTCACACTACACAGTTGAAAGAAAAATTAAACAGGGAGACAGAATTTCAAAGTTCAAAGTTATGGTGTTCATCATCTTAAATCACAGCTTAGTTTCAATTCAAAGTAAAATACCTCCAATCAGTTTGAGTAATCACACTACACAGTTCAAAGAAAAATTACAATCCAGTGAATCCACAAAGACCTCAAACTTGTCAAGTTTCAAAAATTTAACAACAGCAATTCAATCTCCAACAGCACATCACTAGGCAAAGAAATCACAAAATTCTACATAACTGAAATAAAAAATCATGAAGACAGTCACCATTTAAGCATAATTAAATCATAAAATAGTAAAACAAACACAAACACACACAAAACAGCAGCAATTCAATTTCTAGCAGCACAACACTATGCAAAGAAATCACAAAACACAAAACATCAGCACAACAACAGCAGAGCAGAACATATGCTGAATTAACTAACTTAACAATCTAAGCACAATTAAGCCCAAAGCATAGTTTTAATTGACTTAATTAAACATAAAAATGCTCAGCAATGAACAACAGAGAGCCAAAAAAGCATAGCACAGCAGCGAAGAAGACACAAACCAGGGTACAACACAACATAGCAGTAGTGAGCAGAGCCATTCAATAATCAATATAATTTGATAATTTATGAACTAAAAAACAAACACGAACAGTAGGCACTAGTAGTGAGCTTTGTGATACAAGTATTCCTTTAGGCAATGAGTACAATCAAGAAACTTTAACAAAATTTAACAGTAGAAAAAAATAAAAGCATGTACAAACCAGTATCAATTTATCATCAATCAGTAGGAGGATTGGCATTGGGGGAATGGAAGGGCCTTCGAGCAACACAAAATAGGAGGACTGAAGAACGATCACGACGAACCAAGCGGCGACAATGCGACCAACGGGGGCACGATGGAGGCTAGGGTTGTGTTTTGGGGAGAAATAACGAGAGTATGTATGAGACTGAGGAATCAGGAATGGGGCTCGAGACAGGGGCAAGGGCTTCAGGTCACTCAAGATGATACTGCGCGACGAAAAGGAGTAGTGGTGGTGGTTGCGATTTCCACGGCTGACTTCGATGGAAAGGGCTGCGTGAATCTCCAAGTTGGCTCCACGAACTTGCGACGGTGAGTGACTTCGATGGAGGTGTTGCGACGGCGGCGGTGGCTCGAGGTAGAGATTGCATGCGTGGTCACTGAGTGCGAGAGGCGAGAGTGGAGGGCTGCAGGGTGGAGGCTCGAGGTAACTGAAGAGTGAGGACCAAAGACTGAAGGCTGGGGTTGGTTTCTGGATCAAAACGCATCATTTTTGACAAAATTTTAAAAACCGGCCGGGTCACGGTTCGGTTCGACCGGCCGGTTTGGCGGTTCAATTTCGGTTCTTAAATTTGGCGGTTTTGCCTTCTGTCCGAACCGTATTTGTTAACGGTTCGACCGGCCAGTTTGAACCAATTTTTAGAACATTGATATTAACTATACAGACACCTTTACCATGCTGAGAACTCCCGGTTCTCATTCCATACCTTTATTATTGTTTTTAGATGAAGGACGCAAGGCACCATACTAAGCATTTCTGAGACTTTGTGGGAGAAAAGAACTATTTTGGGATTTAGGGTTTGTATTTTGTCTATGTATGTATGTATATAGATTTTTCGCCTTGTATATTTTGTATTTTGTCCCTCCTAGAGGTTGACTTGGAGAAACAGGATTTATATTTATCTTTTGGTTTATTTTTGGGTTGTATATGTATATTCTAATCAGCCTTTGCTTTGCAGGTCGAGTTTAGAGCTTAGTTATGTATCTATCTTTTGAAACTCAGTTTACATACTTGTCTCTTTGGTTTTCTGTATAAGCCTTCCACTTAATCACCTTTCAAGTGTGACGCATTTTTGGTATTATTTTGTTCATCCCTTTTCCTAAGGCTGCTCTGATGTAGCATAACCTTGATGCTATGATTTTAGGAAATTGCACAATCGGCAAAATTCCTTCCGGCAAGTGCACCGGTTATCGTCAAGTAAAAACTCACAATAGAGTGAGGTCGAATCCCACAAGGATTGGTTGAATGAGCAATTCGGATTAGAAGTTTGTTCTAGTTGAGCGGAATCAAGATTTAGATGAGAATTGCGGAATATTAAATTGCATGATTAAAGAGCTAGAAATTAAATTGCTGAAATTAAAAGGGATGGGGGTGATTGCATGAAATTAAATTGCAGAATGTAAAGAGAAAATGTAGATCAGAAATGGGGAATTCATTGGGTTTCAGGAGATATTGAGATCTCCGAATCAAAACATTTCTATCTCTTCCTCAACCAATGCATTCATTGAATTTTGCTTGGCAATCTTATATGATTGGATCCCAATTCCTTGGCTCACCAATTCTCTCTAAAAACAAACAAATTCCCAATCCCTTGGTTTAAATGTTCATAAGAAGAGATGATGCTCGATCACTGATTATACCACACAGCTTCATGAACCACAATTTGGTAGGATTACATGTCACAATATCCATCCAAACCCCAATCCAATTCACTGTGAGAAAGCTTCTCTAGCATGAATCCTCCATTCCTTTCCCAAGGTTCCGAAGGATTCCAATTATGGATAATTTCTTTCCCAAGACAACTACCCAATGGAATTAGATCGAGAAGCTTTCTAACAAAATTCAAGAGAAAAGATTGAAGAAGAAGATAAAAAGTATTATTGATTCATTGAATTACAATAGAGCTCCCTAACCCAATGAAAGGGGTTTAGTGAGTCATAGCTCTGAATTCTATTACAAAAGTAAAAAAATGCTAAAGTGTCAAAAGGTCCCTCACTAACTTCAATTCTATCCTATTTATACACTTTCTAAATTGAGCTTCTGTTGTGATTCTTGGGCTTTGAGGCCTTTCCCTGATTTCCTTTTTGCTTTGGGTTTATGATCCATAATACTGATGAGGCTGTGATCCAACTCTGTAACATTCATTGAGCAAACTTAGTGATAAACAAGTAATGACACAAGACTCAACAAATTGAAGTTCCAGATTCATCAATTCTTCAGGCCCAATCCCATAAATTATGATATTCAATTGGGTTTCATACCATAATAGGTTTAAGTTAATATTTGTGTTCAAATGCTAACTTAAACCTCAATATAATTGGCCCAGAAACCCTTTCAAAGAGTGGCGATTAAGTTGAAGTTTAAGTTTCAGTTTAAGGTTAAACTGAAACTTAAACGTGGAATTGGAAGAAAGCAACACAGGAGGGTAATTACTCGAACACGTTTAAGCTTCAGTTTGAGGTCAAACTGAAGCTTAAACGTGGAAATGAAGATTGCAACCCTGGAGGCAATTCTTGGTCGAACACGTTTAAGCTCCAGTTTGAGGTCAAACTGGAGCTTAAACGTGGAAATGAGAAGGCAACCCTGGAGTAGCAAAAACGCCGAACACGTTTAACCTCCAGTTTGAGGTCAAACTGGAGGTTAAACGTGGGAATGAAGAAGGTAGCCCTGGAGTGTGAATGTCGAACACGTTTAAGCTTCAGTTTGAGGTCAAACTGGAGCTTAAACGTGAAAATGGCTTCCTGGTGCCTCATATAGTTCGAACACGTTTAACCTCCAGTTTGAGGTCAAACTGGAGGTTAAACGTGGAATCACTCCCTTGGTGCCATTCTCATTCTGGCGTTTAACCTTCAGTTTGAGGTTAAACTGGAGGTTAAACGCCAGTTTCCTCTTTTCTCAGCTTTCATGATTCTGGCGTTTAACCTTCAGTTTAACCTTAAACTGAAGGTTAAACGCCACTTTCAGCATTTGGTGCATTCCTTATTCTGGCGTTTAACTTCCAGTTTAAGGTTAAACTGGAGGTTAAACGCCACTTTCACATTGTACTCCACATGTGATCTTCAAGCTTCCTTTATAGATTTGGTTGCTTCCTTGCCTAGCCTCTTCTTCCCTGAAATCATCCACACAATTGCATCAAAGTCTTGCAGATTTTCATGAGAATTCTTCCATTCATAGCATTCAAGTAATATAACTAAAAACTCATGGAATTTGCATCAAAATTACACTGTTTGGATGATTCATTACTTTGTTGTTCATTTAACCATTCTTGGTTACTTTAAGCTCAAGAAAATGCATAAAACAACTAAAACTAACAGAAAAATGCTAGTGAAACTAGCCTAAGATGCCTTGGCATCACAACACCAAACTTAATTCTTGCTTGTCCCTAAGCAAGTCCTGAGTTAATTGAGAAAACAAGTATGAAACAAAAAGCAATTACATTGGCTATATTAGCAAGCATTTGAAGTTCATCAGAAGGGTTTTATGCAGAAAGTTGCAGTATCACTTTTTCATTCTTATCAGGTAGGATTATCACTTTTTCATTGCATCCATCAAACACTGCTATGGCCTCTTGTTATTCTTATGTCTTTGGCACATTTTCCTTTCTTTGTTTTTCTTTTTCTTAGAGCTCCTTTGCTCCTTGTTTGCTCAGTGTCATGTGTTGCACAAGCCTTTGGCATTTTCTTTTTCTTATCATTGCATTACACATATCCACTACAGGCATTTTTAGTTCACATTTCTTCTTGAGACATTGATGCCCAGCACCTCTTTGTGTGACTAAATGTTTTGTATTTAGGTTGCTCTTGATAATGGACTTTTGGTTGATAATCCCGGGTTAGTTAACCCAAGTTACCAAGTGTTGAAACACTCCTCAGAACCTATTCATCCAAGCATATCCTTAATACATAAATACCACAGGCATTTGTCTCAGAAGTTCAAACCATTGGTGCCTAGCTTATTTTCTCAATTTTTTTTTTTTGCTTTTTGGTTGCCCCTTTTCAGTGGCTTTTTCTTCTTCTTTTTCTTTCTTTTTCATGGCCAAAGACATTTATTCATCAAGATCCATAGACAATACTCAACTTCTACACAAAAATTGATAATTCTACACTCTATTTCCAGTGATCTGACTAAACAATCAAGCATGCATACCACCACTTAATTCTACTTGATTTGTCACTAATTGAGCCAAGTTACTTTTGTTCAAACTTTTCTTTTATTTTTGGAAACAGAACAAGCATGGCAAGCATTTGTTTAAGATGGTGAAGTTATATCCAAACATCTAGGCATTCACTTTATTCAAAGCAATAAACCAACACTCCTACAAAATGACTTAAAATGAAAGAAAGATTCAACAATTACAGTTTAAACCAGAACAAGCATGCTTTTGTTTGCCTTTTAAAGAATGGTCAAGGAACAACACCACCTTGTGAAATTTCTTGTTTTCTCCTTGTTGCCAGGAAACAATTTGATTTCTCTTTCTTCTCCTAATTGTTGCTTCATGTTTTTTTTTTAAGCTCCTTGTTTCCTTTCCTGCAAAGAGTGATGAAGTTGCTTGCTTCTCAAGCACTTGAGTGGTTAGCTCAACTATGTATGGGCAAGTGTCTGAGTCTTAAGTTGGGGTGTGAACACCAAACTTAATCTCCTACTTACTCCTCTGCTCTTTGAATCCTTGAATTCTCCTTGGAATGAAGTTGCTGCTAAGGATTTTAAGTATTTCTGTGATTGCTTAGAATGGTTATTCCTTTAATATAATTCAAAGGTTGTTGTGTTCAGTTGATCTTTATGGTGGAACACCAAACTTAGAGTTACACATTCCCCTTTGAATTATTGATCCACGAATTCATTGTTTGGTGTGAAACACCAAACTTAATTCTTTGCAATGCACAGAAACTACTTCACCTTTTTATTGAAACAAATAAAAGAAACAGCAAAAGAGTGTTACCTCAGGTTGGGTTGCCTCCCAACAAGCGCTCTTTTAACGTCATTAGCTTGACGGTCAGTTTCCTCAGTTGAGGTGATATTTAACCTTGTCCTTCTCCTCTACATCTCCCAAGTAATGTTTGAGTCTTTGACCATTCACAGTGAAGGTTCTTTGTGACTTTTCTTCCATGATTTCTACTTGTCCATATTGGGAGACCTTGGTAACAAGGAATGGTCCAGACCACCTTGATTTTAGCTTCCCTGGAAATAGCTTCAGCCTAGAATTGTAGAGCAATACTTTTTGTCCCTCTTCAAATTTCCTTGGGGCTATGTTGCTGTCATGCTTCTTCTTTGCTCTTTCTTTGTAAATTTTGGCATTCTCATAAGCTTCAGCTCTGAATTCTTCCAACTCTTGAATTTGCAACATCCTTCTTTCTCCAGCAGCTTTGCTGTCCAAGTTTAAGAGTTTCAAGGCCCAGAATGCCTTGTGCTCCAACTCCAGTGGCAAATGGCAAGCCTTTCCATATACTAGTTGGTAAGGAGACATTCCAATTGGTGTTTTGAAAGCTGTCCTATATGCCCAAAGAGCATCATCTAGCTTAATCGACCAGTCCTTCCTTGAAGCTCCCACAGTCTTTTCCAAGATTCTTTTGAGTTCCCTATTAGATACTTCGGCTTGCCCACTTGTCTGTGGATGGTATGGTGTGGCTACCTTATGTTTGACTCCATATTTTAGAAGCAATGCCTCTAATGGTTTGTTGCAGAAGTGGCTTCCTCCATCACTGATGATTGCTCTTGGAACCCCAAAACGGCAAAAAATGTGTTTTCTGAGGAAGTTCATGACCACCTTATTATCATTGGTTGGAGTTGCTATTGCTTCGACCCATTTGGAGACATAGTCTACTGCCACAAGAATGTAATTATTTGAGTATGAGGTGGGAAAGGGTCCCATGAAATCTATCCCCCATACATCAAACAATTCAAGTTCCAGAATGAATTGTTGTGGCATTTCATTTCTTCTTGGCAGGTTCCCCTCCTTCTGGCATTCATGGCAGTGCTTCACTAGTTCCTTTGCATCTTTGAAGATCGTGGGCCAATAAAAACCACACTGCAACACCTTAGATGCTGTTCTTTCTCCTGCAAAATGTTCTCCATAAGTGGAGCCATGGCAGTCCCATAAGACTTCCCTTCCTTCTTCCTCTGATATGCATCTTCTTAGTATGCCATCCGAACATTTTTTGAACAAGTATGGTTCGTCCCAGATGAAGTATTTGGCATCATTTACCAATTTCTTCCTTTGATGCTTGTTAAATTCCAACGGCAAACTCCCAGTGGCTTTGAAGTTTGCTATATCTGCAAACCAGGGTGCTTTGTGAATTACCATGAGTTGTTCATCAGGAAAGCACTCATTTATATGTGTGCTTTGTGTGCTTCCTTCTTCACATGGTATCCTTGATAAATGGTCTGCTACCTTGTTCTCTACACCCTTCTTGTCTTTGATTTCAATGTCAAATTCCTGCAACAAAAGAACCCATCTAATACGTCTTGGTTTGGATTCTTGTTTTGCAAGTAAGTATTTTAAAGCTGAATGATCAGTGAAGACAATGACTTTAGACCCAATGAGATATGATCTAAATTTGTCAAATGCAAAGACTATTGCCAAGAGTTCTTTTTCAGTGGTTGTGTAATTCTTTTGGTTATCATTCAAGACCTTACTGGCATAATAAATCACATGTACCAAATTGTCTTTCCTTTGTCCTAACACTGCCCCAATAGCAAGGTCTGATGCATCACACATCAGTTCAAAAGGTAAGCTCCAATCAGGTGGGGCAATGATAGGTGCAGAGGAAAGTTTTTGCTTCAACAGTTCATAGGCTAGCATACAATTTTTATCAAATACAAAAGGTGTATCAGAGACAAGCAAGTTACTCAAGGGTTTGGCTATTTTAGAAAAGTCTCTAATAAACCTTCTGTAAAAGCCAGCGTGTCCCAAAAAACTCCTAACTGCCTTGACATTACTTGGTGGAGGTAGTTTTTCAATGAGTTCCACCTTACCTTTGTCCACCTCAATGCCTCTATTGGACACTTTATGGCCAAGGACTATTCCTTCTGTGACCATGAAATGACACTTTTCCCAGTTTAATACTAGGTTGGTCTCTTGGCATCTCTTAAGCACCAAGGCAAGGTGGTGTAGGCAGCTAGGAAAAGAATTTCCAAACACAGAAAAATCATCCATGAAAACTTCAATAAACTTTTCGATCATGTCCGAAAAGATGGACAGCATGCACCTTTGGAAAGTTGCAGGTGCATTGCACAATCCAAAGGGCATGCGTCTATACGCAAAAACCCCATATGGACAAACAAATGATGTTTTCTCTTGATCTCTTGGATCAACTACTATCTGATTATAGCCTGAGTATCCATCCAGAAAGCAATAATAAGCATGTCCTGCAAGCCTTTCAAGCATCTGATCCATGAATGGGAGTGGAAAATGATCTTTTCTGGTGGCTTCATTGAGCTTCCTGTAGTCTATGCACATCCTCCACCCAGTGACAGTTCTTGTGGGTATGAGTTCATTCCTCTCATTTGGCACCACAGTTATGCCACCTTTCTTGGGAACTACATGGATGGGACTAACCCATGGGCTGTCAGAAATGGGGTAGATTACCCCTGCCTGCCATAACTTCATGACCTCCTTTTGTACCACTTCTTTCATGACGGGATTCAATCTTCTCTGAGCTTGAATAGACGGTCTAGCATCCTCTACTAACAAGATTTTATGCATGCATATGGATGAACTTATCCCCTTCAAATCAGCTAGGGTCCATCCAATGGCATCTTGATGATTTTGTAGCACCTTGATCAATTCTTCTTCCTGTTCTTGGCTCAGGGTAGAGCTAATGATAACAGGATGGCTCTCATCACTTCCCAAGTATGCATACTTGAGATTAGGGGGCAATGCTTTGAGCTCAGGTTTTGGTGCTTCCTTTTCTTCTTTCACTTTCTCTGGCATGCTTGGCATGGTTGTTTCGGCAGCCTTGATGTCACTAACTTCAATATCCTTGGTGAACTCCTCCTCTGCCACTTCCCTTGTGGTTTCCTCAAAGGTTTCTTGTATTGCAATGTCCACTACATCCACCCTCATGCATTCCTTTAGTGATTCTGATGGATAGCTCATTGCCTTGAATACGTTAAACACCAATTTCTCATCATGTAGTCTAAGAGTGAGTTCACCCTTTTGGACATCTATGATGGCTCCAGCAGTAGCCAGGAATGGTCTTCCCAGAATTATCGAAGCTTTAGCTTCTTCCTCCATATCTAACACCACAAAGTCAGCAGGAAATATAAAATCTCCCACTTTCACCAACAAATCCTCAACTATCCCATGAGGGAATTTAAAAGTTCGATCTGCCAATTGGAGGGCCATTCTTGTTGGTTTGGCTTCTTCAATCTTCATTCTTCTCATCATGGTTAGAGACATCAAATTGATACTGGCCCCTAAGTCACACAAGGCCTTCTCCACCATGACTTCTCCTATGATGCAGGGGATTTGGAAACTGCCTGGATCCTTCAATTTCTGAGGCAGTTTGTGTTGAATGATGGCACTGCATTCTTCAGTTAACAACACAGTTTCCTCATTTCTCCAGCTCCTCTTCTTGGTCATTAATTCCTTCAAGAATTTTGCATAGAGTGGCATTTGCTCTATTGCCTCAGCAAAAGGAATGTTGATTTGAAGCTTCTTGAAAATCTCCAAGAATCTGGAGAATTGGCCATCCTTTTCACTTTTCATCAAACGCTGAGGATATGGTACTTTGGGTGTATAAGGCTTCAGGACCTCTTTTTCTTTTTCTTTTGTTGCAGATGGTATAAAAGATTGTCCCTGTTCCTTGTCTCCCACATCTTCCTTTGCTTCATCCTCTGTGGTTTCCTTTGAGATCTCCCTTAGCTTCTTTCCACTTCTGAGTGTTATGGCTTTACATTCTTCCCTTGCAATAGCCTTGGCATCATGAGAAATGCTTGGCCCAGGGGTTTGCTTAGACAAATACACAATTTGATTTTCTAGCTTCTGGATGGCAGCTCCTTGGTTTTGCAAGTTAGAATTTACTTCTTCCTTAAAAGCTTTCAAATCGGTTATGTCTTGACTCATGGTTGCAAGCATTCCTTCTATCCTATTTAATTGATCTTGAAATTGTTGGTTCGGATTAGGTTGGGCAGGTTGGTTATTTAGGCCATGATATGGTGGTTGGGAGTAAGTGTTTTGTGTGGCTTGGTATGATCTTTGGTTGGAGTTTTGGTATGTGGAATTGTTATGTTGGTTGTGGTTGTAAGGTTTGTGGTTTTGTGGTTGGCTTTGCTGGTTTCCCCACCCAAAGTTTGGGTGGTTTTTCCATCCTGGGTTGTAAGTGTTGGAATGTGGATCATATGGTTGCCTTTGTTGATTTCCCACATAGTTGGCCTCTTCCCAATCACCTCCTTCAGTGCTTACTTCCTCTTGATCTTGTGTGTGTAGTGCAGCCACTTGCTTTGTGTCTAATTTCCTGGTGAGCTCTGCTAGTTGCTTGGCAAACACCTTGTTTTGGGCTAGAATTGTATCCACATGGTTCAGCTCCATCACTCTCTTAGTGTTGTGCCTCTCTGAAGCAAAGTAGTACTCATTCTCAGCCACTGTCTCAATCACTTCAATGGCTTCTTCCACAGTCTTTTTCCTGTTCAATGAACCTCCGGATGAATGGTCTACAGCCTTCCTTGATTCATAAGAAAGTCCATCATAGAAAATATGCAATTGCACCCAGTCAGGGAACATGTTTGGTGGGCATTTCCTTGTCAACTCTTTGAACCTCTCCCATGCCTCGTAGAGAGTCTCACCATCCTGTTGTTTAAAAGTCTGAACCTCAGATCGAAGCCTATTGACCTTTTGTGGGGGGTAGAAACGTGCCAGAAACTTGCTCTCCACCTCATCCCAGGTTGTTAGGCTGTCCCTTGGGAATGATTCCAGCCACTTAGCTGCCTTGTCCCTAAGTGAAAATGGGAACAAGAGCAGTTTGTAGACATCTTCCTGGACTCCATTGGACTTTACTGTGTCACAAATTCTCAGGAATTTGGTGAGATGTTGATTTGGATCTTCATTAGCACTCCCACCAAATGAACAATGGTTCTCCACCAGTGATATTAGCTGTGGTTTGAGTTCAAAATTGTTGGCCTGAATGGGTGGTTTCTGAATGCTACTACCACAATTCCCAAAGGTTGGGTTTATGTATGAACCAAGAACTCTTCTCTCAGGAATGGCATTGTTTCCATCATCCCTCTCATGGTTGTGAACTTCTCTATCCATGTTGAGATCTAGAGCTTCCTCAAAGTTGTCCTCAGATTCTCCTTCAGATTCTTCTTCTCCCAGTACCCTCTTCCTTCTTGCTTCTCTTCTAAGTCTATGAAGGGTCCTCTCTGGTTCGGTATATGGAGGGGTTGATGTCTCTCCTCTCCTACCTGTCATACAAGAACACACCACAAGCAACAACCAAGTGGAATACTCTTGGTTAATGGAAGAGTATGGTTAGAGCAGTTGAGGAATTAATTCAAATAGTTAGTGGGTCAGTGAGTTAGTTGCTTGAAATGAAAGGCATAAGAAAGAAAAAGCAAATAACAGAGTGCAGAAATTAAAATTCAACAAGTAACTTGAACTAAATTAACAAAACAAAAAAAAATTGCTCAATCTAGTTAACTTCCAATTTGAGAATTGTCAATCGAAAACCAATCCCCGGCAACGGCGCCATAAAATTGATGTAGCATAACCTTGATGCTATGATTTTAGGAAATTGCACAATCGGCAAAATTCCTTCCGGCAAGTGCACCGGTTATCGTCAAGTAAAAACTCACAATAGAGTGAGGTCGAATCCCACAAGGATTGGTTGAATGAGCAATTCGGATTAGAAGTTTGTTCTAGTTGAGCGGAATCAAGATTTAGATGAGAATTGCGGAATATTAAATTGCATGAATTAAAGAGCTAGAAATTAAATTGCTGAAATTAAAAGGGATGGGGGTGATTGCATGAAATTAAATTGCAGAATGTAAAGAGAAAATGTAGATCAGAAATGGGGAATTCATTGGGTTTCAGGAGATATTGAGATCTCCGAATCAAAACATTTCTATCTCTTCCTCAACCAATGCATTCATTGAATTTTGCTTGGCAATCTTATATGATTGGATCCCAATTCCTTGGCTCACCAATTCTCTCTAAAAACAAACAAATTCCCAATCCCTTGGTTTAAATGTTCATAAAAAGAGATGATGCTCGATCACTGATTATACCACACAGCTTCATGAACCACAATTTGGTAGGATTACATGTCACAATATCCATCCAAACCCCAATCCAATTCACTGTGAGAAAGCTTCTCTAGCATGAATCCTCCATTCCTTTCCCAAGGTTCCGAAGGATTCCAATTATGGATAATTTCTTTCCCAAGACAACTACCCAATGGAATTAGATCGAGAAGCTTTCTAACAAAATTCAAGAGAAAAGATTGAAGAAGAAGATAAAAAGTATTATTGATTCATTGAATTACAATAGAGCTCCCTAACCCAATGAAAGGGGTTTAGTGAGTCATAGCTCTGAATTCTATTACAAAAGTAAAAAAATGCTAAAGTGTCAAAAAGTCCCTCACTAACTTCAATTCTATCCTATTTATACACTTTCTAAATTGAGCTTCTGTTGTGATTCTTGGGCTTTGAGGCCTTTCCCTGATTTCCTTTTTGCTTTGGGTTTATGATCCATAATACTGATGAGGCTGTGATCCAACTCTGTAACATTCATTGAGCAAACTTAGTGATAAACAAGTAATGACACAAGACTCAACAAATTGAAGTTCCAGATTCATCAATTCTTCAGGCCCAATCCCATAAATTATGATATTCAATTGGGTTTCATACCATAATAGGTTTAAGTTAATATTTGTGTTCAAATGCTAACTTAAACCTCAATATAATTGGCCCAGAAACCCTTTCAAAGAGTGGCGATTAAGTTGAAGTTTAAGTTTCAGTTTAAGGTTAAACTGAAACTTAAACGTGGAATTGGAAGAAAGCAACCCAGGAGGGTAATTACTCGAACACGTTTAAGCTTCAGTTTGAGGTCAAACTGAAGCTTAAACGTGGAAATGAAGATTGCAACCCTGGAGGCAATTCTTGGTCGAACACGTTTAAGCTCCAGTTTGAGGTCAAACTGGAGCTTAAACGTGGAAATGAGAAGGCAACCCTGGAGTAGCAAAAATGCCGAACACGTTTAACCTCCAGTTTGAGGTCAAACTGGAGGTTAAACGTGGGAATGAAGAAGGTAGCCCTGGAGTGTGAATGTCGAACACGTTTAAGCTTCAGTTTGAGGTCAAACTGGAGCTTAAACGTGAAAATGGCTTCCTGGTGCCTCATATAGTTCGAACACGTTTAACCTCCAGTTTGAGGTCAAACTGGAGGTTAAACGTGGAATCACTCCCTTGGTGCCATTCTCATTCTGGCGTTTAACCTTCAGTTTGAGGTTAAACTGGAGGTTAAACGCCAGTTTCCTCTTTTCTCAGCTTTCATGATTCTGGCGTTTAACCTTCCACTTTCAGCATTTGGTGCATTCCTTATTCTGGCGTTTAACTTCCAGTTTAAGGTTAAACTGGAGGTTAAACGCCACTTTCACATTGTACTCCACATGTGATCTTCAAGCTTCCTTTATAGATTTGGTTGCTTCCTTGCCTAGCTTCTTCTTCCCTGAAATCATCCACACAATTGCATCAAAGTCTTGCAGATTTTCATGAGAATTCTTCCATTCATAGCATTCAAGTAATATAACTAAAAACTCATGGAATTTGCATCAAAATTACACTGTTTGGATGATTCATTACTTTGTTGTTCATTTAACCATTCTTGGTTACTTTAAGCTCAAGAAAATGCATAAAACAACTAAAACTAACAGAAAAATGCTAGTGAAACTAGCCTAAGATGCCTTGGCATCATGCTCCTAGTTAACTATTCTTCATATATATATATATATATATATATATATATATATATATATCGTAGCGCCTCACCACCTTTGATTTACGTCCTAGGCGTAAAGCTCTATGTGGTAGGGTGTTACATTAAATACATACAAGGAAAAGACAAAAGCAAAGTGGCATCACACTCAGAGCAGTTCGTTCTTATAAAGCTTGGGGGATGAACTGACTATGCTTCTGAGCATACTCTGGGTTGTGTATACATGCTATCTAGGATGTCTGCTTGACAAATATATCATTGTCGTTCATGAACTTCCTTTTGGGAATTTGAAGCACTAGACTTGAGATATTGAGAATGATCACCTTAATATCAATTGTTTACTGTGAACAGACCCAAATGGCGTCTCGTGGACATAGACATAGTCGAAGACGAGAGCAGAGAGAAAATGAGGGAGGCACACTGGTGGATAATTAGGCTATGTTCTTAACAGCTATGACTAATCTCGTCAACACGATGCAAGAAAGTGTTGCGGCTATGAACCAAGCTATGGAAAAGATAAACTTGAATGGTAATGGACTGAGGAATCACCAAGCTGATGGAGGTCCGATAATCTTGGCGACATTTCTGAAGGTAGATCCACCAACCTTAAGGGGTACGACGGACCCTACGGAGGCGGATAACTAGTTCCTGACTATGGAGAGAGCGTTGCAAGCTCAGCATGTACCTAAAAATCAGTATGTAGAGTTTGCCACATACAAGTTTGAGGAAGAAGCTCAGTTCTAGTGGCAAGGAGCTCATCATTTATTGCAACGAGGTGATGTTAATTGAATTTGATTAATTTAATTCAGTTTTTCAATTTTAAAATAATATATTAAAATATCAAATACCTATATCTTTTATTTCAATAATTTTTATTTAACAATTTTTTTTAATTTTTTGAAAACTCTTGTTAGAATTTCGTTTTAATAGTTTTCACTTCTATATAATAAGAAAAAGCTTACTACCTTATTAATTTTTATATCTTTTGGTAAATTAATTTATGTAATACATTTAAGTAACATTTTTTTGTTTAAAGTTAAGATATCATTGAATGAAAAAGTAGTGTTTGGGTCCACGATAGGTCTCATATAATGGCTAAAATTAAAATTTTTCACAAAAAGACGTATCTAGAATGAACAACAAAAGAAATAAAGTAAAGGAAGTAAAGAAAGTAGAGGTAATTAGTGAGTGCCTCATCTTCTTCATTGAGCTGGGATATGAAGCTTGCTAGGAATTCGACGTTGTTACTCCTTACCAGATCTCAGACACACTGTTAATCAAAAGTTTCACCTTCAAAAATAAACTTGTTGCATGCCTTTCGGAGTTCCCATAGTAGGCTAGCCACTTTTCTTAATTTTTGGGTTCTATTTCTACTTCTCTTCATCTTTACCACTAATTCCATCAATCACTGTCATGCTTTTGAAATTTTTTTTGAATAAGGAATTTCAATTCCTGCATTGGTCTAGACTATCTAAGATTGCTCAAGGAAAAGCAAGCAATGAAGGATTAACTTCCCAATAGCAAGACATCTTCTACAAAAAGAGTGAACTCTATCTTTAATATTTTGTTCATTGGGATTTCATTATGCATCACCTTCTGTAAGAAGACCCTAATTTTAATTCGCATTTTAGGTCCCAAATGGAGTTTCAAAGATTTTTCTATTGGCACTAAATCGTCATTAGATGAAGGGGATAGATGATAGAATTAATGAGCTAGTCTATAATTTGAGACAATACTGTAGCTACCCTTTTTTTCCTGTGGTCAGGTAACCAAGTTATCTCTTTTAATATTTTCTATATATAAAATTGCTTATATAATGTCTAGACTAAAACTCAAATATTTTGTAATGAGTTGTTGATTTCATTATCTATTCTGTATTTGAAGTTGGTAAACTAGAATTAGTTTAGAGTCACAGTTAGGTAGAGTCTAAGAAGCTAGGTGTGAGAAATTTTTAAACCAGAAGTCTTCTATAATACGCACCAAATATTATCTACCAATCCTCCATTTTGCTCATTTTTCTTTAACCTTCCTACCCTCTAACTGAAGGATTACCATGTGTTCATAACACGCAGTGGAAGAAAAGAAAGTAATCCTTAAAGATCTATTTTGTGCTTAAACTTTATTCCAATAATATAATATATAGTAGATCAGATCTAAATACCTGTATGTATGCTAGTAAAAATCATTTTCTCCTTCGATGGTACGAAGGCGCTATGCGTATCCATACCGAGACCAACCTTTGCTGTCAACTCCTTGACCAATGGACATCTGATCTAAATTGAGAAACCTCTTGCAACTCTTTGCAGACCATAAAATTCTTCTCCAAGAATTAGGCTCACATACATCTATCTATGTAGAGATAAAGGAATAAAACTCTTGTTATTCTCTTTTCTTTCTCATATTCCTCTACTCTTGTCATACATATATATAGTATGAGATTTTTTACTGATTTTAAATTTGAATCTCAGTTTAAATTTAAATCATATCTTAAAATTCTAAATCTGAATCCTACAAATTTATGAATCAAATCATAACTCAATTTGAAACAGAATCAATTTGGATCTCATCCAAATTTAGAATTCAAATTTAGAATAGAATAACTAATTATTCTCAAATCTCATTTAATATTCTCAATTATCATACTATTATTATATTCTTGGTGCTAGCAAAGAATATAATAATATTCCATTTGAATTAAAATAATTATTTATTTGATCAAATTAAAATAATAATTAAATAATTCTACAGCAAAGATTAGAACACTCGTTAGTGTATGATCCCATAGGTTCAATACTAAGCGGGTAGTAAATTAGTCATACTAAATTTACTAATCAAGGTTGGCGTCTAGCAACACTCCTCAACGACTCGATAGTTTGAAGTAATCTATTTTACTAAGAACCTCAGAAGAACAAAGTTCCAGCTCTTGGTTAACCCTTAGAGTATGGTTTAATTGTCAAACTCTAACTTGTTACCATTATTATAATGAACTGTGAATGACATAAGAAACTCATTTCATCATTCATTCAATCCCCTTAACCAAGGTTTTATTCATCTCATTCATTATAATCATAGAGCTCAAACTCTTTACCGAGAGTTGACGGATTCCTTATAGACTGATCATTAATTCTACAAGTATTTAAATCATACCCAATATCCATTCAACTAGCACCCTATGTCCGGAATTAAAGTATAATAAATACGTTGTTAATTACTATGATAGTCGCAGGTCAAAGGAAACTCTATTACTATGTTCATCTTGAGAATATCCTATTGACAAATATGCGGTAATTATAACCATTAGGAATTCTCAGAGTGAGCCAGTTCAATGGTCATATCCCTATATGCATCATCTATATATATAATTTAATAAATGAGATCTATTAATCTTATCCAATGAAGACCATTATATATATATTGATCTTTCCGGATTATTAATGTCCTTTTTAATAATCCTATGACCAAGAACAATTTAGATTAAATTATAAAAGATTTATCTCTCAATATTATGATCACTATCACAATGATAAATCTCTAAATTTAATCAAAGATCTTATTATATTAATATTTTAATATAATAACAATAACAAATTATTTGACACATGATTGATTGGATTGTGATCATACTACTTATTCCCAACACTAACAAACTCCTCCAACCCCAAGAGGGATTGTTCCTAGTCTCTACCTTAAGAAATCAGAATACTTAAAATATTTACTTTTATATACTCGATGCACCAGCGAGTTCATTCTTGTCTGTAATCGCCATTTTTGATTGCATAACATAACTAAATTAAAGGCTCTGATATCTTTAAAATTCAGTCCTCAGTTTTTTCACATTGCACATTTTTTTTCTCCGCATCCTGATAAACCCCATTTGTAAGGTTTATCTTGTGCTTGATTTAGGGGATTTTATAACCTTTTACCCACATTTATCCATTGAAATAGCATGGTTTTATAACTTCTCCTTTAATTGTGCTTAAGAGTGAAAACATGCTTTTTAGGACTTAAAATAGCTAAATCTAATTCTCCTTGATTCCATTAGATGCCTTGATATGTTTGCTAAGTGATTTCAGATTTAGGAGGCAACGACTGGACCAAGGGAATGAAGGAAAAGCATGTAGAAATGGAGAACTCATGAAGAAATAAAGGAATCGCAAAAGTTGTCAAGCCGACTTCTTCGCACTTAATCGACCATAACTTGAGCTACAGAGGTCCAAATGATGCGGTTTTAGTTGGGTTGGAAAGCTAACATCCTGGGCTTCGAAATGATATAAGATTTGCTATGGTTGAACCGTGCATGGTGACGCGTACGCGCATAGTACACGCACGCGCCGTTGCTGCCACCTGGTTCACTTAAAGCAAAACGTGGCCAGCGAATTCTAAAGCCTTGTGGGCCCAATCCAACTCATTTCTGATGCTATTTAACCCAAGGAGTGAAGGGGGAATCAACATGATACTTCACAACATTTAAAGTTAGTTACCATTAGTCATAGTTTAGTTTTAGAAGTAGTTTCTAGAGAGAGAAGCTCTCACTTCTCTCTAGGATTAGGATTAGGATTAGGTTTAGTTCTTAGATCTAGATTTTAATTCATCTTCTTCTACTTCTATCTTCTCAATTCCTTATTGTTACATTCATTCTTCTTCCATTCTTTTGTTGTAATTTTCTTTATGTTGTTCTTGTGTTTTGTTGTAGATCTACTTTTGTTTCTTCTACTCTTTCAATTCAATCAAGGTAATTCATAATAAATGTGTTTCTTTTGATTGTTGTTGTTAATTCCTTTAAATAATTGTTGTTAGATTTCATTCTTGTTGTCAATTTACTATGCTTTTTCTTTTGTGCCTTCCAAGTGTTTGAGAAAATGCTTGGTTGGATTTTAGAGTAGAGTTTTATGTTCTTGGCTTGGAAAGGTAACTTAGGAACTCTTGAGTTACTAATGTCCAAATAATTGATGATTGGGATCCATTGACTCTAGTTCTCACTAATTGAATTAGTGGAGAGTTAGGACTTATGGATTAGGATTGATATAGCTCATTTGACTTTCCTTTACTACTAGTTAGAGGATGATTTAATGAGATTAATCCTTGCTAATTCTCATATTGTGGTTAGTGATTAGGATAGAGATCCTTGACCACCAACCCTTGCCAAGACCTTTGTAGCCATTAGTTTACTTTTTAGCATTTAACTTCCATGTTTCTTATCAAAACCCCAAAAATAACTCACAACCAATAACAAGACACTTTATTGTAATTCCTAGGGAGAACAACCCGAGGTTTGAATACTTTGGTTATTAATTTTAGGGGTTTGTTACTTGTGACAAACAATCTTTTGTATGAAAGGATTATTGTTGGTTTAGAAACTATACTTGCAACGAGAATTCATTTATGAAATTCTAAACCGTCAAAAATCCAATCATCACATCCTGTTGACTCTACCAAAATCGTATGATCATTCTATGAATTTCTTTTACAAGGGTCTTTGAAAGATTGAAACAGCTGAGGGTATATATAGGTATTGTTATTGTCACTACTTTGATAAACACCTTTCAACTATTCGTTGATTGTGAAGACTGTTTTCATTGTTAAAGATTATTGAAAACCTTAAATATAATTGTACCTTTTTTTTAAAGAATATTCTATCAAAAATGTCTTGGTGTATCATGATTTGATATAATGTTTTAGTTTAATTATTATTTAATGATAGTATAAAATTATTCAAATATTTGTATTCGTATAAATTTTTAAATATGTAAATGATTGAGTCAAACATATTTCAAAATATAGAATACAATAATTATATGTATGTCATAAAAAAAGTTAAAAATAATAGTTTACTTTTTTTTTCCAAATAAACCTTGGTTTTTTGGGATTTTCCGCAAAAATAATATGATGCAAAAGGGATAAAATAAAAGACAAACAAAGAGGACCCTATTCACGAAGAGTAAGTATTCTTCTATATAGATATGAAACATTTGGTTTCTACATTTTTAGAGCCATAACACATATATTTGTAACACTTGCTTTACATCAACACATGTATCTATTAACTTGCTAGCAAGTGCTTTTTAACTATTTTTTATCTCACATCTTATATCTCACATATATTACTTTTATAAGAGACATTTATTTTATTTTATTAGTATTAAACGATTTGATTCTTTCTTTGAATACAATAAAATAAATACCTAGTTACACAATATATTTACATCGAATTTAATTATATTTGTGATTTGGATCGATATTTTAAGAAAGACTCATCCAAATTAATTTTACGTAAAATGTTTAGCTTAGTTTAGTTTGTTTTTCTTTAGGCCAACCAAATCAAATTAAAGCAAACCAATTAGAATTTGATTGATTTAATTTAATATTTTATTTTGACATAATATATTAAAATATCAAATATCTATTTTTTATTTTAATGTTATCGTTTTTTTAACATTTTTTTAATCCTCCGAAAACACTGGTTAGAATTTTATCTTAATAGTTTCGACTTCTATGTAATAAAAAAAACTTGCTACGTGCTGAATTTTTTTATAAATAAAACTACGTTTTAGTAAATTAATATATGTGACTTCATATAATGGCTAAAACTAAAATTTTTTACAAAAAAACTTTTTAAAATGAACAACAAAAAAAAAAGCAAGTAAAGGAAGTGAGGAAAGTAAAGTAAAAGTAACCGGTGAAGAGACTTATCTTCTTCATCGAGTTAGGACATGAAGTTGGCTAGAAACTCAACGTTGTTACTTTTTATCAGATCTAAGATATACTATTCATAAAAAAGCTTCACCTTCAAAAATAAACTTGATGCGTGCCTTCCAGAACTTTTACAATATGTTAGCCATTTCTTTTCATTTCTAGATTCTATTTTTACTTCTGTTCATCTTCACCACTAATTTTATCCATCACTGCCATGTTTCTAAAATTTTTTGTATGATTAAGAATTTCAGTTCTTGAATTAGTTCAGATTGTCCAAGATTTCTCACAAAAAACTAAGTAATTGAGGATTGACTCCTTGATAGCAAGATATCTTCTACAAACAGAAAAGTAGTGTGAATTCTATCATTTAATTTTTTGTTTACTGAAATTTCATTGTGCATCACCTTTCATAAGAAGATCCTAATTTTCAGTTCACATTATAAGTCCTAAATAAAGTTTCAAAGCTTTTTCTGTTGGTACTGAATCAACATTAAATGAGAGGCGGATGGTAGAATTGATGAGCTAGTGTATAATTTAAGGCAACAATGTAACTACCTTTTCTTTCTAGTGGCTAGGTAACCAAGTTATCTCCTTCCACAATTTTTATTTATAAAATTGCTTTTATAATGTCTAGATTAAAACTGAAATTTTTTGTGTTAAGATATTGATTTTATTGTTTATTCTATGTTTAAAGTTGGTTAACCCAAATTAATTGAGTCACAATTACATAGAATATGAGTAGCTAATGGTGGGAGATTTTTAATCCAGGAGTTTTTCATAATACGCACCGAGCGTCCTCCATTCAATCCTCCATTTAACTCCTTTTTATATACCTTCCTACCCTCTAATAAGTTCTTCCATCTCCAATAGGGATTATTTTCAGCTTCTACTGAAAAGGCTAACCAAATCCAATGGAAATACTATGACTCATCCTTGAGTTGTGAGATTTAGTTCTTCAATTATGAATACAAGATTCTCTGTTTGCTTGAAGACAAGCAAAGTTTCAGGTTTGGTGTTGTGATACATCCACATCTTTAGTAACTTTTTTTAGAATTTTATTCAATAAGCTAGTGATTCTTCCTTGTTAAGTAACCATTTTATGGTTTAGTGCATACTACTTTGAATTGTTTGAATTCTTTGATTGCAAGAGAAAATAAGAAGTGAGCAAAACAGAAAAATTGCTGGATCAAACAAAGAGCTTCTGGATCAAACAGAAAGGTTACTGGACCAAATTCAGAGACTCCCAAGGATGCCAGTATCTTGCCGTGTCCAATATGCCACCTGGTGAGTTCAACGTGCCAATCTAAAACACTCCCAGAGACTTGCTTTCAAGCTTACATTCAACCCAAGAAAGACACGTCCGACGTGCCTCTAATCGAGCAAGCCTCACGTTCAACATGAAGAGAGGCACGTCCAATGTATGTAAGTACCAGATTTTTTACGGATAAAATCATTTAAATGCCCAAATTAAATTCTAGAGAGTTAGGATGAGAATTTGTGGATTTAAATATAATTTTTGGACTCAGTAAGTCTTTCTAAGACAGAAAATGTGTTTTCTGTGAAAAATCGTAAAAAATCGCGAACCGACAGTTGAACCGGTCGAACCGATTTAAGTCTGCTCGGTATTGCACGAGAAAAAGTAAAAACAGTCGAAAACCCTAGAAACATATTAGGAATGGAAAATCGGGGGTTAGTGTTAAAGGTTTGGCCCAAAGTTGGGCCAAACGGACTAAAAACGCTAACGAGTTTGACCGGGCCCAAGTTGGGCCCAAGTCCAACATATATAAGGGTTCATTAATGAACCCTTCACCCATAAACACACACACACCAGCTACAAGGAGGAGAGGAGAAGAGAGAAGAGCACTATTCATCTCCTTACTCTTTTCATCATATCTTGAGCTACGGTGCTCCGATTTGCGTGTCGTCAGCGGCTACGCAAAGTTCTTGCCGAGCCCGTCATTTCTATCTAGGCTTTGTGGTAAATCTCTTTTCCTGCCCAGTTTTCGTGTCCTTGTGCATTTCAAGTTTTAGGATTTGGTTTTAAGTGAAATCTTGTGTCTTGGGTGTTTTAGATACACTCTAGCACTTGATTGTTTATGGTTTTGGTTTCCAAAACTGTTGGACAAGGTAAGAGCTCTTGAAACCCTTGTGATTTTATGTTTATGTTGAGCCCTAGATTGGTTAGTGATAGTTTGTGTGTATATAGCTTGTTTGTTGTGAGTTTGGGAGCTTTTGGTGCTTGTTGGAGTCCTTTTCGCAGGCTTGCTTGTGGTTGGAAGCTCAAGGTATGATTTTGATTTCCTCTATGTAGTATATAATATTCATGGACACTTAGGCTAGTGACCCATAGGATAGGTTTAAAAATTTATATGTTGTTGATGATTGGTTGGTTGATGATGTACAATGAATTGGTATTGTTGATGTTGTTAAATGATGATGATTGAAATATGATGGATTTGGATGAATGAACATTGTTGATCAATAATATGAAGCATGGTTGAGTTGATGATGAAGATTTATAGCGATAAATGATGATTAGTGAATATATGTTTGGAATGTTATATATATAATTGATTATTGAGGTTGAGAATGATGAAGTAGGATGGAAAGATTGGTGTTAATTGTGAAAAGTGACCCAAGAGGGTAAATGGTGCTGTAGAGGGGAGTTTGGTATGGTTTTGATTGGTTTGAGATATGAAATTGGGAAAATTGGTAACTTGTGAATTTTGGGTAAAAGTTGATTTTTTATGAACTTTGTCTGATCATAACCTTTGCCTCGGTTTTCAAAATCTATTGAAATTGGTTTAGATTTAAAGTTCATTGAAAATTCTTCGAATCGATATAAAGTTTGTAAAATTTGGAATTTTGTAGAGGAAGTTATGATCATTCAAAGTTGGTGTCAAAAATCTGAAATTATGCAAAGTTGCTGAATTTCATGATTTCTGATATGTGCGCACGCACAACCCTGCGAAAATCTTATTCTGTGCGAACGCACAGACCTGTGTGCACGCACACGCAGGAAAAGGCTCCCTGCTTGTAGTGTTAGCATAGCTTGTGCGCGCACACATCAATGAAGAATTACGATCTGAACCCTGTGCGCACGCACAAGTCGGGAAGGGTCGTCTGTTGGGGGCGCTAGCACACCCTGTGCGAGTGAACAGACTTTACAAATTTTAATACATGTGCGTACATACACCCCTGTGCGCACGCACACTTTCAAAATCTTCCTGGGTGTGCGCACGCACACCCCTGTGCGTATGCACACGCCCTGTTTCACAAATTTAAACTTTGTTTTCAACTATTTCACCTTCTCAACAAGATTTTAAGCTTCTATAACACCATTTTAAGGCTTTTGAGCTTATTTTTGGGTAACAAACTTGGGAATGATCCTAGGAGGGTTTGAGTTGGAATTATTTTGAAAAGTTAGAGGACGGAGGCTCAGGTTTCTGGAATATTGAGGATGGGTTTGGTAGAGTGTGAATGGAGAAAGATGTATGAATTGAGAAACTGATAAACTAATGAGCTCGGAATGAAAATGATGAATTGATGATGGTTTTGATGAGTTGAGGACCCAAAGAGGAATGATGATCTTGTTGAATAATGGGAGTGTGCTAGGCACTATATCCTTGGGATAAAGTATGATAGTGTACCCGGTATTATGTTCTAGGGATTAAATTATGACTGATAATCTTTTCTATTGCAAGAGTGTGCCAGGCACTATATCCTTGGGTTACGCATGCGAGTGTGCCCGACACCAAATCCGTGGGTGAATGGAGTGTGCTCGGCACTAAATCTGTGGGTGAATGGAGTGTGCCCGACACTAAATCCGTGGGTCAATAGAGTGTGCCTGGCACTATATCCGAGGGTGCGGCAAAAAAGCTACATCCGAAAGGATGTGTCGGGTTGGCATTTATGGACCGACAAGTGATATCACAGCCAGTAGGACAGGCATCCATCATGTGCATTCTCTATCTGTTTGTATGCTTTGCCGACTTGAAATTTTTTGCCTATTTGTATAATATGTCTAATTGCTATTTGAATTACTTGCCTTATATGCTTCTACTTGTGTCTTACTTGCCTTGTATATAATTGTGCTTTCTTCTGGGATTGAGGAGGTTCGGAAGGCAGTGGTGATGGGATCGCACGGAGGGTAGGTTGGTGAAGGCTGTGGGACAGCGATGTTTTGGTTAGAATAGAAATTCCCTAAGATAGAGCACCCTGTTTAGTTATGTTAAGTTTATATATTTGATTTATTGTTTAGTATGCCTTAAGATTTTAATCTTGTGATGGATTTGGAGCCTAGGATTGCCTTTGGCATTCCGGGGTCTTATATCCTACATCACTAGGCACTGTTACCATACTGAGAATCTCCGGTTCTCATACCATATTTCTGTTATATTTTTCAGATACAGGTCGCAATCCACCTCGGTGAGTTACTTGGATGGTGACAGAAGCGAAGGATCCTGATACCTTTTGGAGTCTTTTGGTTTATTTTGTATATGTCTCTCGCTTTTGTATTTTGTTTTGGCCTAGAGGCTTGTATTTAAGAGAGAAAAACTTGGATAAGCCCTTTCTTTAAACTTCAGTTTCTGGTTGTCTGTATATATATATGGCTAGCCAGCTTAAACTCCATGAGCCGTGGTTAGATTTCTATGATATTATACTATTATATTTTGTTATACTACATCTGTCTCTTATGCTTTAAGTTAGACGCTTCGTTAATACGCTTTGCGCTTTTAAATCATGTTTTTGAACTGTATTTTTCATCAGGCTTCTAGATAATATTATTCCTTCTATATATTTATATGGGTTTAGAACTGTCGTAATCCTTGATTAACCTTTGCTTTACGATGCGTAATAAAGTTTAGACTAATTGGGGTGTTACAGTGTACCACTAAAGGAGTTCCCAGGAACTTGGCTCCAAAGTTTACATCCAAGGTGAGAAAGTGCGAAACCGTTGAATAATCTAGTTTTACATGTTTTTTTTATATTATTTTTACGCTTAAAATTCTATGATTTTTTTTTATTTTTAGATTTAGTCAAAAAATTACATTAAAAAATATTTATAGAAATGTATTATATTAAAATCTTTAACCTATCTATTAAAATGCATTAAAATAAATTTTAAAAATAATAGTTTAATTTTTTTTATCAATAAACCTTATTTTTCACTGCAAGTCACCTAGATCTAGATCTCTAACGTTATTTTCATCACTTCAATTGAGGATATGTCTAAAATAGGCACAACAACTTTGTGCTTATTGAATGTGTCTTATTATTATAAATCATTCAGTTTTATTAAATATAAATCAAAAGCTACTATAAAAAAGAACATTGATAGACCATAATAAATATAGAACATATTAAACATCACTAGTACATAAATAAATAAATATCTTTTAATATATAATACTTTAAATAAAAAATATATTTTTTATTTTCAAATAATGAATATAAAATATATAAATATAAAAAATATAAATCTGTTTTATTTATTAAGATCAATAATTATCATCCAATAAAAATTTTTATGATATTAAAAAATTATATGAAAATAATATTCTTAATTAAATGTAACATAAAAATATTAAATAACTAAATTTTATTTTATATTACTTGATAAATAATTTAGATTGTTATATTAAAATTTTATTAAATAATTACTTTGTTAAAAATATTAATATATAATATATATTTTTATTGAAATATTTATACTTTAAAAACTACAAGAGATTCCTACGATGTTTCGAGTTGATGTCGGGGTTAAGTATCAATTTTGACAAATTCAGCTTGATCTCAATCAACTGTGAATAACAATGGGTTCGAAGTATGTACAGTTTATTGGGGTGCAAGGAAACTACTCTTCCGGTCAGATACCTTGGCATTCTTTTAGGAACTAATCCAAGGTTGATCAAGACTTGGAAATCAATTAGAGGCAAAGTGGAGGAGAAGCTCGGCTTGTAAAAATCGAAGGTTCTTAACAAAGCGGGAGAGTTGGTGCTCATCAAAGCAGTGTTAAATAGCCTGCCGGTTTATTATCTAAGCTTATTAAACTGCCAAAGGCCATTGCTGAGAAATTGATTTCGTTATAGAGAAGGTTCTTGTAGAGTAAGGAGGATGGAAGGAATGGTATGGCATTGGTTAGATGGAAAGTGGTTCAAACTCCAAAAAAGTTAGGGGGTTAGGAGTCGAAAATGTGATGGTTCGTAATACAGCACTCTTATTTAAGTGGTGGTGGAAATTTTTTAAGGAGAAGTATCCGTTGTGGAAGAAGGTGGTATGCTCTTGTAATAATCTCTCCCCACATGAGATATTGTCCACCCAGGCTCTACCTACTAGAGGGGGTCCATGGAAGGATATTTGCCAACTACAGATTAAGGAGCAACATATAAGAGACAAGATAATAACTAGCTTGTCCATGGAGATTGATGATGGTAGAAGAACTCGTTTTTAGGAAGATGTCTGGCTATGTTGTGATCTTCTAAATGATAGGTTTCCAAGACTCTTCTCGATTTCAATTCAAAAAGGATATGTCATAGGGGTTTGCGGGTTCTGGGATGTGTTAGAGTGGATATCGAACTTCCAATGGAGGCGTGAGCTACTCCAATGAGAGTTGAAACTTGTGAATCAATTACACGACACTTTGAGGCCAGTTAAAATAGCCTTTGACAGAGTGGATAGAGTTGTCTGGAAGTTTGACAGGTAAGGCAAAACTCTTTTGTGCAGGTGCTACAGGAGGAAACGCTTCCGGACGACGTAACAAGCTATAGCTTCACTAAGATTATTTAGAAAGGATTAGTCCCTCCAAGAATAGAGTTGTTTACCTGGTTTGTCTTGATAAGTAAGGTGAACACAAAGAAAAGGTTGTGTCGACTCAGAATTGTTAATGAGAATGATAATTTGTGTGTATTATGTAATAAGGATGTAGAATATGTTCACCACTTGTTTTTTGACTGTGAATTTACTTGACAGATGTGGTGTGCATGGTTATCTAATTTTGGCAAACAATGGTCCTGTCTGGGTACTTTAAAGGAACACTTTTAAAATTGGATAGGTGTTACAATTAGAAAGGAGCAGCGTAAGAAGTGGGTCATAAATTTCTTCGCGGTTGTTTAGAACGTCGGGTTGAAAAGGAACAGGAAGTTGTTTCAAAATACAGGAAAAGGTGTTGAAAAGATCTTTAACATGACTCTCTATAACTATAAGGAGTGGAGATGCAAAAATTCATTTTGTTGTTGATGGCAATTCCACAGATGATATTGGGATAAGTTACTAGTATGAGAAATCACTAGGTAATTATAATAGGTGTTGTCTTATTATTATTATTATTATTATTTTATTTTTTTGCTTCACTTTTGTGTTGAATTTCTTTAGTTTCAAAAAAAATTTAATAAGTTATATTTTATTGAATTAGACTTTAGATATATTTTTTAAAATTAGTTAAATTCAATACAAATAGTATCATATATCATAATTTATTATTTTATCAAAATTAGAATTTTATTTATAATATAATTAATTTATTACATAATTTGTCATATAGGTAAATGTAAAATTAATTTATTTATATTATTTTATAAAATATAGGTTGCTTAAATCTAAATTTTCTTTTACAAATCCAAATAAATCGATACAATGTAAATTATATTAAATTGTATACTTTAAAGTTTAAATTAGATTGATTTTTCTTTTAAGGTTGAACATTCCTTATTATCTATATGAGAGACCTTTTTATTGATAAATTTTACTTTGTATTTTTGTTTAGAAACTATAATTTTCTTGCAGAAGTGTAATGTCTCTATGTGCAACAGCAAAAATGTTAAAATTCAAAAAAAAAAAGAAAAATTATAGAGGAGCGTGGAAACACAGCAAAGATGCGAGTGAAAAAGGGCAAAATCGCCGAACAATCTAATATTACATGCTCTTTTTATATTATTTTTCTGCTACAAATTCTATGGTTTCTCACTTTCTCTTTTCATTTATATATTTAGTCAAAATTTACTTTAAAAATATTTTATAGAAACTTATTAAATTTAAATCTTTAATCTAGCTATTATAATTATTAAAATAAAACATTTTAAAAGTAATGGTTTAATTTTTTTTTTCTTTTATCAGTAAATCTTGTTTTTTACTGTGGGCCCCGAGATCTAGGTTTCTGACGTTATTTTCATCACTTTAATTGATTCTTTTATCGTTTCTGTTTCATATAGTGTACCCAATATCATTGAACTTTTTGGGTCCCACACATACGATGATTGCTATTGCGTGGGCTTCTTCCATGGTTTTATGGATTTTTTGGAATTTTTCAGTAAAGTATTGTGGAGAGAGAGAGAGAGAGAGGACGTTTATTTTATTTTATTAGTATTAAAAATTTTGATTGTTTATATTAATACAATAAAATAAATACCTTATTATGCAAAATTTCTACACTGATTTTTTTTTGGCGTAGTTTCGTTCGAATTTTTTAGAAAAAAATTATCCGAATTAATTATATGTAAAATTTTAATTTAGTTTGTTTTTTTAAGCCAACTAAATCAAATCAAACTAATTAGAATTTGATTAATTTGGTTCATTTTTTTATTTTAAAATAATATATTAATATATCAAAAATTTATTTTTTTTATTTTAAAGAATTTTTTCTTCTTTTTTTTAATTTTTCCAAAACACTCATTAGAATTTCATTTTAATAGTTTTCACCTCTATATAATAAGAAGAAACTTACTTTGTGCTTAATTATTTTATAACTAAATCTATATTTTAGTAAATTAATTTATGTAATACGTTTACGTAGTGTTTGTAATTTTTTAAAAATATTTTATTAAAAATATCTTGGTGTATCATGATTCGATATACTTTTTTATTTAATTACTGATTAATGATAGTGTAAAAATTTATTCAAATATTTGAATTTGTATAAATTTTAAGATATATAAATAATTGAGTCAAACATATTTTTAAATATGGAATATAATAATTATATGTTGGTCATAAAATCTTTTTTTGTACTTATAAAGTTATAGTTATGGTATGTAAAATTTGAATTCTAATTTTCCTAAATTATACTTTGAATAGAACAAATGAAGGACATGTTCGCAAAATTAAACTAACACGAATAAAGTCACATAAAAAAAACTAAAAATAATAAATAATTAAATATAGAAGTGAAATTAGACAAACGGGAGCGGCAATTATCACTTCTCTAACTATAAGAAAGTTTAAATTTAAATTAATTTAAATAAATCTTTTAATACGTTAATTAAAATTTATTTTATCAAACTTAGTGTATGTTTGAATTTCAGTTTGTAAATGAAAGTTTGCGTAAAATTAATTTTGTAAATTTGATTTTGATGAAAAGTAAGTTTGTGTTAACATGATTTATGTTTTGCAATCTTTGTATTAAAATGAATTATAGTAAAATAAATGTTGTTTGGATTATACTATTTAAAAATATTTTTAGATGAAAAATTACTAAAAGAGACATCAATTTATATAATATTTTATATTATCCTATTATTTTACTTTATATTTGAATAGATCTTATTAAGAGGCATTATTTTATAATAAAATTAATATTTACTTACTAAATTAAAATAACATATAAAAATTGATAAAATATATTTTAATACATAAAAAATAATAAAAATATCATAAAAAATTTCATATAATAAAAACAATAAGAAATAATAATATACATGAAAAAGCAAAACATTAAAAAAATATAAAAAATATTTATTATATAAATAAAATAAATACAATAAAAAATAAAAATATGAAAAAAATACTATATATTTTATAATATTAAATAAAAAAACGTTCTATAATTTATTTAGTATCGTTAGTACTCTTTAATTTAGTATCATGTTGGACTATAAATCTTTATTATTTATGACTCTTTTGCTACTTATAATTAGTATGTAATAAAAATGAAAATAAAATACAATGAGAAGTACAATAAAAAAACGAAAAAAAATCATACAAATATAGTATATAATAATTACAACCAATATGAACAAAAAAATTATAATAAGTAAATAAAATTTATTTGAATAAAATTAAAAAAATAAAAAATTTATACACAACATAAATATAGTACAATAAAGAATTAAAAAAAATTATATAAACAAAAAATAATAAAAACATCATAAAAATTAGTAAAAATAAAAATTTATATCATCAACAATAGTTGTCATAGGGGTGGCAAAGCGGACCGGCCCGCCCTAACCCACCCCACTCCAACCCGCCTTGTCCCGCCCCATAAATGGGGTGGACCGGCCCGCCTCGTTAACTAAAATAGGTTTAAAATGTTAGCCCGTCCCGTTTGGCGAATTGGCGGGTGGGCGGGTTAGCCCGCTTGACTTTTTTTTTTGAAAAATAAAATTCATTAAAATTAACCAAAAAGTAATAATTAAAAAATCAAATACAAATAAAAAATAGTTAAATTATAATATAATTTTTTTACTATTTTTTTTAATTTTTAACTTCAATAAAATTATTCAAAATAATATTTGTCAATAGAATCATCTTTATTTAAAAAAAAAGTCACATAATTTGAGCATATATACAAAATTGTAAAATAAAATAAATAAAGTTAATAACTAAAAGAAGAATAAAAACAAAAACTGAAAGAAAAGTGTTTAAAAATTTTATAATTATTAATTTTATAATAGTAATCACTCTTTTATTTAATAAAAAAAATAAAAATAAAAATCTTCGGCCCCGCGGACCGGCCCGTTCCGCCCCGTCAAAACCCACCAATTTGGCGGTGCGGATTTGACGGGTTTTTTTTATTTGGTGGGTTTCAAATTCTATCCCGACCCGCTTTTTTAGCAGGTTTAGCAGATCGGCCCAACGGGCTCGACCCGTTTTACCACCCCTAAGTTGTCATATGAATAAAAAAATGCAATAAAAATATAACATTAGAACACTAAAAAAAATATAAAAATATTTATCATATAAATTAAAAATATAATAAACAAACATTAAAATCAAAATATGAAAGAGGGTACTAAAAATAATAATAAAATTAAAATATTTACCTTAGTATAATTGAAACAAATCTAAAAAATTTTGATGAAAAAAACATTTGGAACGAAGAACATACACAAAGAATTACTATAAAAGTTATATGGTTACTTGTATCCTTTTATAAAAGAAAATAAAGGATAAAATTGACAGAAAAAGAATGAATTTCTCATAATTTTTCAATTGTAATTAATTTTTTTCAACAAAAACAAAAAATTAAATTTTTTTTCTTCACATGAACGTACATTCAGAGATGAAAGTAATTTTGAGTTCAAAATTTTACAAAATTGTCAAACATAAAAATAACATATTTAAGACATTCAAATCGATTTCTGTTTTTTTTTTTCAAGATGAATCTCAAACACACCCTTAAAATTTGATTGATTTGGTTCAAGTTTTCAATTTTAAAATAATATATTAAAATATCAAAATCTATGTTTTTTATGTTAATTAATTTTTTTATGATTTTTTTATTCTCTAAAAATGTTTGTTAGAATTTTATTTTAATAGTTTCCACTTCTATGTAATAGTAAGAAACACTTATTATGTGCTTAATTTTTTTATAAGTTGATCTATACTTTAGTAAATTAATTTTTGCCGTTTAAGTAATATTTTTTTTAATAAAATATCGTTTTTATCTCTAATGTTTCTCAAATTATTTAAGATGCACTGTTTATAAAACATTTTACCTTTAAAAATATATTTGTTGCGTACTTTTTAGAGCTTCGATAATAAGTTAGCTGCTTCTTTTAATTTTTAAATTTTATTTCTATCTTTTTCATCTTCACTACTAATTTCATCTACTATTGTCATGCTTTTGAAATTTGCTGTAAATCAGGAATTTTAATTTATGCATTGGTCCAAACTGCGCAAGATTTTACAGAAAACCAAACAATGAAGGAATAACTCCTCGACGGCAAGACATCTTCTACAAACAAAGGGATATAGAATGAATTATATCATTTAGGAAAGAATAATTATTTAAATAAGTTCTTAAAAATTTTAAAAATAGATATTTTAATATGTAAAAAAATTAATATATAGATTAATTTTTAATATTTTAATATGATACACAAATTAATTATTAGTCTATTTTTTAGTAAAGTAATTACCTAAATTAGTTCTCAATGATTTTAAAAATGAATATTTTAGTACATGTTACGGATCCAGTCCACGGATCCCTGATCCAAGGTAAAACCCCGAATCCGGCTATCCAGGTCCGGACCATCGAAACCCTCTAGAAGGCCCGGGACCGACCCACTAGAACTCCCAACCAACTTTCGAATTCGAACGTCTCCCTTATCTTAGCCAGAGAAGATAAGATACGATAGCTACCTTCGCCTATAAATAGAGGACCCAGGTCCCCCCAAGTATTCATTCATTCCTCACACTTTATACCTCTCAGATCCATTCTCGGAGTGTCTTTGCAGGTACCACCCCCATCGCTCTAATCAAGTAATCTGGCTTCCGCTTCGACCCGCTAGTTCCCGATCCATCCCTCAACCCATACCGGAGGCATCCAGTACATTGGCGCTGTCTGTGGGGAACTTACGCCAGTTTAGTTGGAATGGCGGACGAACCCGAAGAGCATTCCATAAGTTGCTAAGAAAACTCCCGAACACGAAACCATACTCCTAAAAACCAAGAAGCCATACTCCAAGGAAGGATAGCAAGCACCGTCCATAACAAAGCAAACAACCCCGCCAAGACTCGGAATCCCGGGAATCCGGAAGACAAGTCAGCACAAATAATCCGAGAACTCTGCCACAGAGTACATGAACTTGAAGGTCGGGTTGCCAACAAAGAAAGGCACAATGCCGAACACGGAAGTCACGCAACCTCCAGATCCAGGTCCCGCCACGGTAGATCGCCAGAACGGCGACACGCCAAAAGGCATGATAGAAGCACCTCACGTAACAGATCTCCAGAACGAAGACACAACAAAAGATACGACCGCAGCGTATCTCGCGATCCCGCCCACACGGACGATGACCGACGATACCGAGAAACCAAACGCACAAGAAATGACCATGTGATAATGGGAGCCACCCCCTTCACAGAAAGAATTTTGAAAGCAAAGCTCCCCAAAGGATTTGATAAACCCACGGACATGAAATACGACGGAATTAAAGACCCCCAGGAACACTTAACAGCATTCGAAGCCAGAATGAACCTAGAAGGCGCCACCGACGCCGTTCGATGCAGAGCCTTCCCGGTGACCTTGTCTAGACCATCGATCAAATGGTTCAATGCCCTCCCAACGAATCCATAACCGGCTTTCGCGACATATCACGAAGGTTCATGGCCCAATTTACCACCAGAATCACCAAGGCCAAACACCCCATCAGCCTATTAGGAGTCACACAAAGACACAACGAATCCACAAGGAAGTATCTCGACCGATTCAACGACGAATGCCTAACAATCGACGGGCTCACAGACTCGGTCGCAAGTCTCTGCCTTACGAAAGGACTCATGAATGAAGACTTCCACAAACACCTTACCACCAAACCAGTATGGTCCATGCACGAGATCTAAAATGTCTCCAAAGATTATATAAACGACAACACAACAACGCCCAACACGGCAACCCGACTCCTCGGCACAACCCACCCAGAGAAGGCCTAAGGGAACACCCCAAACCAACAAACACAAACCGACCACCCAGGATTGGCAAATTCTCTAATTACACACCCCTAACGGCCCCAATTACCGAGATATACCACCAGATAGCAGATCGAGGCATCTTCCCAAAAGCCCGGCAACTCAAAGAAAGAACAGGCGGCAACAAAACCCTCTACTGCAACTACCACCGAGGTTACGGGCACAGGACACAAGACTGTTTCGACCTCAAAGACGCCCTCGAACAAGCCATTAGAGACGGCAAGCTCCCAGAGTTCACCAAAATCATTAGGGAATCAAGACGCGCAGAAAGGGACAGGTCAGCTGAAAGAGAAGGACGCAACCCGAGAACACAAAAACAACCTCCCAAGGAAAGTCTAGAAGACGACCCAACCATAATAGTAAACGTTATCACAGGCAAAGACATATCAGGAAAATCAAAATCGACACTAAAAAAGGACCTCAAGGTCTTGGCCGTCAGAAAGCAAGCCCCATCTACCACTCCCGACAAAACGATAAACTTCCTACCCGAGGACTGCTAGCACGGCACCTCGGCCGAAGATGCACCTTTCGTCATCTCGGCAAGAATCGGAACGGGACTAGTTCGAAGGATACTGGTGGACACCGGTGCAGACTCCAACATCCTCTTCCGAGGAGCCTTCGACAAACTCGGGCTCCGCAACGAAAATCTCCAAACACACCACAATGGCGTTACAGGACTCGGGGACAATTTCCTCAAACCGAACGGCTCCATCACCCTACCCCTCACCATAGGGACAGGTAACCAAAGGAAGACAATTCTGTCCGAATTTGTGGTCCTAAAAGATTCCACCGCCTACAACGTCATCCTCGGAAGGAAAACGATCAATGACTTCTCCGCCATCATTTTTACCAAATATCTCCTTATGAAATTCATAGCGGACGACGGCTCCATAGCCACTATCCACGGTGACCGCGAGGTCGCAGCAGAATGCGACAACACCAATCTAACTTTACGAAAGAAGTCTCGCGACGCGGCTGGGATATTCCTAACCGACTTGGACGCCCGACAAGACGGCCAGCCCAGACCAGAACCAGAAGGCGACATGGAAAAACTACAAATAGGACGAACCAAAGACGAATACACTTTCATCAACAGGAACCTCCCATACGACCTTAAAGAAGACATTTCTCAATTTTTGAAACAAAACAGAGACCTATTCGCTTTCACACCAGCCGACATGCCCGGGATAGACCCTGACCTAATGTCCCACCGACTAGCCGTAGATCCCAAAGCCAAACCCGTGGCACAAAGAAGACGAAAAATGTCCCAGGACCGGGCAGCCGAGGTCAGGAGATAGGTAAAGGCCCTACTCGAGGCAAACTTCATCAGAGAACTACCATACACGACGTGGTTGGCAAACGTCGTACTAGTAAAGAAGTCCAACGGAAACTTCATCAGAGAACTACCATTACACGGACCTTAACAAAGCTTGTCCAAAAGACGCCTTCCCCCTACCCAACATCGATGGATTGGTAGACGCCGCATCCGGCCATCGATACCACAGCTTCATGGACGCATACTCTGGCTATAATCAAATACCGATGCACCGACCCGACGAGGAAAAAACAGCGTTTATCACCCCCGACGGAACATACTGCTACACGGTCATGCCTTTCGGCCTAAAGAACACCGGAGCAACCTACTAAAAGCTCGTCAATAAGATATTTCAAAATCTGTCCGGAACCAAGTTAGAAGTCTACATAGACGACATGCTCGCCAAAACCGAACCCGGCGAACAACTCATCAGCGACCTCAGGCTCATAATGAACACCCTACGAAAGCATCGAATGTGACTCAACCCGACAAAATACGCCTTCGAAATGTCGCGCCATCCTCGACATGACAAGCCCAAAAAACCTCAACGACATCCAAAAGCTCACCGGCCGGCTCACAGCGCTATCACGCTTCCTCGAAGCATCGGCACAAAAAGCAATCCCCTTCTTCAAACTGATGAAGAAAGGAGCCCCCTTCAAATGGGAAGAGAATGCGAAGAAGCCTTCCAATACTTCAAAAGAGTCCTAGCGGAACCACCAGTTCTTGCCAAACCCCAAACAGGGGAGACCCTCTACCTATACCTCTCCATAACGGAAGAGGCACTCGCAACAGCACTCATCCACGAAAACAAGCAGAAAGAACAAAAACCCATATACTTCATAAGCAAGGTCCTACAAGACACAAAGACCCGCTACAAGGTCGGTTTACGGATCCAGCCCACGGATCCCTGGCCCAAGGTAAAACTCCGAACCCGGCTATCCAGGTCCGGACCACCGAAACCCTCTAGAAGGCCCGGGACCGACCCACTAGAACTCCCAACCAACTTTCGAATTTGAACGTCCCCCTTATCTTAGCCAGAGAAGATAAGATACGATAGCTACCTTCGCCTATAAATAGAGGACCCAGGTCCCCCCAGCTATTCATTCATTCCTCACACCTTATACCTCTCAGATCCATTCTGACTTGAGCGTCAGAGTGTCTTTGCAGGTACCACCCCCCATCGCTCCAATCAAGTAATCTGGCTTCCGCCTCGACCCGCTAGTTCCCGATCCATCCCTCAACCCGTACCGGAGGCATCCAGTATATTGATACACTCTTTTCGTTAGAAACAAACAATGTGAATAATGATGTTTTAAAATTCAAATTAAAATATTTTCTTTTTATACAAACATATATATTTTTGAAATAGGAAATCTTTTAATTATATTAAATACAAAAATATCAAATAATTTTAACCTTAAATTTCTTGTAGAATAATTTTTAATAATTTTATTGAATATTATTATTAATTATTATTATTTTTGAATGAATATATATATATATATATATATATATATATATATATATATTTATGTAAAGACTCTTTTTATATTATAAATACATACATAAAAATATAATGAATAAATTTATTATTATTTTTATCAAAAAATATAAAAAATTATAGTATAATATTATGCAATTAATAATAATAATAATAATAATAATAATAATAATAATTATTATTATTATTATTATTATTATTATTATTTTATTTTTTTAGAAACGGACGTCTGACGGAAAAAAATATTGGGATTGATTTGTGTATTAATTTTTTTGGGACTAAAATATTCGCTTTTAAAATTCTTGAAACTGATTTGGTAATTACTCTACCAAAAAATAATTGAGAATTGATTTGTCTATCTAAATAAATTTTGGAATATTTTTGTGTATTAATTTTTTATTTTTTTAGACTAAAATATCTATTTTAAAAATTCTTAAGTACTAATTTCAATAATTATTTTTTTATTTTTTGTTCATAGAAATTCTAGTATTACACTATTAAATTACTAAAATATATTATTATGATAAATATATGATTATTCATGTAGGATGTAGCTTCTATCAATCTAACTAACTTTAATTTTTAGAACAAATAAATGATGATATAATATCAATATTTTTATAATTTAAAATTTAATTTTTATTACTTTTAACATACTAAATATATATAATAATGACACGATATTTGAATTTGTATGATTTAAAAATTTAGAATTCAATACGGTTATTCTCTCTCAAACAAATGATATCATACTAGTTTATTCAATTCTATAAGATAATTGACGATACTGATATTTTAATTAAGAAATGAAAAAAAAGTATAATATTATATTAAGCATTGTAGATTAAGATCAGAGAAAGACTCGTGAAGACAAAGAGAAGAAAACAAATTAAAGAAAATAAAATAAGAACTAAAAAAATTAGGACAAATGAGAAGCCTTTTAATAGTACTGAAATGAAAACCACCAGCTGAGCACACAACAATTGGAAGAGTGGGAAATATACATTCAAAGCATACATAACAAGACTTCATCATATTTGATATTTTTGGTAGTTGCTAGATAACAGTTGTCTTTGATGGTGATATGTGGAAGATTCGTTTGGGTACAAAAATAAATTATTGGATTATTACTATGGTTGTCTTATAATGGAATGACTTTTAAGTTTTAAGTGATTATTATATAATTAGCACGAAGGGATTTTTCATTTTAATAAATAAATTAATTATAATAATTACGAAAATAAATAATTTAAAAAATATTTACTAAAATAAATATTTCTCTTATCTCGTTTACACGTGAATATATATCTTTTTAAATAAAAAAATTTAAAAATAATAAAAAATATTAATATTATCAATAATCTAAATTTTTAGCATAAAATTGATATATAAAAAAATTAATAGAAGAGATTAAAATGGATATATTTGATCAATTAGTACTAAAAAAGATTGATGGGACAGTGGAAAAAGAATTGAAACGGTTATCTCTCACATTATCTTTCACTATCCACGTGAGAAATGACCGTTTCAATTCTCTTCTCACTATCCCATCAATCTCTTCTAACAATTGACAAACTGTTATTTTTATTTTTCAAATTTAAATCAAGGAAAAGTCTATGGGCCAGCAATTTTATTGCATTTTGGCCAGCATATAACCAGCAGAAAAAGGTGAGCCATTTGATGAAATCTCACACCAATCTTACACCATCAAATCATTATTGATGGCTAGTTGATGGCTACCAATCACAAATATTGCTGGTCCCCTAACATTGCTCATCAATCAATCCAATTGGATCATAATTTAATTTAAATTTTGATTATTAGTCTATTTTAAATTTGATTCTTTTATTACGAATAATATTAGAGAATCAACACTATAAAGTTTAATTTTAGCGACCATTATAGATTAAAAATGAGTATCTTTTAGTTTAACATGTACAAGATAGAGAGATTGATAAGATAATAGGAAGAGAATTGAAATGGACAATGGTTATCTCTCAGGTGGATAGTGGGAGATAACGAGAGATAACTATTTCAATTTTCTTTCTTCTATCCTATCAACTTTTTTGAGGACTAATTGATTAAATATATTCATTTTAATTTTTTCTATTAATTTTTTTATATACTAATTGTACGTTAAAAGTTTAGATTATTGATAATATTAATATTTTTTATTATTTTTAATTTTTTTTAAAAAATACATGTATCTCATTTATACTGTAAATAAGATATACACGTTTTACGTCTACTCGTCTTATCTCGATAATTATTATAATTTATTTATTTATTAAAATAAAAAATTCTAGCAGTAAGTGATACTATTCATCATTAATAACATGTATATTGTTAGTAGTCGAGAAATTGGTAGTTATTTTGTGTCTAGGAAATATATAAGAATAATAATAAGTTATGGAAAATAAAAAAGTTCATGAACCGAGATAATTAACGAGAAACGTTGAGTCCAAAGTAAGGAGAATTACATGTAATGCTGTAACGTGTAAACGGCTAACCAATACATATCAATTAACTCTAAAAACTTAATAACGAGCATAAACCGTTAGTAGAAGAGCTGATAACATGAGCATAAACTGAAAAGCAACTAAGGGAGTACACTACTATTTTTTTTTAAAAACAAACTATATTCATTTAGGCTTTGGAGTGTGTTTGTAGATACCAATTCCAGCTCATGTACTAAAAAGCATAGATGAGGTCCGAGTTTTTTAGTTAGTGAATTCACTAAATTTTTTAATAACAAAAAAAAAAAACACACACACACACATATATATATATATATTTGATAACTAATTTAATGATTAATTTTAATGTATAAATATATAATTTTATATATACATATTTGACTAAAAAATTATGTAATGTATTTTAATCATATAATATTATTTACATAAATGTATTTTTTTAATTAGTAAATTGTAATGGGAAATATCAATTACTAAAAAAATAAGTAAATCAACCCTCCCTTCCCCTATTTTAACCCATTTTAGAAACTAGATAAATTGTACTATTGGGTAGAAAATTTAAAAAAGTACTATAATCTACCTTATCAATGCGATTTATATATGAAACTTGAATTGAACAAACTCTTGAATTGCAATAAATTTCACAATTTATCATCTGTAAAAAATGGTACTCACCTACTGCGATTTGTGAGTTTTGGGTTAAAAAATGATTGTGATTTATGAGTGAAAGAAAGGAATTCTAATAAGCTAATGTGGTTTATATGTAGCCACAAAAAAATAACCTATCATGAACGATTGTTGTTGAGTAATGTTATATGTACACTAAAATCAGTCATTAAAGTTAGTCATCAGTATAAAATATATGTTGAAATATAAATACATATTGAAAATAAATTAAACTACACATATATTTATACATAAATACATTGGTGGTTAATTTTAATAACTGATTTTAGTAGCTGATTTTAATGTACAAATTAAATAGTATTTTTTATTGTCATTTATATCAATTTTCAGTAACTATGGTGACTATACATGAAGAGAAAACGTTTTTAAACATAGCACTTTTGTTAGAATTCACCTCAAATGATAAAAAAATTATTTTATTGTTGCCCATCACAATAGTAAAATTATAGAAAAGGTTAAGTACGATTTTAGTTTCTAAGATATAGGTTGAATTTTTTTTTCATTTGTAACTTTTTTTTGCACACAAATCATCCCTAAGGTTTAATTAGTTTTAAAATTGTCATTTTTACTTAAATCTTAAATTTTGTTACCAAATTACCCTTATCAAAAAAATTATAAGATAAAAAACTTGGGAAAGAGAGTTCTAGAGTTGAGAGAGAAAAGCAGAACTACGGGGAAGAGGAGAAGAAGAAGGGGGAAGGGAAGACGAAGAAGGAGGAAGTGCCGTTTCTGCTACTTTTCCTCACTAGCTCGCTGATCGTCGCTGCTCCTCACCGCTCGTCGTTGCTCTTCGTATGTAGCCGCTGCTCCTCTTATGTCGTCGCTGCTCTGCTCCTCGTCGCTGCTCTGCGTTCGCACCGCTACTTTGAGAGATGCGTTGATGAAATTTGGGAACAATACTGATGGAAGGGCGAGGTAGGCTCAATCACGTGTCCTAGATTTAGAGCGAGAGATGTTGTTGTTGTTGTAGGAAGAATTTAGGAAATACAAGACTTACCATGAATTGGTACTTAATACTTTTCTCTTCTATAGAGAATGTTTTTGTTGAATCTGTCAACCATTGGTATGCTTTTTTTCTTCTAACAATATTAATCAAGAAAATATTTTAATGCTAATTAATGGGACTATTGGGATTTCAGTGCTGAACAACATTTTTTTCTTTCAATAATAGCAGCTGTGACTTTATGAGATGTGAGTATAATTGTGTGGATGGTTTCTTAAATTTCTAATATGGTTGGTGGCTAGATGATCATTCATTCATAGTTGGGTTGCTGCAATAGTACAATCTTGTAATAATTTTAATGTACTTTATCAATGTGTTATGCAACTTATGTTTAGTAGTTAATCTTACTATAAATCAGTTAGTTTTCTTGTTCTTAAATGGTGAAACTCTAGTACTTTTATTGCTATTACTTCTAATTTTATTGTTCTTTTGATTTTATTACTATTTGATTTCTTGTGTTCTTCTGATTGCGCTATTGATGTTGAAGAAGAAGAAAAGGAAGAAGAGATGCTACTATGATGGAGAAGAAGAATGGGGTATTTTGGTGTATAAGGAGAATGGTATTTTGGTTCGAAGGATGATTTTAAAATCAAGTTAAATCTTAGGGACGATTTTGTATGCAAAAAAGGTTGGGGACAAAAAAAAATTTCGCCTTATGCCTTAGGGATCAAAATCATACTCAACCCTTATAGAAACTATAGAAGGAACCACCTTTATCAACAATGATCCAGTGGGAAAATTTGTTAATTCTACTACTTCTTTTGCTGTCCTACAACATAATATTTTGCAGAAGTAAGGCCAGTTTGGTCGAAAGTGTGTTTCTAAGATTTTGTACAGACTTCCAATAGCATTCGATTAAGGATGTGCTCAATTTAAGAATTTCTTAATACATAGTGACAAGATGTAAGTATTATTTCACTACCAGTCTAGGTTTTTGAAACTTTAGAAAATTGAATTGTTTATAAAATTTGAGGAGATATTTGTGAGTTATAGAGGATTTGTGCCAAATGTACAATCAATGAGAATGGAAGGAAGTTCTAGTTCACGATATGAACAAGTGAGATAGTCTTCTTTTAATGTCTACAATGTGAATGATGAACATGAGATAATTATACGGGATGATTGGTCATTTGGAACAACTCGCAATTGCAATGATTGAACCACCAATCCAGCATCCACCAAAGTATGAATTTTTATGGAATTATAGATGTTGCAAAGGATGTCATTCTAGATAGTCTCAGAAACTCAGGGTTCTACTTCTAAGAAACATCAATATACAAGTAATTTTTTGACGTTGAATCTAATGGTCATGCAACAAGTTGATTAATACTTTAACTAACAAACCCGTTATGCTGTAGTCATAACAGGTTATTAACGAGGACATTACTATGACCAGTAACCTATGAGTCTTAAACACATATAATAATGTTAATAATACATAATAAGAGTTTGAAAGTCATTTTTTTATTCGTATATATACCATTTAAGATTGTAAAAAAAAAATGGCACGAGTTGACTAATAGAAGAGATTTCAGATGAGAGGTCTAATTTAAACAATACAAAATTATAAAGTACATATAAGTATATATATAGGAATCGAATTCTAAGGCTTGGCCATGGAGAGGCCACCTAAACTGGTTTTCAGGCTAGATTGACCTAATTAAAATAAAATTGTCTCTCAACTGAAAAACACATATAGTGAATACAACAATAATGAGATAAGACTATTATGAGCAGAATAGATAAAGGACGTAGAGTGAATTCACCAGATGTGAATTTGTGTATCACTGAAGTCTGCCAAGATATGAAAAGGAGAAGTATATAGCCACATGTAAGAACCTGTCGATTTCCAGTAAGATTCTGAAATCGAATACAACTAAATAAAGAAACATAGTTCCTAAGCATCTTAAGTCCGAACCCGCAATCTCAATACCTTAAGTCAATCTAATCCCTTAAACAAGTTATCTTGTACAAATACAAATCTTCTCTTGCTTTAAATCTAACTCCTTTTCATTATAATTGAGATTAAAACCTAATGTCTTCTCTAACCTTTAATATGTGAATATTTCCATGCATCCAACAAACATAAGCAACACACACAATATCAATCACAAAAATTCACAAGTGGTTTAAGTAGTACAAGAAGCACATAAGTAAACAAGTAGAAAAACTCAAACAATTATACACCCAATAAATAAATAAATAAATAAATACATATGATGTGTGGCAGTCCTATTAGCCATGAACTAACGTGTTAGTTATAAGGTTCGTTTGGGAAGCTTCAAAATTTATTTTTTTGAGCTTTTAGGTTATGAAAACTAGTACTATTAATGTTCGGTACAATTTTCAAAATCAAATTGTAGCTTTCTAAAAAGCTATTTAAGTGTTTATAGAAAAGTTAAAAAAATAACTTCTCTCATAATAAAAAGCTTTTTATCACATTTATTTTAAAATAAGAACTTTTAGAACTAAAAAAATAACTTATTTATAAGCTACTTTTAATATAAATATTTATTGTTTAATCTATTTTTTCGAAAGGAGTTTAATTAAACTGTTTACCTAAACTAGGCCATAATACCAGAACCTAACACATCTGGTAGTCAAACTAAACATAGTCTTTCTATTGTACATTCCTAAAAGAAATATCTTGAACTTTCCAGAGCTCAATCTCAAAGGTAGCACTGTAAGGAATTATATGCTCGATCAACCTTACGATCAGAAAAAATGTAGTGAGAAAAAACCACTATGTCCACATAAAACCAATATCAAGTATGGAAGAATCCTTTATCTCATACATAGCATCACATAGCACTAAGCAAGAAGATTGAAACCACAATCCTTGCAAGACATAAGTATAATTAACATCATCACACAAGTAGGACGAAATTCACATTCTTGTCAAAATCATCATTAATCATAATAGTCGTCAATCATAACCACCATCAATCGTAATCATCGAACATAATTCTCATCAATAATAATTATTATCGTCAATCATAACCATCATTATGTGGCTCAAATCATACAAAATTTTCATTAAAATATTTAGAGCCAAATACAGATATTGATGCCTTGGCATCTTTAGTGATTTTTACATATCTTTTGAAGTAGTTTTTTATGTTTAAATTGAAATTTTTATGTTTTATATGAAATTTTCATAGCTAATCATATATTTGGAGTTGTTTAAGAATTAATATGCATTTATGATTATTCTTTAAAAAAATAAGGTGAAGAGAAGCAAACAGGGATGGCATAAGTTGAACTCCCAAGGATAATTCCTGAATGCACACTAATTCTAAAATAACTCCAAATATATGATTAGCTATGAAAACTTCATTTAAAACAATAAAACTTCCAATTAAACATAAAAAATTACTTAAAAAGATATTTAAAATCACTAGATATGCCAAAGCACCACAACACCAAACTTCAAATTTTGTTTTTTTTTTCAAGCAAAAAGAAGAATAAACAGAGGTTATCTTAGTGATAAGAATGGAAGAGTTTATTAATTCAAATCCAAGTCGGATATTAAAAATAAAAATGAGGTTTATAATAATCCTTATGATCGCATATGGACTTTTCCTATCTTGATGAATCTTGCATACATATAGTTATGAATATTCAAAGACTCTAATCCGGATTATATTATGAGAATCCCTTTTTAATTTTATGACCTTGAAAGCAGCTCACTTTTCAAAAAAGTTTTAACAATTTTTCTTAACTGGGGGAGATACTTGAAATTTTTTACTCTAAGTATTTTGTCTCAAGGCAGCTCTTAATATAGGTTTTAAATCGATAATCTCAAGGCAGTTTGTAAGACCCAAAATCTTTGAAAAGTCTTTTTATGAGCAAGTTTCAAATCATATAGTTATTTATAGCCTTAATTTTAGAAATTATTTTATTAAAGATAATTAAGGCAAATTCCGATTTATTGAATTTGAGACAAGTTATGATTATTATCCAATTTTATAATTATTGGATTATTTTCTATATTTAAATTATAAAGTTGGCATTTATAAAATAATAGGGATTTTATATAATTTGGACTAAATAATTTATATTTTAAGATATTAATACTGCTATTTTGGAAAATGAAGAAATTAAGTACATTATTTCTAATTTTTGGATTTGAACATTTTATTGAAACTAAAGTGTGAAATTGATGAGCAAATAGTATTTTTATAACCGCTGCTAATCTCGCGCCGCCGCGGTCCCGCCGAGCTTCCACGAACACCGCACGAAACAGAGAGGGAGATAGATGGAGAAGAGGTCCGCGGAGGGGGAAGAGCCGCCGATTTCCGTCGTCGTTGGGTTCTTGTTCCTCGCCGTCGAAGGAGCTGCTCCCAGCCACGGTGGTCGCCGATGTTCGCGCTGTTGTTGTCGGAGAAACCCGAGGAGAGAGAGACGACACGACGGGAGAGAGGGGGAAAGCCGCCCGCGACGCCGCCGGAACATCCATTGCCGTCAGAAGCTGTCGCTGCGCCAAACAAAGGAGTGGCCGCCGTCGCTGCAGAGGAGCCGCGTGGCCACCGTTGCATCCTTGCGCACAGAGAGAGGGGGATGTGCGAAGGAGGACCTTTTTTCGCCGCTGTTGTGCCAGGAGCACCGATTCAGTGGTTGCTGTCACCACTGCCTGGGTTGCTGTGGTCCAAGCCGCCATCGATGGAGCTCGCATCACCGCCAGCCATGGCCACTGCACCTCTGGCTGCCGAAAAAACTTCGTTGCCGTTGCCGGAGAACTCTACCGTTAAGGGTTTTAATTTGTGGTTTCTGTCATTTGGATTTCGAGAAGGTTATGATGTTGCGTGATTATTATAATTGATCCACCAGAGCTTCTGGCTGCCGCCAGAGCTGTTGCTGGGGCGGTTCGAAATCACAGCTGCTTCGTTATTCCGGTAAGAAATTGTGTTTTGAAAGCCCTACGTTAGTGTCCCGTACGTGTATTAAAGCCTTTACGATATTAATGTTCTTAGAGTGTAGTAACTGAGGTTGCTTGTTGTAATTTAGGGCTGCTTATGCTACTGTGTAAATGTGTGGGGCTATGCTTTGAAGCTGCCTTTGATTTCGAGTTGAGGCAAAAAGAACTTATGAGGCGTTTGGATTATGGAATTTGCCTTTTGAGGTAGGGGCGCTTTCTAAAAATTATGTTTTATGTTTTGGAATTATTACATATGGATACTGATGAGAGACATTGTGTATTTGGTGATTGTATCTGCCTTATGTATTATTTGATTGTCTCGAATGATTATGGATGTTTGTTTGGCTGAATTGTTGTGCGGCTTTGTGAAACGTAATGTTTTGAAGTTGATTCTTTAAAGATTTGAAATCTGAGTTTAATCCGTTGAGGATTGATTTGAATTGAGTTAATTATTTTGATGATGTGAAAAGCCGAATGCACTTTTGAATTAAGCCTGGTTTACGTTAATTGACTTGGTTTTGGACAAATGATTTGTTACTGAACCATTTCTTTAAAGCTTTGGAAATGATTTAAATCGGTTGATATTGATTTGATTTTGAAATGGTTTCTTTGAGATATGCCACTGAGGCGACTGTTGGATTTAGCTTGATTTTGAATTGATTTTTGGATTCTGGACTGTTGAAAGGAATTGAGGAATGGTTTTGTTGGGACCCGAACCGGGTGGCAAAGTCCAAGTTTTAGGGGATATGCTGCCGAAATTTCTATAAAAATCCGAGTCTTTATTGAAATATTGTTTGAAATAATGATGAGTTAAAGACTTCTACTATTTTATTTGAATTATCAAGAAAAGGATGACTCATGCTTTTGAAATGAATTGTTAAAGAGAAAATTGTGATTTAGTCTTGCTTCTTAAGAAAATTATATATTTCCCTTGTGAACAAGTTATTTAGATGAAACTTATGCCTTATGGCTGTTTTAAATGTGAAAAGGGTTTATGCCTTTGAATTTGGCTTGAGGATTTCAATCAAAGGATTTTCAATGACTTTAAACGAACCTGAACGTCTATTGACAATTTTATTCTAAAATGTTTTGGGAAAAGTTTTAAGTACTTTTTGAGTTCTGAGTTTTTGGCATGACTAAAACAATTTTTGAGCAGTTTGAAACGCTTTAGAATTTCTCATGGGGTTGAAGCTGGTTTTTGTTTAAGTAAAGAAAACGGCTTTGAAAGAAGTAAATGATTACGTGACTCGGTTTGGCTTAGATCCTATTTTATTACTCAAATCGGAAAGCTAATGTTTTAATGATTTTAAATGAATTTGGCGTAATGAGTTATGTTATTCTCCCCTAAAGACTTAGGACTCTGCCGAGAAACTTTGTTATAAAATTCCATTGTTGGATGAATGATATTGAATATTTCAAAATAAATCTTTAACTTGCCATGGTTATGAAAGTTTTGGAAAGAGGATGCCGAGAGTGGCATTGTTTTCAAAGGGAGAATTTACCTTGAGTAAAAGTGGCTTATGAGCCTGAGATGATTTGAGAAATGAGATCTTTAAAGCCAAGGCTGAAAATAGTTGAAACTTGATTTCAAATTGAAATGAATTGAGAAAAAGTGATTTATGGCTTAAATGCTGATTTTATGAATTTAATGATGTTGAATGGTGGAAGTGCTGTTTTGTTATGGGCCGGAATGGCTGTGTATGATTATGAATATTGGCTTGTTCTGGATTGAACCGTGAGCCGGAATGGCTGTGTATGATATGAATATTGGCTGGTTCTGGACTGAACCATGAGCCGGATGGCTGAGATGGATGTTGATCCATGGAAGAGAATGAATGCATGTATATGCGGAATTATTGATAATTGTGATTTGCACTTCCACTATCAGAGGCACGAGTTCCCTGGGAGAAAGCAGTGGTTAGCCACCACGTGTTCTAGGTGGAGACTCGAGACTCTGTTGACCCTATGTCGTTAGTGTGGCCGGGCACTATGAAAGTCCCGAATGAGCTCGCCCCCGTAAATATTCACTAGTGAGGGTGATGGATATGGATCATGATTATGATCAAGTTTATGATGAGTATAACTCGAGTTGGGGATGCACGACAGAGGGACAGTCCAATGGTTAGCTACCAGGACTTATCGGGTTGGCTCTATTACCGACAGATGATATCATCAGCCACTAGAAACAGGCATGCATCATATGTATCTATGTGACATTATTTGGGTGTGCATATTGTACTTAGTTTGCCTTTGTGACTATTTGAGATTAATTGCTACTTGTTCTACTTGTTGTAACTGTTTGTTTGTGCTTGAACTTCCTATCTGTGTTTGCAACTGGGACTCTGTTGGATTGTGGTGATTGGCTGTTGGTTGGATTGTTTGGGCCTAGGGCCGTGGTTGAATTGAGATAGACCGATGGTTGATTTCGGTTTTGTGTTTCTGGTTTGGAAAAGTATGAAAGGCTAATCTGGTTCAGCATAGATAAACCTTTTGAAAGACTTTTGAATATTGTTTTAAATGAACAGTTTCCTCTTTCAGAAAAAGATTTCATATTTTTCTTTTATTGTAAACCGTTGTTTTTGAAAAGAGGCATAAGACGGTTATTGATCACTGGTACGGTTTATCTTCACGTATCCTATTACAGTAATTCCCAAAAACCCTATACTGAGAACCTTTTCGAGGATGATGTTCTCACCCCCTACATTTTTTCTCCTTTCAGGATATGGGTGCAGAAGTCACGAAGAGTTTTATTTATTTGTTATTGAGATGTTCTGTATTACTTTAGATTATTATTTTTGTACCCTCGCCTTTATCTTGATTTATTCTGTAAGAGGGGTAGGAATTATATGGATGCACTCTTTATGAGTTTTTTGTAAGTTGTATAGTATCTATGGATGTACACTATCGAACGAAGTATCTCGGGAGCGATATTGCGGTTAAAAGTTTTAAACAGGCTCATATTTCAGTATTAAATAGTATAAGTGTCATCGTAATGTCCGAGCTATCAGAGTCGCGCAGCCAGAAGCGTGAGCTTTGGTAGTTAGGATGTTACATAGTTGGCTCAAATTATCAGGTGATGAAGCACTTCTCGGATTTACTTACCCAAATCTCTCCTTGACACAATAGCATCATAAGCACATAACTGGACTCTAATCATTGGTGCTCAGAGTCTTATTATTCTTATGCTTTTGATCTTCCCCCCTTTTTTATTTGAAAAAGATCACTGCTTCATAGTTTGGACCTTGGATTCTCATAATACTTTTCTAGATTTTTATTTTTGAAGATTCTATCTCTCTTTCTGCAAGTTTTATCCATATTGAATCCATTAATGTAATGATATCCTTTCACATGTGACCCACTTTTATTTTAACCTTCTTGTTTGTTGATCTTCAATTCCTCTCACTCGAATATTCTCATTATAAGAAAATTTGGTGGAAGGACAAGCAAAATAAAAACAAACTAGATTTTGAAAACGAGTGAAAACATGATGTAACAGCAAAGAAAAAAAAAGAAAAAAGAAAACATGATGTAGAAAGAAAAAGAAAATATGATACAACAAAAGAAAAAAAATAAATATCTAACTAACCACAAAAAAATACAATTCAAGTTTACCACATTTAGTTTAATCTTTGGGTCATTTCCAATTAAAATTGTTGGAATTCTCTATAAAACTACTAGAAGTCAATTTTTTAAGCTTGAGATTGACTAGTTCCCGCTTGAGGCTCAGGTGCGGGAGGTGGAGGAGGATGCTGTTAAGGCTCGTCTCTTTGGTATTCTCCATAGTACCTTCATGCTGATCTTTCAATTAGTGCCACAGAGATCGGGCTTCCAAGTTTAATAGAGATGTCTTGTTCAATGGATACCCCAGCAACTTGGCAGTGACGGTGGTTGAAAACCCGAAAATTCGAGTTTTGCTCTTGAGTCACACTTTGAGCAATGGCTCTTATTTACGTAGGGATGAGATTCTCTACTCTAACTTCTTCTCAGGTCATCATAGAATGGATTAGGACTGCTCTATCCATGGTTACTTCAAAATGTATGGACGTAGGAATAATAGAGCGTTGGATGAAATCCAACCATCCCTTGGTAACAGGGATGAGTTCCGTTCTCTTTAATTAGTTTAGTGCTCCCTTGGCATCAAGCTTCCATTGTGCCCCCGGGACACATATGTCACAGAGCACCTCATATTTCCTTTGTCACTCTTCATCACCGTTTCATAATCATAATAATCGAAATTCGAGGAGTAAGGTTGAGGAGGGAGGCTGAGGACCCTTCGGATATTTTGAGGTCTATAGTCAATAGGTTAACCTCGGACATAGCTCATGAAGGTGGGCTTTTGGGTTTCTTCCTCTGGGATCCTCCAAGGATTTGCATGAAACTCTTAGACCAATATGAGCCCCATCCTTCTCGGTGGATTAAACAAAATGCTCCACTTCCTCTATGATATTTCGACTTGAATATTCGAATATTAATCCAGTTTCAAGTTGAACCTTATATTGGGGATGACCAATTTATCCACCATCCACATACTATATTGATCTTCATGAAGTTTGGAATGGAATCGACCCTGTCATATGAAGGAGTGGGTTCCTTTCCTTTCCTCTTCTTAAACAAAGACATGTTATTTCTATGAAATAATATTTCAACAGAATGTAAAACAAGTTTTTCTAAACACTTTCAACGCCAAACTTAGAGTTGTGTTGGGTTTCTAAGTTCAGATGTATAAGTGAAGAGAGAATAAAATATGTTTGTGAAGTGAGTGTGTATAGAAAAGAAGATGAACATGAAGAATAAAATGGATGTGAGATGTGTATAGTGTGTAGGTGTATTTATAGTGGAGTGAAATATGAGTTATGTGGTTGAGAATAGATGATAGAGTGTGTGGTGTGCATGTGTGCAGAAGAAATTCATATAAAATAAGAGCTAGATGACAAAATTTAAAACATTGAAAATTGAGAAAGTGGATGCATAGAGGTAGCGTGTGGTTGCATGTTTGCATGCATGTGAACTATGACAACAACAGAGATTGGAAAGAGTGATATTGAGAAGGGTGACATGTATGCATGCAGAGCAGCTGCATGATAATCCTCGGGAAGACAAACATGGTGGCAGTCATAAAGAAAAAGAAAAAATAAATATGCATGCAAACTTTTTGAAAAAGATTAAAATTAATAAAGAGAAATTATAAAGAAGAATCAAAAGCATTTAGAGGGAATAGATCACTATAAGCGAGAAGGGAATCATCGAAGGTGTTGAACTTGAGTCCTGGGTGCTAGACTTGAGCCCCTACTTGATTCCTGGGCGCTTAACTTTGATCCCTTGGGGGCCAATTAATGCATAGCCATTGGGCGCCCAATCCAGGCACTCGACGCCAACTTCCTTACCTCTTTCGAAGGCACTGGGTGCCGATCCCTCTCTTTTTAAAAATAAAAAAACTACTTGATCACGGCTAAATGTTGGTTTAGAAATTCACAAGTTATAAAACTCGAATTCGTCAATAGTATAGTCTTAAACCGACAAATAACCCTATCAAACTTTAGAAAATTGTCACAATTCAAATCAAATACCTGGAGTTTTAAATTCCAAGTCGTTCTCCCACGGAATTACAATCGGGTGTACAAGTATTGGCTATGAAAAATGGGAGTTGATCGCAATAAACAGGAATTAAATTGTAAGAAAGTAAATAACGAGCAATGAGCAAAAGACAAAGGGAATTAAACTAAAAGTAATTAAAACAAAGTAAAGGAAATTCAAGCAAAAAGGATCTTGACAAGCATTGAGAGTTAAAGATCACTATCCTTATCATTAACCACGAACATAGCAGTTGTGAAGAGTTAATCCCACTTCATCATCCCTTAAATATCGGGGAAAAATCAAGCATGTATAATTAATCTCAATCCACAAATCCTAACCAACTTACCAATTAAATTTGGTAAAAGATTAGTCTTAGTGGAAACTAAATCAACTAGCAATGCTAAATCACCAATCAATATCGGATATCAATGACTTAAGGTCACCTAAGTCCTCAATCTCAAGTCAATGATGCAAAATTCTTCTCTATAACTAGGTGAGATATTTCATTAAATACTTAGAAGGCATAAAAGAAAAGCATCTTAAGTTGCTAGAATCAATAAAATCTATAACTAACCAATGCAAGAAAGTAATAATAACAACTTAAGCAAGCATTAATAAACATGAAAACATCAAATTGCATTAAAGGTGAACAAAAATTCAATAGGAGTTCATAAAACTAAAATGACAAGAACAATAAAAACTAACATGAAAATATATCAAACTAAGGTGGTAGAACAATAAAGATTAAAACCTAATTCTAGAGAGAAATTAAACTAAAAAACCCTAAATTTTAGAGAGAAGTTGGAACTTTTCTCTCTAGAATTCTACCTAAACATGATACTAGACTACTACTAAGACTCCTTCTCACTATTTGGTTGATCTCCTCTAAATTCTTGCTTCAAATGCTTCAGAAACGAGTTGGATTGGGCCAAAATTAGGCCAGAAATTTTGAGCAACGTGTTCTTTTAAATGAGTCACGTGTTGCAAGTCGTGCGTACACATAAGCCATGTGTACACACGAATTAGAGGAGATGCGTATGCACGACCTATGCGTACGCATAACCTGGCAAATTTTCAAAGCTCATTTTCTTCATAAATTCTCCACTTTTGCATGATTTCTCTCTACTTATTTAAGTCATTCTTACCTTCTAAACCTAAAATCACTCAACAAACACATCAAGATTTCAAATGTGATAGAAGTGAATTAAATGTTAACAATTTAATGGTCCAAAAAACATATTTTTAACACTAAAGCACATTTAAGAGAAATTCACAAATGCATTCTAAATGAATAAGTGCAAGATAAGTTGATAAAATCCACTATTTTCAACCAAAAAATTATCATAAAATATGGGTTTATCACTACTTTAATGAAAAATAGAAGAAGAAGAAAACTAATTATGGTTAGATTGCCTCCCAACAAGCGCTCTTTTAACGTCATTAGCTTGACTCACAACATTACTAGGGTGAAAGTTGGATTGCTTCACAACACTTTTTTCCAATATTTTCCTCCATTGAATGCTCATCCTCTAACTCTTCTTCATTTTTAGAGCTTGAGTGCTGTAGAGAGTCCTCAAAGGTTCTTTTATCAATAATTTTTTGAACTAATAAATCAATTAGATTAACCCTCACACAACTTTCTAATTCCCTTGGGTGTTACATGGCTTTAAAGACATTAAAAAATATTTATTCTTCATAGATCCTTAGTGTTATCTCACCTTTCAGGACATCTATGAGAGCTCATGCAGTGGCTAAGAAAGGTCTCCCTAACATAATGAAAGCGTCCCTATCCTCTTTCATGTCAAGGATCACAAAATCAGCACGGAAGATGAACTTTTTTATTTTGACCAACGCATTTTCTACTATCCTATGTGAAAATTTTATTGATCTATTGGCCAGTTGCAAGGATATCTTTGTTGGCTTGACTTCTTCAATTTGTATCTTCCTTATCATACGCAGAGAAATCAAATTAGTGCTTACCCCTAAATCACAAAGAGCCTTTCCAACGGTGACATCCCTAATTATACAAGGAATTTGGAAACTTTCTGGATCTTTCAGCTTTTGTGATAGTTTTCTTTGAATAAGGACACTGCATTTCTTGGTGAGTATCACTGTTTCATCCTCCTAGATGGTTTTTTTCTTATATAGCGGTTCCTTCATGAACTTGGCGTAGAGCGACATTTATTCTAAGGCTTTCGTGAAAGGAATGTTAACTTGCACCTTCTTAAACACCTCTAGAAATTTGAAGAATTAATTCTCCTGATTCTACTTCTATAGCCTTTGAGGATATGGAATCCTTGGTGAATAGGCCTTCACATTCTCTTTTTTTTTATTTCTGTAAGAGTATTCTCCTTTTTTGATTTCTCCTCATTTTTCTCTTTTAAAGGCTCCTCAGCTTGTCATTTATTCTCCTTGAGAATCTTCTTGTTAACTACTCTTTCGCTTCTCAAATTGATACTCTTGCACTCCTTTCTAGGGTTTGGTATTGTGTCAATCAGAAAGTAATTTGCTAGCTTCTCTGCCAATTACTTGACATCTGTCCCCCTTGCACTTTTAGATTTCTGATGGATGCTTCTTGATTTTTCAAGTATGCTCTTGTTTCTTGCATGAAGTTTTGGGTTTATTGCACAAATACAGCAGTAGACTGGGAAATTTCTCTATGGCAAGCCCAAGAGGTGATAAATTCTGAGGGTTTGCTTGCTGTTGGTATAAAACATTGAAGTTTCTTTCTCTTTGATTTCTCCAACTAAAATGAGGGTGATTCCTCCAGTTAGGGTCGTAAGTTTTATGAACGGGTCTTTCTTTGGCTTTGAAAAATGTCCCATGAAATTTACTTGCTCAGTAGATAAATGGACTTTTTTGAATAATTCACACCCTTCCCTCTGATGTGCCCCTTTATACAAGCCACATGTAGCTTATGTTCCTACGGCTGAAACTTGCCTCCATTCTAGTTATTTTGTGAGTGAAGAGAGTTGTTGAAACATAATTTTGTATTGTGTTAGGATTATACTTATGGTGTCCAATACCATCACTCATTTTTTATGGTTCTTTTGTATGATTACATGAAATTGTTAGCTGCCACTATTTTGATCAACTCCAATTCTTATTTAGGTGTCTTTCTATGTAATGAGCCTCCTGCGGATGAGTCGATGATGGTTCTTGAGACATGAAAGACTTCACCATAAAAGGTTTGGATTTACAACCACTCAGGAAAAGCATGATATGGGCATTTTTTGAGTATCTCCTTATATCTTTTCTATGCTTCATAGAGTGATTCATCATCCTTCTAGAAGAAGGAATTTATGTCATTCCTCAATCGAGACAACTTCTGGGGTAGAAAGTATTTAGTTAGAAATTTGTTAACTAAATCCTCCTACGATGTTATGCTACCCGGGGGTTGAGCTTGGAGTAATTGCTTAGCTCTATCTCTCAAAGAGAATGGAAATATCCATAACCAGATGGCTTCGAGGCTAGCTCCATTATTACTCTTTACTGTGCCACATAGCTGTAGAAAACTAGCTATGTGGACACTCAGATCTTCTTGAGGGCTACCACTGAATTGATCTTGCTTCACTAATTGGATTAGTGAGGGTTTTAGTTCAAAATTATTCGCTTGAACCGTGGGTCTCATTATGTTGCTTTCAGAACTATTAGTGGCAGGTGTGATGTAATCACGAAAGGTCCTTCTCACGTTGTTGTTCTTCTCTACCATTCTCTCTTCCACTTCTCTTCTTGCCCTTGATTTCTTCCTTAATTGTGTAAGCATTCTTTCTATTTCAAGATCAAAGAGTGTGTAATCTTCTCTCCTTTGCATGCACAAAAACAAAAAAAGAAATAAAACATGCCGTGTAGAATAAAGAAGAAGAATAAAAGAAATTAAAAGATATAATTCAGTGATTCATCTAAATGTGTGTTGTCAATCTCAGTTAATCCTCGGTAACGATACTAAAAACTTGATAGGCCGAATCTTGATGGCACTAATCTTGGCAAGTGCAATAAATCACTTCAAGTAACTGGTGGACGAAATTGTGATCCTCAAAGTTGGTCTATTTGTATTTGTATGAAATCAAAAATACCCCAAAGAGATCATGGTGTGATGAATTGGGATCTTAATAATCCCTGGTGTGATCATAACTCCGTTCAACTTAACCAGCAAGTGTACTGGGTCATCCAAGTAATACCTTACGTGAGTAAGGGTCGATCCCACAGAGATTGTTGGTATGAAGCAAGCTATGGTCACCTTGTAAATCTCAGTTAGGCAGATTAAATGGTTATGGGTTTCAAAAATTAATAATTAAACAGAAAATAAAATAAGATAGAAATACTTATGTAAATCAATAGTGGGAATTTCAGATAGGCGTATGGAGATGCTGTGCTCCTCTCGAATCTCTACTTTTTTCTTATATTCATCCAATCCTTCTTACTCCTTTCCATGACAAGCTGTATGTAGGGAATCACTGTTGTCAATGGCTACATCCCATCCTCTCAGTGAAAATGGTCCTATGCTCTGTCACAGCACGGCTAATCATCTGTCGGTTCTCAATCAGGGTTGGAATAGAATCCCTTGATTCTTTTGCGTCTGTCACTAACGCCCAACCTTCAGGAGTTTGAAGCTCGTCACAGTCATTCAATCCCAGAATCCTACTCGGAATACCATAGACAAGGTTTAGACTTTCCGGATCCTCATGAATGCCGCCATCTATCTAACTTATACCACGAAGATTCTGTTGGGGAATCTAAGAGATATGCGCCCGGCCTAGAGTAGAACGGAAGTGGTTGTCAATCACGCACGTTCATAGGTGAGAATGATGATGAGTGTCACGGATCATCACATTCATCAAGTTGAAGTGCAACGTATATCTTGGAATAAGAATAAAAGAGAATTGAATAGAAAGTAATAGTAATTGTATTGAAACTTGAGGTACAGCAAAGCTCCACACCCTTGATCTATGGTGTGTAGAAACTCCACCATTGAAAATACATAAGTGAAAGGTTCAGGCATGGCCGAATGGCCAGCCCCCTGAATGATCAAAAGACCGAATGGTCAAAAGATGACTAATACACTAGTAAAAAGTCTTATTTATACTAAACTAGCTACTAGGGTTTACATGAGTAAGTAATTGATGCATAAATCCACTTCCGGGGCCCAATTGGTGTATGTTTGGGCTGAGCTTGATCTATCCACGAGCTGAGGCTTCTCTTGGAGTTGAACGCCAAGTTATAACGTGTTTTGGGCGTTCAACTCCGGATCATGACGTGTTTCTGGCGTTTAACTCCAGACAGCAGCATGTACTTGGCGTTCAACGCCAAGTTACGTCGTCAATTCCCAAATAAAGTATGGACTATTATATATTGCTGAAAAGCTCTGGATGTCTAATTTCCAACGCCGTTGAGAGCGCGCCATTTGGAATTCTGTAGCTCCAGAAAATCCATTTCGAGTGCAGGAAGGTCAGATTCCAACAGCATCAGCAGTCCTTTTGTCAGCCTTTTTCAGAGTTTTGCTCAAGTCCCTCAATTTCAGTCAGAAATTACCTGAAATCACAGAAAAACACACAAACTCATAGTAAAGTCCAGAAATGTGAATTTAACATAAAAACTAATGAAAACATCCCTAAAAGTAGCTTGAACTTACTAAAAACAACCTAAAAACAATGCCAAAAAGCGTATAAATTATCCGCTCATCACAACACCAAACTTAAATTGTTGCTTGTCCCCAAGCAACTGAAAATCAAATAGGATAAAAAGAAGAGAATATACTATACATTCCAAAATATCAATGAATATTAATTCTACTTAGATGAGCGGGACTTGTAGCTTTTTGCTTCTGAACAGTTTTGGCATCTCACTTTTTCCTTTGAAGTTTAGAATGATTGGTTTCTCTAGGAACTTAGAATTTCGGATAGTGTTATTGACTTTCCTAGTTAAGTATGTTGATTCTTGAACACAGCTACTTATGAGTCTTGGCTGTGGCCCTAAGCACTTTGTTTTTCAGTATTACCACCGGATACATAAATGCCACAGACACATAACTGGGTGAACCTTTTCAGATTGTGACTCAGCTTTGCTAGAGTCCCCAGTTAGTGGTGTCCAGAGCTCTTAAGCACACTCTTTTACTTTGGATCATGACTTTAACCACTCAGTCTCAAGCTTTTCACTTGGACCTTCATGACACAAGCACATGGTTAGGGACAGCTTGATTTAGCCGCTTAGGCCTGGATTTTATTTCCTTGGGCCCTCCTATCCATTGATGCTCAAAGCCTTGGATCCTTTTTACCCTTGCCTTTTGGTTTTAAGGGCTATTGGCTTTTTCTGCTTGCTTTTTCTTTTTCTTTCTATTTTTTTCGCCACTTCTTTTTTTTTCGCAAGCTTTTATTTTCCACTGCTTTTTCTTGCTTCAAGAATCAATTTTATGATTTTTCAGATTATCAATAACATTTCTATTTGTTCATCATTCTTTCAAGAGCCAACAATTTTAACATTCATAAACAACAAGATCAAAAATATGCACTGTGATGACATGACATCATATACCTATTTTTCTATGCTTTTCATACAAGAAATTGATAATTTGTGCTTAAATATTGAATGCTTTTGTACTTAAATGATATATTTTCTTGATATTTTAATTTTATAAATCTTGTAGGAAATAAGAAGAAAAAGAAGCAAAGAAGCACAAAAAAGGAGAAAAAAAGAGCTTTGGGACACACTTTGAAGTTGGAGCACACTTTGGAGCCTTAGGCCACGCTTTTAAAAGCGTGGCCCATGACCAAATTAAAGAGGAAAACAACCAGCAAGCACATTGCCCTGCCCTTGCCAAGGGCAGGGCAGAATCGTGATGCACATTGAGGTTGGAAGCAAGAATTTCGCTAAGGTAAAATCTGGGCGCTCACAGCATGACCATGCCTCCTTCAAAGGGCTATAACTTGAGCTACAGACGTCCAATTGATGTGCTTCCAGTTGCGTTGGAAAGTTGACATTCAGAGCTTTGCAACGTTATATAGCAATCCATATTTGGCGTACAGTTGAGGGAGGAACGAGAGGCATCTTTAAGGGCAAAAAATAAGCGAAAATAAACTAAAGTGCTTCCACCAAGGCTCGAAGCTGGAGCCTCACTCCAAAACAAAGTAGCGCTCAATTTTCTGCCTTGCCCTCTTAGAGAGCAGGGCAATGTCGTGCTCTTCATGGAAAATCAAGGAAAAATTGCTCCTCAAGTGCTTTCACCAAGTTTCGAACCAAGCACCTAAGGGGAATGAGGAGCGCATCATGACACGGTCCAAGGAAGTGAGTGCGCAAGACACACATGCAAGGCAACATTGCCCTGCCCTCCACAAGGGCAGGGCAGCATCTTCACACACCAAGCCCGCACCACGCCCGCACCACGCACGCACCACGCATCAATTTTCTGCCCTGCCCTCCACAAGGGCAGGGCAGCCTCCTGGGAACACCCATGGGTCAAAATTCAATTCAAATTCCCTTTGAACTCAAATCTTCACCAATTGAACCAAGGCCATCCAAGACCCATTTCCCTCAAATCCAAAGCAAGCAAAGCCCACTCAACATGACTCAAAGGCACATGGATCAATTAAATTAGGATTTTCATTTTTGTAATTTGTTTTAATTTCATTTTTATTTTTTATTTTGTAAAGCCTATATAAAGGCATCAATTCCATCTCACTAGGGGGCTTGCTCTATTAGGGAGTAGTAGTAATAGATAGCTCTCTCTCTTAGTTTTCTTTTCTGTTTTTTTTTCTTGAGTGAGATTGGAGGAATTCTGTTTCATTCTCACTTTGAGAATTCTATTTGTTTACTTTCTGCAGATTTCTAAGAAATTGAGGATTGAATTTGAGTCTTCACTGATTGCTTCTCTTTTTTTCTTCTGCAATTATTCTCTGTTGGATCAAGGAAGGGATTGAGATCTAGACTTGTTTTCTAGTCTCCTCCATCCTTGAGATCTTCAACTTTCCCTTAGCTATTGAAATTGAGCTGCATTTTACTTTCTGTTTCATTCCTCTTCTACTACATTTACTTTTCTGCAATTTCCTTTCCTGTATTCTGCACTTTCACATCTTTGTTCACATTGAGCTTGATTTAATTTCCTGCACATTTACATTTTCTGCAATTTAAATTTCTAGTTGCTTAATCTATTGCTCTCTTAAATTTCCTGCACCCAATCCCCTTTACATTTCCTGCAATTTACATTTCGTGCAATTTAAGTTTCAGCTCTTTTACTTTCTTGTTCTTTAAGTTTCCTGCAATTTTATTTTCTGCATCTTTTAAATTCCTTGCAATTTACTTTCTGTTGATCAACTTCACACAATTCACTCAATGTTAGCTTGACTAAACTAATCACCCACTAAAGTTGCTTGATCCATCAATCCCTGTGGGATCGACCTCACTCTTGTGAGTTATTATTACTTGATGCGACCCGGTACACTTGCCGGTTGGATTTGTGTGTTGGAAATTTATTTTTCCACAAAAACACCATCAAGTTTTTGGCGCCGTTGCCGGGGATTGATTAGATCAACAATGATTAAGTGGGTGAGAAGTCTAGATCAAGCATTTTTTTGTTTTTGTTCTCTGTTTTAAAGTGAAACCAAGGTGTTTGAGTTTTTGCCTCACTAAGAAATTCACATCTCTGATATGAGTAATTTCAATTTTTCTTGGTGTTGTGTTTTCCAAAATTTAAATGGAGTTCAACTCATCTTATGATCAAACAAATTTTATGGGATATTACCCACCATCACCAATCTCTAATGGTGGTTGGGAATATCACCAAGAAATCACAGATTCTGAGCACTCCAATCCATGGAGATTTGCTTCACAGACACAAGATGAGCAAGAAAATCATATGGTATATTTTCTTCCACCACAAAATGATGCTAGTCATGATTCTAATGGTGGCTGGGAAGGAAATTCTAATGCTCCATATGATATTCATCCAAGATATCATCACTTGACCATGCTTCAACAGAAAGCCTCTATCAAAATTCACCACCCACACAAACTTCCATGAACCAAAGCCTCTCAAAGCTTGAGACCATGATTGAAAAATATGAGAGGGAGGCACAGATATCCTGGAACGAGCAAGAGAATTCATTCAAAAACATGGAAATAATGTTAGCTCAATTGATGAGTGCAACAAGGAAAGAGGAAAAACAAGAGGAAGAGGCTACTAAGTCAAGTGAATCTTTAGTGAAGAAGGAAGAGGTGGTGGAAATATTTGAACCTGAAACTGCCCTTGAGATGACAAGAGCACATGACAACTCACAACTCTCAAACGCCTCAACACTTGAATCCATGATTGAAAGGTATGAAGAGGAGATGAAGAAAGCTTGGGAAGATCAACAAACCTCCTCCATGAAAGAGCTATTAAAGCAAATGTTGAGTGTAAAAGAGGAAGTGGAAAAACAAGCTAGTGAGGAGGACAATCAAGAACGTCCAAACTCAAGGGAAACAGAGAGGCACATTGAACCACCAATTCAAAAGGCTCTGGATGAAGATCAAACTCCAAAAATCACACAGCAACCATGTCTTAACAACAAAGAAGTGAAGGCAACTAACAAGAGCACCGATTCTGTCCTTAAGTCAGCAAGCAAGCTCAACCAAGCCAATTTCAAAAGAAAGCTTGCTGAGAGGAAACCAAGAAAGGGGACAAAAGCTGAAACTTCTCCCCCCTTGAAGTCATTCCTCTTAACCAATTGGAAGAAGAGGAAGAAAGTGAAGAACAACATGTCAAGCTAATGACACTAAAAGAGCACTTGTTGGGAGGTAACCCAACCGTAGGTATAATTTCTTCTCTGCTTTGTTTTCGTTCTTTACTTTGTTTAAATTCAATAAATGGGCATATGGTTACATTCTAAGTTTGGTGTTGTCTTGCAACAACTTATTTTCAATCTTTTTGGATGATTGCATCAAATCAAAAATGGAAGTGACACACTAAGATTCTAAGTTTGGTGTGCCACTTAATTCTCTATGCAATTCATTAAGCAACACCACTTGTCTGCATAATCATAAGGCCTTTGCAGTATTGTTTTTCTTTTGGTTTGACACTTTATTATTCTGTTTACTTTAGTTATTTCTTTATTTTTAATACTTCCACTTATTTTGCTTCTTAACTATTTTTGTTAATATACACCAAGAGATCCTTATTCATGACATATTCTTGGCTTGGTGATTGTATTTAACATATAACAGTTTCTTTTGTTTAGTTTTAATTCAAATAAATTGACATATGGTTGTATTCTAAGTTTGGTGTTGCTATGCAACAAAATTTGGTTCCAATGCTTACTAGATACTTGCATTAATTTCAAGTGAAAGTGTCACACTAAGTTTGGTGTGCCACTTATCTTTTATGCAATGTATTGTGCACACCTTCTTATGCTTGCAATCAAAATGTCGCTGTCTCCATGCCTTGATTGTTATCTTTAATTTTGCTTGCTTGAAACACATGTGTTACTAACATATCATTGTGTAAGACATTCATGATCCATCTTAGCCCCATAGCCATTGTTCTAATTGTTGCTTGAGGATGAGCAAGCATTCTGAGTTGGTATGGGAAGGAGAAGAATGGGAGGAAAATGACAACAATAGAGAAGATGAATTGCAAGGTTGTAAAGTTCCTTTTCCTCTCATTTATTTCCAGCACTTTAAATTGCATGATTGTCTTTATATTTTCTGTATACATGTGTGGTATGACTAAGCATAGCTTGAATTTGATTTGAAATATGTTGTTGTGACATTGTGACTACCAACTTGAGTTTTGTGAATTCAAAAGCAAAAAAGCATCATGATCATAAACAAACAAGGAATTAAAGAAGAATTTAGCATGTGCATACAAGTATTGGAAAGCTAGTATGATTGATTGTTGCTTAATTGCATTGGACTTTATTTAATTGAAGTTTTTCATCTTGTACATTTTGTGAAATCTTTTGAAATCATGAAAACCTTGAAGGAAGTAAATGCAAAAAAAAAGGAAAAAAGGGAAAGAATGAGAAAGCTGAAGGCTCTGAGTACCAATGGCAATTTATTTGCTAAGTGCTTGTGGTGTTTATGTATCAAGCCAAATGCTTGAAAACAAAACACTTAGAAGTCAAGGCTAGGCTCAAGTGCAAAAGCACTCCCTCAAAGCTCAAGGCTCTGAGCATCAATGATTAGAGAGTCAAGAAAAGAAAAGAAAAATGAGCTTAATGAAGTCCTCTAATTAAATGCTTGTGGTGCTTATGTATCAAGTGGTAATACTTGAAAACAAAGCATTTAGAAGTCGTAGCTTTATTATTAACTCATGGGGCAAAGCACCCAAAAGGAGAAGCTAAAAAAAAAAAATCAAAAGCTTGTTTCAAGGAAGAATTATAAGAAAAAGATTTCATAAATTGAGCTAAATGGAAGCATCAATCATTTATATTTCTTTTGTGATTGTAGCATACTTAGAAAACTAGCTTACCATGAACATTGAGTTGCTATTCTTCTTACCTTGGATTGTCAATCTTTATTGCATGATTCTTTTCTTGCTTGGGGACAAGCAAGGTTTAAGTTTGGTGTTGTGATGACATGACATCATATACCTATTTTTCTATGCTTTTCATACAAGAAATTGATAATTTGTGCTTAAATATTGAATGCTTTTGTACTTAAATGATATATTTTCTTGATATTTTAATTTTATAAATCTTGTAGGAAATAAGAAGAAAAAGAAGCAAAGAAGCACAAAAAAGGAGAAAAAAAGAGCTTTGGGACACACTTTGAAGTTGGAGCACACTTTGGAGCCTTAGGCCATGCTTTTAAAAGCGTGGCCCATGACCAAATTAAAGAGGAAAACAACCAGCAAGCACACTGCCATGCCCTTGCCAAGGGCAGGGCAGAATCGTGATGCACATTGAGGTTGGAAGCAAGAATTTCGCTAAGGTAAAATCTGGGCGCTCACAGCATGACCATGCCTCCTTCAAAGGGCTATAACTTGAGCTACAGACGTCCAATTGATGTGCTTCCAGTTGTGTTGGAAAGTTGACATTCAGAGCTTTCCAACGATATATAGCAATCCATATTTGGCGTAAAATTGAGGCAGGAACGAGAGGCATCTTTAAGGGCCAAAAATAAGCGAAAATAAACTAAAGTGCTTCCACCAAGGCTCGAAGCTGGAGCCTCACTCCAAAACAAAGTAGTGCTCAATTTTCTGCCCTGCCCTCTTAGAGAGCAGGGTAATGTTGTGCTCTTCATGGAAAATCAAGGAAAAATTGCTCCTCAAGTGCTTTCACCAAGTTTCGAACCAAGCACCTAAGGGGAGTGAGGAGCGCATCATGACACGGTCCAAGGAAGTGAGTGCGCAAGACACACATGCAAGGCAACATTGCCCTGCCCTCCACAAGGGCAGGGCAGCATCTTCACACACCAAGCCCGCACCACGCCCGCACCACACACGCACCACGCATCAATTTTCTGCCCTGCCCTCCACAAGGGCAGGGCAGCCTCCTGGGAACACCCATGGGTCAAAATTCAATTCAAATTCCCTTTGAACTCAAATCTTCACCAATTGAACCAAGGCCATCCAAGACCCATTTCCCTCAAATCCAAAGCAAGCAAAGCCCACTCAACATGACTCAAAGGCACATGGATCAATTAAATTAGGATTTTCATTTTTGTAATTTGTTTTAATTTCATTTTCATTTTTATTTTGTAAAGCCTATATAAAGGCATCAATTCCATCTCACTAGGGGGCTTGCTCTATTAGGGAGTAGTAGTAATAGATATCTCTCTCTCTTAGTTTTCTTTTCTGTTTTTTTTTCTTGAGTGAGATTGGAGGAATTCTGTTTCATTCTCACTTTGAGAATTCTATTTGTTTACTTTCTGCAGATTTCTAAGAAATTGAGGATTGAATTTGTGTCTTCACTGATTGCTTCTCTTTTTTTCTTCTGCAATTATTCTCTGTTGGATCAAGGAAGGGATTGAGATCTAGACTTGTTTTCTAGTCTCCTCCATCCTTGAGATCTTCAACTTTCCCTTAGCTATTGAAATTGAGCTGCATTTTACTTTCTGTTTCATTCCTCTTCTGCTACATTTACTTTTCTGCAATTTCCTTTCCTGTATTCTGCACTTTCACATCTTTGTTCACATTGAGCTTGATTTAATTTCCTACACATTTACATTTTCTGCAATTTAAATTTCTAGTTGCTTAATCTATTGCTCTCTTAAATTTCCTGCACCCAATCCCCTTTACATTTCCTGCAATTTACATTTCGTGCAATTTAAGTTTCAGCTCTTTTACTTTCTTGTTCTTTAAGTTTCCTGCAATTTTATTTTTTGCATCTTTTAAATTCCTTGCAATTTACTTTCTGTTGATCAACTTCACACAATTCACTCAATGTTAGCTTGACTAAACTAATCACCCACTAAAGTTGCTTGATCCATCAATCCCTGTGGGATCGACCTCACTCTTGTGAGTTATTATTACTTGATGCGACCCGGTACACTTGCCGGTTGAATTTGTGTGTTGGAAATTTATTTTTCCACAAAAACACCATCACACTGTTCAAGCATTCATTCAGAAAACAAAAAGTATTGTCACCACATCAATATAATTAAACTAAATTCAAGGATAAATTCGAAATTCATGTACTTCTTGTTCTTTTGAATTAAAACATTTTTCATTTAAGAGAGGTGAAGGATTAATGGAATTATTCATAACCTTAAGACATAGTTACTAACTACTAATCATCATGAAGTAGAGACACAAAACATAGATAAACATGTAACATAAAAATCGAAAAACAGAAAAATATAAGAACAAGGAATGAGTCCACCTTAGTGGCGTCTTCTTCTTGAAGGACCAACAATGTCCTTAAGCTCTTCTATGTCCCTTCCTTGCCTTTGTTGCTCCTCCCTCATTGCTCTTTGATCTTCTCTTATTTCATGGAGAATGATGGAGTGCTCATGATGTTCCACCCTTAATTGTTCCACATTATGGCTCAAATCTTCTAAGGAAGTGTTAAGTTGTTCCCAATAGTTGTTGGGAGGAAAGTGCATCCCTTGAGGCATCTCAGGGATTTCTTGATGATGAGCTTCCTCATGCATCCCTTGAGAACCGTGAAGGGTCTCTCTTGCTTGCTCCATCCTCTTCTTGGTGATGGGCTTATCCTCTCCAATGGAGATGTCTCCTTCTATGATAACTCCAGCTGAGTAACATAGATGGCAAATAAGGTGAGGAAAAGCTAGCCTTGCCATGGTGGAGGGCTTGTCGGCTATTTTGTAGATTTCATTGGAGATGACCTCATGAACTTCTACTTCCTCACCAATCATGATGCTATGAATCATGATGGCCCGATCCACAGTAACTTCAGATCGGTTGCTAGTGGGAATGATGGAGCGTTGAATGAACTCCAACCATCCTCTAGCCACAGGCTTGAGGTCCAGTCTTCTTAGTTGAACTGGCTTGCCTTTGGAGTCTTTTTTCCATTGAGCTCCTTCCACACATATGTCCATTAGGACTTGGTCCAACCTTTGATTAAAGTTGACCCTTCTAGTGTAGGGGCGTTCATCTCCTTGCATCATGGACAAGTGAAACGCCAACCTCACATTTTCCGGACTAAAATCTAAGTATTTCCCTCGAACCATTGTGAGATAATTCTTTGGATTCGGGTTCATACTTTGATCATGGTTCCTAGTGATCCATGCATTGGCATAGAACTCTTGAACCATTAAGATTCCGACTTGTTGCATGGGGTTGGTTAGGACTTCCCAACCTCTTCTTCGGATCTCATGTCGGATCTCCGGATACTCATTTTTCTTGAGCTTGAAAGGGACCTCAGGGATCACCTTCTTCTTTGCCACAACATCATAGAAGTGGTCTTGATGGCTTTTGGAGATGAATCTTTCCATCTCCCATGACTCAGAAGTGGAAGCTTTTGTCTTCCCTTTTCCTTTTCTAGAGGATTCTCCGGCCTTGGGTGCCATTGATGGTAATGGAAAAACAAAAGGCTTATGCTTTTACCACACCAAACTTAAAAGATTGCTCATCCTCGAGCAATAGAAGAAAGAAGAGAAGAAGAAGAAGAAGAGAATACGGTAGAGAGGGAGAGATGTAGGTTCGGCCAAGGTGAAGAAGAGGGGGTTGTGTTGTTTGAAAATGAAGTAGAATGGAAGGGTATATATAGGGAGAGGGGGTAGTGTGTATTCGGCCATTTAGGGTGGGAATGGGAGGGAAAATGGTTTTGAATTTTTTGAAGGTAGGTGGGGTTTATGGGGAAGAGTGGATGGATGTGAGTGGTGAAAGGGGTGATTGGGAAGAGGAATTGAGGTGATTGGTGAAGGGTGTTGGGAAGTGTGACATGGGGAAGAGTAATCACAAAATAGGATTAGGAGGTAAGGTGGGAATATAGTAGGTGGGGATCATGTGGGGTCCACAGATCCTGAGGTGATCCTGTGGGGTCCACAGATCCTGAGGTGTCAAGGAATTCCATCCCTGCACCAAATAGGCATGTAAATTGCCTTTGCACACCATTCTGGCGTTTAAACGCCGTGTGGTGCACATTCTGGGCGTTCAATGCCCATGTAAAGCATGTTTCTGGCGTTGAACGCCAGTTTCATGCTTGTTACTGGCGTTCAGCGCCAGCTTTTCTTCTCTAGGCACATTCCTGGCGTTCAGCGCCAGAATGTTGCTTGTTTCTGGCGTTCAGCGCCAGAATGATGCTCTGTTCTGGCGTTGAACGCCGGCCAGATGCATCTTACTGGCGTTGAACGCCAGCCTGTGCGTCCTCCAGGGTGTGAATTTTTTTCTTCTGCTGTTTTTGATTCTATTTTTAATTTTTATGATTTTTTGTGACTCCTCATGATCATGTACCTATTAAAACATAAAATAACAATAAAATAAAAATTAGATAAATAAAATTGGGTTGCCTCCCAACAAGCGCTTCTTTAATGTCAATAGCTTGACAGTGGCTCTCATGGAGCCACAAGGTGATCAGGTCAATGTTGTATAGTCCCAACACCAAACTTAGAGTTTGGATATGGGGTCTTAACACCAAACTTAGAGTTTGACTGTGGAGGCTCTTTTTGACTCTGAACTGAGAGAAGCTCTTCATGCTTACTCTCTTTTGTCACAGAGGGATGGCCTTGTGCCTTAAACACAAGGTAGTCCCCATTCAATTGAAGGACTAATTCACCTCTATTGACATCTATCACAGCTCCTGCTGTGGCTAGGAAAGGTCTTCCAAGGATGATGCATTCATCCTCTTCCTTCCTAGTGTCTTAAGATTATGAAATCAGCAGGGATGTAAAGGCCTTCAACCTTTACAAGCACGTCCTCCACTATTCCATAAGCTTGTCTCATTGATTTGTCTGCCAATTGTAATGAGAACAAGGCAGGTTGTACCTCAATGATCCCCAGCTTCTCCATTACAGAGAGTGGCATAAGATTTATCCCTGACCCTAGATCACATAGAGCCTTTTCAAAGGTCATGGTGCCTATGGTACAAGGTATTAAGAACTTGCCAGGATCTTGTTTCTTTTGAGGTAGAGTTTTCTGAATCCAAGAATCTAGTTCATTAATGAGCAAGGGAGGTTCACTTTCCCAAGTCTCATTACCAAACAACTTGGCATTCAGCTTCATGATAGCTCCTAAGTATTGAGCAACTTGCTCTCCAGTCACATCTTCATCCTCTTTAGAGGAAGAATAGTCTTCAGAGCTCATGAATGGCAGAAGGAGATTTAATGGAATCTCTATGGTCTCTGTATGAGCCTCAGATTCCTTTAGATCCTTAATAGGAAACTCCTTCTTGCTTGAGGGACGTCCCAGGAGGTCTTCCTCACTAGGATTTTCGTCCTCCTCCTCCCTTGTGCATTCGGCCACTTTGACTAAATCAATGGCCTTGCACTCTCCTTTTGGATTCTCTTCTGTATTGCTTGGGAGAATACTGGGAGGAGTTTCAATGACTTTCTTACTCAGCTGGCCCACTTGTGCCTCCAGATTTCTGATGGAGGATCTTGTTTCATTCATGAAACTGAAAGTGGCCTTTGACAGATCAGAGACTAGATTGGCTAAATTAGAAGTGTTTTGTTCAGGATTCTCTGTCTGTTGCTGAGAAGATGATGGATATGGCTTGCTATTGCTCAGCCTATTGTGTCCACTATTGTTAAAGCCTTGTTGAGGCTTTTGTTGATCCTTCTATGAGAAATTTGGATGATTTCTCCATGATGAGTTATAGGTGTTTCCATAAGGTTCACCCATGTAATTAACCTCTGCCATGGCAGGGTTCTCAGGATCATAAGCTTCTTCAGAAGTTGCCTCTTTAGTACTGTTGGATGCATTTTGCCATCCATTCAGACTTTGAGAGATCATGTTGACTTGCTGAGTCAACACTTTGTTCTGAGCCAATATGGCATTTAGAGCATCAATTTCAAGAACTCCTTTCTTCTGAGGTATTCCATTGGTCACGGAATTCTTCTCAGAAGTGTACATGAATTGGTTGTTTGCAACCATGTCAATGAGTTCTTGAGCCTCTTCAGGCGTTTTCTTTAGGTGAATAGATCCACCTGCAGAATGGTCCAATGACATTTTCGAAAATTCAGATAGGCCATAATAGAATATATCTAATATGGTCCATTTTGAAAACATGTCAGATGGACATTTTTTGGTCAGCTGCTTGTATCTTTCCCAAGCTTCATAGAGGGATTCACCATCTTTTTGTTTGAAGGTTTGAACATCCACTCTCAGCTTGCTCAGCTTCTGAGGAGGAAAGAATTTATCCAAGAAGGTTGTGACCAGCTTATCCCAGGAGTCCAGGCTATCCTTGGGTTGTGAATCCAACCATATTCTAGCTCTGTCTCTTACAGCAAAAGGGAAAAGCATGAGTCTGTAGACTTCAGGATCAACTCCATTCGTCTTTACAGTCTCACAGATCTGCAAGAACTCAGTTAAAAACTGGTAAGGATCTTCAGATGGAAGTCCATAAAACTTGCAGTTTTGTTGCATTAAGGCAACTAGCTGAGGTTTCAACTCAAAATTATTGGCTCCAATGGCAGGAATGGAGATGCTTCTTCCATCAAACTTGGACGTTGGCTTTGTGAAGTCACCAGGCATTCTCCTTGCATTATTATTATTTTCGGCTGCCATCTCCTTCTCTTGTTCTAATATTTCTGAAAGGTTACCTTTAGATTATTGTAACTTAGCTTCTCTTAGTTTTCTCTTCAGAGTCCTTTCAGGTTCTGGATCAATTTCAACAAGAGTGCCTTTATCCTTGTTCCTGCTCATATGAAAGAGAAGAAAACAAGAAAAGAAAAGGAATCCTCTATGTCACAGTATAGAGATTCCTTTATGTTAGTAGAAAAAGAAAGGGGAGAAGAAAGTAGAAGAGGGGATTCGGATATTAGGTGAAGAGGGGTGAAGAGAAGTGTTAGTAATTAAATAAATAAATAAAATAAGAAAAGAGAGGGAGAATTTCGAAAACAATTTTGAAAAAGGGGTTAGTAATTTTCGAAAAGTAGTTAGGTGGTTTTGAAAAAGATAAGAAACAAACAAAAAGTTAACTAGTTAAAAGATTTCAAAATCAAATTTGAAAAAGATAAGAAGATAAGAAGTTAGATAAGATATTTTGAAATCAAATTTTTTTTTAAAAAAAGATAAAATTTTTGAAAAAGATAAGATAAGAGATAAAAGATTTGTTGAAAAAGATTTAATTTTTAAAATGACTTAACTAACAAAAAACTACAAGATAAGATTCTAGAACTTAAAGATTGAACCTTTCTTAACAAGAAAATAACAAATTTCAAATTTTTGAACCAATCACATTAATTGTTAGCTAATTTTTGAAAATTTGATATAAAGATAAGAAAAAGATTTTGAAAATATTTTTGAAAAATATTTTTGAAATTTTCGAAAAATAGAAAAAAATGAAAAAGATATAATTTTTGAAAAAGATTTTAAAAAGATAAGATTTTTAAAATTGAAAATTTGACTTGACTTGTAAGAAACAACTAATTTTGAAAATTTTTGACTAAGTCAACTCAAATTTTCGAGAATTATGTGAAAAATAATGAAAATATTTTTTTTTATTTTTAAAATTTTTAATTATGAGAGAGAAAAACACAATCATGACCCAAAACATGAAAATTTTGGATCAAAACACTTAATGCATGCAAGAACACTATGAATGTCAAGATGAACACCAAGAACACTTTGAAGATCATGATGAACATCAAGAACATATTTTTGAAAATTTTTGATGCAAAGAAAACATGCAGGACAAGAAATGCATGGATTCTAATAAACAAAAAATGCATATGAAAAACAACAAACAACACAAAACAAGAAATCATCAAGATCAAACAAGAAGACTTGTCAAGAACAACTTGAAGATCATGAAGAACACTATGAATGCATGGAATTTTCGAAAAAATGCAAGAAAAATTTTAAAAGCATGCAATTGACACCAAACTTAAAAATTAACACAAGACTCAAACAAGAAACACAAAATATTTTTGATTTTTATGATTTTCTAATTTTTTTGGATTTTTATTTTAATTTTTTCGAAAAACATGGTTAGAAAAAACGAAAAAGAAAAGAAAAATTTTGAAAGAGATTTTTGAAAAGAAAATTACCTAATCTGAGCAACAAGATGAACCGTCAGTTGTCCATACTCGAACAATCCCCGGCAACGGCGCCAAAATAGGTGAGAATGATGATGAGTGTCACGGATCATCACATTCATCAAGTTGAAGTGCAACGTATATCTTGGAATAAGAATAAAAGAGAATTGAATAGAAAGTAATAGTAATTGTATTGAAACTTGAGGTACAGCAGAGCTCCACACCCTTGATCTATGGTGTGTAGAAACTCCACCGTTGAAAATACATAAGTGAAAGGTTCAGGCATGGCCGAATGGCCAGCCCCCTGAATGATCAAAAGACCGAATGGTCAAAAGATGACTAATACACTAGTAAAAAGTCTTATTTATACTAAACTAGCTACTAGGGTTTACATGAATAAGTAATTGATGCATAAATCCACTTCCGGGGCCCACTTGGTGTATGTTTAGGCTGAGCTTGATCTATCCACGAGCTGAGGCTTCTCTTGGAGTTGAACGCCAAGTTATAACGTGTTTTGGGCGTTCAACTCCGGATCATGACGTGTTTCTGGCGTTTAACTCCAGACAGCAGCATGTACTTGGCGTTCAACGCCAAGTTACGTAGTCAATTCCCGAATAAAGTATGGACTATTATATATTGCTGGAAAGCTCTGGATGTCTACTTTCCAACGCGGTTGAGAGCGCGCCATTTGGAATTCTGTAGCTCCAGAAAATCCTTTTCGAGTGCAGGGAGGTCAGATTCCAACAGCATCAGCAGTCCTTTTGTCAGCCTTTTTCAGAGTTTTACTCAAGTCCTTCAATTTCAGTCAGAAATTACCTGAAATCACAGAAAAACACACAAACTCATAGTAAAGTCCAGAAATGTGAATTTAACATAAAAACTAATGAAAACATCCCTAAAAGTAGCTTGAACTTACTAAAAACTACCTAAAAACAATGCCAAAAAGCGTATAAATTATCCGCTCATCAGTAACACTATGGTGAGTAGATATAATTCTCATGATGATTAAAGGAGTGAGCAAGCAACTTCTAATCAAATCTTCTAATTAGATCAACTGAACCTTTGCAAGAGGAAGGATGTGAATCTTGAAAAAATAACAGTATAGTATAGTGTGTTTGGTGTGAGTGAATGCTTATGAAATAGTTAGAGAAATAAACAGTGGAATGAGATGTTAAGGTTTTGGAGATGTTTAATTTCTAGAAAAGGTAACGTTATGTTTATTTACTTTGATTTATGCAAGATAATTTCACGACTAATCATATATAATCAAACTCAATTTTCTTGGCAATTCAATTTTTCTTTATCTTATTTAATCACAAATTTTTTAGTCAAGTATTAAGAAAAAGAGGTTAAGTACAATTTCGATTTAACGTCGCACAACCTTTCAAAAGCTATCCCTAGTCAATTTGAAAAATTATAAGAAAGAGTTTCAAGCTAATCCTGATATTAACTTTTCCAAGAGAATAAAGAGATCCAAAATGGAATTAAAATATTTTCTAATACTTCTAACCATTAAGATGAAGAATGAAACTTAATTCTTGGAAAAGTATCAATGCATTAATCAAAATAAAATGAACAATCAAATTACCATTCCATGAAAATTAAATAGAGCTCCTAACCCTAACAAAAGAGGATTAGTGACTCATGATAAATAGAAAAATAAACTAAAACTAATGAATGAGATGTGAGATGATCGATGATGATTATTCGTGAATCATCTCTTCCTTATTTATATCCTAAGTTCTATCATAAAATTCAAATGCAAAATAAACATAATCTTATCTTTCGAAGGATAAGATAACTAAAATAATAATTCAAATTTAAACGAAAACCAAAACTTATCTTTCTAGAAGAAGTTAATAATAACTAATCATTCAAATATGGAGAGTCTTGGCCGAATTAAAACTTCTAGGAAGAGAATTTTGGGCCTAGCACTGAACTTGGAGGATGGGCGCCTAACTTGATGTGTTAGGCGTTGAACTTGGGCATTTGGCGTTGGACGTAATGCATTTTTGGACTCCAGGGAGGTGGAACGGTCATTAAAGTTGGGTGCCAAGCATGGGCGCTGGGCAGCCTGGGTACCCATCATAATAGAACTTCTGATGCTGGAACTACATTCCCAAGTTAGGCACAAACCTTTTTGGTTTTGTCGAAGGCGCTAGACGCCCCTTGGGCACTGGGCTTTGGTTCCTTGGGCGCTGGGTGCCCGTTTTGGCAAATCTTAGGCATTTGGCACCCATTTTCCTGGGAGCATAACTTGTGCCTTCCTTGTTTGCTTCTTTTCACCTTATTTCTTTAAAGAATAACCCTGAATGCACAATAATTCCAAAACAACTCTGAATATATGATTAGCTATAAAAACTTCATTTAAACCAAGAAAACTTCAAATTAAACATAAGAAAACTACTTAAAAAGATATGTAAAAATCACCAAAGATGCTAAGGCATCAAGCGCCCAACTTCAGGAAGTGGCGCCCAACCCCCATGCTTCGAAAGTCCAACTTCAAGGATTGGCGCCTAACTTCAGCCATCCACGCCCAACGCCAGCACTCTAAGTTCAATGCTAGGCCCAAAATTCTCTTCTATGTAGTTTCAATTTGGCCCAGACTCTCCAGATTTTTATGATTAGTTATTGTTAGCTTCTTCTAGAAAGATAAGAGTTAGTTTAGTTCAATTTAAATTATTATTTTAGTTAACTTATCCTTCTGAAAAAGAGTTAGTTTGATTTAAAATATGAATTTTTGTTTTAGTTATCTTATTCTTTGAGAATATAAGATTAGAATTAGTTTAAGTTCAAAAGTTAGGTTAGGATTTCGGATATAAATAAGAGGACGATGATTCACCGAAAGGATTGATCGATCCATCCAACATCTTGCATTCATTAGTTTAGTTTGTTTTTCTGTTTATCATAAGTCACTAATTCTCTTTTGTAGGGTTAGGAGCTCTGTTTGATTTTCATGGATTTGTAATTTGATTGTTTATTTTATTTTGATTAATGAATTGATACTTTTTCAAGAATTGAGTTTCGTTCTTCATCTTAATGGTTAGAAGTATTGAAAAATATTCTAATTCTGTTTTGGATCTCTTTATTCTCTTGGGGAAAGTTAATATCGGAATTAGCTTGAAACTCATTTCTCATAATTTTTCAAACTGACTAAGGGTAGTTTTTGAAATGTTATGCGGTGTTAAATTGGAAGTGTGCTTAACCTCTTTTTCTTAATTAATTGACCAAAAAATTGGCGATTAAATAAGACAAAGAGAAATCGAATTGCCAAGGAATTAGAGTTTGATTATATATGAATCGTCATGAAATTATCTTGCATGAATCAAAGTAAACAAACATGAACGTTATCTTTTCTAGAAATTAAACATCTTTAAAACCTTAACATCTCATCCACTATTTGTTTCTTTTATCATTCATAAGCATTCATTCACACCCTACTTTACTGTTATTGTTTCAAGATCCACAATCCTTCCTTCATAAAGGTTCGTTGATCTAATTAGAGATTTGATTAGAAGTTTCTTGCTTAATCATTTAATCCTCATGGGAACGATATCCATTTACAATGGTATTACTTGAAGCGATTTGGTGCACTTGCCAATATTAGACCATCAAATTTTAGCTCACTAGATATCCTTCAATAATCTTGCTCAATATAACCTCATGGCTCCAAACAAATACTCATGATAAACTAAGAATCATATGCTGTTTGTTAGTGCTTATCAACCTATATGCATCATCACTTCTTAGCTTCTCTACTACTCCATTTCATTTGTTTAACATTTATCGAGAGTTGGCTTGGATCGTTTTATATGGCTTGAGGCTTTAGGGCCACTATATACACATTTTCCTAGACCTACACATGACTTTTATAGACTTACGGTTAAGGTTATAGACTAGTATGGGCCACTAAAGAGTCCCATTATGTCAAAAATAGAGTTTCAAAAAAAATCAAATTGGTATGTATGCAGCCTACCTAAACATACATTGCAAAATTATCTTAAACCAACCAAGTTTAAGAAAAATCAGCAACTGATGCGTACACAAGTATGTTACGTGCGTGGCCAAATGACCTCTGCTGATATGCCTATAGAATTGCCATTTCAACTTCCAAACATCCAAAAAATCATAACTTTGTCTATAAAAAATTGTTTATCTTTTGTCTTTCCAAGACAATAAACTAGACTTCTTGTATTTTATGACAAATCAAACCCCATCAAATTCTGTCTAAATTACTTAAATTTTGCGAATTTCCTTAAACAAATCAACCCCTTATTCTCTATATCATAACTCACACTTAGCTAGGCCTTATATGCCCACTCAAGCCTTTTTCTTATCAACACAATTCTTCAAAAATGATTAGCTATATCCAAACTCTAAAGACAATTCATCTAGTCAAATCTTAAATCCTTACAAAATTTTTCAGATGTCAAAATTTTTTAACTCCCAATGCATATACAAGTTTCCCAAACCTCGAATCCAACATACTCAATCATAGGCAACGTTATAAGTATCAAAAATCAAATTCACCCCAGTATAATTAAATAGCCACTCATTAAACACAATCCTTAAACCATAATATATTCCTACTATAAACTTCACATAAGCAATTCCCAAATTATTAATCACAATGAATTCAATCCTCAATTCAACTTAATTTCAATAACTAACATTAATGTTCACAACTCACATGAACATTAACCAATCACAACAACAAGATTACCAAATATCTTATAGCCTCTAACTTAGGGTTCCACAGAAAGTTATATAGAAGCACCCAAAATCAAAACTTACACTTTAATTGACATCCTTTTACACTTTATTGACTTGTCACCATGATCAATCATCTTCCTAATCATCAAATCAAACTAGTTTGGCAAAACCTAAACCAAGGTTTCCTACAAATTAGGGTTTAAATTGTAGAAAAATAATTTCTCAGCTTTAAACATGAAAATTCACAGTAGAAACATCCTAAAACTTGTATTGATGATTCTTTCAAGAGTCAAATTCATTAATATTAATTTTTGGGAGAAGCCTAGCTCAAAAATATCATAAAAATGAGGAGAAAAGGGATTGTCCTTGAGTTCTTACCTCGAAATTAGTATGGTTATGTAGAGAGGAGTGAGAGAAATAATTTAATTTGAATAAAATTTTGATTAGAGCTCTGAATTCATCAGAAACTAAAAGAAAATGAGGAGGTGTGAATTCTCTCCTTTATCTTTTTTTCTTCTTTGGCTCGTGTTTACTTCTAGGAAGGAAGAAAAAACAGAAATGAGAGAAAGAAAGAATGGCCAATGCAGCCTTTAATACAGGTGAGGGATATTTTTTTTGTTTTCTCCCATTGGTCTTACTTAAAACTCAATTTTTAAAAATATCTGTTTCGCTTTGTACTCAAAATATTATTTTAATTATATTCTATCTTTTACTTTTTTTATTGGCGGTATTAGACTGTCTCAAGCGTGTACAATGAATTCTGATTCTAGTACTCATTTTCCAAAAAATATTTATATTTTTGCATCCAAATAATTTCTTTGAATTAAAATCTTATCTACGAATCCTCAAATTGAGAACTTTATATTTTTAGCCAATTAACCCCAACTATGTGTTTTAAGACCTCTTAAATCTAATTTAAATTAAATAATTGACTAAATATTTTTTTGGGTCTTACATTGATCTTGACTAGAGTAGGTTCATAGAGAATAGTTTCGAAGCAAAGACGAAGCCAAGCTAGTAGTGAAAAACTACAATATTCAATGATCTATGGAGTGCAATCTGTTATAATTTGATAAGTATAAAAACTATAGAAAACGTAGACTCTATCATCAAAGTTATAAATGATTGATATATCTCACTTTATTGGAAGAAAAAAGGATATTGGGAGGTTTGCAAACATTGGTCAACACATATGTTTGACTTCTAATATTTTAATAGACTATTGGTAACTTGATTATCATGTAATATGTTTCACTATCTTTCAAATGGTGTAGGTTGATGCTATTATTTCGATTGAAGTGCTACAAAATTTAATCGAGGGAACATTGGGCTTATGTGCAATTACAGAAATGTTTAGCTAAAAAAACAGAAGCAATTGTAAAGATACACATTAATTAGAAATGTAATTTGCTGCCAAGATGAATATTGAGAGTCTAAATAACAATTCTTACAAATTTTTTGATGATAAAGACATCTCTAGTTTAAAAACAAAGGTGTGATTGACCCACATGTACTTTCATTATGTTTTATAAATATTTTCACCTTGTGTAGAGGCATTTATGTACTGCAAATCCTTTATTAATATCGACGACATTCATTTATATAAAAACTAAGGAGGGTCTTTACTGCTCCTAATTACATGAAATAGATACTCCAACATTTTTCCAGTTGGTTTTGCATTAGTTGAGGGTGAGAACAAAAAGATAAAAATTTCATCTTATCCTTTTGTTTGAGCAGATAACACCTTAATGAGACATTCTTGTTATATCTGACATGTATAATGCTATACAAGCTGCTCTAAATGTTAAAGGAATTAGTTAGTAACCTTTTACAGTTTATCATACATTTTGTATATGTCACATTGTTGTAATATTTGCAAACAACTTAAAGTGTAAGGATGAAAGAAAGGCTCTTATCAACACAACATATATAATGACTGCGATGGAGTTCTAATACTACATGTAATTGATGAGAAATGAGAATTCAGACATGTGTACATGGGCTAACAAGTATCCCTTGGAGCTTTGGATGCAACACCGAGATGATTGGCATAGGTATGGATAGATGACAACCAATTGTCTGAGTGGGTGAATGCTGTCTTAAAGGGTAATCGCCACCTTCTAGTTACATTTTTGGTGTGATTCACTTATCATCGGTAGGTAGTAATTTTTGTAAGGAAAAAAAGGGGGTTAAGACCTGAGTTGTTATCGAGTACCAAGTAATATTTCTCATATATTTTGATAAAAGTTATTCAGAAAAATAGGGAGGCAAGTAGGAAAATTAGTGTATATTTATATGATTGAGATAATTTTGAGTTCAAAGTTTTAGAACTTGCGATGGTTATAAATTTGGTGCATATTTTTCTTTGGATGCATATTAATATTATATCTCTCTACCAAGCTCCTTTGAGTTTTCTCCTTCTATCTTCAAAATTTTGATGCATTGGTGGCCTTTTAGGCCCAAAACGTAAGTCATGTGCTTTATTAAACTTGGCGTATGTGACTTACTTCGCATATGCAGAAAATAATCACATGCGTGGCTTATATTCTCTGTTCATTATACACCTATGGATATAATTTTGAAACCTCAGATCTTAGTTTTCTAATGTTACTAGAAACAAATCATTTGGACCTATGTAACTCAAATTATGATCAAACTAGTGTAAAGAGGTTAGGATTGACAGTATCTAAAACATTCTCGAAACTAATCTTTAGTTGTGAATTACACCTAGAATCATTGCGAACTGGAAAAAGTGCTCATCATAAAATTGCAGAGCTCGAGTTTTACTCCAGCGACTCTAAGTTTGATCTAATTCAATCACTATAGATCCTTATAATTCCTTTTTCCACAAATAATGCCTTGTATTTCAATACGAAAATCCGAACAAAACTCGTCATAGGCACCAGTTTTAATATCAAACCAATTATATTCAAACAAAAGGCAACTCCATATAGTTTATGAATCATCGCAATTGGAGAAGAGAATTTAAAACTAATTAAAATTTCATGAAAAGTGAAAAAAACTTGATTAAAATCTAAGTAAATATATGTAGTTTTTACGCAATAATTTGGGTTCTATCACATATTGGGTATCTTTGATAGAGCACCATTGAAATTGTGGACAGTTTCAGATGTTACGCTATCCATGATGACATATTCTAACAACATGTGTTTCTCAGAGAATTGATTGGACTCTTTATGTTGATAGCATTTATCATATGAGAAATATCTTCACTTATCCATACACGAACAAGGCATATCAGAGAACAACTAAGACTAAAAAATCATGCATCGAAGGATATGCACTACCCTCTAACAACTGAGAACTCAATCTTCCAAATTCATGTAGAACCTATGACAAGGATCCACCTCCCAATTATCACCATTACATTGCCACCTCCACCACCTATCCTACCTACACTATCACCACAACCTCCATCGACACTACTGCCTATCTCTCCTCCACCTCCCCCACCTTAGTGACCACCATCATCAATATCATTGTCCTCATCATATGTGTTAATGTGCCTCTAAGAATTACGCTGACTAGTACATATTCCAATGTGGGCATGAGTAGCTTTGCGCCACCTATCCATCATAGGTTTAAGCCCATATCTTCCATGTGGATGTGGGACAAGAGGTATGTTTGTTGCATAAGGAGGTATTATACCTACCTTGTATCTCCAAGCAACACCTCTTCTGGTAAGAACCATCTCCTGCAACTCTGAATCCACGACATCAAGTACTTACGGAAAGGTCGTGGATCTTCCTTTATATCAAATTCCATGAGGGTCACATACTTCTAATCTCACTATTCATGCCTATTCTATATGCTTCGTTGGCCACTAATGGTTTTCGCCTCGACCATCTTGAGTGTGTAACAGGTCAATGCATTTTAATTTGGCAAGACTAGGCATATGGTACCAACCACCAAGCTTACCAACAACTTTATATGGATGGTGCCAGTCGATTTGAGCAAAGTGAATCAAAGAAGTCATAGATTACCACAACCATGAGTGTTAACCTGCCAAAATCTTTGGGTGTAAAACTACAATATTACTTGAGTCATCATACGACCTCCAAACAAATTGCAAAATAAGATAATTATCAACAAGGACAAGTAATAATTTTTTTAAAAGTTGGAAAACATGTAATACAAGTAAGTTGTATTGCCTGGTCAATAGTGACTCTGTCAAGTTGATACAATCACCTCAACTAACAAGCTACATTAGGCCATTTTGACGACATATACCTACCCTAACTAAATTACTTTTAAATGTCAATATAAACAATTACAAATTTATAAATACCAAAGGATAAGGTAACATATAAAATAAATTAAAATATATAAAAATAAAATAAAATAAAATATTTAGTTGGTAGCCAAAGGCTAACTCATAACACCCTGATATATAGGTGGGCAAAATGTTAAAACATGGAAGAAAATTCATGATTGCAATAAGATGAGGCTTCCATTAGTCGTTGGTTTGCGCGACAACAGAAGCCTTTATATAACAATGTCAACGTAGTATATTATTAGGTATAAGTACTCATGCTCTCAACATTCGTAGTTAATGGAAACTATTGCATGTGCACACTTGTCGAAGACTTGTCCCCAAACAATTTAGAACCCAACAACATGATATGTGACTGTAATGACATTCGCCTATACTTGTGACTTGCCAAATATCATCTCGATTCAAGTAAAGCACACATTGTTCCTGTTGATCTTGTATGGTGGTGATAGCTAGATGAAGATCTCTTGGAACCATGTCCACATCTTTCTGTCCTCATCGATAACTCGGGTTTTGTAACACTCTGTTACCCTAAGCCTTACCTCTAGCTGTAAAGCAAAGGATAACTAAGTGCCACGACAATTCTAAAGCTCATATTATAGTATATATATATTCAAGAATTTATATAACTAGGAGACCGATGAAGGAATAAAAGCTCAAAGTTGTACAAGGCGGAATTACAAAACACGAAACGTCCACACACGATAACTAAACGCATATGTACAAATAGAACAAGACATAATATATATAAGTACCTTGCAGATAGCTCCAAGATACACAAGGTAATAATTAAATTAACAATATATACATATAAGTATGATATACCAATAGAGGACTAGTCACAACCTGCGGAGTTTAGGCCGGCTAGCCTAACTGAAATACAAAAGAGTTTTAGAAGTGTAAAATAGCTTATACAACTTATCTCTCAAATCAAGCCTCTAAGGCTATAAAGTCTAAAATAAAAAGGTGGGAGAAAGTACTACAACAAAATAATCAAAATACAAAAGAGAGCATAAGATCCTCCGCTCAGTCACCATCTCACAACTCACCGAGGTGAGTTACGGGCTGCATTTGAAAAATAACACAACATATGGTATGAGAGCTGGAGGTTCTCAATATGGTAATAGTGCCCAATATATAAGATGTAAGATTCTAGGACGAGGAAGGCAATCCTAAAACTTCGCACTAAACAGATATTCAAGCTTAACGAGATAAATAACTTAAACCATAAACAAGTAAGCAGGGTTATCTAAACTTAGGCGATTTCTAACTAATACCAAACCACACCGCTATATCCCATACCCTTCGCCAACCTAACCTCCGTGCGATCCTATCGCCACCGCTTTCTGATCGTCCTCAACACCAGACAAACACAAGTATATGCAAACAAGTAATACACAGGTAATGTTCATGTATAACATGTAATTCAAGAAACAAGTAGGCATATTATACATTTAGGCAAACTGCAAGTAATAAAAGCAAACAAGCACATAAGAGATGCATATGATGAATGCATGTCCTATTGGCTCGTGATATCACTTGTCAGTCTATGAATGCCAATCTGACACATCCTTTCAAATGTCGCTTTTCTGCCACGTCCGAGGATATAGCGCCTGGTACACTTTTGTATCGTTCCGAGAATATAGTGCCTGGCACACTCTTGCAGCAAAGAAGGAAAACAACAACAACATATGTTTCATCATAAATTATTCCAGAGATATAGTGCCCGGTACATTATCATTTCAAGGATATAGTGTCTAGCACACTGTCCACATCCAACAAGTCCATCAACCTCAAATCATCATCAGTCATCACCATTTTCTCAAGTTTCAAGGATATAGTTCCTTGCACACTCTCCTTCAATATCCATCAAGCTCATCATAACCATCATCAGTTCTTAATTCCATAAGTTACCATCCACTCACAAGTTCTTAAGCCATTGCCAATAAAACACTTCGCTAGCTCACCCACAACTTCAGAAACCTAAGTCTCCGTCTTCTAAACTCATACAAAAAATTACCAATTTAGCTCACTAACCCATCTCTATTAGTCTTAAGGCCCAATTACTAGTTAGCAATCTTAAACAGTAGATAAAAAAGTTTGGAAAGCTAGAGAACCCTTGAAAAATAAAGAAAAATAATTTTTCAGCAAAACAGGGGCTACGCATACGCACACCCTTATCGGTGTACGTATGCACACATTGAAAAAGGTACGTCCGCGTATGTATACACGAAAATTGGGCCATTTTACGAATGCATACCTGGGCCGCGTACGCATGTATATCAGAATCCAGAAAAGTTAAGTTGCAGAAATTTTAGTTTTGGACCCCAAACTTTAAACGTTTATAACTTCCTCTACAAAAATTCATTTTCCTCAAACTTTATATCAATTTAAAGCTCTTTCAATCATCTTTAATTAAAAAAATTTTTCAACGAATTCCAAAAACTGAGGCTTAAGTTATGATCCACTAAAGTTCATCAAAAATAGATTTTTACCAAAGGAGACAATTCTCAAATTTTCCAAACCTTCCAAACCCAAAACAACTCAAAACATACCCAAACATCATAAAACACTACCTCCTACATCAATTTACCATTTCATAGCATTTTTCTCAATTTCACACCTATTTCACTCATTCTCTTTCACCTCTTTCCTTCATAAGTCAACAAAATCCACAATTTACAATCAATAGCTCAACCTCAACAATTTTCACACTATATAACTCTTCATATACATTATTCACCAGCATTCAATATCAATATCAACTACACTATTCAAAATCCAATATCATCATCAATATTTATCACCACTCATCATAATCACATTCAACATCAATATTCATCATATATTTATATATCACACATTCCAATACTCCATATCATTATCTTCATCATCAAACATAAATTCACATATAATTAATCATACACAACATCATTCAATCCTATCTTAAGGTCAACTAGCCTAAGTGTCCAGAAACATTGCATATTACATAAAAAAAAACTGAAACTATACCTTGGCCAATTCTCAAAATGGACCAAACACCAAAACGAAGCTACCAAGCTCGATCCAAAAACCTCAAACCAACTCCAACAAACGCCAAAACTCAATCTAACATCATACAACATACCAATATCAAACCTAGGGTTCACAAAAATGACTAAACACAAGGATTTAGTGAGATCTTACCTTACCCAATGAGATTAGAGATAAAACTCAATAATATTCCAATGTTAGATCACCCCTAAAGAACCAAAATCACAAAACTTACTCAAAAATCAAACATAAAAATGTGAAATTGTTAGGGCTGGAAACTGGAGCTTGAGATTCAAAATTTTACCAACAAAACTTAGTTAGAAATTACAGGCTTGGCAAGAGCATTGCGTGGCCACAAACGGCTCGTCAATCGAAGCTCCGTAGCTCAAGTTATGGCCAAAAGAAGGAGGAGATAAATAGTAACAACTCTCTTCTTCCTCTCTTCTGTCACGAGCGCCCCTTTCTTGTTTTAGGGCTAGAAATGAGTTGAAATACTCATTAATTGTGTTTATATATGTTGGGTTTAGTTCCAACTTAGACCCAGTCTAACCCGTTAGCGTTTTAGATTCGTTTGGCCCACTTTGGGCCAAAATATTTAAGATTAGCGTTTGGTTTTTTATTCTAAATTATTTTTGTCCTTTCAAAATAATGATTTCAATTTTCAAAAATCCTATTTTTCTCAATACGCGGTACAGTCAGACTTGAGCCGATAGTATCGGCTTAGGTGCCAGTACGCATTTTTACAAAAGATACATTTTCACACTCAGAAAAATTTATTGAATTCAAATTTTATATTTTCATTTTTAAAATATTATTTTTTTATTTTCAAACCTATTTTAAACAATTAAAATTATTATTTTATTAAAGCGGTTAAACCGATTTTTACAGATTTGAGTAGTAGTATATGGTTTAGGGTAAAAGAAAGAGGACGAAGTTTAAAGTTGTGAGGACTACGAGAATCGCACCAATATTTTGATGTTTAATGTGTACATAAATCGTTATGGCACCAATCGCTTTACTAATTCACTTATAAACCACAATAGCACTTTATTTTTTATTCCAAAATTCGTAAATCACAGTAGGTGGTTGTAATGACTAATGATAAATCATGAAAAGCTATTGCCATTTAAGCATTCATTCAAATTTCATGTATAAATCACATTGACGGGGCTAGGTTTCTAATACTCTTTCAAACTTCTTATTCCAGGTTCAAAAATTGATTAAATTATTTCTTCCTGGTGCGACTTACATGTTCTTTAGTAGTAAATAAATGATTTTCATTGCGATTTACTATTTAAAAAAGACCTTTAAAAAAAACCAGAGTGTTTGTTAGTCGAAATAATTATTTTCGACAAACTAAGCTGATTCAAAATGCTGGTGAAGGGTCAAGAAGGAAGCGAGGCCGAAAAGATGTACGTGCAGGTATTAATTAGAAGTTATTTGACACAGACTCGACCTAGATACCTTGTTAAATTGAACAAGTACTCGAATGATGAATCGAACAGTTGTTCGAACAGAGAATCGAGCGGTTACACAAGCAGAGAAGTCAAAGGCTTTCTCTGAGTGAGGACTTTATGAGTAATGTCCGTCGGAAAAAGAGCAGGAACAGTTACCTAAGGATTCGCATACAAGGCAGCGTCGTGTAATTAATGGTCGGTTATGGAAGTGGGTTATAAATATTAGTAAGTTTTAGGAAATAAGGGTTGGAACTTCTTGTCAGAAATACATCCAAGCACACTCATATTCCAGCGAATTCCTGAGTCTGCATTCGAGTTTGATTTCAATTAGGTTTCTTTCACTGTCTTTACCTTTTATTTATGATTCTTGTAAAACTTTATCTTTCAAGCAAATCTATGTTTCAAGCATTGTTTAATTTTCATGTTCAATTTACACTTCGGTACCTTTAATTTTCATGTCTAAAGTCCTTTGATTCAATTGAAGGCATTTTTATTGCTTTCTTTAAATTTCAATGCAAACCTTTTCGATTTTAGTCAAGTTTACTTTTTGAACCCTTTGTCTTACACTTCTTTTACTCTTTTGCACTTTTTGAAATTCTTTCCCGTTTTGATACTCGTCTAATTCGAGAATCTTTGATGCACTTATAGAAAACTGGTACCTGCAAAAGAGGAGTTGGTTTTGCTTCCAGACTATTAGAATTGAACCACCATCGATTTGCTAAAAATCAACAAAATAAATTGGCACGCCCGGTGGGACAGTTTTAAACTGAAGTATGTCATAAGATTAATATTTTGGTGTCAGTTGGTGTATGCAATTGAGAAGTGAAGGATTATTCATATGGCTGATGAAGTGTCAAATGTGAATGGTGGTTTGTCCACCAATGATAGTATACCAGTGACTGTGCATTCTTCGGACGTTACGTCACGTCCGGAAGGTTTGGTTGTAAGTGAAAGTACAGTGGTTACTAGTTTACAAACTGGAAATATTGGACATAATGTTCGGCCACGTGGTAACTTACCACCAGTCCAACCTTCAGTAACCATTGGTTGGCCTCCTTATGGTCTCCCTCTTGGGTATACTCCTCCAATGAGTGATTTTGTCCCTCATGTTCGTTTTGGGAGTGTAAATAGAGTAAATAATTCTCAAAATCCACCACAATATTCCGAGTTCTCTCGTGATTATAATGTGGGCTCTACATCGAATGCCTCTAATTCTATGGCGGTATTTCGACAACATGTAGAAGAAAGCCATCATTATTTAGTCAATTTATTGACTCAACAAATGACCACAATTCTAAACCCTATGATGGATGATCACGAATCAAAATTTGAACGTCTTGCAAGGCAAGTCGAACAGATTGCTCGAATCGTTGATTATGATGAAGGTGAAAGGCATGAGGCTATGGGGAACAATGAAGGATTTGAAAATATATTTTAAAATAAAAATAATGTTTTAAATAGAGAGAATCCTCAGATAATTCCCCGTGGTCAGAATGCAGATGATGTTCTTGCCCGATTACGTGCTAATTATGGTGGTGACCGTTATCAAGTCACAAGAATTGTGGAAGAAGTGCTCAATCGAGTTGGTTTAAATGTTGGTTTTATGAAACGACCTCATTTTATATCTGCTTTCCCTCAAGTTGTTCAAATGGCTGAAGTGCCGAGAGGGGTGAAAAATCCAAAGATAATCACGAAATTTGCAGGAAAAGTTGGAGAGTCAACCACTGAACATGTCGCTCGATATTTGGTCGAGATTGGGAATCTAGCCAATGATGAGTATTTAAAAATGAAGTTTTTTCCTTTTTCATTCACGAAGAATGCATTTACTTAGTCTTCGAATCTCAGACCAAATTCGATAATGACATGGACTCAGTTGGAAACTGCTTTTTATGCTCTATTTTACCGATGGGAATTGAATGTAGTGGTTAATGATCTAGTTGCTTTGAAACGAGAAGATGGTGAAATAATTGATGATTATATCATACGTTTCAAAAATGCTAGAAGTAGATGCTACGTGTCATTACTTGAAAGTGAAGTAGTGAAAATAGCAGTTATGGGGTTATGATTCTATATGCGTCGAAAACTGCTTAATGTGCATATACATGACTTAGCTCATTTGGATGAAAAGGTTCGTCAGGTCAAACTTATGAAAAAAGAAAAGGAGAAATATAGGAATGAACAGAAGTTAGAAAGTAAACCTTTTACTCGAAAGGAGAAGGTTGCTTATGTGACCATGGAGTCCTCGGAGGAGGAATTCGATCTCGACGCAGAGGTTGATTTGGCTAAACTTAAGAAGTGTCCTCCATCTGTTTGTTCCTTACTTAAAAAACTCCCTAGTAATGAAAAGTCGAATGATTCAAAATTAAAGAGTGGGAAAAAATATAATTTTGATATTTCGAAATCTGATCAAATTTTTGATGTGTTGCTTAAAGATAAAAAAATTAATTCTGCCTAAGGGTAGAACCTTACTTTTGGTGAAAGATTTAAAAGGGAAACCTTATTATAAGTTTCACTAAGCAACCAGTCATTCGACTAATAGTTGTGTTCGTTTCAGGGATTTAATTCAGGAAGCCATCATGGAAGGACGTCTGAAGTTTGATGATGGGAAAAAAGAAATAAAAGTTGATGTTGGTCTTTTCGACGCTGAAGCTGGTTTTGTTGAACCATATTTTGGAGTAAATATGGTTGGCATGTCTTATGACTTTGATGTGGCTCTAGGTGATTTCGAGTCACAGGTCCGATCAGTATATCCTCGAGCAGGGAAAGGTTTATTGGATTACTTAGTGTAGCAAAAGATCAAAGATCGGGATGTATTTCTGTGTCCTTGATGTAATGCTATGTTTGATGCTGAGGCTGCAGCGATCTTTGAGAAAGAAAGGATGAAAAAGGAGTTGGCTTGTAGGGAGGAGCAGGCTCGTCAAAGGCAACCTGTCAGACGAGTGGAAGGACAAACTTCAAGGGTTCCTCAGTAGAATGCTGTTGCACCGCTGAGTCACTCCCAAGCTATTGGAGTTCAGTGGATTCGGAATTGTCCAGAATTCCAGAGTTAAGATGCGCGATATCGGCGAAACCCACAATGGAGACATCCAGGGCCTCCTCGAAACTAATATCTTTATCAACGTGGTCGAGCCAGAGGATACCCGAGGGGAAAAGAAAGAAGGAGTTTACTTCAAAATAAGAAACCTCAGGTTGACAAAGGCAAGTGGGCAACACCTTTGGTGCATTCCCGAATAATTTTTCCTTCTGATAGGGAAACATGCCCGAAGAGTATACCTTCCCTTGCGAAATTTGAGAAGGGCAAGGCAATAGTTCATACTCCAGGGATTGACAAAGGCAAAGAGGCCGATTTGGATGAAGAATACTTCGAGGAAGGAGATGATGAAATGGTTGGAATTATTTTGATTAATCCAACTGAGTATTTGGTCGAGTAGGAAGGCGATCCCAAAGAAGATTATGACATGGACATTGAAGAAGCCTTTTCTTTCATATGATATGAGGATGAACCGCGATATTTTCTGAGGCCCACTGAAAAGCAAAAGTCTCATCTTTGCCCACTTCATATTACTACTACTTTGAGTGGGATTAAAGTGAATAAAGTTTTGATTGATAGAGGAGCAGCAATAAGTCTCTTACCAGAAAGGATGCTGATGAAAGTTGGTAAACATCCTGATGATTTGGTCCCTACCAATATTAGTGTAACAAAATTTAGTGGTGCTTCTACTCCTACGAAAGGTCTACTTACTTCGGGGGTGAAAGTGGGGTCTTCTGAACGAAACACTGTTTTCGTGGTAGTGCCATCAAAAGCGAGTTATAATGCTTTATTAGGCCGAGACTGGAATCACGGAGTTGGATCTGTACGATCTACTATGCATCAAAGTGTCCTTCTTTAGACAGAGGATGGCAAGCCTGCAGTTGTTAAGGCAGATTCAAATCTATATGTCGAACAGCTGCATATTGATTTCAGGGCATATAGTCCGAAACTGAGGCCTTTAAATGTTGATAAGGCGTTGAATTCTTATAACTGCAAGGGTTGCTACTTGTCTTTAGAAGGCCTAATAGTGAAATTGCGTCACATCTGAATGTGACCCCAACTGGTTGGGATTGTTCATCTTAAGGGATCTGAGGCATTATTCGATGGAGCATGCTCAAGGTGTCTTGGATTAACTGGTAGATTTAAATAATTATTTAAGTAATTTTTCTTCGGTAGAAAATAAAGGTGGTTTTTCTGATGAAGTTGAATCATTTAGGAATGTAATTTCTTCTCTTAGTAACAACAACTCGATGTTTTTAATCGAGTTTAGTCATGGTTTAAGTTTTTTTTCATTGTGTAATGCAAATGATATTGTTAGTCGAACTGCTGATATAATAGCAGAAGTCTATTGTGTTGAAAATAAAGTTGTTGTTAATCCAGCAAATGATCAAGTTCATTTATTCCTAACGAATCTGTTGATTTCTCTTTTGATTGCATCTATGATTTAAAAGTTTTGGGTTTCAAAAAATATTTAGTAAAAGATGAGGATTGTTTTAAAGGATTTGAATCTCAAGATCCCTTAGAAGAAATTAATTTAGGGTCACTTGATGACGTTCGAATCACTTACATTTGTAAAGATCTCGTAGATCCCTTTCGAAATCAACTTTTCCATCTCTTACATGAATTCAAAGATTTTTTTTGCTTGGGATTATCATGAGATGCCTGGTCTCGATCGTTCCCTTGTAGAACATCGATTATCATTGAAACCAAATGCTCGACCAGTGAAGCAAACTCCTTGTCGTTTTGCTCCAAAAAATCAATCAAAAGATTAAGGAAGAAATATAACGGTTGATTAAAGCAAAGTTTATTCGAACTGCACGTTATGTTGAATGGGTTTCGAATATTATTTCCATAATGAAGAAAAATGGACAGTTAAAGGTGTGCATTGATTTTAGAGACTTGAATAATGCAACCCCGAAGTATGAATACTTTATTCCAATTGCATATATGTTGATCAATTCTGCAGCGGGAAATAAAATTTTAAGTTTTATGGATGGTTACTCAGGTTATAACCAAATCTTCATTGCAGAAGATGACGTGTCCAAAACTGCTTTCTATTGTCCCGGGGCACTAGGCACTTATGAGTGGGTGGTTATCCTTTCAGTTTAAAAAATGCTGGTGCAACTTATCAGCAAGCAATGAATGCTGTATTCCATGAGTATATCGGGAGATTTATGGAAATATATATTGATGATGTTATGGTTAAATCAATTTTGGTGAGTTAACACATTGATCACTTAAGAAAAGCGTTTATCACTATGAAGAAGAAAGGTTTGAAGATGAATCCTTTGAAATGTGCTTTTGGTGTGTCAGTTAGAAACTCCTCAGTTTCGTTGTTCATAAGAAAGGGATTGCAATCGATAAGAGTAAGGCCGATGCAATATTAGCATTGTCTGCACCTAAATCGAAAAAAGAAGTGCAGTCATTCCTTGAAAAAGTGAATTATCTTCGAAGGTTTATTTCGAATCTTTCTGATCAAACTCGAGTGTTTGCACCTTTAGTAAAATTAAAGAATGATTCAAAGTTTGAGTGGATAAATGAGCATCAACAGGCATTCGATTCAATAAAAGCCTATTTATCTAAGGCTCCAATTATGGCGAATGTTCGTCTGCATGAGCCCTTGAAATTGTACATTGCAGCATCTGCAAACACAATTGGGTGTATGTTAGCCCAAGATGATGAGAATGGGCATGAACGGGCAGTTTATTACCTTAGTCGTGTTTTGACCGATATTGAAACAAGGTATTCCCTAATAGAAAAATTGTGTTTATTCCTATATTATGCGTGCATGAAATTAAAGTGCTACATGGTGGCTAAATCAGTGATAGTTGTAGCACAAACTAATCTCATCAAATATATGTTGAGTTTTCCAATGTTACGAGGACGTTTAGGGAAATGGATGCTAGCTTTGACAAGATTTGATTTACAATATGTCCCAGCCAAATCTGTGAAAGGCCAGGTCATTACATATTTTTTAGTTGATAATTCGAATAATCTGAATGACCAAGGGGCAAATGTACTCGACATTAAAGTCGATTATTGGAAGTTATATTTTGATGGATTGACGAGAGGACTTTTGCCGGTAAAGAATTTCACAAAAATAATCACGTTGTAAGTATAGTTTCTAAAGCAACAGAGAATCCTTTCGTACAAAAACTTGTTTGTCACTAAAGCAAACCCAATAAGTATTTAAACCTCGGGTCGTCTCTCAAGGAATTGCAGGGAGGTGTATTTATTATTGGTTATGGAAATAGGTATATTTTTGGGTTTTTGAAATAGCGAACAGGAAAATAAACTGGCAACAAAGTAAACTAATTATCATGAAAACTATTGCAAGGTATAAGAACTGGAAATCCCATCTTAGTTATCCTTATCAGGTGTGACGAAAATTGTTTATTGCTCCCACTTAGTTAACCCTTACTAAATAAAGGAAAGTCAAGTGGACTAATCAATTTGATTCCTCAAGTCCTAGTCAACTCCTATGGAAAGACTAGCTTTAGAGGGATCCAAATCAATCAGCAAATTCCAATTTTCAATCAACAACTGAGTTTGATAACTCAAGTATCACCAATTACTCAACCAAAGTAAAGGGAGAAAAAATCCAAATTATTTATATCATAAATAGAAGAAAGCAATCATAAATCTGAAATACCTCAAATTGCATTAAATAAAGAAAATCAAATCTAACATGGAGTTCATAAATCAAATTGGGAAAATAAACGAACTAAAGTCATAAAATAGATAAAAGTAGAAGAGAAACTAAATTAAAGGAACATTGAACATAGAAAGAAGAAGAAGTAAACCTAACCTAAGAGAAATCCTAAATCCTAAATCCTAAGAGAAAGGAGAAAGTCTCTCTCTCTCTAGAAAACTACATCTAAAACTAAAATTGTGGATAATGAATGTTGTCTCCATGAATGGATGCATTCCCCCACTTTATAGCCTCTAATATGTGTGTTCTGGGCTGAAAATTAGGTCAAAAACAACCCAGAAATCACTTCCAGTGATTTCTGATACGTTCAGCACGCGGCAAAGTCACGTGTACGCGTCGTCTACGCGTACGTGTGGATTGAGTTTTCTCCAAGTCACGCGTGCGCGTGATTCACGCGTGCGTCATCTATCTTCAGGGAAGCTATGGCAAATTATATATTATTGCGAAGCCCCATATGTTAGCTTTTCAACGCAACTAGAACTGCGTCAGTTGGACCTCTGTAGCTCAAGTTATGGTTGATTTAGTACCAAAAGGTCAGGCTGGACAGCTTTAGCAGTTCTTTCAGTTTCTTGTATTCCTTCCACTTTTGCATGCTTCCTTCCTTTCCATCCTTTAAGTCATTCCTATCCTGTAATCTCTGAAAACACTTAACACACATATTAAGGCATCGAATTGTATAAAGGGGAATTAATTTTTGGTAATTTAAAGGCTTGGGAAGCAAGTTTCCAATTATAGAACAAAATTATAGAGGAAAATGTAAAACCATGCAATTAGTATGAATAAGTGTGCAAAGACTTGATAAAAACCACTCAATTGAGCACAAGATAAACCATAGAATAGTGGTTTATCATGGATCGAAGCACAAAGATGGTTCAGGAGTTGGAATTCTTACTATCTCGCCAGAAGGGATTCCATCGGAATTCTTGTTCGATCTAAAATATCCTTGCTCGAATAATATGGCAAAGTATGAAGCTTTAATTTTAGGTCTTGAAATATTGATCGGAAAAGGGGCTTTGGAAGACCAAATCCTACGGGAATCTCAGTTAGTCCTAAAACAGTTATCGAATGAGTTCAAATGTAATAATGAGAAATTGCAAAAATATTTGGCAACGGCTTGGGAATTGTTAACCTCTTTTTGAAAAGTTTCTTTTGTTCCTATCCCAAGGATTCATAATGAGATTGCTAATGAGTTAGCCCAAATTGCTTCGAGATATAGAATCGGCCCAGAAACTTTAAGAAAATTAGCCAGTATCCATCAAATTTTGGTACCTACAGATGAAATGGAAGCTTTGTGTATAAGTGAATGGGACAATAATGATTGGAGGAAGCCTATTGCTGAATATTTAAAGAATCCCAGCATCCCAGTCAGTAGAAAGATAAAATTGTAAGCAATAAATTTTTTCTTGATAGCTGATGAGTTGTATAAGAAGGGAATCGATGGAAGTCTGTCGAGATGTCTAAGTCAAAACGATAAAGACATTGCTTTAGGTGAAGTCCATAAAGGGATATGTGGTGCTCATCAGGCTGAGAGGAAGACGAAATGGGTGCTATGTCGAAATCACATATATTGGCCATCCATGATCAAAGATTGTATCAAATATGCAAAGGCGTGTCAAGAATGTCAAAAGCATGGATTGATACAACAGATCCCAGCGTCTGAGTTGCATTCGATTATAAAGCCATGGCCGTTTAGGGGTTGGGCTTTGGATCTAATTGGACTGATTTATCCTCCTTCATCGAAACATCATAAAGTTTATCCTGGTAGCAATTGATTATTTTACAAAGTGGGTCGAAGCAGATCCATTAATAAAAGTTGGGCGAAATGAAATAATAGATTTTATTGAGGAACATATAATCCATCGATTTGGAATTCCTCAAACATTGAGCACTGATCAAGGAACTATGTTCACTGGTCAGCGAATCAAAAATTTTGTAGCTTCAAGGAATATTAATATGGTTACTTCAACCCCTTATTATGCACAGGCCAACGAGCAAGTTGAGGCAGCAAATAAAATTAGGATAAGTTTGATTAAAAAACAAATCGGGAATAGACCTCAAACTTGGCATGAAACGTTAAGTCAAGTACTTTGGGCTTATCGAAATTCACTAAGAGGGTCGACAGGTACGTCGTCCAATAGATTAGTGTATGGCCATGATGCTGTGTTACCATTTGAAATCAATCTTAATACTTTGAGGGTGTCAAGACAGAATGATTTCCCAGTCGTTGATTATGGAAACGCAATGTTTGATGAGTTGAATGAATTAGACTCAGAGTGAAAATTGGCGCTTGAAAACATGATTCGACAAAAAGAAAGTGTTGCTCAAAATTACAATCGTCGAATAGATGAGAAATGCTTCAGTATAGGCAAATTAGTTTTAAAAGTTATTTTGCCAATGAAAAAAGAAATCAATAGTCCTTGGTAAATGGTCCTATACTTGGGAAGGCCCTTTCCAAGTGATAGGATTATATTCTGGAAACACATATCGAGTCAAGGATATCGATACCAGAAATATAATTAATTCGATAAATGGAGAGTATTTGAAGCAATATCATTGTTTACCAAATTAGGACTAAGATGCATAAGTCTGAAAATAAAGAAAATCATTACAAGTACTGAATTCTAAGGCGAAGAAATGTAAGGTGCCATAAGCTCTGCAAAGTCTGAGCATAACTTTGCCCTTTCACTGTCCAGAGCTGAAAGCGTTTCAGCATGCCTAAATTCTTCATAATGGGCCTTGTCAAGTTGCTTCTCACATTCTTCTTGCTTGGCCTCGATGGAAACGATTTCTTGCACAAGTTTTTGTTGTTCATGTTGGACAGTGGCTAAAGGTGTAGCTATATCTGCCATCCTCTTTCGAATTTTGGCAAGTCTTTTGTTGATCTAAGCCAATTCTACTTCAATTTTTCTCTCTTCTTTATCAGAGTGAGCTCGAACGGAAAGGGCCTGAGAGATCCTTAAATCGAATTCTTCACGGGAAGCCTTGATTGGCTGCAGAGCTACAACATAGCTTTCTGATTCAGTTCTAATTTGAGCCACTGTACTCTTGATCTCTTGTAGTCTTTCTTGGGTAATTACGCTTCTATTACAAACTTGTATAAACTGTTTGACTATGGCAGAGTATGAAGACAGGATATGAAGTTCAAGAAATGAATTTAAAAGATCAGACAGAAGCTTGTTCAGGGTTGCATCGTTGGTCCATTCGATGGGTGGATGGTCCAGGAGATTGAGAAGTGACAGAAGTTATTTTCAAGCATTAACATTCAGCTCGGATGAATGACCAGATGTAGAAGGACCGATGAGTATAGGGGTAGAAATGGGTACCTTATCTTCCTAAATAGCTTGGTTCAGGATGGTGACCAGGTTAACCAAGTCGGCATTTGCAGATCGGTAGAAACACCCAAACCTCCAGATCCCTGACCAGGGAAAGTTTGAAGTTCAGCTTATTTGGGAGGACTGGAGGTTCTTTGAGGAAAAGGAAGGGTTTCTAGGACTTGAGATGGAGAATCCGAATCGGGAGCAATGGTCTTAGCAACTCGAGAGGGAGAGTCAGAATCAGGGGCCACTTGAAATTCAGTAGAAGGTGCAGCCTGGTTAGTTGGAGAGACATGTCTAACACTTAAAGTTTGTGTTAGAGAGTGATGGGTGTGCTCCTTTGTTAAGTCAACTACTTGTATCCCAGTTGGAATTGGAAAAGCAACTTGGAGAAGTTCAACAGATACTGTGGCTTAGATTGATGAGTGAGATGTTAGTTGTCCTAAATCTTGTTGTTGTTGTTGATGTGGTTGGTTAGGTGCAAGAGATGAGGAGATCGATTGAGCAGTAGTAACGGGCTGAAATGCAAGGTGCAATAAGTTGAGATTTATTTTGACTAAATTGAAATATATGTGAAAATGATATAATGTTACCGGAATGGGTCTTGTTCTTCGAACCAATTGAGAACCCGAATCTGAATCAATTGTATCCTCCAACTGTGAGGATGCAGTAAGGATATTCTGCATAGATGGCTCACTTTCATCAGAACTTTCACTCGATGGTTGCAACTATAACTAAAGAAAGATTGAAATTAAAATAATTGCAAGTAAATGTGGTTATCGAGGAATCTCAATTAAAGAATGAGCGTATGAATATAGTTACCTTCCTAGAAGTCTTCGAAGGTGTCCATCGACTTTTCCTTAGTGGTTGGCATGAAGAAGTTGTAGCTTCGGCTTTTCTTTTCTGAGTTTTCTTTAGAGAACCCTCAGCAGCAGGGACCGCTTGAACAACAGAACGCTTGATCTCTTTTAGGGTATGACTGTACTTAGAGTAGTAAACAGTCCACCAATCGAAGCAAGATTTTGTGATGTAAGAGTTTCGATCGTAAACGAGGTGATTATAGCCCTCTTTTTGTTGTTGATTTTTTAAGAGGCAGATATCAAGCTCTTTCTTTGAAGCCAAAGTAATATGGCAAAATGGCCTGCTGTTTCTGGGGAGTGGAGTTGGGATAGCTTGTGAGAAGCCAAGTTGTCTGCCTGTATAATGAGGGGCATACATAATTACTTTGAAACGTTCTTTTTTATGTTAAGGTAGCCCTGTAGGAATCACCTGTACAGCCAATAAATTTGCCCAACTCCTATTAGCAAGCTCATTTTCTTCATTATCGTTGGGGAAGAGGAGGCGTTCGAGCCAAGCAAGACCACAATTTCGACACAAAAAGGGGTGAAATTGAGGTCCTCATTATGGAAGTCTTTGCAAGAATGAAAAAGAGAAAAGACAGCCCAAAATCGGTCTTCATCCGATTGTGCTTCTGGAAAATTTGGCTTGAAATTAGTCAATCAAAAGCCTTCAATGTGCTGTTTGTCTGTAGCACCACCTCCAGGCTTTATCATATACTTTTCAAAAATGGCATTAAGCCATAGTTGGAGAAGGCAGAGAGGGCCACTTGTACTGATTAAATAATTGTGTCGAAGACAATTAACAAACTGACCAAGTTCTTTGAAAACATGCCCTAGAAGAAGCTTAGCCAAATTGAGGTTGTTTCCCTCATGAAGTAGGGAAGCAAGAGGAAGGAAAAGCTTCTGCATTTGAACACTTCGAGAGCAAAAAACAATTGCGTTTAACCAGTAAACAGAAAGGCCACATGCTCATCATTTGTAACAGGATTACCTTCTGTGCCCATATGATGAGCCATGAAGTCACTATAGGAGGTCATAGGAGCAATGTTATATTGTTGTCTGGGTTGCATGTCGGAAGTGAAGTTTGGAGGACTAATCGGGAGTCCTGTAATAGCAGCTACGTTTAAAAGTGACATACCAATCATCCCACAAGGAAGGTGGAAATTGTTAGTAGTCCTGTTCCAGAAAAAGGTTACAGCTCCAATCATCCAAGGGAGCGTCGAAGGTGAAAAGTGAGAAAGTCTCAGATGGTCTTGAATCCCAAGAGCCCCCAAGCAGTGCTCTTCAATGGAGCAAAACGCTCATACCAGGCTGTGAAGTCAGTTCCACGAGGGTTGATCTTCGGGTTATTCCTAAAGGATTTTTGATTGGTGAAAAAAGAGATATCAAGGTCTTGATTGGTCAAAAAGTCTTCCCCTTGAGCACTGGGGAAGAAAAGAAGTTTTTTGTTTGCCCTTTCTGAATTCTCGACGGACCAATGAAAAAATGGATATCGTCACCCACATTAAAGGGAATAAGGATTCTAGGGTCATTAATTTGAAGTTGTGGGTCGTCAATGACTTCATCATTGACTTGATTCAACATGTGAAGAGCTGGAGGAGCCGGCGGTTGCACTATGGGGCCTTTTCCTTTGTCCTGTGCAGCAATGTGGGATGAAGAAGCATCCGTTGAAGAGCAAAGAAGAATGAAGATTGAAGAGTAAAAGTTATGCAAGAAAGATGAATGCAAGAGAAATTGAGGGAATAAGGGTTCGAGAAAGTTGAACGAAGACGGAAGTGTCGAATTTAAAGGGAGTTTTTGTTTAGCCGTTATTACAAAGGGAATTCAAAGGAAAAGAAGGTAACTTTGCGAAGAAAGTGAAGTGGTGGAGAGAGAAGGTATGAAGCACGTGAGACGTGTCAAACGGGTCAGAATTAATAGAGAAGGTAAATGGTAATTATTATCAGTAAAGGTGTCTGACGATTGGATTAGGATTAAGTGTTTCATCTTCCAAGAAATGACTTTGAAGGCAAACACATTAATCCTAGGGGCAATTTGTTAGTCGAAATAATTATTTTTGACAGACTAAGCTGATTCGAAACGCTGGTAAAGGGTCAAGAAGGAAGCAGAGGCCGAAAAGACGCACGTGTTGGTATTAATTGGAAGTTATTTGACACGGACTTGACCTAGACACCTCGTTAAATCGAACAAGCACTCGAATGACGAATCGAACAGTTGTTCAAATAGAGAATCGAGTGGTTACACAAGTAGAGAAGCCGAAGGCTTTCTCTGAGTGAGGAATTTATGAGTAACGTCCGTGGGCAAAAGAGCGGGAACAGTTACCTAAGGATTCGCATATAAGGCAGCGTAGTGTAATTAATGGTCGGTTATGGAAGTGGGTTATAAATATTAGTAAGTTTTAGGAAATAAGGGTTGGAACTTCTTATCAGAAATACACTCAAGCACACTCATATCCCAGCGAATTCCTGAGTCTGCATTCGAGTTCGATTTCTGTAAGGTTCCTTCCACTGTCTTTACCTTTTATTTATGATTCTTGTAAAACTTTATCTTTTAAGCAAATCTATGTTTCAAGCATTGTTTAATTTTCATGTTCAATTTACACTTTAGTACCTTTAATTTTCATGTTTAAAGTCCTTTGATTCAATCGAAGGCATTTTTATCGTTTTCTTTAAATTGCAATGCAAACCTTTTCGATTTCAGTCAATTTTACTTTTCAAACCCTTTGTCTTACACTTCTTTTACTCTTTTGCACTTTTTGAACTTATTTCCTGTTTTAATACTCGTCTAATTCAAAAACCTTTAATGCACTTATAGAAAATTGGTATTTACAAAAGAAGAGTTGGTTTCGTTCCCAGACTATTAGAATCGAATCACCATCGATTTACTAAAAAATCGACATACAAAACAGTGTTATAATATGAGAAACACATTATTAGCTAATTCTTTTAATTTATATGTGTGCGCGCGTACTATAGTAACAACGGTGAGTACGTAAGTATTGTTAAAATTAAAGTTACATTTTATTTACATTTTGGTAACACTTTTTGAAATAAAACCTTTTAAAAATGTTGTTTAACAATAAAAAAATTATTATTTTAATTTTAGCAATATTTTTTGAAATACTATAATCACTGTATTTAAATTAAACACTATTCAAATAAAATATGTAGCAAGGTTCGTTTTATGTGTTAAATATGTGTACAATTATTAAATTTACTATACAATAATATATAATTAGGATAATTTATTCTCTAAATTTCAAAAGTATAGCGAATAATTTTCATGTTTTATTAGTTGATTTTATTTTTGTTAACAATCATGTTACTTGTATATCAAAATTTAGTTATCAAATTAATTACATGTATAGAATATAAGTTAAAATACCAAACATATTAAAAATGAATTAAATAATACATACATTTTACACAAATACATATAGTAATTAATTTTGTAACTAATTTTTAGTGTGTATATAAATTTTTATTTTACTAATTGTTCATCATTTAGTTTGCTAGTTCTCTCAATTATTCTTCTACTTACTTGTTCTTTGAATTACATTTTTAATAATTGAACCCGGTATGCAAATTAAACATATCAGAACGTGTTAACAATTAATTCTGTTTCCGTTAATTAAATCCACACCAAAAACTACACTTTGTTGAGATCTTTTTAAGAGGGGTAGTGCTAAAGAGTCAATGACCTAAGCATACAATGTGTATAATGGGTTAAATCTTTGGTCCATAAATAAAATGAACATCACCTATATTATTCAGAATAACCATTCGGATACCAGGGATAATAAACATTTCATGTCATAAAATCACTCATCCCAAAAACTTAAGTTGATTTTGGAATTCACCAAGAATCGAACCCTTGACCTTTTGGATCTAGAACTCTAATACCATGTTATGAACTCATTCATCTCAAAAGCGTAACCTAATAAGATAATGTAACACTAATGATCATATCTTTAATACTTCCTAAATTTCCATTGTACACATTATACGCTTAGACATTGACTCTCTATACTTTCTCTTTTAAGAGAATTATTATTGGAAGTACACAACAGACATATGTACGCATACATATATATGCCGAATAAATATAGAATTAAACTAACATGTGTTCTAAAAATATAAATTAATATTATTAATTATGAAAGTTTTTCAAAAAAATGCAGTTTAATTTTTAATATTTTTATTGTTTATTTATTAAAATAAAAAATTTTAAACTTTCCAAAAATAATAATCTTAAAAGCACAGTATAACTAAATCCATAAATATAATAGACTGATTGAAATGGACTCATATATTATAGAAACCGATCATCGAAGTGACAATCTGCTTACATTAATCTGACTTTTATGTAAGTGAGCATTTTTTATATTTTTAATTATTACTTTGTGTGACATGCTCATAAAGTGAAAGAGCAAAAGTGATCCCATTTTCAGGTTACTAGTTGAAACTACTATCATTGTTTCTTTTTCGCCCATGGATACTTAATTATGTTAATTAAATTAAGCTTTGTATGATTTTTATTTTCATCGAACCTAATCAAAACCAGCTTTGGACTTACCTGATGATACCTACTACATACAGTTGTCAAGTCTAATTTGGATTTGATTTCAATTATTAATACGTTTCTTGTCTTTTATGTTTAAAATATTATGATTAATAATAAAAAACAAAACGAATATATTTTATTTTTACACTGTTCTATCTTTAACTATGTAAGTTATATATATATATATATATATATATATATATATATATATATATATATATATATATATATATATATATATATATATATAACAAATCAGTCACTAAATCAATCACATATAAAATATATATTAAAATTTTAAAGATACATTATAAATAAATTAAATAATAAATATATAAATATATAATTATTAATTTTTAACCCGATCATAGAACTTTTATCTATTTTATACCTTTTTTTTTTCGCAATGATCTCCTCGCCTATACTGTTTTTGGTAGATATTTTGATTGTAAAGCTCAGACTTTTTTTTAATTAGTAGTCATATGAATGATGTATTTTTCTTTTCTTCATATTAAAAAAAGGACAGAAACCAATCATAGGGATACTGTAATAAATAAAAAGTTTAATTATTTTATCAAATTTATAATTAGATTTTTATATATTTTTTTTGTTTAATTAAGCTTCTATATTATTTTTAATTTTATAATTAGGTTCTTTCTAGTATAAAAAATGTTAGAGTTAGTTAAATATTTTTTTACAAATTGAAGGTATTCATAATTAAAAACCTAATTAGATCTTTGATCGCATATATTTTGAAAAAAATATTCTGTTAATTTTAACGCTTTTAACATGAAAAGAACCTAATTACAAAATTAAAAGTAGTGTAAAAATTCAATTAAAAAAATATAAAAATTTAATTAAAAATTTAATAAAACTGTAAAGACCAATAAAATAATTAAACCTAAATAAAAATATATATCAAGTAGCAACAAAAGTACCTAAAAATATTAATTTATGATGTGAGAATGGCATCTAAGTACATTTATATATAAACCATTTAATAATTGTAATAATAACAATCACCCCTATTCAAAAATAAAAAAGCTCTTCAACCAAATGTTTTAAGTAATCAAGTCCAATCAAATCATTTTAACATATATTTCATCTACACGCCAAAGAAAGAATCCTAACTAATTGATTTTTAATGTTTTCCTCATTATTTCATTCCAGATTTTTTCTTCTCTTCTTGCATTCCCAAATTCTTTTATCAACATTCTTTACGTTTTCGGTCTCTGCATTGTGAATCATTATTTTGCTATGTTTCTAAAATCAAACATTGAGAGTAAACAATGTATGATGCAAGTTCGAGTGCGTTGAACCAAAGCGAGTTGGATGATGCAAGTTTGAATATGTTAAACCAGGACGAGTTGGATGATTTGTTTGAATCGAATGTAGTTGACGAGGTTTAATTTGATATATAGAATAAATTAGTGTTGATGATTAATGATTTGAATTTGGTTGAAGTCTATGAGTTTTGAATTGTTTTGAATTTGATTGTAAAAATATGTTTATATTACGTTTTAATTAGAGTTTCGATGTTTTCCAGATATAAAGAATGGCGTTGTACTGATAAATTTATTTTTGTTATGGATTGGTTTGTGAAGATCAGTGTTATTGATTTGGTATTTTCTACATTTAATTTTTGTGCTAAATGAAATTAGTGATTGTACGTTTAGTTTTATGTGATTTTCATTTAGCAATGAGTTGATGAAGTTCTTTGATTTCAAATATTAATAATTTCGCTGTTGTACTGGTGTTGTATTGACTAGTTTTTGGTGTTATTGTAGTTTGATGTTGATGAGCAGTTTGTGGCAAAAGTTGGGATGAACTTTCAACATACTTGAAGAAGTTAGAAAAATTTACAAATTACAGATTATGCTAAAGTTGCAGGTTAAGAAACACAAATAGGAAGAAAAATGAAATCAAAAATCAATTTAATTATATCCAATAGAGAAGGAAAATGAAAATCCAACATATATCCTAAGAAAAAGACAAATTCATTAGTTGGATTAAATTGTCGTGCAAGAATTTGTCAAGAAAGCTCAGAGTTGGCTGCACATTCTCCCAATTTTGTTCTGGATCATTCTTTTTAGCATAGTGCAATGCTACTTCAACACCAAATGTCTATCACTTTAAGTAAATTTTTCATCTCTTCAATCAGTGATGGACTAAGTTCTATAATAGTAGCTTCAATGCTTGGAAGACTTCTACCAAGGTCAAATGATAGTCTATTCATATCACTATCCTAAGAACTAAAGGATGACACAGAAAATTATTTATAATAACTCAATGCTATGAAGCAATACAGTACATGATAACTAATGGAATAACACGAAAGTTATAAAAAATATATATTTAACTAGAACTTACGGATAAAAAGATTCTTAGACTTGTTGTTCAGGTTGTAGAGGATTGGAGGTGGATGAGTGTGCTTGTTGTTCTTGGACTTGTTGTTGAGGTGGTGTAGGATGAACTGCTTAAATTGGCACTCTAATGAAGGCAAACAAAAAGTGCATATTATTAAAATAGTAATGAATAGCACCAAATTCAACACAAAATAACTGACGGAATATCACTAAAATTTTAAAAAAATTATACTTAACTAAATGAAAAATATCAGATTCATTAAAATAGGAAACTCACACATTCAGGGGTTGAGTCAGTGATAGACTGGGTTCTATAATAATAGCTTCAGTGCTTGGAGAAATTATGCCTCCTGAGAGCTGCAGAATGATACAGAAAATTGTTTAGAATAACTCAATACAGAATAACTAATGGAATAACATAGAAGTTATAAAAAAAATATTTAACTAGAACTTAAGCATAAAGAGATTTTTGTTCAGGTTGTAGAGGATTCGAGGTGGATGTGTGTGCTTGTTATTGAGGTGGTGCAGGATGAATTGGCACTCTAATGAAAGCAAACAAAAAGTACATGATATTAAAAAGTTATATTAACTAAGTGAAAAATATTAGATTCGTTAAAATAGAAAACTCATATCTATAAGCATTTGTTTTTCAACACCAATCTCACTCCCAAAATTAATAGTTGGGCTACTACTTTAAAACACAAGAATTTATTTTGTGAGACATATGAATATGGTCTTAATAACACAGAAATTGTGCAGTATCAATTCAGAGATAGGATACACTACTTACTTGTCAAACTCTGGTGCATTTTCTAATTTTGGTTCTTCATGGATTTCTTTTTCTGCAAGAGGAGCATTTTCTTCTTCCATTGTTGCTTCTTTAACTTAGACATCTTCCTCCACTTTTTTTCTTGGCACTTCCAAACTGAATAGCACTAAAATTATATAAGACTGCACGGAAATTATTGAATAGAAATAAATAAATTATGTTATATATGAGAACTTACAAAGCTTTAGACAGTAAACTCTTTTTTTCCTTTTTTTATGCTGTCCTTCTCTTGAAAAAAATCTTAGAGATTCTTGTGTTTTTTTTTCTAAGTAAAAATATATGAAATTATACTTATGAACCAAGCTATTCATATTAAAAGCACATAACTTACACAATTGTAACACAATAAATTTATATTTAAGAAATAAAAAACAGTTAGAAAAATTACATGGGGACACTTAGTGCATTTAAAGACCCTTTAAGGCTTGACTGTGTTTGAGACACATGATTATCCTCACTCGACAAATTGACAGTCGATATTTTAAGAAAAAAGAACAGCTTTTAAAAAATTATAACAAAAAGAAAAAATATAAGATCTTGATTTTACCATTTTGAAGAAGCACGTTGAGTTTCTGTTGAGTCTTCTTCATTTTTTATTTTTTAGTTTGAACATTCTTTCTTTTTTTTTTTCTTTTTGTGTTGTTTTCTATGTAACATCTTTCTTTTTGGCCTTCACTTCTGCAGATTTGTCATTCTCTTTTGTTCTTCTTTCTGGTTATTTTCTTTTTTTTCTTCTCTTCTGAAACAGAAAAAATTTTGATAAATAAATAGGATATATTTTAAAATAAATATGTAACTTCTAAATGTTACTCATAGCCAGAATAAGTACTTGTTTCTGAAGATGAAAGATCTATAACAGGCTTCTTTTCACTCTTCTTTAACCCTTTTTTCTTGCTTCATCTCTGCTCTTTTATGATCTCTTAAAACAAAAATAAAATTAATTAGCATATTCATTGCTTAAGACAGAACAGTGGCTGTTAATTTAAATGACATTCATTGTTATTTTGTAAAGAAATAATGATACCAAAATTTGAAAGAAATGAGTTCTTTTATTTTACCATTTCTTCCTTTCCCTTACGTTCAATCATCTTAACGAGCATCTCACTTTTCCAGTGGGCAACCCACGATGGTTTAGACGTCGTATTGGCTGTGGTATTAACAAATTTGGACTCATGAAAGTATATAATCAAGAGTGCAAAAAGACACCCATCGATTAAGTATTTTCCTTCATTTTTGTGAGTATTTATTCCTTTAATTAGGAAGTTCAGCATGTGAGTAGCCCAATTCCACTCTCGTATATTTTTAGTATCAAGGATTGCTGGCATGTGAATTGGGGAGACGTTGCTCATGGTTGTTGGCAATAAGAAGCATTTTTTGGAGGAAGAGAATGAATATTCTCTTGAATTTTAGGCTATTTTTATCTCCATCTATGCTCATTTCCAACAAATATTTTGTCAAAGAAGATAATGAAGAGCCTTTGAAATTTTTAATAACTTTCTTTTGCTCCTCAGTGATGTCTTTATTTATAATCTTTTCTGAAAAAGCATCTCCTACAACAATAAAACAGGTAAACAAAAACAACATTATCAAATAATAAAAATATTGAAAGTTCATCATGAGAATAGATTACAGAAGTAAATTTTACCTATTACAATTAAGTCCAAGGCATCCCTTATCTTTACAGGGGTTATGGAGATTTTCCCATACCGTTTGATGAGAGTATTTTCATAAAAATTAAAAGAAGTAGCGAGTCCCTTCAGAAGCTTGTGTGTCACATTCAAGGATGGGATATGGCTCAGAGCACAAAATCCCATTTCATCCACAATAACTTTCTTCTCACTACTCATTTTTCTAAAATCATCAGCCATAGTTCTCGTAAAGCACTGCAAATCATGAGTTTTCTGGAAAGTAGTTGAAAATTATGTTATAAAATTTTATGCAACAAAAACAGAGTTGTTTTGTTTAAAATATGTTTACATGATATTTTGGTGCCTTCTTAGCCGTAATGTTTTTTCAGCAACTTTTTTCTTTGTCATTTTGTGTCTAAGGAATAAAAAAGATAAATTACACTGAATGTAACTCATAATAAAATCCAAAAATTGGAAATGATCGATCATAAAGCTCATTAACATGGCTTAAATCACGTAAGAAATAATACAACTACATAGAAACTTTAAATGGAATCCTACGACATGAATCACACTGAATTTAACTCATAATAAAATCTAAAAATTGGAAATGATAACACGAGAAGACTTATCAACATGGCTTAAATCAAATAAAAAATAATACAACTATATAGAGACTTTAAATCAAAGCCTATGACAAGGATCACACTAAATCTAAATCAAAATGACACCAAAAATTAGAAATGATAACAGTAGAAGATTCATTAACATGGCTTAAATCAAATAAGAAAGAATACAACTACATAGAGACTCTAAATCAAAACCTATGATAAGAATCACACTGAATTTAAATCATAATAAAACCCAAAATTGGAAATGACGACATGAGAAGACTCATCAACGTGGCTAAAATTACATAAGAAACAATACAACTACATAGAGACTCTAAATCCAAGCCTATGATATGAATCACATTGAATGTAACTCACTATGATGCACGAACATTGACACAGACATGTGACACGACACGATACAGGATATGCCAACACAAAAATTTTAAAATTTTATAAGATACAAGAACACGTATATATATAAAATATAAAGTATTTTTTAGATAAATAGTAATGATATTATAATATTTTATTGATATTAAAATATAAATTAATTTTATAATTTTTTAAAGTCTTGTTTTGATTATATAAAGTATTTAAAATATTTTTTTCTTTAATAAATAATAATATATACCATTTCTAAATTTATTTCAAGAATACATGTTAAGAATAATGCTAGACATGCTGACACGCTGACACGCGATGGTATTTAGGTGTGTCCAAGTGAATCTGGAGAAACTTTTTTATTTTATATTAAGACACGGTTGGACACAACAAACATGCGTGTCGGACGAGTGTCGATGAGTGTCGTGTCTGAAATGCATCCGACACGTAGACACGACAACTCAGCAAAGTGTCCGTACTTCATAGGTAACTCATAATAAAACCCTAAAATTGCAAATCATACCAAAAAAATCATCAACATGGCTTAAATCATATAAGAAACAATACAACTACATACATACTCAAAATCCAAGCCTATGTCAAAAATCACACTAAATCTAAATCAAAATGACACTGAAAATTGAAAATGATGACACCAATAGACTCTTCAACATTGCTTAAATCACATAAGAAATAGTACAACTACATAGAGAATCCAAATACAAGCCTATGATAAGAATAACATTAAATTTAAATCACCAAAACATGAAATGATGTAACCAGAAGACTCTTCAACATGGCTTAAATCATATAAAAAACACTAGAACTACATAGAAGAAAAAATTTACCATTTAGAATCAAGTTACCTTCTGATAAGCAGATAATTTATACGCTTTTTGGCATTGTTTTTAGATATTTTTAGTAGGATCTAGCTACTTTTAGGGATGTTTTCATTAGTTTTTATGCCAAATTCATATTTCTGGACTTTACTATGAGTTTGTGTATTTTTCTGTGATTTCAGGTATTTTCTGGCTGAAATTGAGGGACCTGAGCAAAACTCTGATAAGAAGGCTGACAAAGGACTGCTGATGCTGTTGGATTCTGACCTCCCTACACTCAAAATAGATTTTCTGGAGCTACAGAACTCCAAATGGTGCGCTCTCAACGGCATTGGAAATTAGACATCCAGGGATTTCTAGCAATATATAATAGTCCATACTTTATTTGAGATTAGACGATGCAAATTGGCGCTCAACGCCAGTTCCATGCTGCATTCTGGAGTCAAACGCCAGAAACACATCATGAACCAGAGTTAAATGCCAAAAACACGTTACAACTTGGCGTTTAACTCCAAGAGAAGCCTCTACACGTGTAACGTTCAAGATCAGCCCAAGTACACACCAAGTGGGCCCCGGAAGTGGATTTCTGCATCAATTACTTAATTCTGTAAACCCTAGTAGCTAGTTTAGTATAAAAGGACATTTTACTTTTGTATTAGAGGTCTTTTGATAGTCTAGTCCTTTGACCATTCGGTCTTTTGATCACATTTTGGGGCTGGCCACTCGGCCATGCCTGGACCATCACTTATGTATTTTCAACGGTGGAGTTTCTACACACCATAGATTAAGGGTGTGGAGCTCTGCTGTACCTCAAGTTTTAATGCAATTACTACTACCTTTTATTTAATTCAAGCTTATTCTTATTCTAAGATATCATTCGTACTTCAACCTGATGGATGTGATGATCCGTGACACTCATCAACATCCATCCTTATGAACGCGTGCCTGACAACCACCTCCGTTCTACAAGCGAGAGCTAGAGTGTGTATCTCTTGGATTCCTGATGAACGACGCATAGTTGCCCTCGCCTAACAACCGAGCCTTCTATTCTGTGAGATCAAAATCTTCGTGGTATAAGCTAGGATTGATGGCGGCATTCATGAGAATCCGGAAAGTCTAAACCTTGTTTGTGGTATTCCAAGTAGGATTCAGGGATTGAACGACTGTGATGAGCTTCAAACTCGCGATTGTTGGGCGTGATGACAAATGCAAAAGAATCAATGGATTCTATTCCGGCATGATCGAGAACCGACAGATGATTAGCCGTGCTGTGACAAGAGTATTTGGACCTTTTTCACTGAGAGGATGGGAAGTAGCCATTGACAATGGTGATGCCCTACATGCAGCTTGCCATGGAAAGGAGTAAGAAGGATTGGATGAAAGCAGTAGGAAAGCATAGATTCAGAAGGAACACAGCATCTCCATACACTTATCTAAAATTCCCACCATTGAATTACATAATAACTCTATCTTTATTTTATGCTTTATTTTATTATTATTTTCGAAAAACCATTATAACCATTTGAATCCGCCTGATTGAGATTTACAAGATGACCATAGTTTGCTTCATACCAACAATCTCCGTGGGATCGACCCTTACTCACATAAGGTATTACTTTGACGACCCAGTGCACTTGCTGGTTAGTTGTGCGGAGTTGTGACAAAGTGTGATTCACGTTTGAGAGCGCTACCAAGTTTATTGGCGCCATTGTTGATGATCAAAACTTCATGCACCAAGTTTTTGGCACCGTTGCCAGGGATTGTTCGAGTTTGGACAACTGACGGTTCATCTTGTTGCTTAGATTAGGTAATTTTCTTTATTTTTGTTTTTCAAAAATAAAAATACAAAAAAAATTAATAAAATCATAAAAATCAAAAATATTTTGTGTTTCTTGTTTGAGTCTTGTGACATGTTTTAAGTTTGGTGTCAATTGCATGTTTCTATGTTTCTTGCATTTTTCGAAGAAAAAATTCATGCATGGTGTTCTTCATGATCTTCAAGTTGTTCTTGATGAGTCTTCTTGTTTGATCTTCATATTTTCTTGTTTTGCATCTTTTGTTGTTTTTTCATGTGCATTTTTGCATTCTTAGTGTCTAAATATGAAAAATTTCTAAGTTTGGTGTCTTGCATGTTTTTCTTTTCTTGAAAATTTTTTAAAAAATAAGTCTTGATGTTCATCTTGATCTTCAAAGTGTTCTTGGTGTTCATCTTGACATTCATAGTGTTCTTGCATGCATTAAGTGTTTTGATCCAAAATTTTTATGTTTTGGGTCATATTTGTGTTTTTCTCTCTCCTCATTAAAAATTCAAAAAAAAATTTATCTTTTCCTTAATTTTCTCATAAATTTCGAAAATTTGAGTTAACTTAGTCAAAAAAATTTTTAAAACTTAACTATTTCTTATAAGTCAAGTCAAATTTTCAATTTTAAAAATCTTATCTTTTCAAAACTTTTTCAAAAATCAAATATTTCTCATTTTTTTATTATTTTTGAAAATTTTTAAAATTTATTTTCAAAATCTTTTTCTTATCTTTATTTCAAAATTTCAAAACTTTACTAACAATTAATGTGATTGATTCAAAAATTTGAAGTTTGTTACTTTCTTGTTAAGAAAGGTTCAATCTTTAAATTCTAGAGTCATATCTTTTAGTTTCTTGTTAGTCAAGTAATCAATTTTAATTTTAAAAATTAAATCTTTTTCAAAATATCTTTTCAACCATATCTTTTTCAAAATCATATCTTTTTCAAAAATTTGATTTCAAAAATCTTTTCTAACTTCTTATCTTTTCAAAATTGATTTTCAAATCTTTTTCAACTAACTAATTAACTTTTTGTTTGTTTCTTATCTTTTTCAAAACCACCTAACTACTTTTCTCTCTAAATTTTTGAAAAGCATCTTCCTCTTTTTCAAAATTATTTTAATTAATTAATTGTTTCAAATTTTAATTTTAATTTTATTTCTTCTCTTAATTTTCGAAAATCACTAACCCTTTTTCAAAATTAATTTTTGAAATTCTCTCCCTCTCATCGTCTTCTATTTATTTATTTATCTACTAACACTTCTCTTCACCTCAAGAATTCGAACCTATCCTCCCCCTTGTGTTTGGATTCTTAACTCTTTTCCTTCTTCTATTCTTTTATTCTTCTACTAACATAAAGGAATCTCTATACTGTGACATAGAAGATTCCTCTTCTTTTCTCGTTCTCTTCTCTTTCATATGAGCAGGAACAAGGAAAAAGGCATTCTTGTTGAAGATGATCCTGAACCTGAAAGGACTCTAAAGAGGAAACTAAGAGAAGCTAAAATACAACAATCCAGAGACAACCTTACTGAAATTTTCGAACAAGAAAAGGATATGGCAGCCGAACCTAACAACAATAATGCAAGGAGAATGCTTGGTGATTATACTACACCTACTTCCAAGTTTGATGGAAGAAGCATCTCAATCCCTGCCATTGGAGCAAACAATTTTGAGCTGAAACATCAACTAGTTGCTCTAATACAACAGAACTGCAAGTTTCATGGACTTCCATCAGAATATCCCTATCAGTTTTTAACTGAGTTCTTGCAGATCTGTGAGACTGTTAAGACTAATGGAGTTGATCCTAAAGTCTACAGGCTCATACTTTTTCCTTTTGCTGTAAGAGACAGAGCTAGAACATGGTTAGACTCACAACCTAAAGATAGCCTGGACTCTTGGGATAAGCTGGTCACGGCCTTCTTGGCTAAGTTCTTTCCTCCTCAAAAGCTTAGCAAGTTTAGAGTGAATGTTCAGACATTCAAACAAAAAGATGGTGAATCCCTCTATGAAGCTTGGAAAAGATACAAGCAGATGACCAAAAGGTGTCCTCCTGACATGCTTTAAGAATGGACCATTCTGGATATATTCTATTATGGTCTATCTGAATTCTCTAAGATGTCATTGGACCATTCTACAGGTGGATTCATTCACCTAAAGAAAATGCCTACAGAAGCTCAAGAACTTATTGACATTGTTGCAAATAATCAATTCATGTACACTTCTGAGAGGAATTCTACGAATAATGGGACGCCTCAGAGGAAGGAAATTATTAAGATTGATGCTCTGAATGCCATATTGGCTCAGAACAAAATGTTGACTCAGCAAGTCAACATGATTTCTCAAAGTCTGAATGGATGGCAAAATGCATCCAACAGTACTAAAGAGGCATCTTCTGAAGAAGAAGCTTATGATCCTAAAAACCCTGCAATAGCAGAGGTAAATTACATGGGTGAACCTTATGGGAACACCTATAATTCTTCATGGAGAAATCATCCAAATTTCTCATGGAAGGATAAACAAAAGCCCCAACAAGGCTTTAATAATGGTGAAAGAAATAGGCTCAGCAATAACAAGCCTTTTCCATCATCTTCTCAGCAACAAACAGAGAATTCTGAGCAGAGCACCTCTAACTTAGCAAACATAGTCTCTTATCTGTCTAAGGCCACTTTAAGTTTTATGAGTGAAACAAGGTCCTCCATAAAAAATTTGGAGGCACAAGTTGGCCAGCTGAGTAAGAAAGTCACTGAAACTCCTCCTAGTACTCTCCCAAGCAGTACTGAAGAAAATCCAAAAAGAGAGTGGAATGCCATTGATATTGTCAATATGGCTGAATCCAAGGAGGAAGGGGAGGACGTGAATCCCAATGAGAAAGACCTCATGGGACGTCTCCCAAACAAGAAGGAGTTCTTTATTGAGGACCTAAAGGAATCTAAGGCTCATACAGAGATCATAGAGATCCCATTAAACCTCCTTCTGTCATTTATGAGCTCTGAAGACTATTCTTCCTCTGAAGAGGATGAAGATGTAACTAGAGAGCAAGTTGCTCAATATCTGGGAGCTATCATGAAGCTGAATGCCAAGTTATTTGGTAATGAGACTTGGGAAGATGAACCTCCCTTGCTCATTAGTGAACTAGATACATGGGTTCAGCAAGCTCTACCTCAAAAGAAAGAAGACCCTGGTAAATTCTTAATATCATGTACCATAGGCACCAGGACCTTTGAGAAGGCTCTTTGTGACCTGGGGTCAGGGATAAATCTTATGCCACTCTTTGTAATGGAGAAGCTGGGGATCATTGAGGTACAGCCTGCCACATTCTCATTACAGATGGTAGACAAGTCAGTAAGACAAGCTTATGGATTAGTAGAGGACGTGTTAGTAAAGGTTAAAGGCCTTTACATCCCTGCTGATTTCATAATCTTAGACACTAGGAAGGAGGAGGATGAATGCATCATCCTTGGAAGACCCTTCCTAGCCACATTAGGAGCTGTGATTGATGTTGACAAAGAAGAGCTAGTCCTTTAATTAAATGGGGACTACCTTGTATTTAAAGCTCAAGGATCTTCTTCTGCAACCATGGAGAGGAAGCATGAAAAGCTTCTCTTAAATACAGAGTCAAACAAAGCCCCCACAATCAAACTCTAAGTTTAGTGTTGGGGGGCCACAACCAAACTCTAAATTTGGTGTTGAACCCCCATATTCAAACTCTAAGTTTGGTGTTGGGAGTCTACAACATTGACCTGATCACCTGTGAGGCTCCATGTGAGCCCACTGTCAAGCTATTGACATTAAAGAAGCGCTTATTGGGAGGCAATCCAATTTTTATTTATCTAATTTTATTTTATTATTCTTTTATGTTTTCTTAGGTTCATGATCATGTGGAGTCACAAAACAAATACTAAAATTAAAAATAAAATCAAAAACAGCAGAAGAAACAGCACACCATGGAGAAAGGGCTTACTAGCGTTTAAATGCCAGTAAGGAGCATCTGGCTGGCGTTCAACGCCAGAACAGAGCATGGATCTGGCGTTGAATGCCAGAAACATGCAGCAATCTGCCGTTTAAATGCCAGGATTGCACACTGAGGGAAGCTGGTGTTCAACGCCAGAAACATGCTACAGATTGGCATTAAACGCCCAAAACAACATAGAACTGGCGTTTAACGCCAGAAACAAGCATCAATCTGGCGTTAAATGCCAGGATTGTATGAAAAGGGCGTTTTACACGCCTCATTGGTGCAGGGATGTAAATTCTTGACACCTCAGGATCTGTGGACCCCACAGGATCATTTCAGGATCTGTAGACCCCACAGGATCCCCACCTATCTCAACTTATCTTCTCTCTTCTTCACACAACCCAATAATACTCTCCGCCCATAAACCCCACCAACCTTCAAAATTCAAAATCACTTTTCCACCCAAACCCACCAAATATGGCCGAACCTTAACCCCTCTCCCCCCACTATATAAACCTCTCTATCCCTCTTCATTTTCACATAACACAACCCTCTCTTCTCCCCCCTTGGCCGAATACACATCTCTCCCTTTCCTCCATTTTCTTCTTTTTATTCCTCTTCTTCTTTTCTTTTCATTCTTCTCTTGCTCGAAGGCGAGCAATATTCTAAGTTTGGTGTGGTAAAAGCATAGCTTTTTTGTTTTTCTATAACCACTTATGGCACCTAAGGCCGGAGAAACCTCTAAAAAAAGGAAAGGGAAGACAAAAGCCTCCACGTCCGAGTCATGGGAGATGGAGAGATTCATCTCAAAGGTCCATCAAGACCACTTCTATGATGTTGTGGCCAAGAAGAAGGTGATCCCTGAGGTCCCTTTCAAGATCAAGAAAAATGAGTATCCGGAGATCCGACATGAGATCCAAAGAAGAGGTTGGGAAGTTCTGACCAACCCCATTTAACAAGTCAAAATCTTAATGGTTCAAGAGTTCTATGCCAATGCATGGATCACTAGGAACCATGATCAAAGTGCGAACCCGAATCCAAAGAATTATCTTACAATGGTTCGGGGGAAATACTTAGATTTCAATCCGAAAAATGTAAGATTGGCGTTCAACTTAACTATGATGCAAGAAAATGCACGCCCCTACACTAGAAGGGTCAACTTTAATCAAATGTTGGACCAAGTCCTTATGAACATATGTGTGGAAGGAACTCAATGGAAAAGAGACTCAAAGGCAAGCCGGTTCAATTAAGAAGACTGGACCTCAAGCCTGTGGCTAGAGGATGGTTGGAGTTCATCCAACGCTCCATCATCCCCACTAGCAACCGATCCGAAGTTACTGTGGATCAGGCCATCATGATCCATAGTATCATGATTGGAGAGGAAATAGAAGTTCATGAAGTCATCTCTCTTGAATTCTACAAAATAGCCGAAAAGTCCTCCACCATGGCAAGGCTAGCTTTTCCTCATATTATTTGCCATCAATGCTACTCAGCTGGAGTTATCATAGAAGGAGACATCCTCATTAAAGAGGATAAGCCCATCACTAAGAAGAGGATGGAGCAAACAAGAGAGCCCATTTATGGATCTCAAGAGACACATGAGGAGGCTCATCATCAAGAAATTCCTGAGATGCCTCAAGAGATGCATTTTCCTCTAAATAACTATTGGGAACAACTCAACACTTCTCTAGAAGATTTGAGTTATAACATGGACCAACTAAGGGTGGAACATCAAGAGCACTCCATCATTCTCCATGAGATTAGAGAATATCAAAGAGCAATGAGGGAGGAGCAACAAAGGCAAAGAAGAGACATAGAAGAGCTCGAGGACATCATTGGTCCTTCAAGAAGAAGACGCCACTAAGGTGGACTCATTCCTTGTTCTTATTTCTCTATTTTTTTATTCTTATGCTATATATTTGTCTATGTTTGTGTCTTTACTTCATGATCATTAGCATTCAGTAACTATGTCCTAAGGATATGAATAATTCCATTAATCCTTCACCTCTCTTAAATGAAAAAATGTTTTTTTAATACAAAAGAACAAGAAGTACATAAGTTTCGAATTCATCCTTGAATTTAGTTTAATTATATTGATGTGGTGGCAATACTTTTTGTTTTCTGAATGAATGATTGAACAGTGCATGTTTTTGATCTTGTTGTTTATGAATGTTACAATTTGTTGGCTCTTGAAAGAATGATGAACAAAGAGAAATGTTACTGATGATTTGAAAAATCATAAATTTGATTCTTGAAGCAAGAAAAAGCAGTGAATAGCAAAAGCTTGCGAAAAAAAGAGAGAAAGAGAAAGAAAAAGCAAGCAGAAAAAGCCAATAGCCATTAAAACCAAAAGGCAAGGGTAAAAAGGATCCAAGGCTTTGAGCATCAATGGATAGGAGGGCCCAAGGAAATAAAATCCAGGCCTAAGGTGCTAAATCAAGCTGTCCCTAACCATGTGCTTGTGGCATGCAGGTCCAAGTGAAAAGCTTGAGACTGAGTGGTTAAAGTCGTGATCCAAAGCAAAAAGAGTGTGTTTAAGAACCCTGGACACCTCTAACTGGAGACTTTAGCAAAGCTGAGTCACAATCTGAAAAGGTTCACCCAGTCATGTGTCTGTGGCATTTATGTATCCGGTGATAATACTGGAAAACAAAGTGCTTAGAGCCACGGCCAAGACTCATAAAAGTAGCTGTGTTCAAGAATCAACATACTTAACTAGGAGAATCAATAACACTATCTAAAATTCTGAGTTCCTATAGATGCCAATCATTCTGAACTTCAAAGGAAAAAGTGAGATGCCAAAACTGTTCAGAAGCAAAAAGCTACAAGTCCCGCTCATCTAATTAGAACTAATATTCATTGATATTTTGGGATTTATAGTATATTCTCTTCTTTTTATCCTATTTGATTTTTAGTTGCTTGGGGACAAGCAACATTTTAAGTTTGGTGTTGTGATGAGCGGATAATTTATACGCTTTTTGGTATTGTTTTTAGATAGTTTTTAGTAGGATCTAGCTACTTTTAGGGATGTTTTCATTAGTTTTTATGCTAAATTCACATTTCTGTACTTTACTATAAGTTTGTGTGTTTTTCTATGATTTCAGGTATTTTCTGGCTGAAATTGAGGGACCTGAACAAAACTCTGATAAGAAGGCTGACAAAGGACTGCTGATGCTGTTGGATTCTGACTTCCCTGCACTCGAAATGGATTTTCTGGAGCTACAGAACTCCAAATGGCACGCTCTCAATGGTGTTGGAAAGTAGACATCCAGAGCTTTCCAGAAATATATAATAGTTCATACTTTATTTGAGATTAGACGACGCAAATTGGCGTTCAACGCTAGTTCCATGCAGCATTCTGGAGTCAAACGCCAAAAACACGTCACGAACCAGAGTTAAATGCCAAAAACACGTTACAACTTGGCGTTTAACTCCAAGAGAAGCCTCTACACGTGTAAAGTTCAAGCTCAGCCCAAGTACACACCAAGTGGGCCCCGAAAGTGGATTTCTGCATCAATTACTTAATTCTGTAAACCCTAGTAGCTAGTCTAGTATAAATAGGACATTTTACTATTGTATTAGAGGTCTTTTGATAGTCTAGTCTTTTGACCATTCGGTCTTTTGATCACATTTTGGGGGCTGGCCATTCGGCCATGCCTGGACCATCACTTATGTATTTTCAACGGTGGAGTTTCTACACACCATAGATTAAGGGTGTGGAGTTCTGCTGTACCTCGAGTTTTAATGTATTTTCAAGCTTATTCTTGTTATAAGATATCATTTGTACTTCAATTTTATGGATGTGATGATTAGTGACACTCATCATCATCCATCCTTATGAACGCGTGCCTGACAACCACCTCCGTTCTACAAGCGAGAGCTAGAGTGTGTATCTCTTGGATTCCTGATGCACGACGCATGGTTGCCCTCGCCTGACAACAGAGCCTTCAATTCCGTGAGATCAAAATCTTCGTGGTATAAGCTAGGATTGATGGCAGCATTCATGAGAATTCGAAAAGTCTAAACCTTGTCTGTGGTATTCTGAGTAGGATTCAGGGATTGAATGACTGTGACGAGCTTCAAACTCGTGATTGTTGGGCGTGATGACAAACGCAAAAGAATCAATGGACTCTATTCCGGCATGATCGAGAACCGACAAATGATTAGCCGTGCTGTGACAAGAGCATTTGGACTTTTTTCACTGAGAGGATGGGAAGTAGCCATTGACAACAGTGATGCCCTACATATAGCATGCCATGGAAAGGAGTAAGAAGGATTGGATGAAAGTAGTAGGAAAGCAGAGATTCAGAATGAACACAGTATCTCCATACACTTATCTGAAATTCCCACCACTGAATTACATGAGTAACTCTATCTTTATTTTATGCTTTATTTTATTATTATTTTTGAAAAACCATTATAACCATTTGAATCCGCCTAACTGAGATTTACAAGATGACCATAGTTTGCTTCATACTAACAATCTCTGTGGGATCGACCCTTACTCACGTAAAGTATTACTTGGAGGACCCATTGCACTTGCTGGTTAGTTGTGCGGAGTTGTGATAAAGTGTGATTCACGTTTGAGAGTGCTACCAAGTTTATTGGCGTCATTGTTGATGATTAAAACTTCGTGCACCACCTTCAATAAAGCTTCATCTTTTTATTTTTTATGAATGCATAGAGAGCTTTGCTGAGAGTTTTTCGTTCAGTGTTGTTGTTGATGATTTGAATAACACAGAGAGGTTTGATGAGATATTTTTCATTCGGTGTTGTTGTTGATTATTCAACCTAGAAGAGAGAGTTTGAGAGTCATTTCAAGTTCAGTGTTGAAATGAGGTTTTGAAATGGTCTTTCGTGTCAAAGAGCGCGAATTGAAATGTCGTGTGTGTGTGTGTGGAGAGGGAGAGCGTGTTCGCACGCGCTGGGTAATGAAGATGGTTTTTGTTGGGTTTGGACCAACTTGATTGGACTTGGCTACCAAAAAGGCTTGTATATATAGCATTGCTGATTCCAAAAATATTATTTTTTCATCCTTTTATGAGTTTCCAACTCAAAAAAAACACACCCAGAAAAGCATTGAGCACCGTAAGATTTACTGTAAAAAAGAATAAAATTCGACGGTACACTGTTTATCGTCGAATTTTGTGTCAAAATTTATCCGACAGAAAAAACTTCACCAGTAACAAACTACTGTCGGATTTATGTATTCGGCGGTAATTTGCATTGGATTTAGCGGCGTTATATGGATATCAAAAGAACGAAATCTGTTGCAGCTTTTCGTCGAAAATTTTCCAACGGTAACATTGGCACCAAAGCATACGGCTTTGCACCCCTTTACCGTCGGATTAATCCAACAGAAATATTTTTCTAAGTTTTTAATGAAAAATTAGCTGGGTTGTTACCGTCGGTATATTTTGAGTAATTCCGACGGCAGATTATTGTTTTTAAATAATTTTTTTTCCTTCATCTATAATGTACCCCGATAATTAACAATTGAAACAATGCTTTAAACTTGATGTGAAATATTAAATATACAAATTAAAAACCCTGAATGATGGTAATTGAAATATTTGAAGCAATGCTAATTATATTACATTCTTCTCAAAGTTTAGTAAAGAAATATATAAGATAGAACTACATTTACATTAACCTTATTCAGATTCATTATCTTCTTCCTTTGATTCACCATCCTCTTCTTCTGAGATAGTTTTCTGGTTATCGAACTTGTCCTCTTCTTCTTCATCGCCATTGATTCCTTCTTTTCACTACAAAAAAAACGATGATCCATCGAATTGATAGTAAAAAAATGAATAAAAATTGACGATATAAACCTCACCGATAACCAATTACCGTCAGAGTTTTTTGTCTGGCAGATTAACTGCCCAAAAAACCATTTGGTTATCTATGGATTTTTCTGCCTGTAAAGTCGTCACCACAATATCTTGTTTCTCGCACTACACCGTCAGATTATTCCCTCGGTAAATCTGACGGTAATCTCAGTTTTTTAAATATTGTGACGTAATTTTTTAAATTTTAATTTTAATTTTTTATTTTAAATCTATTTTTCACACAATTAGTGGTCAATTTATAAATAATAGAAAGAAATTATGTAACACTAAATATCAAATATTCAAATAAATTAAAACTCAAATAAATACAACGAAATAGTAAAACAAAGCCCTAACCACTAAAGATCCTAGTTCTAATAGTAGTAGTCGTCGTCATTTCCGTGGTCCTGCTGAGGCAGCAGAGAGGACAGTGATGTCTGTGTCCTACTAGTAGCACGGTTGTAACCAGCAAGGCCGATGCCAGCGTTGCCCCTCTAAGCATGGTGGTAGCACGGAATTACACTTCGCACTATTGAACTAGAAAGTGCACTGGGTCGTCCAAGTATTACCTGAGTGAGTCAGGGTCGATCCCACGAGAATTGTGGTTTGAAGCAAGCTATGGTTATCTTGTAGATCTTAGTCAGGTGGACAGAAGAGTTGTTTGTTTTTTTAAAGCGCATAAAAGTTGGAATAAGATGGAATTACTATGTTTGATTATAACCAATAATAAGAAGATAGTTAAGGCTTGAGGATGCTTTGTTCTTCATGATCAATTCCAGTCTTACTGTCTTCTTCAACTGTGAGTGATTTCTTCTATGACAGGCTGTATGCGATCAACGCCGGTTGAGAGGTCGCCAATGCTCCTCTAGATCTAAACCCCAGGGTTAGTGCAGATCCATTCTGATTGAGGGTGAAACTCCTGCAGTTCATTCTCTTTGGTGACCCTACTCAAGACGCCACAAACAAGGTCGAATCTTTTAGATCAGAGAATGTTGTGCCTGGTTCTAGCGTCTACCACAAAGACTCTAATCTCCCCGTACTTCAGCTAAACTGGTATCTCGAGAAGTCCCCATCGAAGTTGTGGATTAACCTTCTAAGAGATGTATGATCAAACTAGTGGTTCATCATTTTCTGATGAAAGACTCACTCTGAACCCCTGTAGAATGAGATAACCTTGTGCTGGTGCAATGCATTCATAATGATTAAGAATGGATATACATCTTAGAATAGAGAATCAAACACGTATTGAGATAGAACAGTAGTACTTTATTAATCCATAAAACTCAGCAGAGCTCCTCCCCTCAACCTAGGAGGTTTAGAGACTCATACTGATAGAAAATACAATGCTAAATGAAAATATGGCATAAAGTCGTCAAAAGTCCTGAACAAGGGTTATCCCCGTCCATCTATCAAGAAGGAACTGGAGACCTATTTTAGAACTGATGAGGGGTTCAAGTATTGCCGTCTGATGAATGTCGCTAACAAGGCTTTGTTGAGGTCGTCGAAGTATACAGGTGGGTCGGCGAACTTCATGAAGACGAAGAGCATGCTAGTAAGTAGTTTGCTAATGTTTGTTAATTATTACTTAAATTAGTTATTTCTTGATTTATTTTTTTGATTGATTTCAATATGTGTAGTTTAAGTCGTTGGATCGTGAGTCGACACTACTAGAGACTTTCAAGTATACCCATACGTTGAAGGCCAACAAGGAGAGATTTGCTGATGAGTCTGTAGCTCATTATGTGAGTTTCAATTAATTCTAAGTTTGAAATTTATTCGGTTTAAACTCAATTAACTATTATCCTAATAACAACGTGTGTTACACAGGAGGACTACACGCAGAGATTGTAGGCCGCAGCCCAACAATCTCAGCTGCCTAGTGGGAACGATGACCCTGGCTCCGATATCTCAGTGGTAGATCCTGATAAGGTATGGCGTGAGACTGCCTTTGAAAAATTCAACGAAAAATCTGCTTGTAATTAGTGTCGGACGAAATACAACACCGGTAAACAATTTTCGCGTCGTTCATACCGTCATATTCAATCTGATAGTGAATCTGACGGTATTCAATATTTTTTCTTGTAATATATGGGTTAAGCTCTACAAGAAGAAAAACCCGAAATCAACAAAAACTAAACATGTTATTAAAATTCATAAATTTTTCATGTGTTCATCTAATTTATCAAGAGGAGAAGAAGAAAATAAGAAAAAAAAAAGAAATTTCAAAAATTGAAAGAAGAATGTAGATAATAAATCACATCTTTATCTTTTTCTTTCTCTTTCTCTTTCTCTTTGTTGTTGCGACTACATGTGCTTTTCTTCTTTAATCTACTAAGACAGCAAAAATGTTCGTGCTATTTAGAAAGATGCAGATGCACAAGAAAAAGTTTTTGAAATATCTAGTAATAATAGAGAACGCAGTAATAGTTGAAGAAGTGGCAAAAGGAGATTGCATGATAACGGCAACATTAGACTTAGATGGAGAAGAAGGATAAATTCATTAAGAAGAAAGGTGGGAGGTGGACAGATTTAAAAAGAAGATAAATTTGAGTTTACTAAAAATTTAAGAAGTTGAAAGTTGGAGATAACTAATGATAGAATTAATTTTAGAATTTATCGTATTTTTTAAATAGAATTAATAAAAATTTATCAATTGATATTTTGTCGAACATAATTTATTTTTTATGGATATAAAATTTATTTATTTCTTTGGTAATCAATTTTATCAAGATTTAAATCTTTCATGGTACTATTTATTCAAAATTTGTCTAATGAGAAAATTTAATTTTAATTTGCTGGTAGTTCAACTTCTACACTTCGCCATGTATATTCTACTCGGCGCACACCGTTTTCTTATTCCCCTCACCTTATAGCTTTTGATTTTGTTGATAAGACACTATTCTAACTACTTTTGAATGTTTTGATGAAGTATAATCGTTTGGAAGAAAAAAGAACGGTATACATAGCCTCTTCACTCTTTTACTTTTTCTACTTTTACTTTCCTTCTTTTCATTAAACAATTAATCATTCCATTGGTACTTGGTAGTATCGTAATCGTGTTTAATAATATATAGAAAAATTCTATTTCAATAATGAGTAAAGTATCATTTTATTTTTAATATTTTGAATAAATATTAAAATTATTTTTGACATTTAAATCGTTTTATTTAAATTTTTAATATTTTAAAATTATTTTAATGTTATTCAACTGTTAATGACCTGTTAAAAGAATTGACGATATAACAAAAAATAATACATTACGATTTTGAAATATTAAAAATTTAAATAGAATAAAAATATTAGAAACAAAAATAATACATTACTTTTAAAAGAATTACCAAATCAAATAAAATGATAATAAATTTTAACAAAATAAATTACATTATAAATTCAAAATTTTACTCATATATATTTATAAAATAACTAATATATAAATTTAAAAAAAAAAACAAGAGCATATATATATATATATATATATATATATATATATATATATATATATAATAAAATATAAATTATATCTTTTTACGAACATCTTTAATATTTAAGTTAATTAAATTTTATTTTTAACATTTTAATAATTTTTTTAATAATTTTAATTTTTTATGATAGATAATTATTTAATTTATTTTTAAATTTTTTTCTTAATCAAAAACAAATTTACTTAGAATAAAAATAATATAATTAAGAGTAAAATTAAAAAATAAATTTATTTAAAATAAAAGTAAAGCGATTAAAAGTAATTAACTTAGATACAATTAAAAAATAATTGAATAATTATCTATCATAAAAAATTGATATTAGTGAAGAATAAAATTAAAATTTATTTTAAAATTAAAAATAAAATTTAACTAAATTAAATATTAAATAATTTTGGTACATTAGAAACAAAAGGTATAATTTATATATAATTGTATATGTTCCATGTTCTTTTTTTTACTACGAGTTTATATACTAGTCATTCAACAAATATTTTATAATGAATAAAAATTTTTAAGAGTAAAATTAAAAATAAATTATTTTGAATGAAAATAATGTGATTAAGTATAAGTTACTTAGACGTGATTAAAAAAAATAATTGAACAACTACGTACTGTAAAAAATTGATATCATTGAAGGGCAAAATTAAAATTTATTTCTAAGTTAAAAATAAAGTTTATTTAAATTAAATATTAAAGAAGTTCGACACATTAGAAACAAAAGTTATAATTTATATTTTATTATATATGTAGCATACTCTTTTTTTTTCTTTTTTAGTTTATCTACTAATCACTCTAGAAGTATTTTATGATAAGTAAAAATCTTAAATTCGTATTGCAATTCATTCTAGAAGTATTCTGTTATTTAATTTGGTAATTCTTCTAAGAGTAGTGGATTATTTTTGTCCCTAGTGTTTTTGTCCTATTTAAAACTCTAATATTTTAAAATTATCTCAATTTTTTTCGCCATCATTCTATTAATAGATCTCTAATAGCAGGATGACATTAAGATAATTTCAAAACGTTAAAAACTTAAATAGAATAATGATTTAAAAGTTAAGAATAACTTCAAAATTTATTCTAAATATTGGGAGCGAAAATAATATTTTATTCTTCAATAATTAATTAAAAGTAGCATGATAAATAACAACTCGAGATAAATTTTTTAAAATGTTTTTTAAATTTTGTTAGTGTATTTAACAATTAAAGACGATTTGACTTATTCATCTCCTAATTATTGAGTTCAATGTCAAAATAATTTACGAGATTGATTGAACATATTAAAATAATTTTTATAATTTTAATTACATTAATTATATTTTAAAATTAACAAAATTACACTATCTTAATCTCTAACAATGTGATTAAATATTTGATAAAAAAACTTAAAAACTAATATAATATATTTTTATTAATTTTAAGAATGCAATTAATACAATTAAAATTTTAAAATAATTTTAATACATGTCATTAATTTTAGGTTTTTTTATTTAAATAAAATAAAAAAATAATATTATCAGATTCTCCTAAATGAAATTCTAAACGTGAATGTCCTAAACCTATTAATATATAAATCGTGCTGGTATATAGTGCGTTAGATAATATGTTAATCATTACACTCTAGCATGATTATGCATGGAACTCCTCCAACAATAGCACATAAATCGTGGCAGGACAATGTGCTTTGCAAGTTAAATATAACTAGTGCTAGGGTAGCATGAGTTACATGTTTTTAGCCTAACTCACACTAGAATAGCACGATTTACGTGTATAACATGACTGGTGCACGAAATTGTGATACACAATGGCGCCAACAACTTGGTACGCACAATTGTAATCTCACTCTTTTTCACAACTTCGCACAACTAACCAGCAAGTGCACTGGGTCGTCCAAGTAATAAACTTTACGTGAGTAAAGGTCGATCCCACGGAGATTGTCGGCTTGAAACAAGTTATGGTCACCTTGTAAATCTCAGTCAGGTGGATTCAAATGGTTATGGAGTTTTAATAATTAAAAAGATAAATAAAACATAAAATAAAGATAGAGATACTTATGTAATTCATTGATGGAAATTTTAGATAACCGTATGGAGATGCTTCATCCCTCTTGAATCTCTACTTTCCTACTGCATTCATCCAATCCTTCATACTCCTTTCCATGGCAAGCTGTATGTTGGGCATCACCGTTGTCAATGGCTACTTCCCGTCCTCTTAGTGAAAATGGTCCAAATACACTGTCACTGCACGGCTAATCATCTATCGGTTCTCGATCATGTTGGAATAGAATCCAGTGATCCTTTTGCGTCTGTCACTACGCCCAACACTAGCGAGTTTGAAGCTCATCATAGTCATCCCTTCCCAGATCCTACTCGGAATACCACAAACAATGTTTAGACTTTCCAGATCTCAGGAATGACCGCCAATAATTCTAGCTTATACCACGAAGACTCCGATCTTTTGGAATGGAGGCTAAGAGATATACGCTCGATCTAAGGTAGAACGGAAGTGGTTGTCAGTCACGCGTTCATAGGTGAGAATGATGATGAGTGTCACAGATCATGACATTCATCAGGTTGAAGTGTAAGCGAATATCTTAGAATAAGAATAAGCATGAATTGAATAAGAAAACAGCAGTAATTGCATTAATACTCGAGCAACAACGGAGCTCCACACCCTTAATCTATGGTGTGTAGAAACTCCACCGTTGAAAATACATAAGTGATAGAAGTCCAGGCATGGCCGAGAGGCCAGCCCCCAAGTCTAAGGAAAAACGTTCCAAAGATAGATGCCAAGATTCCAAGATGAAAATACAATAGTAAAAGATCCTATTTATAATGAAACTAGCTACTAGGGTTTACAGAAATAGGTGATTGATGCAGAAATCCACTTCCGGGCCCACTTGGTGTGTGCTTGGTCTGAGCATTGAAGCTTTCACATGTAGAGGTCTTCCTTGGAGTTAAACACCAGCTTTGGTGCCAGTTTGGGCGTTTAACTTTAACTTTTATGCCAGTTCTGGCATTTTGACGTCAGAAAAGGACAGAGAGCTTGCGTTTTGACGCCATTTTACGTCATCAAAAATCACGCAAAGTATGGACTATTATATATTGCTGAAAAGCCCTAGATGTCTACTTTCCAACGCAATTAAGAGAGCGCCATTTGGAGTTCCGTAGCTCTAGAAAATTCACTTCGAGTTTAGGGAGGTCAGAATCCAACAGGATCTGCAGTCCTTTGTCAGCCTCTGAATCAGATTTTTGCTCAGGTCCCTCAATTTTAGCCAGAAAATGCCTGAAATCACAAAGGAATGTGAGAGTGTCTCGCTATACCTGGGAGATGCTTGATGATGTTGAGCGTGCCTTTGTTGTTGTTCTTGAGGATCTATGGGGGGCACCACCCCATCTTGATACAAAAAGGTTTTTGAATGACCCGTACTTGGTTCGGGCCATTTTGGGTACTTGTCTGACTTGTTTCTTCATTTTTTCTTCCTCTTATTGTGACTGTAATGCTTTGATGTGGCTGATTCTGTATTTGGAGAGATGTTAAAGAACAATGACTCCATGAAGGCCTTTAAAAGGGCGAAGAAGGCAACTGCTGCTCTGAACATCTCGGCTAAAGTGGTCGGAGAGGGATCTTCTCAGGTCCCAGTAAAGCCTCCTGTGCCGAGTTCTCCCGGGCCGAGGAAAGCAATTCCTACTCCTCGGTTTCATCAAGTCGATTGGTGCACGAAATTGTGATCATCAATAGTGCCATCAACATGGTACGCTCAATTGCAATCTCAACTCTTTATCACAACTTCGCACAACTAACCAGCAAGTGCACTGGGTCGTCCAAGTAATAAACCTTACGCGAGTAAGGGTCGATCCCACGGAGATTGTTGGTATGAAGCAAGCTATGGTCATCTTGAAAATCTCAGTCAGGTGGATTCAAATGGTTATGGAGGATTGATAATTAAAAGATGAATAAAACATAAAATAAAGATAGAGATACTTATGTAATTCATCGGTGAGAATTTCAGATAAGCGTTTGGAGATGCTTTGTCCCTTCCGTTTCTCTGCTTTCCTACTGTCTTCATCCAATCCTTCTTACTCCTTTCCATGGCAAGCTGTATGTTGGGCATCACCGTTGTCAATGGCTATAGTCCCGTTCTCTCAGTGAAAATGTTCAACGCGCTCTGTCACAGCACAACTATTCATTTGTCGGTTCTCGATCATGTCGGAATAGAATCCAGTGATTATTTTGCGTCTGTCACTAACGCCCCACAATCGCGAGTTTGAAGCTCGTCACAGTCATTCAATCCCTGAATCCTACTCAGAATACCACAGACAAGGTTTAGACCTTCCGGATTCTCAAGAATGGCTGCCAATGGATTCTAGCTTATACCACGAAGATTCTGATTAAGGAATCCAAGAGATATCCACTCAATCTAAGGTAGAACGGAGGTGGTTGTCAGGCACACGTTCATAGGTGAGAATGATGATGAGTGTCACGGATCATCACATTCATCAAGTTGAGGAACAAGTGATATCTTAGAATAAGAATAAGCTGAATTGAATAGAAGAACAATAGTAATTGCATTAATACTCGAGGTACAGCAGAGCTCCATACCTTAATCTATGGTGTGTAGAAATTCTACCGTTGAAAATACATAAGAACAAGGTCTAGGCATGGCCGAGAGGCCAGCCCCCATGATCTAAGAATTAGACGTCCAAAGATGAAAATACAATAGCAAAAGGTCCTATTTATAGAGAACTAGTAGCCTAGGGTTTAAAGAAATGAGTAAATGACGTAAAAATCCACTTCCGGGCCCACTTGGTGTGTGCTTGGGCTGAGCATTGAAGCTTCCATATGTAGAGACTTTTCTTGGAGTTAAACGCCAGCTTTTGTGCCAGTTTGGGCGTTTAACTCCAGCTTTTGTGCCAGTTCCGGCATTAAACGCCAAAATTCTTGAGCTGACTTGGAACTCCTGTTTGGGCCATCAAATCTCGGGCAAAGTATGGACTATTATATATTGCTGGAAAGCCCAGGATGTCTAATTTCCAACGCAATTAAGAACGCGCCAATTGGGCTTCTGTAGCGCCAGAAAATCCACTTATAGTGCAGGGAGGTCAGAATCCAACAGCATCTGCAGTCCTTTTTCAGCCTCTAGATCAAATTTTTGCTCAGGTCCCTCAATTTCAGACAGAAAATACCTGAAATCATAGAAAAACACACAAACTCATAGTAAAGTCCAGAAAAGTGAATTTTAAATAAAAACTAATAAAAATATAATAAAAACTAACTAAAACATACTAAAAACAAACTAAAAATGATGCCAAAAAGCGTATAAATTATCCGCTCATCACAACACCAAACTTAAATTGTTGCTTGTCCCCAAGCAACTGAAAATCAAATAGGGTAAAAAGAAGAGAATATACAATGAATTCCAAAAACATCTATGAAGATCAGTATTAATTAGATGAGCGGGGCTTTTAGCTTTTTACCTCTGAACAGTTTTGGCATCTCACTTTATCCTTTGAAGTTCAGAATGATTGGCTTCTATAGGAACTCAGAATCCAGATAGTGTTATTGATTCTCCTAGTTAAGTATGATAATTTTTGAACACAGCTACTTTATGAGTCTTGGACGTGGCCCAAAGCACTCTATTTTCCAGTATCACCACCGGATACATCCATACCACAGACACAAAACTGGGTTAACCTTTTTAGATTGTGACTCAGCTTTGCTAGAGTCCCTAATTAGAGGTGTCCAGGGTTCTTAAGCACATTCTTTTTGCTTTGGATCACGACTTTAACCGCTCAGTCTCAAGTTTTCACTTGACACCTTCACGCCACAAGCACATGGTTAGGGACAGCTTGGTTACAGAATGTTATTGCTGTAGGCCCTCCTATCCACTGATGCTCAAAGCCTTGGATCCTTTTTATTACTCTTGCCTTTTGGTTTAAAGGGCTATTGTCTTTTTCTGCTTGCTCTCTTCTTTTTTTTTGAATTCACTGCTTTTTCTTGCTTCAAGAATCATTTTTATGATTTTTCAGATCCTCAGTAACATGTCTCCTTTTTCATCATTCTTTCAAGAGCCAAAAATTTTAAATTCATGAACAACAAATTCAAAAGACATATGCACTGTTCAAGCATACATTCAGAAAACAAAAGTATTGCCACCACATCAAAATAATTAATTTGTTATAAAATTCGAAATTCATGCATTTCTTTTTCTTTTTCAATTAAGAACATTTTTCATTTAAGAAAGATGATGGATTCATAGGACATTCATAACTTTAAGGCATAGATACTAAGACACTAATGATCATGTAATAAAGACACAAACATAGATAATCATAAAGCATATTTTTCGAAAAACAGAAAAATAAAGAATAAGGAGATTAAAGAACGGGTCCACCTTAGTGATGGCGGCTTGTTCTTCCTCTTGAAGATCTTATGGAGTGCTTGAGCTCCTCAATGTCTCTTCCTTGCCTTTGTTGCTCCTCTCTCATGATTCTTTGATCTTCTCTAATTTCATGGAGGAGGATGGAATGTTCTTGGTGCTCCACCCTTAGTTGTCCCATGTTGGAACTCAATTCTCTTAGGGAGGTGTTGATTTGCTCCCAATAGTTTTGTGGAGGAAAGTGAATCCCTTGAGGCATCTCAGGGATTTCATGATGAGGTTCTCTTATTTGCTCCACTCTTTTCTTGGTGATGGGCTTGAGGTCATGCCTTCTTAGTTGAACCGGCTTCCCTCTCTCTTCCATTGAGCGCCCTCTTCACAGATGTCTATGAGGACTTGGTCCAACCTTTGATCAAAGTTGACCCTTTTTGAGCTTGAAGAGGACCTCGGGGCTCACCTTCTTCTTGGCCACAACATCGTAAAAGTGGTCTTGATGCACCCTTGAGATGAATCTCTCCATCTCCTATGACTCGGAGGTGGAAGCTTTTGCCTTTCCTTTCCTCTTTCTAGAGGTTTCTCCGGCCTTAGGTGCCATAAATGGTTATGGAAAAACAAAAAGCAACGCTTTTACCACACCAAACTTAGAAGGTTTGCTCGTCCTCGAGCAAAAGAAAGAAGAAGAGAGTAGAAGAAGAAGAAATAGAGGAGATGGAGGGGGGCTTTGTGTTTCGGCCAAGGGGGAGAAGTAGTGTTTAGGTTGTGTGAAAATGAAGGAGTGAAGAAGGGTTTATATAGGGGTGGAGAGAGGGGTAAGGTTCGGCCATTATGGGTGGGTTTGGGAGGGAAAGTGGTTTGAATTTGGATGGTGGGGTAGGTGTGGGTTTTATGAAGGATGGATGTGAGTGGTGAAGAGAATGGTAGGATTTGATAGGTGAGGGTTTTTTTTGGAGAAGCAGTATTGAGGTGATTGGTGAATGGGTGAAGAAGAGAAAGAGTGGTGGGGTAGGTGGGGATCCTGTGGGGTCCACAAATCCTGAGGTGTCAAGGATAGCTCATCCCTGCACCAAGTGGCGTGTAAAACGCCCTTTCTACCAATCCTGGCGTTAAACGCCGGGCTGCTGCCCTTTTCTGGCATTAAACGCCAGTCTGGTGCCTTTTTCTGGCGTTAAACGCTAGTCTGGTGCCCTTTCTGGCGTTAAACGCCCATTTGCTGCCCTTACTGGCGTTTAAACGCCAGCAAGCTTTTCCTCCAGGGTGTGCTATTTTTCTTTCTGTTTTTCATTCTGTTTTTACTTTTTCAATTGTTTTTGTGACTTCACATGATCATCAACCTATAGAAAACATAAAATAACAATGGAAAGTAGATAAATATAACATTGGGTTGCCTCCTAACAAGCACTTCTTTAATGTCAGTAGCTTGACAGTGGGCCCTCATGGAGCCTCACAGATGTTCAGAGTAATGTTGGAACATCCCAACACCAAACTTAGAGTTTGAATATGGGGGTTCAACACCAAACGTAGAATTTGGTTGTGGCCTCCCAACACCAAACTTAGAGTTTGACTGTGGGGGCTCTATTTGACTCTGTTTTGAGAGAAGCTCTTCATGCTTCCTCTCCATGGTTACAGAGGGGTATCCTTGAGCCTTAAACACAAAGGATTCTTCATTCACTTGAATGATCAATTCTCCTCTGTCAACATCAATCACAGCCTTTGTTGTGGCTAGGAAGGGTCTGCCAAGGATGATGGATTCATCCATGCACTTCCCAGTCTCTAGGACTATGAAATCAGCAGGGATGTAATGGTCTTCAATCTTTACCAGAACATCCTCTACAAGTCCATAAGCTTGTTTTCTTGAATTGTCTGCCATCTCTAGTGAGATTCTTGCAGCTTGTACCTCAAAGATCCCTAGCTTCTCCATTACAGAGAGAGGCATGAGGTTTATGCTTGACCCTAGGTCACACAGAGACTTCTCGAAGGTCATGGTGCCTAATGTACAATCTCCCAGGGTCTTGTCTCTTTTGAGGTAATCTCTGCCTAGTCAAGTCATCTAGGTCTTTGGTGAGCAAAGGGGGTTCGTCCTCCCATGTCTCATTACCAAATAACTTGTCATTTAGCTTCATGATTGCTCCAAGGTACTTAACAACTTGCTTTTCAGTGACATCTTCATCCTCTTCAGAGGAAGAATACTCATCAGAGCTCATGAATGGCAGAAGTAAATCCAATGTAATCTTTATGGTCTCAGTGTGAGCCTCAGATTCCCATGGTTCCTCATTAGGGAACTCATTGGAGGCCAGTGGACGTCCATTGAGGTCTTCCTCAGTGGCGATCACTGCCTCTTCCTCCTCTCCAATTTCGGCCATGTTGATGGCCTTATACTCTCCTTTTGGATTCTCTTCTGTATTGCTTGGAAGAGTACTATGAGGGAGTTCAGTACCTTTCTTACTCAGCTGACCCACTTGTGCCTCCAAGTTTCTAATGGAGGACCTTGTTTCAGTCATGAAACTTTGAGTGGTTTTGATTTGATCAGAGACTATGTTTGCTAAGTCAGAGTAGCTCTGCTTAAAATTCTCTGTCTGTTACTGAGAAGATGATGGAAAAGGCTTGCCATTGCTAAACCTGTTTCGTCCACCATTATTGTTGTTGAAACCTTGTTGAGGTCTCTGTTGATCCTTCCATGAGAGATTTGGATGATTTCTCCATGAAGGATTATAGGTGTTTCCATAGGGTTCTCCCATGTAATTCACCCCTTCCATTGATGGGTTCTCAGGATCATAAGCTTCTTCTTCAGATGAAGCGTCCTTAGTACTTCCTGGTGCAACTTGCATTCCAGACAGACTTTGAGAAATCATATTGACTTGCTGAGTCAATATTTTGTCCTGAGCCAATATGGCATTCAGAGTATCAATCTCAAGAACTCCTTTCTTCTGATTCGTCCCATTGTTCACAGGATTCCTTTCAGAAGTGTACATGAATTGGTTATTTGCAACCATTTCAATGAGTTCTTGAGCTTCTGCAGGCGTCTTCTTCAGATGAAGAGATCCTCCAGCAGAGCTGTCCAATGACATCTTGGACAGATCAGACAGAACATCATAGAAGATACCTATGATGCTCCATTCAGAAAGAATGTCAAAAGGACACTTTATGATCAATTGTTTGTATCTTTCCCAAGCTTCATAGAGGGATTCACCTTCCTTCTGTCTGAAGGTTTGGACTTCCACTCTAAGCTTACTCAATTTTTGAGGTGGAAAAAACTTTGCCAAGAAGGCATTAACTAGCTTTTTCCAAGAGTTCAGGCTTTCTTTAGGTTGTGAGTCCAACCATATCCTAGCTCTTTCTCTTACAGCAAAAGGGAATAGCATAAGTCTGTAAACCTCAGGGTCAACCCCATTGGTCTTGACAGTGTCACAGATTTGCAAGAATTCAGCTAAAAACTGATGAGGATCTTCCAATAGAAGTCCATGGAACTTACAATTCTGCTGCATTAGAGAAACTAATTGAGGCTTAAGCTCAAAGTTGTTTGCTCCAATGGCAGGGATAGAGATGCTTCTCCCATAGAAGTCGGGAGTAGGTGCAGTAAAGTCACCCAACACCTTCCTTGCATTGTTGGCATTGTTGTTGTTTTCGGCTGCCATGTCTTCTTCTTGTTTGAAGATTTTCGTTAGGACCTCTACAGAGAGTAGTGATTTAGCTTCTCTTAGCTTTCACTTCAAGGTCCTTTCAGGTTCAGGGTCAGCCTCAACAAGAATGCTTTTGTCTTTGCTCCTGCTCATATGAAAGAGAAGAGAACAAGAGAATATGGAATCCTCTATGTCACAGTATAGAGATTCCTTGAGATGTCAGAGGAAAAGAAGAATAGAAGAAAAAGGTAGAATAAGACGAATTCGAACTTATCAAGAGAGATAGAGTTCGAATTGTTGATAGTGGAGGAGTGTTAGTCCTTAAATCGAAGGATGTGAGAAGAGGGGAAGAATTTTCGAAAATAAATTAAAAGATTTTGAAATTAGAAATCAAAAAGATTGAAAATTATTTGGAAAAGATGTGATTAAGAAGATATGATTGAGAAACAATTTAAAAAGATTTGATTTTTAAAATTAATGACTTGGCTAACAAGAAATTTAAAGGATATGTTTCAAACATTAAACCTTTCTTAACAGAAAAGGCAACATACTTGAAATGTTGAATCAAATCATTAATTGTAGGCAAGTATTTTTGAGAATGGAAAGAAATTGATTTTGAAAATATATGATTGAAAAGATATGGTTTGAAAAAGATTTGATTTTGAAAAATTATGAAAACTTGAAAAAAAATTTGAATTAAAAACAAAATCTTCCCTCTTGTATCATCCTGGCGTTAAACGCTCAGAATGGTATCCATTCTGGCGTTTAACGCCCAAAATGCTACCCTTTTGGGCGTTAAACGCCCAGCCAGGTACCCTGGCTGGTGTTTGAACGCCAGTTTTCCTTCTCCACTGGGCGTTTTGAACGCCCAGCTTTTTCTGTGTAATTCCTCTGCTGCATGTTCTGAATCTTCAATTCTCTGTATTATTGACTTGAAAAGACACAAATAAAATTTTTTTTTGAAGTTTTAATGATGAGGAATAATCAAAATGCAACTAAAATCAAATAAACAATGCATGCAAGACACCAAACTTAGAAGTTTGTATACTAAGGACTATAACAATTTGAAAATGCATGTAAGAAACAACAAAACACACAAAACAAGAGAATTTAAAGATCAGAGCAAGTAAATCATCAAGAACAACTTGAAGATTAATGAAGATACATGAATGAATTCGAAAAATGCAAGAAGAACAGAAACATGCAATTAACACCAAACTTAAAATTAGACAGTAAACTCAAACAAGAAACATAAAATATTTTTGATTTTTATGATTTTATAAAAAAAAATTTTGTGATTTTTCAAAAATTGTATGGAAAAGAAAATAAAGAGATTCAAAATTTTTAATAAAAATTCCAAGAATCATGCAATGTTAGTCTAAAGCTTTAGTCTAAAGAAATTAGACATGGCTAGCCAAGCTTCAGCAGGACATTACATTCAACAGCTAAATTGATGAGAATCAATCAGCTTTTGTGATGATAAGAACATCACCTTGAAACTCTAGAATTCATTCTTAAAAATTCTGAAGCAAAATACCTAATCTAAGCAACAAGATGAACCGTCAGTTGTCCAAACTCAAACAATCCCCGGCAACGGCGCCAAAAACTTGGTACACGAAATTGTGATCATCAATGGCGCCATCAACATGGTACGCTTAATTGCAATCTCAACTCTTTATCACAACTTCACACAACTAACCAGCAAGTGCACTAGGTCGTCCAAGTAATAAACCTTACGCGAGTAAGGGTCGATCCCACGGAGATTGTTGGTATGAAGCAAGCTATGGTCATCTTGTAAATCTCAGTCAGGCGGATTCAAATGGTTATGGAGGATTGATAATTAAAAGATGAATAAAACATAAAATAAAGATAGAGATACTTATGTAATTCATTGGTGAGAATTCCAGATAAGCGTATGGAGATGCTTTGTCCGTTCCGTCTCTCTGCTTTCCTACTGTCTTCATCCAATCCTTCTTACTCCTTTCCATGGCAAGTTGTATGTTGGGCATCACCATTGTCAATGGTTACAGTTCCGTCCTCTCAGTGAAAATGTTCAACGCGCTCTGTCATAGCACGACTATTCATCTGTCGGTTCTCGATCATGTCGGAATAGAATCCAGTGATTCTTTTGCGTCTATCACTAATGCCCCACAATTGCGAGTTTGAAGCTCGTCACAGTCATTCAATCTCTGAATCCTACTCAGAATACCACAGATAAGGTTTAGACCTTCCGAATTCTCAAGAATTGCTGCCAATGGATTCTAGCTTATACCACGAAGATTCTGATTAAGGAATCCAAGAGATATCCACCCAATCTAAGATAGAACAGAGGTGGTTGTCAGGCACACGTTCATAGGTGAGAATGATGATGAGTGTCACGGATCATCACATTCAACAAGTTGAGGAACAAGTGATATCTTAGAACAAGAATAAGCTGAATTGAATAGAAGAACAATAGTAATTGCATTAATACTCGAGGTACAGCAGAGCTCCACACCTTAATCTATGGTGTGTAGAAACTCTACCGTTGAAAATACATAAGAACAAGGTCTAGGCATGGCCGAAAGGCCAGCCCCCATGATCTAAGAACTAGACATCCAAAGATGAAAATACAATAGCAAAAGGTCCTATTTATAGAGAACTAGTAGCCTAGGGTTTACAGAAATGAGTAAATGACATAAAAATATACTTCCGGGCCCACTTGGTGTGTGCTTGGGCTGAGCATTGAAGCTTCCATGTGTAGAGACTTTTCTTGGAGTTAAACGCCAGCTTTTGTGCCAGTTTGGGCGTTTAACTTCAGCTTTTGTGCCAGTTCCGGCGTTAAACGCCAGAATTCTTGAGCTGACTTGGAACACCTGTTTGGGCCATCAAAGCTCGAGCAAAGTATGAACTATCATATATTTCTGGAAAGCCCAGGATGTCTACTTTCCAACGCAATTGAGAGCGCGCCAATTGGGCTTCTATAGCTCCGAAAAAGCCACTTAGAGGGAAGGGAGGTCAGAATCCAACAGCATCTGCAGTCCTTTTTCAGCCTCTGGATCAGATTTTTGCTCAGGTCCCTCAATTTCAGCCAGAAAAGACCTGAAATCACAGAAAAACACACAAACTCATAGTAAAGTCCAGAAAAGTGAATTTTAAATAAAAACTAATAAAAATATTATAAAAGCTAACTAAAACATACTAAAAACATACTAAAAATGATGCCAAAAAGCGTATAAATTATCCGCTCATCATCGATCCTCCACAGACTTCTACCGTTGCTTCTAGTGCTCCTCCCTTAAAAAAGCAAAAAACATCCGAGCCTTTTAACCTGGATGCCCCAGATTTTGATGCTGTCGAGTTTGTTGACCAGCAAATTGCCCCTTATGGTGGGCTCTCCATGGACGATGTGTCTCTTCTTCAACATCTGGATTTTATTACCAAAAGTAGTGTGAAGATGGAACATATGGGTGCGGCTATTTTTCGAACTATTCTGCGGATCTCGATTCATGCCACAAAATCCTTCATGGAGGAGGCCAAATCAGAATTTGATCGGATCAAGGGTCTGAAGGATGAGTTGGAGGTGAAGTTGGCGAAGGTAGAGAAGGAACTGGAGGGTGAGAAGGCCAGCTCTATTGCTTTGGCTGCTTCTTTGAAGTTGGCTGAGGACATGGCACTGAAGCACAAGGATAGCTATGTTTCAGCTTATAGGGAGTTAATGCATCTCCGGGATGATTTGGAAACTGCTCGGGTTAATTATGCCGAGCTTCAGGGTCACCTTGTGGGCAGCATAACTGCCGCCTCTGAGAACCTGATGGAGCAGTTCCGGATTGTTGCTCCTGATGCCGACTTGACTCTCGTTAGTCTTGACAACGTTGTGAGGGATGGTAAGATTGTCCCTGATGACCAGGATGATGATGATGCTGACCCTTCCGCAGTGCCTTCTGTCAAAGTGTCGACCTCCTCAGTTCCTCCCGTTACATCTGACCCGGATTGCCAAATTCTGAACCGGGATGATGGAACTGTAGATGCTGTGCCTATTCAGACTTGCCCTCCTTCTCCCCGTACTGATGCTGCCGGGAAGGCTCCAGATCTTGGTTGACCTCCTTTTATTTGAGTATTTTGTGTAAATAGCCCAGTTTGTGGGCTTTTGAACTGTTTATTGTTTTGTTTAACTGCTGACACTTTTTTAGTTGTCTGCCTGGCAACTTTTTACTCTGAAAAACAAAAGTAGCACTTCGAGGTAGATTTCGGTGGCCTTTTGAAGCTTTATCATACTATGCTTTTATTGTGCTTTTAGCATGGTATCTCTTCTGGTTTTGGAATCTTGCTACTTGACTTCTTTGGTTGCTTTCTTACTTGTTGTTCGTAGCTTGGATTCCTTTGAGGCCATGAATGTGTGGGTCCGATTTGTTTCTCAATTTTTCTCGCTCTGGCTTGTATTTTTAGCGCCTTACAACCGATTTCTTCATATTGGTCCCCTTCTAAGTTGTTATTGTAATCCTCTCTCTTGGACCTTTGTTAGGTCTCTTTCAGAGATTACTTTTACAACTTGTTTTGTAGGAGATCGACTTCGTTAGGTCGTTCTCTTCTAAGTTGTCTTTGTAATCCTCTTTCTTGGACCTTTGTTAGGTCTCTTTCAGTGATTACTTTTACAACTTGTTTTGTAGGAGATCGAATTCGTTAGGTCGTTCTAAGTTATTTTTGTAATCCTCTTTCTTGGACCTTTGTTAGGTCTCTTTTAGGGATTACTTTTACAACTTGTTTTGTAGGAGACCGACTTCGTTAGGTCGATCTCTTCTAAGTTGTTTTTATAATCCTCTTTCTTGGACCTTTGTTAGGTCTCTTTCAGGGATTACTTTTACAACTTGTCTTGTAGGAGACCGACTTCGTTAGGTCGATCTCTTCTAAGTTGTTTTTGTAATCCTCTTTCTTAGACGTTAGATCTCTTTCAGGGATTACTTTTACAACTTGTCTTGTAGGAGGCCGACTTCGTTAGGTCAATCTCTTCTAAGTTGTTTTTGTAATCCTCTTTCTTGGACCTTTATTAGGTCTCTTTCAGGGATTACTTTTACAACTTGTCTTGTAGGAGACCGACTTCGTTAGGTCGATCTCTTCTAAGTTGTTTTTGTAATCCTCTTTCTTGGACCCTTGTTAGGTCTCTTTAAGGGATTACTTTTACACCTTGTCTTGTAGGAGACTGACTTCGTTAGGTCGATCTCTTCTAAGTTATAGCAATTCCTCTTTAATTGGGTTGGCCAGACCTCTTTCCAGGGATTTGCTGATAACTTGGGTTCACTTGGTCTGACTTTTTAGTGTCGGCCAGTCTTTTTAAGTTATTATATAGCAATCCATAAGACCTCGTCAGGTTCTTTTTGGGATCACTTTCGATAACTTCTTGCATTATTCTGTGTTCATCTTTGCCGATTTGTAGATGGTGGTTTTTGTCCCGGTTTGATCGTCCTTTAGGTGAATCACATTTTCACCTTTGTCGGTCGATCATTCCTATCAAGATCGTACAATGAATCTGTTCTTCACTTCCTGTCGATCCGTTGCTTTATAATCAGACGATGAATGCTTCAGATTAATGCGTCTTGGGAATTTGTAGAATATCTTAAATGTATTTTATTCAAAGAAAGTGCAAATATATACATGCGGGAGTTTTTCGTACCCTTAAGTCGGATTAAATCTCAATCTTGACGCCTCATTAAAAAACCTTTTCAGGAAAAAGAGTGCATCTTGTGATGAGATCTTTTACCTGTCCTAGCTATAGTACCTTCTTAGGTTACAGGCGTGCCATGATCTGGGGAGTTCTCGTCCCTCGAGTTCGGACAGTCTGTAGTAGCCTTCCCAAGTACATCTGTGACTTGGTAGGGTCCTTTTCAATTGGCTGCCAGCTTTCCTTCTCTGGGTCGAGTTGTTCCAATATCATTTCGGATTAAGATGAGATCATTCTCAGCAAAACCTCTTAGCACTACCTTTTTATTATACCTGGAAGCCATTCGCCGCTTTAGTGCTTCTTCTCTGATCCGAGCTCTTTCTTGGATTTTCGGAAGTAAGTTGAGCTCTTCTCTTTGAAGTTGAGAGTTGGTTTGTTCATTGTAGTGGACTACTCGGGGAGACCCTTCCTCGACTTCTATTGGAATCATTGCCTCCACTCCGTATGCTAATCGAAATGGTGATTCGTTTGTAGTAGAATGGGGGGTTGTTCGATACGCCCATAGGACTTGTGGAAGTTCTTCGGCCCAAGCCCCCTTTGCTTCTTGCAGTCTCCGCTTCAGCCCGGCCAATATGACTTTGTTGGCCGCTTCGGCTTATCCATTGGCTTGGGGATGTTCGACGGAGGTGAACTGGTGTTTTATATTCAAGTCGGCCACTAGTTTTCTGAAGCCTGCATCTGTGAATTGGGTGCCATTATCTGTGGTGATGGAGTATGGGACCCCGAACCTTGTAATGATGTTCCTATATAGGAATTTCCGACTTCTTTGAGCAGTGGCGTTGGCTAGGGGTTCTGCCTCGATCCATTTTGTGAAATAGTCTATCCCTACTATGAGGAACTTGACTTGTCCCGATCCCTGGGAAAAAGGTCCGAGAAGATCGAGTCCCCACTTCGCAAATGGCCAGGGTGAGGTCACGTTGATGAGTTTTTCCGGTGGGGTGATGTGAAAGTTGGCATGCTTCTGACATGGTGGACATGTCTTTACAAACTCGGTAGCTTCCTTTCGTAGAGTTGGCGAATAGAATCCCGCCCAGAGTACCTTTTTGGTGAGAGCTTGCGCTCCGAGATGATTGCCACAAATGTCGCTGTGTACTTCCTCAAAAACTTCCTTTGTATTGGAGGTCGGTACGCATTTTAACAATGGTGCTGAGATCCCTCTTTTGTATAGGGTGTTGTTTATGATAGTGTAGTACTGTGCCTCCCTTTTTAACCTTTTTGCCTCCTTTTCATCTGTAGGGAGCGCTTCTGTTTTAAGGTAGTTAATTATGGGGGTCATCCATCCTTGATCCCGACCTGTTATGGCTAGGACTTTTTCTTCTTCTGATATTGACGGGTTCTGTAGTATTTCCTGGATGAGGCTTCTATTGTTGCCCCTTGGTTTGGTGCTGGCTAGCTTTGAGAGTGCGTCAGCTCGGGCGTTTTGCTCGCGGGGTATGTGGCAGATCCTATATTCCCCGAGTTGTCTGAGCTGGTCCTTGGTTTTACCCAAATACTGTTTCATTGTAGGATCTTTGGCTTGGTAGGTCCCTATTATTTGTAAAGTAACGACTTGTGAATCGCTGTAGCTGTTGAGTTTCCGAGCTCAAACTTCTCTAGCCAGCTTCAAACCGGCTAATAACGCTTCATATTTCGCCTGGTTGTTTGAGGCCGGGAATTCGAATTTGAGGGAAAGCTCAAGTTGGGTTCCTTGGATCACACCTGCACCAATTCCAGTTTTATTCGAGGAGCCATCCACGTATATATTCCATTCTATGGGAATCTCCGGGGTGTCTGTGAATTTTGCAATGAAGTCGGCTAGGTATTGTGATTTAATGGCTATTCGCGCCTCGTATTGGAGGTCGAATTCAGACAACTCGATTGCCCACTGTAGGATTCTTCCTGCTAGATCTGTTTTCTGCAATATCCCCTTTATGAGCTGGTTAGTTCGAACCTTAATGGTATGCGCTTGGAAGTACGGGCGAAGTCGTCGGGATGTGAGTATGAGAGCGTGGGCAAACTTTTCTATTTTCTGGTAGTTTAGCTTTGACCCCTGCAGTGCTTTGCTAATAAAGTAGACGGGTTGTTGCCCACCCTCGTCTTCTCTAATTAGTGCTGAGGCTATTGCCCGGCTTCCTATTGCGAGGTACAATATGAGTGGTTCTCCTTCTCGTGGTCGAGATAGGATAGGTGGCTGCCCCAAGAATTCTTTGAAGTCTCGGAAGGCTTGCTCACATTTTTTTGTCCACTCGAAGTTCTTTCCCTTCCTTAAAGTAGCGTAAAAAGGGAGGGATCTTATTGCTGACCCTGCTAGGAATCTGGATAAGGCTGCCAGTCTCCCATTGAGTTGTTGTACCTCTTTGACGCAAGTTGGGCTCTTCATGTTGAGTATGGCCTGGTATTTATCTGGATTTTCCTCGATTCCTCTTTGTGTGAGCATAAAGCCCAAGAACTTACCGGCTTCCACTGCGAAGGTGCATTTAGCCGGGTTAAGTCGCATGCCATGCTTCCGTATGGTGTCGAATACTTGAACCAAGTCGGACAGTAATGTTTCTTTTCTTTGTGTCTTTATCAACATTCATCCACGTAGACTTCTATGATTTTTCCGATATGGTCTGAGAAGACCTTATTCATTAGCCTTTGATAAGTAGCTCTCGCGTTCTTAAGGCCGAAAGGCATTACGATATAACAATAGTTTGCTTTGGGTGTTAGAAACGAGGTTTTTTCTTGATCCGGTGGATACATTGGGATCTGGTTGTAACCTGAGTATGCGTCCATAAATGAGAGATACTTATATCCCGATGAGGCATCTACTAGAGCGTCGATGCTTGGTAGTGGATAAGGGTCTTTTGGGCAGGCTTTGTTGAGGTCGGTGTAGTCGGTGCACATTCGCCACTTCCCATTTGACTTTCTCACCAAGACGATGTTTGCTAGCCATAGTGGGTACTTAACTTCTCTTATAAACCCTGCCTCTAGTAGTGCTTGCACCTGTTCTGCTACAGCCTGGGACCGTTCTGGCCCGAGTTTTCTTCGTCTTTGTTGTACCGGCCGGGATCCCGGATAGACTGCCAACTTGTGGCTCATCAGTTCGGGATCTATGCTTGGCATGTCGACAGCTTTCCATGCGAAGAGATTAACATTATCTCATAGGAACTGTATGAGTGATTCCTTTGCGTCTCCTTTCAGGATCGTGCCAATATTAGTTGTCTTATCCGAGGTGTCTCCGATCTTAATTTTCTCCACCTCACCTTCGGGTTGTGGATGGAGTTCTTCTCGTCTCTGAACTCTGCTAAGTTCGATTGTGTGGAACTCTCCTCCTTCGTCTCTGAGGTTTAGAATTTCGTTATAACAGTGACGCGCCATCTTTTGATCTGCTTTTATTGTAGCTATCCCTTATGCGGTTGGGAATTTCATACATAGATGTGGAGTTGAAAATATTGTGCCGAGTTGGTTTAACGTCGTCCGACCTATTAAGGCGTTGTAGGCTGAGCTTACGTCGACCACGATGTAGTCTATCTTAAGTGTTCTGGACTGGTTCCCCTTTCCAAAGGTTGTATGTAGCGATATGTATCCCAGTGGTTGTACTGGGGTATCCCCAAGTCCGAACAGGCTGTTCGGATATGCTCTTAGCTCTTTTTCTTCTAAGCCGAGTTTGTCGAAGGCAGTTTTAAATAAGATGTCGGCGGAGCTTCCTTGGTCAATTAATGTACGGTGGAGGTTGGCGTTTGCCAGTATGATAGTGATCACCATGGGATCGTCGTGTCCCGAGATGATTCCAGATGCGTCTTCTTTGGTAAACGTGATTGCTGGGATGTCTGGCGCCTCCTTCTTTCCTTCGACATGGTATACTTCTTTGAGGTGTCGCTTGCGGGATGATTTGGAGATTCCTTCTCCCGCAAATCCGTCATGTATCACGTGGATGTGTCTCTCTAGTGTGCGAGGTGATCGTTCAGACCGTCCGATATCTTCATCCCTTCTTCTTTTTCTTGGTTCTTCGTCCCGGTTGGCCAAAAATCGATCTAGTTTTCCTTCTCTTACTAATTTTTCTATGACGTTTTTCAAGTCGAAGCATTCATTGGTGGAATGTCCTCGAACTCGATGTTACTCACAGTATTTGTTCCGATTCCCTCCTCCTCTTTTGCCTTTGAGTGGCCGAGCTGGGGTATTTTTTCCGTATGGCAGACTTCTTTGTAAACATCTACCAAGGATACCCTGAGAGGGGTGTAGTTATGATATTTTTTATTTTCTCCCCGGAGCGATCTTCCTTTTCTTGGATTCTTTATCTTTATCTCGGTAGGCAGAACCGAACCTCGAGGCTTCCCCAAGTCGAGAATTCTTTTCCATGTTGAAGTATTTTTGCGCCCATTGACGAGCGGATAATTTGTACGCTTTTTAGCATTGTTTTTAGTATGTTTTTAGTATGATCTAGTTAGTTTTAGTATATTTTTATTAGTTTTTAGTTAAAATTCACTTTTTTGGACTTTACTATGAGTTTGTGTATTTTTCTGTGATTTCATGTATTTTCTGGCTGAAATTGAGGGACCTGAGCAAAAATCTGACTCAGAGACTAAAAAGGACTGCAGATGCTGTTAGATTCTGACCTCCCTGCACTCGAAGTGGATTTTCTGGAGCTACAGATACCCAATTGGCGCGCTCTCAACGGCGTTGGAAAGTAGACATCCTGGGCTTTCCAGCAATATATAATAGTCCATACTTTGCCTAAGATTTGATGGCCCAAACCGGCGTTCAAAGTCACCCTCAGAATTCCCAGCGTTAAACGCCGGAACTGGCACAAGAATGGGTGTTAAACGCCCAAACTGGCACCAAAGCTGGCGTTTAACTCCAAGAGGAGTCTCTACACGAAAATTCTTCATTGCTCAGCCCAAGCACACACCAAGTGGACCCGGAAGTGGATTTTTATGTCATTTACTCATCTCTGTAAACCTTAGGCTACTAGTTCTCTATAAGTAGGACATTTTACTATTGTATTGAGACATTGGGGTAGTTATCTTTGTTCTGATGCTATCTTAGATCATTGGGAGGCTGGCCATTCGGCCATGCCTAGACCTTGTTCTTATGTATTTTCAATGGTGGAGTTTCTACACACCATAGATTGAGGTGTGGAGCTCTGCTGTACCTCGAGTATTAATGCAATTACTATTGTTCTTCTATTCAATTCCGCTTGTTCTTGTTCTAAGATATCACTTGTTCTTCTATCACTTGTTTAACGCCAGAAATGGCTAAAAACGCATTTTTGCATGCCATTTGGTGCAGGGATGACTTTTCCTTGACACCTCAGGATCTGTGGACCCCACAGGATCCCCACCTACCCCACCACTCTCTCTTTTCTTCACCCATTCACCAATCACCTCAACACCTCTTCCCCAAAAAAAAAAATCCTTCACCTATCAAATCCCATCTTTCTCTTCACCACTCACATCCATCCTTCATAAAACCTCACCTACCTCACCATTCAAATTCAAACCACTTTCCCACCCAACCCACCCATACATAGCCGAACATCAACCCTCCCCCTCTCCTATATAAACCCATCTTCACTCCTTCATTTTCACACAACCTAAACACTACTTCTCCCCCTTTTTGGCCGAACACAAAGCCATTCCCTTCTTTCTCATTTCTTCTTCTTCTACTCTCTTCTTTCTTATTTTGCTCGAGGACGAGCAAACCCTTTAAGTTTGGTGTGGTAAAAGCATTGCTTTTTGTTTTTCCATAACCATTTATGGCATCCAAGGCCGGAGAAACCTCTAGAAAGAGGAAAGGGAAGGCAAAAGCTTCTATCTCCGAGTCATGGGAGATGGAGAGATTCATCTCAAGGGTGCATCAAGACCACTTCTATGAAGTTGTGGCCTTGAAGAAGGTGATCCCCGAGGTCCCTTTTTCACTCAAAAAGAGTGAATATCCGAAGATCCAACATGAGATCCGAAGAAGAGGTTGGGAAGTTCTTATCAACCCCATTCAACAAGTCGGAATCTTAATGGTTCAAGAGTTCTATGCCAATGCATGGATCACCAAGAACCATGATCAAAGTGTGAACCCGGATCCAAAGAATTATCTTACTATGGTTCGGGGGAAATACTTGGATTTTAGTCCGGAAAATGTAAGGTTGGCATTCAACTTGCCCATGATGCAAGGAGATGAACATCCTTACACTAGAAGGGTCAACTTTGATCAAAGGTTGGACCAAGTCCTCACAGTCATATGTGAAGAGGGCGCCCAATGGAAGAGAGATTCAAGAGGGAAGCCGGTTCAATTGAGAAGGCATGACCTCAAACCCGTAGCTAGAAGATGGTTGGAGTTTATCCAACGCTCAATCATTCCCACTAGCAACCGGTCCGAAGTTACCATAGACCGGGCTATCATGATTCATAGCATCATGATTGGAGAAGAAATAGAAGTTCATGAGGTTATATCTCAAGAACTTTATAAGGTGGCGGACAAGTCTTCTACCTTGGCAAGGTTAGCCTTCCCTCATCTCATTTGTCACCTCTATTATTCGGTTGGAGTTGACATAGATGGAGACATCCCTATTGATGAGGACAAGCCCATCACTAAGAAGAGGATGGAGCACACAAGAGACCCCACTCATCATGAGATCCCTGAGATACCTCAAGGGATGCACTTTCCTCCACAAAACTATTGGGAGCAACTAAACACCTCCCTAGGAGAATTGAGTTCCAACATGGGACAACTAAGGGTGGAGCATCAAGAACACTCCATCATCCTCCATGAAATTAGAGAAGATCAAAGAATCATGAGAGAGGAGCAACAAAGACAAGGAAGAGACATTGAGGAGCTCAAGCACTCCATAGGATCTTCAAGAGGAAGAAAGAGCCGCCATCACTAAGGTGGACCCATTCCTTAATTTCCTTGTTCTTTATTTTCCTGTTTTTCGAATTTTAGTGCTTATGTTTGTCTATGTTTGTGTCTTATGATCATTAGTGTCTTAGTGTCTATGCCTTAAAGTTATGAATGTCCTATGAATCCATCACCTCTCTTAAATAAAAAAATGTTCTTAATTGAAAAAGAAAAGAATTGCATAAATTTTGAATTTTATAACAGTTTAATTATTTTGATGTGGTGGCAATATTTTTGTTTTCTGAATGTATGCTTAAACAGTGCATATATCTTTTGAATTTGTGGTTCATGAATGTTGGCTCTTGAAAGAATGATGAAAAAGGAGACATGTTACTGAGGATCTGAAAAATCATTAAAATGATTCTTGAAGCAAGAAAAAGTAGTGATTCAAAAAAAAATTCGAAAAAAAAGAGAGAGAAAGAAAAAGAAAGAGAAAAAGAAAGAAAAAAGAAAGAAAAAGAAAGAATTAAAGTTGTGATCCAAGGCAAAAAGAGTGTGCTTAAGAACCCTGGACACCTCTAATTGGGGACTCTAGCAAAGCTGAGTCACAATCTGAAAAGGTTCACCCAATTATGTGTCTGTGGCATGTATGTATCCGGTGGTAATACTGGAAGACAGAGTGCTTTGGGCCACGGCCAAGACTCAATAAGTAGCTGTGTTCAAGAATCATCATACTTAACTAGGAGAATCAATGACACTATCTGGATTCTGAGTTCCTAAAGAAGCCAATCATTCTGAATTTCAAAGGATAGAGTGAGATGCCAAAACTGTTCAGAGGCAAAAAGCTAAAAGCCCCGCTCATCTAATTAATACTGATCTTCATAGATGTTTTTGGAATTCATTGCATATTCTCTTCTTTGTATCTTATTTTATTTTTCAGTTGCTTGAGGACAAGCAACAATTTAAGTTTGGTGTTGTGATGAGCGGATAATTTGTACGCTTTTTGGCATTGTTTTTAGTATATTTTTAGTATGATCTAGTTAGTTTTAGTATATTTTTATTAGTTTTTAGTTAAAATTCACTTTTCTGGACTTTACTATGAGTTTGTGTGTTTTTCTGTGATTTCAGGTATTTTCTGGCTGAAATTGAGGGACCTGAGCAAAAATCTGACTCAGAGACTAAAAAGGACTGCAGATGCTGTTGGATTCTGACCTCCCTGCACTCGAAGTGAATTTTCTGGAGCTACAGAAGCCCAATTGACGCGCTCTCAATGGCGTTGGAAAGTAGACATCCTGGGCTTTCCAGCAATATATAATAGTCCATACTTTGCCCAAGATTTGATGGCTCAAACCGGCGTTCAAAGTCACCCTCAGAATTCCCAGCGTTAAACGCCGGAACTGGCACAAGAATGGGTGTTAAACGCCCAAACTGGCACCAAAGCTGGCGTTTAACTCCAAGAGGAGTCTCTACACGAAAATGCTTCATTGCTCAGCCCAAGCACACACCAAGTGGGCCCGGAAGTGGATTTTTATGTCATTTACTCATCTCTGTAAACCTTAGGCTACTAGTTCTCTATAAGTAGGACATTTTACTATTGTATTGAGACATTGGGGTAGTTATCTTTGTTCTGATGCTATCTTAGATCATTGGGAGGCTGGCCATTCGGCCATGCCTAGACCTTGTTCTTATGTATTTTCAACGGTGGAGTTTCTACACACCATAGATTGAGGTGTGGAGCTCTGCTGTACCTCGAGTATTAATGCAATTACTATTGTTCTTCTATTCAATTCCGCTTGTTCTTGTTCTAAGATATCACTTGTTCTTCAACTTGATGAATGTGATGATCCGTGACACTCATCATCATTCTCACCTATGAACGTGTGACTGACAACCACCTCCGTTCTACCTTCGATTGGGTGAATATCTCTTGGATTCCTGATACACGATGCATGGTTGATCGCCTGACAACTGAGCGCTCGCCTGACAACCGAGCCAGCCATTCCGTGAGATCAGAGTCTTCGTGGTATAGGCTAGAATTGATGGCGGCATTCAAGAGAATCCGGAAGGTCTAACCTTGTCTGTGGTATTCTGAGTAGGATTCAATGACTGAACGACTGTGACGTGCTTCAAACTCCTGAGGGCGGGGCGTTAGTGACAGACGCAAAAGAATCACTGGATTCTATTCTGGCCTGATCGAGAACCGACAGATGGATAGCCGTGCCGTGACAGGGTGCGTTGAACATTTCCACTGAGAGGATGGGAGGTAGCCACTGACAACGGTGAAACCCTTGCTTAAGCTTGCCATGGAAAGGAGTAAGAAGGATTGGATGAAGACAGTAGGAAAGCAGAGAGACGGAAGGGACCAGCATCTTCATACTCTTATCTGAAATTCCTACCAATGAATTACATAAGTATCTCTATCTTTATCTTTATGTTTTATTCGTATATCACCATACCCATTTGAGTTTGCCTGACTAAGATTTACAAGGTGACCATAGCTTGCTTCATACCAACAATCTCTGTGGGATCGACCCTTACTCGCGTAAGGTTTATTACTTGGACGACCCAGTACACTTGCTGGTTAGTTGTGCGAAGTTGTGTTTATGCCATGGTATTGAACACCAAGTTTTTGGATTCATTACCGGGGATTATTTGAGTTGTGAAAAGTATTGATCACTATTTCGCGCTACCACCCATTCTTGTACTTCGTCCAGGGATGTAGGGTACTTCTTTGATATAGATTGGCTAAATGGTCCTTCTCGTAGGCCATTTATGAGGCCCATAATGGCGGCTTCTGTTGGTAGACTTTGTATGTCCTTGCATGTTTTGTTGAATCTTTCCATGTAGTTACAAAAACTCTCCCGATCTCCTTACTTGATTCCTAGTAGGCTGGGTGCGTGTTTAGCCTTATCTTTTTTTATGGAAAATCTGGCCAGGAACTTTTTGGCCAGGTCGTCGAAGCTTGAGATGGACTTTGGAGGTAGGCTGTCAAATCATCTAATGGCTGTCTTGGTAAGAGTTGTTGGAAAAGCCTTGCAGCGAACTGCATCCGAGGCATCAGTGAGGTACATTCTACTTCTGAAATTGCTGAGATGATGGTTGGGGTCTGAAGTGCCGTCATACAGAGTCATATCCGAAAGTTTGAAGTCCTTTGGGATTTTGGTCTTCATAATTTCCCTGGTGAATGGATCTTGATCCTTGCGAGAGCTATCCTCTGGAGTGGATCGGGTAGCTTTAGTTTGAGATCGGCTTCGAGTTTTAGAAGTTTATCTTCTAATTCTCGGCGTCGCCTTATCTCCCGATGCAAATCCTCTTCCTTTTCGCATTGATGTTGGGCTTCTTTCTCAAGTTGCTTTAATCGATCTTGAAGCGCCTCTATCACTCCTGGATTTGATGAATTTTTGTTCCCGTTGGGCTCCGGAGTATCTTTGAGTGTAACATCCGCGTTCTTATGCGGCGTTCTATCTTCCAAACCTGAATCGTGGTCATTGTCATGGTCGTCCGCCATGGTGATGGGATGACTTCCAGGTTCCCCGACAACGGCGCCAATGTTCCGAGGGTTACCTGAAACTGGAGGTCGATCTCAGACGAGATCTTCTGTACTGGTCGGTGCTAACGTCTCCGGCTGGTGGAAGACGGCTGGAGCTGTCATGTCCGAATTGTTGGACTGACTGCACTGCTGATCCCTTGTCACCGAAGGGTGGGGGGTACCTGCAAGGGACTCCGATGCTTAAGTTAGCAAGGGTATTAAACAGGTATTGAGTAGAATCAGAGTATGAGTTATACCTGGGTGCTCCAGTGTATTTATAATGGCATAGAGTGACCTTCTTAGATAAGATAAGTTAGTTATCTTATCTTATCTTATCTTTTGGGTGAGGTCAGCTTATCTTCAAGGGAACCGCCCTTTTCTCCGTAGGCTTGGGCTGCCTTAGGATTTGGGGCATGTTCCTCTATTTGGGCCCTTCTTTTGGGCTTTTCTGTGACTTGGCCAAGCTCTTTGAGGAGAGGTCGGATTGTCCTGACCTGAAGAGGTTGGTCGCTTTGTCTGTCGAACATCCCGGGTCGGACAACTCGACCCAGGGTATGAACAATTGGCATCTATAGGAACTTAGAATTTTAGATAGTGTTATTGCTTCTCCTAGTTCAGTACGTTGATTCTTGAACACAACTACGTTATGAGTCTTGGCCATGACTCTAAGCACTTTGTTTTCTAGTATTACCATCGGATACATAAATGCGACAGACACATAACTGGGTGAACCTTTTCAGATTGTGACTCAGCTTTGCTAAGGTCCCCAATTAGAGGTGTCCAGAGTTCTTAAGCACACTCTTTTGCTTTGGATCACGACTTTAACCACTCAGTCTCAAGCTTTTCACTTGGACCTTCATGACACAAGCACATGGTTAGGGATAGCTTGATTTAGCCGCTTAGGCCTGGATTTTTTTTTCCTTGGGCCCTCCTATCCATTAATGCTCAAAGCCTTGGATCCTTTTTACCCTTGCCTTTTGGTTTAAAGGGATATTGGCTTTTTCTGCTTGCTTTTTCTTTTTCTTTTCTCCTTTTTTTTAGTGAATATTATTTTTTCTTTCACTGCTTTTTCTTGCTTCAAGAATCAATTTCATGATTTTTCAGATTATCAATAACATTTCTCTTTGTTCATCATTCTTTCAAGAGCCAATAATTTTAACATTCATAAACAACAAGATCAAAAATATGCACTGTTCAAGCATTCATTCAGAAAACAAAAAGTATTGCCACCACATCAAAATAATTAAACTAGTTTCAAGATAAAATTTGAAATCCAAGTACTTCTTGTTCTTTTGTAATTAAGCACATTTTTCATTTAAGAGAGGTGAAGGATTCATGGAATTATTCATAGCTTTAAGACATAGACACTAGACACTATTGATCATGTAGTGAAGACACAAACATAGATAGAACCTACAGCATAGAGCCAAAAACAGAAAAATAAATAGACAAGGAGATTAAGGAATGAGTCCACCTTAGTGAGGGTGGCGTCTTCCTCTTCTTGAAAAACCAATGGTGCTCTTGAGCTCCTCTATGTCTCTTCCTTGCCTTTGTTGCTCCTCCCTCTTAGCTCTTTGATCTTCTCTAATCTCATGGAGAATGATGGAGTGCTCTTGGTGTTCCACCCTTAATTGGTCCATGTTGTAACTCAAGCTTTCCAAAGAAGTGTTGAGTTGCTCCCAGCAATTGTGTGGAGGAAATTGCATCCCTTGAGGCATCTCAGGGATTTTTTGATGAGGGATTTCCTCATGCTCTAGTTGAGTGCCATGAATGGGCTCTCTAGTTTGCTCCATCCTCTTTTTAGTGATGGGTGGTGCACGAAATTGTGATCATCAATGGCGCCATCAACATGGTACGCTCAATTGCAATCTCAACTCTTTATCACAACTTTGCACAACTAACCAGCAAGTGCACTGGGTCGTCCAAGTAATAAACCTTACGCGAGTAAGGGTCGATCCCACAGAGATTGTTGGTATGAAGCAAGCTATGGTCATCTTGTAAATCTCAGTCAGGCAGATTCAAATGGTTATAGATGATTTATGAATAAAGCATAAAATAAAGATAGAGATACTTATGTAATTCATTGGTGAGAATTTCAGATAAGCGTATGGAGATGCTTTGTCCCTTCCGTCTCTTTGCTTTCCTACTGTCTTCATCCAATCCTTCTTACTCATTTCCATGGCAAGTTGTATGTAGGGTTTCACTGTTGTCAATGGCTACCTCCCCTCCTCTCAGTGAAAATGTTCAACGTGCTCTGTCACAGCACGGTTATTCAGCTGTCGGTTCTCGATCATGTCGGAATAGAATCCAGTGATTCTTTTGCGTCTGTCACTAACGCCCCACAATCGCGAGTTTGAAGCTCGTCACAGTCATTCAATCCTTGAATCCTACTCAGAATACCACAGACAAGGTTTAGACCTTCCGAATTCTCTTGAATGCCGCCATCAATTCTAGCTTATACCACGAAGATTCCGATTAAGGGATCCAAGAGATATCCACTCAATCTAAGGTAGAACGGAGGTGGTTGTCTGGCACACGTTCATAGGTGAGAATGATGATGAGTGTCACGGATCATCACATTCATCAAGTTGAGAAACAAGTGATATCTTAGAACAAGAATAAGCCGAATTGAATGGAAGAACAATAGCAATTGCATTAATACTCGAGGTACAGCAGAGCTCCACACCTTAATCTATGGTGTGTAGAAACTCCACTGTTGAAAATACATAAGTGATAATAGTGATCATTGGTTTCGGCCCCAGAGAGGGAACTAGAAGAACCAAGATGTCTAATACAATATCAAAAGGTCCTATTTGTAGAGAACTAGTAGCTTAGGGTTTACAAAGATGAGTAAATGACATAAAAATCCACTTCCGTGCCCACTTGGTGTGTGCTTGGACTGAGCATTGAAGCATTTTCGTGTAGAGACTCTCTTCTTGGAGTTAAATGCCAGCTTTTATGCCAGTTTGGGCGATTAAGTCCCATTCTTGTGCCAGTTCCGGCATTTTAAGCCAGAATTCTTGAGCTGACTTGGAACGCCTGTTTGGGCCATCAAATCTCGGGCAAAGTATGGACTATTATACATTGCCGGAAAGCCCAGGATGTCTACTTTTCAACGCAGTTGAGAGCGTGCCAATTGGGTTTCTATATCTACAGAAAATATACTTCGAGTGCAGGGAGGTTAGAATCCAACAGCATCTGCAGTCCTTTTCAGCCTCTGAATCAGATTTTTGCTCAGGTCCCTCAATTTCAGCCAGAAAATACCTGAAATCACAGAAAAACACACAAACTCATAGTAAAGTCCAGAAAAGTGAATTTTAAATAAAAACTAATAGAAATATAATAAAAACTAACTAAAACATACTAACAACATACTAAAAACAATGCCAAAAAGCGTATAAATTATCCGCTCATCAATGGGCTTGTCCTATTCAATGAGGATGTCTCCCTCTATGACAATCCCAGCTGAATAGCAAAGGTGACATATGAGATGAGGAAAGGCTAATCTTGCCAAAGGTGAGGACTTGTCAGCCACCTTGTAGAGTTCTAGAGGTATGATTTCATAAACTTCTACTTTCTCTCCAATCATGATACTATGGATCATGATGGCCCGATCCACAGTTACCTCAGATCGGTTGCTAGTGGGAATGATAGAGCGTTGGATGAACTCCAACCATCCTCTAGCCACAAGCTTAAGATCTGATCTTCTCAATTGAACCGGGTTGCCTCTTGAGTCTCTTTTCCATTGAGCTCCTTCTACACATATGTCCATGAGGACTTAGTCCAACCTTTGATCAAAGTTAACCCTTCTAGTGTAGGTGCATGCGTTTTCTTCCATCATTGGCAAGTTGAACGCTAGCCTCACGTTTTCCGGACTGAAATCTAAGTATTTTTCCCGAACCATTGTAAGTCAATTCTTTGGGTTTGGGTTCATACTTCGATCATGGTTCCTAGTGATCCATGCGTTTGTATAGAACTCTTGAACCATTAAGATTCTAACTTGTTGAATGAGGTTGGCAAGAACTTTCCAACCTCTTCTTCGGATCTCTTGTCGGATCTCCGGATATTCACCCTTTTTGAGCCTTAAAGGGACCTCAGGGATCACTTTCTTCTTGGCCACAACTTCATAGAAGTGGTCTTGATGAACCTTTGAGATGAATCTTTTCATCTCCCATGACTCAGAGGTGGAGGCATTTGCCTTCCATTTCCTCTTTCTAGAGATTTCTCTGGCCTTAGGTGTCATAAATAGTTATGGAAAAATAAAAAGTAATGCTTTTATCACACCAAACTTAAAATATTTGCTCGTTCCTAAGCAAAAGAAGAAAGAAAGATGTAGAAGAAGAAAATAGAGGAGATGGAGGATGTATAGGGTTCGGCCAAGGGTAGAAGAAGGTGGCTGTGATGTGTAAAAATGAAGGAGTGAAGGAGGGTATTTATAGGGAAAATGAGGGGAGTGGCTGAAAGGTTTGGGTGGGTTTGGGAGGGAAATGGTTTTGAATTTTGAAGGAGGGTGGAGGTTTTTGGGGAAGAGTTAAGGAAGTGATTGGCGAAGGGTATTTGGGGAAGAGTTTTGGAGGTGATTGGTGAAGGGTATTTGGGGAAGAGTGTTGTAGAAAGGTGTGAAGAGGAGAGAGAGTGAGTTGAGGTTGGTGGAGATCCTGTGGGGTCCACAGATCCTGAGGGGTCAAGGAATTCTCATCCCTGCTCTAATTGGGCGTTCAAAACGCCTCAGAGTGCAATTTTGGCATTTAAACGCCAGTTTGTTGCCCTGTTCTGGCGTTTAAACGCCAGCTTTCCTTCCTATTCTGGCGTCTAAACGCCAGTTTGTTACCCTGTTTTGGCGTTTAAATGCCAGTCTGGTGCCCTATTCTGGCGTTTAAACACCCAGAAAGGTGCCAGATTGGGCGTTTAAACGCCCATTTTGCTCCCCTTACTGGCGTTTAAACGCCAGTAAGTCCTTCTTCCAGGGTGTGCTATTTTCAATGCTATTTTTTTATTTTTATAATTGTCTTTGTGACTTCACATGATCATCAACCTTAAAAAAACAAAATAATATAGATAAAATTAAAATAAATTTGGGTTGCCTCCCAATAAGCGCTTCTTTAATGTCAATAGCTTGACAGTGAGCTCTCATGGAGTCTCACAGATGATCAGAGTATGGTTGAGATCTCTCAATACCAAATTTAGAGTTTGGTTGTGGCCTCCCAAAACCAAACTTAGAGTTTGAATGTGGGGGCTCTGTTTGACTCTGTATTGGGAGAAGCTCTTCATGCTTACTCTCCATGGTTACAGATGGAGAACCTTGAGTCTTTACTACAAGGCGTTCTTCATTCACATGAAGGATCAACTCTCCTCTGTCAACATCAATTACAGCTCTTGCTGTGGCTAGGAAGAGTCTTCTAAGGATGATGGATTCATCCTCATCCCTCCTAGTGTCTAGGATTATGAAATCAGCAGGGAAGTAAAGGCCTTCAACCTTCACTAGCACGTCCTCTACTAGTCAATAATCCTTTTCATAGATTTATCTGCCATCTCTAATGAGAATTTGGCAGCATGTACCTCATAGATTCCCAGTTTCTCCATTATAGAGAGATGCATCATGTTTATCCCTGACCCCAGGTCATACAGAGCTTTTTCAAAGGTCATGGTGCCTATGGTACAGGGTTAAAAATTTACCAAGATCCTGTTTCTTTTGAGGTAAATTTTGCTAAACCAATGTATTCAGTTCATTGGTGAGCAATGGAGGCTCTTCCTCCCAAGTCTCATTACCAAATAGCTTGGCATTTAGCTTCATGATTGCTCCTAAATATTGGGCAACTTTTCCTTCAATAATGTCTTCATCCTCTTCAGAAGATGAGTAGTCATCAGAGCTCACGAATGGTAAAAGGAGATCCAAGGGAATCTCTATGTTCTTTGTGTGAGCCTCAGATTCTTTTGGTTCCTCATTAGGGTATTCCGTACTGACCATTGACGTCCCCTGAGGTCTTCCTCATTGGGATTCACGTCCTTCTCCTCCTCTAAGGTTTCGGCCATGTTGATTATATCAATGGCCTTGCACTCTCCTTTGGGATTCTCTTCTGTATTGCTTGGGAGAGTGCTAGGAGGAGTTTCAGTAACCCTTTTACTCAGCTGGCCCACTTGTGCCTCCAAATTTCGAATGGAGAATTTTGTTTCAGTCATGAAACTAAGAGTGGCCTTAGATAGATCAGAGACTATGTTTGCTAAGTTAGAAGGATTCTGCTCAAAATGCTCTGTCTGTTGCTGAGATGATGATGGAAAAGGTTTGTTATTGCTAAACCTGTTTCTTCCACCATTGTTATTATTGAAGCCTTGCTTTTGTTGATCCTTCCATGAAAAGTTTAGATGATTTTTTCATGAAGGATTATAGGTGTTGCCAAAGGCTTCACCCATGTAATTCACCTCTGCCATTGCAGGGTTCTCAGGATCATAAGCTTCTTCTTCAGAAGAAGCTTCTTTAGTACTGTTGGATGCATTTTGCAATCCATTCAGACTCTGAGAGATCATATTGACTTGTTGGGTCAATATTTTGTTCTGAGCCAGTATGGCATTCAGAGCATCACTTTCAAGAACTCATCTCTTTTGAGGCGTTCTATTACTCACAGGATTCCTCTCAGAGGTATACATGAACTGATTATTTGCAACCATTTTAATAAGTTCCTGCGCTTCTGTAGGCATTTTCTTTAGGTGAATGGATCCACCTACAGAGTAGTCCAGTGACATCTTGAAAAATTCAGACAGACCATCATAGAATATATCTAATGTGGTCCATTCTGAAAGCATGTCAGAAGGACACTTTTTGGTCAGTTTCTTGTATCTTTCCCAAGCTTTATAGAGGGACTCACCATCTTTTTGTCTGAAGGTCTGAACATCCACTCTAAGCTTGCTCAGCTTTTGAGGAGGAACGAACTTGGCTAAGAAAGCCGTGACCAGCTTATCCCAAGAGTCCAGGCTATCTCTAGGTTATGAGTCTAACCATGTTCTAGCTCTGTCTCTGCAAAAGGAAAAAGAATAAGCTTGTAGACTTCAGGATCAACTCCATTGGTCTTAAAAGTATCATAGATCTGCAAGAACTCAGTTAAGAACTGATAAGGGTCTTTTGATGGAAGTCCATGAAACTTGCAGTTCTATTGCAATAGAGAAACTAATTGAGGCTTTAGCTCAAAATTGTTTGCTCCTATAGCAGGGATTGAGATGCTTCTTCCATAGAAGTTGAAAGTTGGTGTAGTAAAATCACCAAGCATCTTCCTTACATTGTTGTTTGGTTCGGCCATAATTGTTTCTTTTGCTGCTTCCTTTTCGAAAATTTCAGTGAGGTCCTCTTCAGAGTTTTATGCTTTAGCTACTCTTAGCTTCCTCTTCAGAGTCCTTTCAGGTTCAGGATCAGCTTCAACAAGTATGCCTTTATCTTTGTTTCTGCTCATATAAAAGAGAAGAAAACAAAGAAAATATGGAATCCTCTATGTCACAGTATAGAGATTCCTTGAGGTGTCAGAGGAAAATAAGAATGGAAGGATGAGGTAGGTAAGAAAGAATTCGAACACTCAAAGAGAGATGGAGTTCGAATTGACAATGGAGGAGGAATCTTAGTGTTTAAATAGAAAAAGATGAGAGCGAAGAAGAAATTTTTGAAAATTAAAAATTAAAATAATTAGTTAATTAAAAGGGATTTAAAAAAAGTTAATGTTTTTCGAAAATTAAGAGTGAAAAAGGTGGTTTTGAAAAAGATAAGAAATAAATTTGAAAACGATAAGAAGTTAGAGCAAGATTTTGAACTCAAGGATTTTTAAAAAGAAGATATGATTTAAAAAAGATATTTTTGAAAAACAAATTAAAAAGATTTGATCTTTAAAATTAATGACTTGATTAACAAGAAACTAAAAGATATGATTCTAAATTTCAAATATGGAATCTCTCTTAACAAGAAAGTAACAAACTTGAAATTTTTTAATCAAGATTATTGAAAATATAAGGAAAAGATTTGATTTTTGAAAAAGATATGATTTTGAAAAATATATGATTGAAAATATTTGATTTGAAAAACATTTGATTTTAAAAAAATATGAAGATTTGAAAAAGATTTGATTTGAAAACAAAATTCCTCTCCTTGTGTCATCCTGGCGTTAAACGCCCAGGAGCTGCATGTTTTGGGCGTTTAACGCCCAATTACTGCATGGTTTGGGCGTTTAAACGCCCAGCCAGGTACCCTAGCTGGCGCTTAAACGCCAGGTTTCCTTCTTCACTGGGCGTTTTGAACGCCCAGCTTTTTCTCTGTAATTCCTCTGCTTTATGTTCTTGGATCTTCATTTTGCAAAATCCTTTATTCAAGAAGATATGTTTTCAATTTTGAAAAACAACAAAATGAGTCGAAACATATAATTCTTGGATCAAAACACAAGATATATGCAAGAACATTATGAACGTCAAGATGAACACCAAGAACAATCTTGAGATCAAGATGAACATCAAGAACTCAGTTTTCTTAATGAAAGAAAACATGGAGGACACCAAACTTAGAACTTTATGATGTTTGGGTAATATGAATGCAAGAATGCATATGTAGAACATCATGCAGTGCAAATCAATAAATCACGAAGATCAAACAAGGCAATTCATCAAGAACGACTTGAAGATCATCAAGAACACAATGCATGTGTTTCGAAAATTGCAAGACAATTAAAATCATGCAATTGACACCAAACTTAAAATTTGGCCCTAGATTCAAACAAGAACCATGAAATATTTTTGAGTTTTTATGATTTTATGAATTTTTTTGGGTTTTTTGAAAATAATTTTGGAAAAACGAAAAAGAAGAAAAAATTTTGAAAGATTTTTGAAAACTTTTTGAAAATAAAACAATGGTTAAAACAAGAAGAAAATTACCTAATCTGAGCAACAAGATGAACCGTCAGCTGTCCAAACTCGAACAATTCCCGGCAACGGTGCCAAAAACTTGGTGCACGAAATTGTGATATATAATGGTGCCAACAACTTGGTACGTACAATTGTAATCTCACTCTTTTTCACAACTTCGCACAACTAATCAGCAAGTGCACTGGGTCGTCCAAGTAATAAACCTTACGTGAGTAAGGGTCGATCCCACAGAGATTGTCGGCTTGAAGCAAGCTATGGTCACCTTGTAAATCTCAGTCAGGTGGATTCAAATGGTTATGGAGTTTTAATAATTAAAAAGATAAATAAAACATAAAATAAAGATAGAGATACTTATGTAATTCATTGGTGGGAATTTCAGATAAGCGTATGGAGATGCTTCATCCCTCTTGAATCTCTGCTTTCCTATTGCATTCATCCAATCCTTCATACTCCTTTCCATGGCAAGCTGTATGTTGGGCATCACCGTTGTCAATGGCTATTTCCCGTCCTCTCAGTGAAAATGGTCCAAATACGCTGTCACCGCACGGTTCTCGATCTGTCGGTTCTCGATCATGTTGGAATAGAATCCAGTGATCCTTTTGTGTCTGTCACTATGCCCAACACTCACGAGTTTGAAGCTCGTCACAGTCATCCCTTCCCAGATCCTACTCGGAATACCACAGACAAGGTTTAGACTTTCCGGATCTCAAGAATGGCCGCCAATAATTCTAACTTATACCACGAAGACTCCGATCTTTCGGAATGGAGGCTAAGAGATATACGTTCGATCTAAGGTAGAACGGAAGTGGTTGTCAATCACACGTTCATAGGTGAGAATGATGATGAGTGTCACGGATCATCACATTCATCAGGTTGAAGTGCAAGCAAATATCTTAGAATAAGAATAAGCATGAATTGAATAAGAAAACAATAGTAATTGCATTAATACTCGAGGAACAGCAGAGCTCTACACCCTTAATCTATGGTGTGTAGAAACTCCACCGTTGAAAATACATAAGTGATAGAGGTCCAGGCATGGCCGAGAGGCTAGCCCCCAAGTCTAAGGAAAACATTCCAAAGATAGATGCCAAGATTCCAAGATGAAAATACAATAGTAAAAGGTCCTATTTATAATGAAAATACCTACTAGGGTTTACAGAAATAGGTGATTAATGTAGAAATCCACTTTCGGACCCACTTGGCGTGTGCTTGGACTGAGCATTGAAGCTTTCACGTGTAGAGGTCTTCCTTGGAGTTAAACACCAGCTTTGGTGCCAGTTTGGTCGTTTAACTCTAACTTTTATGCCAGTTCTGGCATTTTGACGTCAAAAAAGGACAGAGAGCTGGCATTTTGACGCCATTTTATGTCGTTGAAACTCGCGCAAAGTATGGACTATTAAATATTTCTGGAAAGCCCAGGATGCCTACTTTCCAACGCAATTAAGAGCGCGCCATTTGGAGTTCTGTAGCTCCAGAAAATCCACTTCAAGTGCAGGGAGGTCAGAATCTAACAGCATCTGCAGTCCTTTGTCAGCCTCTGAATCAGATTTTTGCTCAGGTCCCTCAATTCCAGTCAGAAAATACTTGAAATCACAGAAAAACACACAAACTCATAGTAAAGTCCATAAATGTGAATTTTGCTTAAAAACTAATAAAAATATACTAAAAACTAACTAAATCATACTAAAAACTATATAAAAACAATGCCAAAAAGCGTATAAATTATCCGCTCATCAATGACACACAATAGCCTAGTACGATTTATGTCCAAATTCCTCCCCACAATATCCTAACATGATTTATGTGCAACAACCTAAAGCTCAAGAACCTGGGACGATTTATAAAGAGAAAGCGCCTATAAATAAACCTGAATGTTGTATAACGAACCATAGATGAATTGAGAGATTTGGAGGAGATGGCTGAGAGTGTGTATTAATCTTGTCTTAAAGAGTACAAGTAACCTACCTATGGGTTCACTTGTCAAGTCAACATATGGACGTTTGGCTGAGTTCTTTGTCAGTAAAGGGAAGAAAGTAGAGTCGCAGTTTGGAGCCAAGCAAGAATTTTGCCAAACACTTGTGAGGACGATTGAGAAGAATCTACAAGCCTCTAAAAACAAGCGGGTTGGGCTATACGACAAAGAAAACTCCAAGTTTGTTGTGAATGAGATTGCACTGACAAGAGGAAGAATTGCTTTGACTACGTGTAAGGTTTTGCTATCCGCACACACATGTGACTGTGCATATTTTCAAGTCATTCATTATCCCTGTTGTCATGTGCTTGCAGCTTGTTCGTATTACAGACTGGACTGGAAGACTTATGTTGATGACGTGTATCGCTGGTGTAGAATTTAAAATTCACAAACTAACCGGCAAGTGCACCGGGTCATTCCAAGTAATATTTTAGGTAAGTGAGGGTCGATCCCACAAGGATTGATGGATCAAGCAACAATGATTGAGTGAATTGCTTAGTCAGACAAGCAGAAAATGGTATTTTGAGAGTTCAGTGCATTAAATGGTAAATTCAGAGAATTCAGAAAACAATCAATAAAAGTGGTGTGAAGAATATGTGAGAAACCAGTTAAGGTTTCAGAGATATTTATCTTCCGGGTTAACTTTTCTTACCAACTATTTTAATCATGTAAGATTCAATTCATGGCAAACTATATTTGACTAAACCCTAATTTCTTAGTAATTTAGTCTCCTCTAACCTAGTTGACCGCCAATTCCTTGGTCACTTAAGTTTAATTATAGATTTAAGTCCAATTCTAGTTTATATATCACAAAAATCCTATTTACCCAAATATAACAGGATTATATGTTACTTATCTCGTTAAATCCAGATAATTAGTAATTTAGGAGAAATTGTTTTCAAGCTGTTGTCCAAATAAATTACTTTTCCAAGGTTCATAATAACTCAAAAAGAATAAGGGTTATTCTTCCGATCTCTCCAAATCCATAAGATGAAGAACGAAAACAAATTCTTAAAATTGAAATCAATACATTAATTAAAATAGAAGAGTAATAATATTAATCCATAGAACAAACAGAGCACCTAACCTTAATAGTGGAGGTTTAGTTGCTCATGGTTCAGAGAGAAAACTAGGGTTTCAAAAAAGTGTAAACTGCGAAATGAGGTGCGTTAGAAAGAAGAGATTTCGAAGGACTGAATCTTTTTCCTTTTATATCTAACCTAATTAATGTAAAATATATTTTCTAAAACTAATTAATATCTTTTCCTATTTGTGAATAAAATAAAGTTTTAAATCAAAATTATATGGAAGATCCTCGTGCTAGCTCCAATTGTTTGTCGGGACCATGTCGAAACCTTGAACCTGGCGGGCCAAGTTTGGTGCCAGTCAAGTTTGGCGTCACACCACCCGTTTGTACACTCAATGGAACATCATCCTGGCACCACCAAGGCAGCACGCATGGGAGGCTTTGTGACATCCATGGTGCCAAACTTGGAGAATGCCAAGTTTGGTGCCACCTCCTGGACTTCCAGTGGCTCTATTTCTTCCTTCTAAACTCTGTCAAATCCGTCTAAATGCTACCTAAAATAAATCAAATTGCACACAACTCAAAGTAGCATCCATAGTGGCTCAAAGTACTTAAATCTTGATTAAACTTAACAAATTCAAATGAAAATTCACTAGAAAAAGATAGGAAATATGCTCATGCATCAATCTCCTCAGCACCATGTTCAATGTTTATGGCCGAACCCCAGCTATACTTGTCGAGTCCATCGAGGTCAGCAACATATGGGATCCACCGTAAGTGAACTCTAGCTCCAGACTTGTTGCCAAAAAGCATTGTGGACAACAACATCACGATGTAACCACATGCATAAACATGTACTGTGGCCTCTAGTGCATCAGCTGGCATGACTTTGAATTTGTTCTAGAACTAGGCATACGACACGGTGAAGTCATCAACACAATCGTCAGGTGGAAGCTCACCAAACAACTTTTCAAACCACTTCCACGTAGGCTTTTTCCATCAACTACTCAAAGTCGCTTAGACATCCACTAACTAAAAATCCATCAATAGAGAGGCCGAACTGATATGCCACATCCTGTAAAGTGACCGTGCACTCCCCAAATGACATATCAAACGTGTGGGTGTCAGGACGCCATCGCTACATAAATGCACTAATCAGTGGCTCATCAAGGTTAAACCAATAATCATTCATCCTGGCAACATGCAGTAATCCGGCATTATCTAGGTACGCCATTATGCGGTTATGCAATATCATCTTCTGTTGCCGACGAATGCTCTTTACACATCGGGTTGGCTGATAAAACAATAATATACAATCTCAACTCAACAATGCATCATAACAACAAAAACATATCTTAATAGTGAAATTCCGTAAACCTCACAACAACCACTATATTCATAAGCATTTTAACCCTAACCACAATATTCCTAAGCATTTTAATTCTAAAATATTAGCAAATATCTAAATTACAAACAATATAGATTACATTAAGATAACTCCATATGTTATTGTCATCAACTATATAGATTGTAAACAAATTTAAAAACTGACCTTTTCGTCGATAAATCCCACAGCGTGTGCAATTCTGTTTAATTGGTACATGTTTCCTTCGTTTCTCGCCATGCTTAACCAAAGCTATTATGGTCCCACCGTGCACTTCTTCCCTACGCCACCTACCGACACTGCAACCGCCACTGTCGGTAGCTACTGTTGTCGTCCACCATGCAACCTTATTGGCCGTGGCACTGCCGTTGACCCAAAGCCTTCTTCTTCCTTCTCCACCATTGACCGCCTTCTTCTCTAACTCTCCTCCTCTCTAAGAGCCTCTTCGCCATCAGTGGAGTAACTCATTGTGAAACATAACTTGTGGAAAGGCATTCAGGGGTTCTTTATATTTATAACTTGTGCTAGGATATTGGGATCGGTAGTTGCACATAAATCGTGCTAGGATACTGTGGGATAAGAATTTTCACATAAATCGTATTATCTTAATATGAGTTAGGCTAAAAATACGTAATTCATGCTACTCTGACACGAATTATGTTCAACTTGTAAAGCACATAATCCTGTCACGATTTGTAAGTTATTAGAAAAATTCCATACATAAATCGTGCTAGAATGTGGTGGTTAACATATTATCTAACACACACCACCCAACACAATTTATATATTAATAGATTTAAGAGATTCATGTTTTAAAATTTTATTTAACAGAATTTGATAATATTTTTTTATTTTATTTAAATAGAAACGTCCCAATTTTAAGAATTATTTGAGAGTTTAACTCTCTAATTCTTAATTATCAAGTTATTCTTTACGGTTAAATAACATTTCTGTTAATGATATATATCATATATTTGTATATAAATATCTATCAACTATTCCACCGTTTTCTCTTGAATAATTAATTCCATATCATTTTGTTGAAAGAAAAATTATTGCCTTCTCTACATTTGTACGTTATCTTTGTAGACTTCCCCTTTAATTATGGATATTTTAACCTCATTCACGGAGTTCACTATCTTTATTATGCTGTCCAAAGATAAAATAATAGACTTATATTAATACAACAATTTTTCTAAAACACCAAATTGAATATATAAATATAAACATCAAATTTGTCAAAAGATAAATAAATCTGTCTCCTTCTTCAGAAACATCATATTTGAGTTCTAAATATTTTAAAAATTATACTAATAAAGAAATTATGGTTTCTCGAAATTGAAATGGTGAATTCTTAATAAAAGATTTCAAATACTGATGGACTGATGGTGACTAATATGAAAATTATTAGTCACATAATGTTCCCCACTCTCCGGCATGTTGAGTAATAAGAAAACAACCCACCAATAGGTTTTGGGAAGACTTGTGGGTCCCACGATTATTCTTATGGGTCCCACAATCTCTTTCGCATTTTGCTGTTTGGTCTTGAAGTTCGTTACTTGCCCTTTATTTGTTCTTCTATATTATAAGGTAAAGATTTACGTAAAATTATTTTTATATAAAATTAATAATTAAAATTATTAAATTATTTGATATATTTAATTAAATTATTATTTAATAATTTTTAATTAATGATTTTATATAAAAATAATTATACATTAATAATTTTACAAATATATATTTTACTAAACACATATTAATTAAATGAAATATAATTTATAAAAATTCAAAAAAAATAAAAATAAAATAATTATATATTAATAATTTTACAAATATATATTTTACTAAACACATATTACTTAAATGCATCAGAAAAAATAAAAATTCCTTGCGTTTCTTCTAGACTTATAGCTCTAGAGTAGAGTAGAGTAGGTAGGTGGCATCTAATGTTTGTTTTATTATTCAATGGGAATCAATGAACTAGTTAACCGATGATGCATTATTCTTCCGACTAATTTCTGTCAATTAATTTAGATATAATGAAGATTCGAAGCAACATCGTTTAAGAGGACACGTGTGGCTGGGAAGGAAAACCATGGTGCATGTGTTACAACTTACGAGGAATGTTAGGCCCATGTGAAATTATTATTTGTTGGTTAATTAGAAAAAAAACTATTCAAAACATTTAGAGCCTTAGAAAAAGTAGTTATTTGTTTAAAAATAAATAAAAAATATTTTATATTTAAATATATCTTAAAAAAATTAAATATTAAAAACTTTTTTATTTTATATTTTTTAAAAATAAGGTATTATTAATTTTTAAGTGAATAAATAATTTATTTTTTTAAAAGAAAATATATTCAAACATATTTATTTAATAAAAATTCTTTATTTTTAAAAAAATTTAATCCAAATAAACACTTAATCGATGATAAAAATAATATTAAAAATTAAAAATGACCATAAATCTTTAAGAGAATCAGTTTGATAAAAATAATTAAAAAATTAATTTTTTAAAAAGTACTAAGATAAAAACTGTTTTTTAATAATGAGTAAAAATTATATATTTTACAATAAATAAAAAATAAAAATATTATGTAAAATGTACACTCCTCAAAATTTTTTGCTAAGACAATTTATTTAAATAAAATATTTAAAAGTTAAATTTATATAAATACAATTTTTTAAATAAAATTATATTTGTGTCCTGATTTTGTTCTATGTAAACTGTGACAGCCTACCATAGTTTATAATTCTTATATAATTCACTGCACTCTATTACAAATTATGAACAATATTCACTTAAGTCTAATTCGCTATATCTTATGCAATTTATGTTCAAGCTTACACAAAATAAAATCACTATACTTCTACCACAATTTATATTCAACGGTATCGAAACATAGATTGTTATACGGTGTAGTGATTTATGAACAAGTAGAATAAAATAATAAATCACATCATAAAATCAGAGATGTATAAAAAAATAGATAAAAATCTTACAATTAAAACATCATTGGTCAGACATTTTTAAATACCGTAAGACTATCCTTATAATTAAAATATTATTAGTTAGCCTTTTTAGATATTGTGAAAAATAGATATACATGAGATTATTTTCGCATGTAATTTTTGAATTTTTCAATTAAATTTGATCTGTGTCATTGAGTATATTAGTATGGTGATCATCGTAGTTTTATTACTACACTAATGTGATAAAAATTATGGTAATTCCATAACTAATATATGAGACGAACCAAATTATTAAAGTAATAAGAAAAATAGCATTTAGATGCATGCATAAAGTTTATAAAATATGATTATCTCAGGAAAGAATATATGTATAGCACAAGTAAGAGATTATTGAAAAATTATTTAATTTTTTAATTTATTTGTGGGTAATACATATATTAATTATAATAACAAATTATGCTATTTCAAATTAAATGACTTATACAATGGTAATTTTATTTATTATTATAAATATTAAATTGAATAAGTCATAATTACTTTTGATTTGAAACTAAATAAAAATAAAATCAAATATTATCTTTAATTAAGTTTTAGATACTATTTTTATTTGGATTTTAGATTTAATGAGTATTACGTTCAAATATAAATAATGTCTCTAAGTTTTAGTTCTAATATACCAAAATTGTTTTTGTAACTTATTTTTTATTATAAGAGTTATAATTCAATCTTATTAAAAATGTAGAAAGCTTGAAGGCTTTAATCGAAGAAGATAAAAAAAAAAAAACTAAATTTTTTTAATCATTTTTATAAATATAAATACACTTATATATATATATATATAGTGATTTAATATAAATGATGTGGAGTAATAAAATTATTTATTCTAACACTATTCATTAATATTATTAGTGCATCCACTAACTTGGCCTTGCGAATATACAGGTGTAGTGCTTACAACATGTTAGCTCATCAATTATTGAGGTAACCTGTGCAACTCACCTATTTAAGATTCTATTAAACTATTTATATATATACGGTGCTATTTCACATTTAATTTCTTGAGAATGAAGGTGGTTGTACCTCACGTAAAAATTCACAAAAAAATAATAAAGGAAGACATACAAATGATATTTGCATTACCCACGTGCCACTACTCATTTACCAATTAATAATCTAACTTTTGTTAGTTGATAGATGTGATGCGATAGTTAATAATATTAGTTTAAATATTCTGTTAATTTTTATAATTTTATTAAATTTTTATAATTTAAAAATTTATAATTGAGTTTTTATATTAAATAAAAATTTATAATTAGATTTTTATTAATTATTATTTAAAAAAATATATTAATATATTTACTAAAATTATAAAACAAATAGAATAATAAAATTATTAATATCTAATGTTACCTGTGAATTTTTTCATTGAATTACTAATAAAATAATACTAGAAGCTTTTATTTATTAACAAATCAAGTTTCACATTTTCTTCAAAATAATTTCACTGAATCAAACATCTGATTCACCAATTATTTACACTAATTAATCTGTCAGTCTTAAATAAATGGTGTCTACGAAAATAAATCTCAAATACTAATACTTTATCTTCTGGTTTAAATTAAATTATACTCTTTTGTACTACTTTATAAAGCTAGCTAGGAATCTGACCTAGTTAATTAGATGCAACGTATGTTATGTATAAAACAAATGACGATTCTGAACACACTGAAATGAATTGCGAATCCACGGCAACAGCCACATACATTACAATATTTTGTTCTCTGATTACTTTACATGGTTAATTAAAGAACGTCACTTATTACTGAAAGAGCCTAGCAGCGAAAATGACACAAATATCCAACACAAAAACAATATAGAAGCATTCACAACACAATATGACAGCAACTATAACAAGTAAATATAGCAAGTAAAGCAATAACAAGAACACACCAATATTTTAACGTAGAAAATTCTCTCAATGTGAGAGGTAAAAACCACGGATCGTCCAGACCAATGAAATAGCTCCACTATAATCAAATGAGATACAAGAGAGTCTCAAACAAAGCACAAAAACGTGCATATAACCAGCCAAAACATCAATGCACCAAAGCTCACAAATAATAGGCAAGAAGATGAAATATACCCAAAAAATAGAGCTGATGTCGAAGCCAATTTCTCTCTCTGCAGACTTCCAATTAAAATCTCCACCGTTCAGAATAAAGAACAAGATGTGAATAATCTACAGCGCAAATTTCACGTCGATCCAACGGTGAAAGAATGACAAACTGCCATTCCAAAATTTCTGCTCTGTGTAAAAACGGAAAACCTAATTTCTCTCTTGCGAAACTAATTTCTCCTACTTCAAACTTCTAATCAACATCTCCACCGATCCGAATGAAGAACAAGATGATAAGAATACGCAGTTTAAATTTCAAGCCGATCCAACGGTGAACAACTGAGAAACTGCCATTTGACATTTACTGCTTTGGGCAAAAATGGGAATTCTGTTTTTCCCTCTTCTCTCTCACTTGGTGGCTATTCTCTCTCTCTCAAAAACCTCAAAAAAACTGAATTAGGGTTGTGACACTAGGGTGCAAGAATACACCCCCAAAATGTTGGGCTTGGGCCTCACAAAGGAGAGAAAAAAACCCAACAAATCTCCCCTTCTCGACTAGGTGGAGGCCCTCGCCATTCCGGTGATCAAACAACATGTTTCAAACTTTTCTCTTGACAATGCTTTTGTCATCATATCAGCATCATTGTCATCAGTGTGAACTTTCTCAAGTTCTAACAACTTGGAATCTAACACATCCCGTATCCAGTGATACCTAACATCAATGTGTTTAGATCTTGGATGAAAAGTAGAATTCTTGGCAAGATGAATAGCACTTTGGCTATCACACAACAACACATAACGATCTTGCTTGAAACCAAGTGCTGCAAGAAACTTCTTCATCCACAACAACTCTTTACATGCTTCAGTTGCTGCAATAAACTCTGCCTCTGTGGTAGAAAGTGCAACACACTTCTGTAACCTTGACTGCCATGAAATAGCTCCCCCTGCAAACTTGACCAAATAACCTGAAGTAGACTTTCGAGAATCAATATCTCCTGCCATGTCTGCATCAGTAAAGCCAACTAGCAAAGGTTTCTCACCACCAAAACTCAAACTCAAGTTAGTTGTACCTTTGAGATATCTCATAATCCATTTAATAGCATTCCAATGTTCTTTACCTGGATTAGAGAGAAAACGACTCACAGTACCAACCGGATGAGCAATGTCTAGTCTAGTACACACCATAGAATACATCAAGCTTCCAACAGCTGAGGCATAAGGAATTTCATTCAGTGCTTGTTTCTCCTCATCAGTGGTTGGACACTGCTTGGTACTCAACTTAAAATGAGGAGCAAAAGAACTAGCAACACATTTGGCATCATTCATGCCAAACCTTTGAAGCACATTCTTTATGTACTTTTCCTGTGACAAATAAAGCTTCTTGGAATCTCTATAACGAGTAATAGTCATGCCCGAAATCTGTTTGGCAGGACCCAAGTCCTTCATAGCAAAGAACTTGCTCAATTGTTTCTTCAACTCATTAATCCTCAAAGCATTCTTGCCCACAATCAAAATATCATCCACATAAAGCAAAAGAATGATAAAATCATCATCAGAAAATTTTTGCACAAATACACAATGATCTGAAGTTGTCTTACGGTAACCATGCTTCCTCATAACAGATTCAAACTTCTTGTACCACTGTCTTGGAGCTTGCTTCAACCCATAAAGACTCTTCTTAAGCTTGCACACAAAATCTTCCTTTCCTTTAACAACAAAGCCCTCCGGTTGCTCCATGTAGATCTCCTTATCTAAATCACCATGAAGAAAATCTGTTTTCACATCCATTTGCTCAATCTCCAAATCAAGAGACGCTGCTAATCCAAACACAGCACGAATGGATGACATCCTAGAAAAGATCTCCTCATAATCAACACCTTTTCTCTTGCTAAAACCTCTAACAACCAATCTAGCCTTATACCGAGGCTTGGAATTGTGTTCTTCATTCTTGATTCTGAATACCCATTTGTTCTTCAAAATTCGCATACCCTTCGGTAGCTTCACCAACTCATAGGTATCATTCTCAAGCAAGGACTTCATTTCTTCTTGCATAGCTTCAAGCCATTGAGCTTTGCTTTCATCTTTAACAGCCTCTCCAAAGCATTCAGGTTCTCCCCCATCAGTCAACAAAATAAACTCATGTGGAGAATACCATGATGAAGGCTTCCTCTCTCTTGTAGACCTTCTGAGTGCATTTGCAGGAATTTTCAAAGCTGGTTCTTCATCTTGATCATCATCACCAACTTCATCAAGTATCGGATCAACTGTTCCATCCTCACCTGCACTTGTATCATGCCCATTATTTTGAGCTTCAACTCTACCATCTTGTACCATAGGCATAGAGGGAGTAATATCCAAGTCAAAAAAATCATCACTAGGCTGAACCATTGGCTTCTTCGCATGATCAACATCCTTCAATGTTTGGTCTTCAACAAAGACAACATCTCTACTCCGAATTACCTTCTTGTTAACAGGATCATAAAACCTGTAACCAAACTCATCTATGCCACAGCCAATAAAAATACATTGCCTAGTCTTTACATCAAGCTTAGATCTCTCATCTTTGGGAATATGAACAAAAGCTTTACATCCAAAGACTCTTAAATGATCATAAGAAACATCATTACCTGACCATACCTTCTCTGGCACTTCAAATTGCAAGGGAACACATGGTGTCCGGTTCAAGACATGAACAACAGTACTCAAAGCTTCACCCCAAAAGGGTTTTGCCAATCCAGATTGTGACAACAAGCACCTAACTCTTTCAACCAATGTTCTGTTCATCCTTTCAGCCAAGCCATTCAACTGAGGAGTCTTTGGAGGAGTCTTTTGATGTCTTATACCATGCTCTTTACAATAAGCATCAAATGGACCTGAGTACTCACCACCATTGTCAGTACGAATGCATTTCAACTTCTTCCCAGTTTCTCTTTCAACAGAAGCTTGAAATTGCTTGAACACATTCAAAACTTGATCTTTGGTCTTCAAAGTGTAAACCCATAATTTTCTAGAATGATCATCAATAAAGGTTACAAAATACATAGACCCTCCAAGTGTTCTTGTCTTCATCGGCCCACATACATCAGAATGCACCAAGTCAAGTATCTCCGGCTTTCTTGAAGGTGGATGGCTCTTAAAAGAGACCCTGTTTTGTTTTCCAGCAAAACAATGATTGTACTTTTGTAAAGCAACCTTACAACCAGATAAAAGATTCCTCTTGGATAACATATTCATGCCTTTCTCACTCATATGACATAATCTCTTATGCCATAAATCAGTTTCATCAACAAACTCAGCAGCATTAACAACATCTTTCACAATCTTTGCTTGAGTTAAATAAAGAGTAGAGTGTCTTGTACCTCTAGCAACAACCATGGAACCCTTGGTGAGCTTCCAGCTATCACGAGAAAATGAGCTATCCAAGTCTTCATCACACAACTTACCAACAGAAAGTAAGTTCAACCGAATATCTGGAACATGTTTTACACGCTTCAAAGTCAACTTGGTACCGTTGGAGGTTTCTAAGCAAACTTGTCCAACACCGGCACATTTTGCAACACCTTGATGAGCCATTTTCACATCACCAAAATCACTAGGAGTATAAGATGTAAACAAATCCCTCCTAGATGTAACATGAATAGAAGCACCACTATCAATCACCCAACTAGTGCTATTATCAACAAGGTTAACAGATTCAAACTCCTCAATAACAAAAAAATCATCATGAGTTACATTAACCTTGTCTTCCTTGTTACCATCATCTTTATTTGTGCTCTTGTCTTTACTTGCCTTGGCTTTCTCCTTCTTTAGCTGCCAACAAAATCTCTTCACATGTCCCTTTTGACCATAATGATGACACTCAATATTCTTATACTTTCCTCGAGACTTGCTTCTGCTTTGATCTCTACCTTTAGGACCTCGACTTTTGCTTCTCCCCCTAGACTCAGAAACAAGAACATCTGAATGTGTAGTCGATGTACCTTGTGACTTTCTTCTCATCTCTTCATTCAAAACACTGCTCTTGGCAAGATCCATAGAGATTACACCATCAGGAGCAGAATTAGACAATGACATTCTGAGAATTTTCCACGAGTCTGGTAAGGAGCCAAGAAGTAACAATCCTTGAACCTCTTCATCAAACTCGATACCCATGGAAGATAACTGATTCATAATTCCTTGGAATTTATTCAAGTGATCTGTCATTGATGTCTCATCTGTATACTTCAAAGCCAACAACTGCTTGATCAAAAACATCTTGTTATTCCCAGTTTTTCGAGCATACAACTGTTCAAGTTTAATCCAAAGGGTCCGAGCATGTGTCTCTCCAATAATATGGTTCAACACATTATCGTCAACCCATTGCCTAATATATCCATAGACTTGTCTATGCAACAAAGTCCAATCATCATCAGACTTATCATTAGGCTTCTCTGTACCAAAAACTGGTTGATGAAAATTTTTGACATAAAGCAAATCTTCCATCTTTGACTTCCACAAATCATAATTAGGACCATTAAGAGTGATCATTCTACTAGTATTAGTATTAGCTTCCATTGTTCACAGAATCACAAGCCCAGAAAAATACCAATAAGCTCTGATACCAGTATGAAAGAGCCTAGCAGCGGAAATGATACAAATGTCCAACACAAGAACAATATGAAAGCACTCACAACACAATATGGCAGCAACTATAACAAGCAAATATAGCAAGTAAAGCAATAACAAGAACACACCAAGATTTTAACGTGGAAAACCCCCTCAATGTGAGAGGTAAAAACCACGGGTCGTCCAGACCAATGAAATAGCTCCACTATAATCAAACGAGGTACAAGAGAGTCTCAAACAAAGCACAAAAACGTGCATATAACCAGCCAAAACATCAATGCACCAAAGCTCACAAATAATAGGCAAGAAGATGAAATATACCGAAAACACAGAGCTGATGTCGAAGCCAATTTCTCTCTCTGCAGACCTCCAATTAAAATCTCCACCGTTCAGAATAAAGAACAAGATGTGAAGAATCTACAGTTCAAATTTCACGTCGATCCAACGGTGAAAGAATGATAAACTGCCGTTCCAAAATTTTTGCTCTGTGTAAAAACGGAAAACCTAATTTCTCTCTTGCGAAACCAATTTCTCCTACTGCAAATTTCTAATCAACATCTCCACCGATCAGAATGAAGAACAAGATGATAAAAACACGCAGTTTAAATTTCAAGCCGATCCAACGGTGAACAACTGAAAAACTGCAATTTGAAATTTACTGCTTTGGGCAAAAACGGAAATTCTGTTTTTCCCTCTTCTCTCTCACTTGGTGGCTATTCTCTCTCCCTCAAAAACCTCAAAATACTGAATTATGGTTGTGATACTAGGGTACAAGAATACACCCCCCAAAATGTTGGACTTGAGCCTCACAAAGGAGAGAAAAAAAACCCAACAATTACTACTTGAATTTTAATAGTACTAGTGTTATTATTTATTAATACATTATGGCAAGTTTGTGTCTAAGTAAATTAATATATACGCTTGTTACTTTAAGGATTCGAACTTGTACTTTTTTTCTTTGTGACATTGAAATTGTACTTTATGCAAGAGATGCATGTGTCCTAAAGATTTGTTTTTAGAAGGGAAAAAAATATCTCAAATAATCTTCTGAAAAGTGATTAATCATATAATAAAACGTGGGATGCAATTAAAGTTAAACCTGTATGTGTACACTGTACAGAAGTCCACTGAAGCAATTAGAAGGTTAATTAATTTATTCTTGTCTCCCTTTTGCTGTGCATAAACACTATTTAATATTAATATAATATGAAAAATACTAGAAAGTTATTATAATTTATTGATTTTAGTCAGTATTTTTATTTAATATTAATCTAATTTTTTTAATAAAAAGAAAATTCAAAAATTAATAAAAATTATTATTTTTAAATATTATTAGTTAATAAAAAAATAAATTATATTAACTTTCTAGTATTTATCCGTAATGCTAGAGCGAGTGAGAAGTGAGAACCTTTAACACTGTGATATTTGGGCACATGGCTCATTGGTGACAGCTAAGAGAGACACAACAATTACAAATAATCACAACTTGAGTTTTACAATCATATCTAATTGGATTTACCAAATCTATTTCAATGAACACTTGCTAATATTAATCATCGAATCAACAAAATCTATGGATGGTTTATCTCAACTTGGCAATTTCGGAAGTCAAAAATAGTGTTAATCAATATTCTTGGGAAGAGCATTTCAACAATATCAGGTAATGAAATTGTGGGTTTAGGTAAGAGAGGAAAGAGGAGATAAGATTAAGATGGAATATATTATTATAATAGAAACATATTTGACGTATTTAAAAAAAAAAAGAAACATATTTGAAATATGATGCACTAGTACACATTTAGATTATTATAAATTAGAAGTAAAAAAAGTTTTTTTCCCGCAGGGGGGCTATAGAAATTATAAATTAACCACGGTAGGATGAAATCAAGTTAAATTTTATGTCTATTTATGGTCTTGTGATATCATTTTTTTCTTTTTGTCAGGGGTCTTGTGATATCTTGGCTAGCTAGCGACTATTGAATACTATTAGTTTTTGTTAGTATTTGGCGAAGCTCACCGTAGTGTGTATTTAATAACGGGCTACTATGATGAAGAAGCCCAGTCCATTCTAATTGTTCTTCCTGAATGCTTGCATGCTCCATATTACTGATCTTTTTTTTTTTCTGCAAATCTGGTACTATAACAGTTTACATCATTTGACCCATGAATACGGAATTTTTTTTCTGAAATCAATTTAAAAAAACAGTATTTCCCATAAAAAAAAACATACTGTACTAAAATCTAGCTTTTGGAATGGACCCAGATCTGATTGGCCCTGGCATTCTTGGGCCGTAAGCAGCCTGTTCTGCATCAATACAAATTGGGGTTCCTACTCCGATTTGCATCAATATGGCGTCCTTATGGCTTCCTCTTATTGAATAATCTCAACTCTCAAGCATAAATGAAACATAAATATCCCTATCATTGCTTTGATTTTTGTGCTCTATAGCATGTCTTTAGCGTAGTTATCGAATCAGAATCCGAATCGGTAATGAATTCAATCAAATTACTAGCACATTGTTTGGATCGAGGAATTTTGAAGGAAAAGAAAATAAAAAGAAAGAAAATGAATGAAAAAGTAAGTTTTTTGTTGTTTGGATGAGAAGAGAAAAGAGAGAAAAAAGAAAAAAATAATGTGAAATCTACTAAATTATTTTCTTTTCACAAATAAAAAGAAAATGAAGAGAAATGTGAGCAATAAGAATAAAATTACACATTTACCCCTTATCATTAATAAAGTATAATATACATATAATATATATAAAGGTATTAATGTAATTTTATACTATTATGATTTTTTTTTTCATTTTTCTTTCTATCTGAACAAAAAAAAATTCTCTCTATTTTATTTCCATCTATTTTCTCTTAATCCAAACAACATACAAATAACTCTACTTTTCTTTCTATTTTCTTTCCACTCATTTTCTTTCCTCTCATTTTCTTTCTTTCTATTTTTTTTTTCTATACCCAAACAAAGCCTATGTGACTAGATTATTAATTTAAACATTGAGTTATTAGTTGAATCAGTTGATTCGAATTTAATTAAAAAATTATATAAATTTATATTTTATTTTTATATTATAAGTATTTTATTTTATTTTTATTAAATTAACTATTATTTTTTAATTTTAATAATTTATTAATTAATTTATACCTGTTATATATTTAAAGTATTTACACTAGTTTTGATTAGTTTTAACCAGTTTGACCGATTTATTTTTTTAAATGGTCATAACCCTAAATTGGACCAATTAGGAATCTAGTTCACTAGTGAATTTCAAAGATAAGAAAAATGGTCTAAAAATATTAAGAAGGGTCGTAGAGTATTAGAGAGCATCTATTTTTGAAGTTCAACATGATCACATACAAATTCATGGAATGACTTTGGAGTATATATGTTTGGAAATAGCACAAACTATTGGAGGAATGCTAGGAGTGTTGCTGGAAGCAGAGGATTCAAGAAGCCATGAAATACTAGAGAGGACTTGTATCTATCAACATAATAATTCCTTTGCAAACTGGATTTTGGCTAACCAAGGAGCAACTACCGGATGCTATTCAAGCAAATTCCAGCACAATAGCAGAAGCATTAATGCTCAGATAAGATTTAATTATAGTAAACAACTTAGAAATGGGAGAAACTATTATTGAATCAGACAATCAAAAGTAAGTCCAAGCAATCAAAACAAAGAGCTAACTCAGAGAATTATGGGCAATTCTCTAGGATATTCAGAAGCTATTGGAGAACTCACCAGAAAAAGGGTTGACATGGACACTAAACAGGACAATCTCCTAGCCCATAAAGTAGCAAGAGCAACAGCAGAGGGAGTGTTAATGCCAGACTAGACCTGTCATCATCCTACAGAAATATAAATCATCATTAGAAGGAAAATTAGCAGATAGTTATGTATCTGATATATATATATATGAACATATGAGTGTGTATTGTAGTTTTTGTTCATATATATATATATATATATATATATATATATATATATATATATATATATATATATATATATATATGAACATACCGATTTTTAAGGATTTTTCATTCATTTTCTTAGGTTTTAATTAAATTTCTTATGTTTTTTAAAAGAATTCAATAAATAATCAAATATTTGGAATTGGGATAGTGTCTTATGTTTTCAGGAGTTTTTGGCTAAAAAACAAGTGAGAATTAAAGTTTTTCACAAAGAAAACACAAGTACATCAAATGCGTAGTCCAAGGAGTAGAAGAATCCTTAAAGAAAAGAGGAAATTGAGCCAAAAGCACGTAGCATGCACGCCTGGAGGATAGGCATGCACGCTCGGTGGACCCCTCCTTGCTCTTGCACGCCCGGCGGCTTGTCCCTGCACCTGGCAGACCTACACCCACGCCCAGCAGACCCTCCTTTCTCCCTTCCTCCGCTGGGCGTCCTCCTGCACTCCACACACGCCCCGCGTGTGTCACCCTTGGAAGGTGAATTTTGGGCTTTTGTTCAATTTTCTCGAATACAAGTCCATTTTAAAGATAATTACAATTCTCATAAAGCAACAATTAATGCCCAAGTTTAATTATCCATATCATTAGAAGTTTTATTCACATCCAAAATATCGAAGACTCTATAAAACTAGTTGTTAATTCTTTCTAGAAACATAAAGGTTTTGGTCGTTAGGATTTGATTTGAATTATTGTTTTGAATTTGAAATTGAAGCTAGTAATTAGTTATCTTATTTTTTTTTCCGAAAGATGAGATTAGGATAGTTTGAATTTGAATTCTAGAATTAGGATATAAATAAGTGAACCTTGTTCACAGAGGGACATTTCACTCCTCAGCACATTTTTTTCTTGTTTTTCTTTCATTCAATGGGTAACTAATCCTCTGTCAAAGGGTTGGGAGCTCTGTTTATGTTTTCTATATATTATTAATCTTATTTATTTTATTTTGAAGTCTTGCATTGATCTATTTCATGATTGAGTTATTCGTTCTTCATTCAGATTAGTATCATCGAACGTTATGCGAATCCCTTTTTATTTCTTTTATTATAATTGAAAATTTTGATATTTGAATTAAAACTTGAAAACTCTTTCATATGACTCTTTGAATTCAGCTAAGAATATTGGTTCAATTAGTGTGCGACACATCCATGACTTTCAATCACTCTAATTTTGAATAAAGATATAAAATTTGGATTAGAACAAATTTTGAAAATTGTATTTTTTTTCTAAGGTTTAACCGGACAGAACTAACTTGAATACGTGACATATAATTCGACCTAAGGACTACTTTTAAATCTTATTAGAAATTAAATCAATCTTTGTGCTTAAACTCTTTAATTAATTAACTAACAATTATTTGATTAAAGAGAAACTGAGGAATCAAGGAATTGAAAACCAGGTACTAAAGATTTGTCGTGATTTTACAAAAACTAATATTCTTATTCGGTACTTAAATCCCATATGAGGGACTAACCTCTGGTCAAATACATAATATAGTAGTACAAACTAGAGTAGAAATATGTACTAACACTAGACTACAAGAAAATATAAGAAGATAAAATATTAGAAGTAGGCGAGAATTAGAAAATTTTTGTCAACAATATGGCATTATCACTGAAAGGATACCTAGTAACCAAAATAGGATCATTAAAAAAAGAAATATGAAATATGGGAATAGGTATCAATCTAAAGAACCATATACAATAAAAAACAAGTCAAAGAAATCTAAGAATACTTAAACAAAGGGTTAATTAGGCATCAAAGTCTCCTTGGAGCTGTACATGATTTTATGTAAAGAAGGCTTCAGAGATAGAAAGGCAAACTCCCAGGTTAGTTATTAATTACAAGCCTTTAAATAAAACCTTAAAATAGATAAGATATCCCTTACCCAACAAGAATGACTTAATTAAAAGATTAAGTAATGCTACTAATTTTTCTAAATTTGATTTAAAATTTGAGTATTGTCAAATATCAATAAAAAAGATAGATATAAAACAGCCTTTATTGTACTTTTTGGGAATTATGAATGGAATGTAGTTCTCCAAGAATTAAAAAATGTACCAAGTGAGTTTTAAAAAATTATGTGTAATATTTTTTAGTCATATGTAGACTTTACTATAGTTTACTTAGACGATGTACTTGTATACTCTAAAGGAATTAACCAACACATTAAGCATTTAAAAAAATTCATCAATATTATAGAAGAGAACGACCTTATCTTATCTGAAAAGAGAATGAACATATTCATAACAAAAGTAAACTGTTTGGAATATAAAATTTTCCATGGAACAATTACTCCGATTAAAAAATCTATTAAATTTGCAAGCAAGTAAGTTTCCAAATGAGATTATTAATAGAAAACAACTACAGAAGTTTTTAGGATGCCTTAATTATGTCGTAGAATTTTTATCAGGAATAAGAACTCTATGTGAACCTTTATATGGAAAATTGAAAAAATAATCTCCTCCTTAAACAGAGAATATATCCAAGATAGTTTGAAAAGTTAAAACCATAGTGAAAAAAATCCCTTGTTTAAGCATACTAGACCCAAAGGTAAGCTTAATAGTTGAAACAGATACTTCAGAATTAGGATATTGGGGAGTACTTAAATAAGTTCTCCCAAACTCATCAAAAGAATGAATAGTTAAATATCATTCTGGAGTATGAAATTTAACTCAAAAAAATTATACAACCATTAAAAAGAAAATATTAGCCATTATTTTATGTGTTTTACCATTTCAAGAAGATCTATTTAAAAATCCTTTTTAATCATAACTGATTGTAGAGATGCACCTAGTATGCTAAAAAATGATGTTAAAAATTTAGTTTCTAGACAAATATTTGCCAAGTGGCAGGCCATATTATAATGTTTTAATTTTACTATTGAACATATTAAAGGTAAATCAAATGTATTTTCTGATTTCCTAACAAGAGAACTTTTGTAAGGTAGAAATGAGCAAGCAGCAAATAAGTAGTGAAGATTATGATCAACTACTTGACCAACCAATAATTTCATTACTAGCTATACAATTAGCCATCAAATCTCTGATGATGTCACAGATTGTTAAAAATTAAAAATATCAGCATCAACTAAAAGCTTATATGAAGTACCTATAGCTAATAGATATACATTATTACAACTATCTAATCTTTTTAAAATCAAACCACTACCAGAAGAGTATCCTTACCATGAAAAACTTATACCTATAAAAATAATAGCCTTAGAAAAAGAATGGTTCAAAATGGACCGGAGAACCATTTATAAAATAGTATTCCCAAATACCTTCCATTACCCACTAGTGAGTACAGAAAATCTGAATCTTCTATGAATTTATCCTAGTTGATACAGGGTCAATTGAAGTAACCCACAATAAAGACCTAACCACCAAAGTTGTAATATACTCCAAAATCAAAATAATCAAAGTAATAACCCTATCAAAATGGAAAAAACCTCCCTTTCATTGCAAATATTTTACCAGAAAATTTGAACCTCGGAATTATTTCTATTATGATTGTATAGATGCATGATGGTTTACCCTGTACCTATCTCCGAACTCACACTCGTGGTTCATATGGTTCTACAAGGGAATTTCTCAACAATTTTCTAAGTGGTTCAAGGTATGAATTCAATAATTTGTACAAATAGAAGCCATATTTTCAATGGATGCCAGCCTGGCCTACGAATATTTTAAAAGTAATACGTCATTTTTAGAGGACTACAAACTGATTTTCTTCATAATCACTATGGGAATATGCTGGATAATGACATAAAAAAATGAATTAGCAGGATATGAAAATACTCCTAGTGTGTAATATTTAATTCAAAACGTAAAAGTAAAATGGTGGAATAAATTTAATCTCAACCTAATCAATAAAAAGGCCATTGATAATTAGATGACCATGTCTGAAAAAAGATCAAACCCCCAAGCCATAGCTCAAGATTTGATAAAATATCATACGAAAAAGAGACTTATTTCCTAGCACACAAAAAACAGATAATAACTGTCCTTGCAGTAGCAACCTCAGAAGAAGAAATACAAAATTTTTTAAAAGCAATAAAATCAATCCCATCAGAAGAAGATAAAAAAGTTCAGTGCAGTCCAGGACTGTACATATTAGATACCCAATATCTATTTGAATAGTAAAAAAAGAATACCAAATCAGAAAAAAGACACATGTTTAACCATAAATAGAAGAGGTGTCAAAGAAGTTCCAAAATCAAGGAGATATCACATGTAGAAGACAGCAAAATTATACTAGCAGAATACTAGCAAAATACTAGCAGAATTATAAGACTAGCAACCATAATTCCAAAACTATGACAGAATTAAAAAATAAAAACTATCAAAACCAAAACAAAATCCCTGAATCAACCAACAGAAAATCACAGTCCCTGAATCAATCCATGAAAAGAGCAACTAGATTTGCGAAAACCAGGATAAACTTGTAAAATAGCTATTGTAATAAAGGGCATAGTCCCCCTATAAATAGGAAAGAGGAAGAGGGTGCTAAGGCATCCACTTTTACACACACAATCTTTCATACTCTGTAATATCTAAAGCTTTCATTGCAGTCTTTTATATTTCAGTAATCTTCCATGATGTACACCTAACACCAAATTTAGGTTTGATGTCAGGGAGTTTTTGGAAGCTTGGATTACTTGATTCAACCTTCATACAATTTTTCTTCTCACTTGAATGATGCATGGTTTTAAAAACATAAAAAACTAAGTGCTTATCATGCACTCTTAATATTAATTCATCGTTTTCAACATCAATGAGAGCTCTCCCAATAGCTAGAAATGATTTCTCTAGAATAATGAAGACATTCTCATCCTCCTCCATATCAAGAATCACAAAATCTGCTGGGAGAAAAGATTTCTCTACTCTGACCAAGACATTCTCAAATATTCCATGTGCATACTTCATTAATTTGTCTGCCATTTGTAATGTTATTCTTCTTGGTTGCTCCTCTTTGATTTGTAACTTTTTCATCACAGATAAGGGCATTAAATTGATATTTGCCCCTAAATCACACAAGATTTTTTCAAAAGTTGTGCTTCCAATGGTGCGTGAAATTTGGAAGCTCCCTAGATCTTATATTTTTCTTGGCAAATTTTTTTGAATTATGACACTACATTCTTTGGTCATCACTACTATTTCATCTCCTCTCAAGGATCTCTTTTTGGACAACAATTCTTTCATGAATTTAGCATACAGTGACATTTGTTCTAAAGCTTCTATGAATGAAATGTTGATGTGAAGCTTTTTTAACACTTCTAAGAAGTTAGAGAATTGTCTATCAAGGTGCTGTTTCTTGAACATTTGAGGGAAAGAAATTCTTAGTTGGTAAAAAGTCAATGTTTCCTTCTCTTTTGGAGCTTTAATTGTTAGTGCATGAACAATGCCCTCATTCTCTTGCTTCTCTTCTTCCAGGTCCTCCTTTGGTATTTTAGTGGGGTCTTCATCCTTTTTGCTAACTATCCTTCTATTTCTCAAGTTAATGGTATTGCATTCTTCTCTTGAATTGGGTATTGTGTCACTTGAGAAAGTGTTGGATGGTCTCTCTGTGAGTTGCTTGGTAATTTGTCCCACTTGCACTTCTAAGTTTCTATGAATGCACTTTAATTTTGAAAGTTAGCTCTTGTCTTGTCTATGAAACTTTGAGTTTGTTGCATGAATGTAGAGGTGATTTGGGCTATTGTAGTAATGGCTTGGGATAATTTTTCAATAGTGGTTTCAAGAGAGAAAAATTTGGTTTCTAAAGTAGAAAGTCTTTGGTGTATTTGTGGTTGTATGAGCTGGAATTGTTGTTTATGAGGTGCAGTGAAGTTCTTCGACTCTTGATTGTCCGAATTAAAATTAGAGTGGTTCAAGTTACAACTCACTTGTGTTGCCATTGCGGAGACTTTCATGTACCTAATTTCTTTGTGAGTGACGAGATTTGCTGAGACATAATTTTATTTTGTGCCAAAATAGTGTCTAGCATATCTAATTTCATCACTCCTCTTTTCATGGTTTTTTCAGAGGAATACAAGTATTAATTATTGGCCACGATCTCAATTAATTACAAGGCTTCTCTTGTGCATGGATCCTCCAGCTAAGGAGTCGAGTAAGTTTTTTGAAGTGGGAGTAATTCGATCATAAAAAATTTGAAGTTGTACATAGTCAGCAAATATATCCGAAGGGCACTTTCTCATCATTTCTTTATACCTCTCCCAAGTTTCATAAAGAGATTCTCCATCTTTTTGTATGAAGGTCTGGATATCATGTCTCAGCTTTGCCAACCTCTGTAGTGAAAAGAATTTGGTTAAGAACTTATTGATACAATCATCCCATGTTGCTATGCTTTCCTTTAGTTGAGTTTCAAGTCACTGCTTAACTTGGTCCCTTATAGAGAATGGAAACAACCTCAATCAATAGGTTTCAGCAGAGATGCCATTGGATTTGACTATTCACATATTTGTAGGAAGTTAGATATGTGCATATTAGGATTTTCTTGAGGATTCTCACTAAATTGACAATTTTGTTGCACCAAGGTGATGAGTTGGGACTTCAACTCAAAGTTGTTTGCCTCCATAGCATGTGCTATAATGCTGCTTCTACAATTTCCAGGAGTGAATTTAGCGAAAAATCCAAGAGTCCTTCTAGCATTGACATTATTGTTGGGGTTCTTATTGTTATTGTCTGCCATAATGCTCTTTAGCTCCTCTTTAATTTCTTCAATTTTTCTCTATTTTTTGATTTTTTTTTCTCAAATTTAAGAGGTTTCTTGTCCTTGTAACCTTCCATGAAAACATACATCTAACAAGAAAATTGAAATTTTCAACATCATAGTAGAGAAAATTCTAGTGAGTAGTAAAGAAAAATAAAAAGTCTAATTTAGAGAATTAATTAATGTAGTAGTTATCAATCTCAATTGATCTTCGGTAAGGGTGCCAAAAATTTGATATAGATTTTTGCAAAAACACAACTCGATAAGTGCACCGAATCATATCAAGTAATACCACAATGAGTAGGTTATCATTCCCACGAGGATTAACGGATTAAGCAACAATAATTAATTGATTATTCTAATTAGACAAATCAATAACTGAGAAGTGAAGAATTCAAACATGTAAACAGAGGACAATTGTAAATAGCAAACAATGAGTGAAAACAATAATGGTGAGAATGTTAAGATTTTAGAGATATTCACTCTCTAGAAAAACAATCTTTGTGTTTATTTATTTGAGGATTGCAGAGATCAATCACGACAAAATCATATATAATTAAATTTCAATTCCTTAACAATCCAATTTCTCTTTAATTAACTAATCGCCAATTCTTTGGCCAACCAATTAAGAAAAGAGGTTAAACACAAATCTGCTTTAGTTTCAAATAAGATTTAAGATTAGTCTTTAGGTTGAATTATATGTCATTTATCCAAGTTAGTCATAAACAATTAAAAATTACAAGAAAGAATGATTTTCAAAAGTTTTCTAATCCGAATTTTATGTCACTTATTCAAGCTACATCAATTGAAAATCACAAAGTGTCAGACATTTTTTGAAACACTATTCCTAGTTAAATAAAAAAGTAGTGAGAAAGAGTTTTCAAGCTAATTCTAATATTAAGTTTTTCAAAATAATATTTAGAATCCAAAATGGAGTTAGAATATTTTTCAACAATTCTAAATTTTTAGGGATGAAGAATGAAAAGTCAATCATGAAATAGATCAAAGTATAAACCTCAAATAAAGTAAAACACTTAGATTAATAATTCATAAAAAAATAAAAAGAGTTCCTAACCTTAACAAAGAAGATTAGTTACTGTACTCATGGTGGAATGAAAACAAAACTATAAAATGTGGTGTGTAGTATGAGTTAGATAGCTTATTGGTGGACAAAATTCTAGAACTTATTTAAAACCTAAACCTAGAATTTAAATTCAAAACTAAATTAAAATAGGATCAAATTCAATTTAAATAAAATCTTTTCTTAATGACTTTTAACTAGCTAGCGATCTTCTTTGTATTTGAAATTCAAAATTTGGTGTATTGCTTTGTTAAAATCATGGGCTTAAAACTTAATCTTAGATCAATAAAAAAAGCCCTTGAAATTAGAGAGATTGGTGAAGGATTTGGAGGATTATGAAATCCTTGGAAGTGATCCAAGTCCTAAGTTAAACGCATGAGCCATAAGTTAAACGCATGGGTTGAGCAGCCGAGGCCTGGGTTAGATGGCCACTTTGTGTGCCTCCCATAAAGCTACACCGAGTTCAAGTCCTCATGAAGAAATATAGAACTATTTATGTGTACTCTCATGTAGTGTGTGTGAGTGAGTTGTGTGAGTGTGTAATACATGAGTGTATGGATATAATGTCTAGGATTGGAAATTGTCCAATCCATTTGACTAAAAAAAAAAATGCATGGGTTGAAAAGTGATCACTGGAGGGTGCAAATTAAGCCATGTGTTAAATGCATGAGCCACGTGTTAAACACATGCCTTGATTGAAGCAACTGGAGATGCAATTTGGACCATGCGTTAAATGTATGGGGTTTTTGGAGTTACTGGAGGGTGCTCTTTGGGGCTACGTTAAACGTGGCATGCGTTAGACGCATGGTTGCTTGGCCATCCTTGGGAGCTCTTTATGGTGAACAGAAGCTCCTCTGCTTTGTCCAAAAATTCTTCTTTTTGGTTCCTTCCATCCTTGTTTCTGTTTGTTTCTCTTACTTACTTATCTTTCTCCTTATTTTTACTTATTTTCAACAATTTTCTACGCACATGAAAGTTCAAAATAACTCTAAAAAAATTGATTAAAGTACTAAAATTTCAATTAAGAATAAGGAATTCACTAACTTTATTCATAGAAATAATAAACAAAATAATTAAAGATACTCATGCATCACTTATAGCATCTTCGACTCCTTCCAAATTCATTCTTACTTCAAAGATATCTAGATGTTCTTGAGGATCTGACTTCCCCTTATACTTCAAGTTTATTGATTTATCAAAATACTTTGGCAAGCAGACTTGAAGAACATGTGGGGCGAATAGGTTTGTCCTATGATGACATGCTCCCAAGTATTCATATGTTTTCAATGTCATTATTTGAGAATTTTATGTGTTAACCGCTGTATTCGTTTTAATGATATACCAGTTAGCTTTGTTGAATTGGTAACATGGTAAACATATTTAATCGGAAATTATGAGCAATTATTTTTATCCAAAACAGTAATATAGTTCAAATTAAATGTGTAATTATAAACGCATAAGATAGATAAATTACAACGAAATAAATTTTTCTATAAATATAAAAAATAAAGAAAATTTATGTGCATATAACACATAGGTTGAATTTAATGTTTTAGAAATATAAATAAGACAAACCACCACCAGGTTAATCAATTTTTAGTTTATGAATTTCTTTTTTCTTTCTTTGTAACTTCATGGTAATGTAGACGAAATTTCCTTTTCTAAAATAACTACTTACCAGTTTCGTTACTTTTTAAGTTCAATACGTTACTGTTGATCATTAAGAAGAATTGTGATGTTTTATATGTAAAATGTTTATTTGTAACGTGATCCAATTGCATTAGCTAGGTGGTGATGATAGTTAAAGTCAATGATATAGCTGGAATAATTATTCCAATTAAATCAATAAATTTGTTACTATCTATGTGGGGTGATGAATCTTCAGAGGCGTCTTTGTCTTATTTTTGGTTTTCTTTTCCTGGTGATCTTCTACCAAAATAACAGAAATAAAAAAAAAGGAAAAAAGAAAGAATCTATGTGGGGGGACACGATTTTCATGTTGGAAATTATTAAATCTATGATCTATTTTTCTATCTCTTTGATGACGTCACCTCATTCTCGTCATCAGCTCATCGTCATATATATCCATTGGGATTAAGGAAAAAATCTATAACAATAATGTGGTTTAATAATGTAACACTGACGGACAGTATTCAATGGTGAATCCTTTGAGTCCCTGCTAATACTTGCATTCGATTTAAAGTCCATATCTTTTATGTTGTGATTTTCTTTTTTTTATTTAAGGCAAAAGAAAAAAAATAGTTCGTTTCTTATTTGCCTGTATCCATGTAATAAAATATCTTGGTATTTTTATTTTCCTCCAGCTAGCAGGGTCAAGGACTGAAGGTTAATTATGATTTATGACGACAGGATTCTCTCATAGGTTGTATACAAATATACATATACATTTAGGGGTGGCAAACGGGTGGGTAGAGTCGGATTTTTGCTCTACCTAATCTTGCTCTATCGTACAACAATTCGTATAGAATCTGTTTTATTTTTATTCACGGGTAGTAAAATGTTCAACCCTAATCATCTCTGTGAGTACCCGTCTCACTCTTACCTACCCATATAATTATTAAAATTCAATAAATAAAATTGAATTTCAAAATTTATATAATTATCATCACATACATAACATAAATTAAAGTAAAAAATTAAATATGATACAATATTATTAATCATTTACTAATTATTTTACATATATTATACATATTATACATTAAAATTATATATATTATATATATAGTGGAGGCGGGTATTACCTAAATCCGACCTCGCCCCACCCCCTCCCAAGACCCGCCCTACTAAAAACTTGCCCCAATTATCTGCGGATTCGAGTGGTATTACTATCCCTATATACAATGCTATATATACAAGTGGAAGATTGTTCAAAGGTCTTGTTTAGGAAATTTCAAAAGTAATTTTTTTGAGTTTTTGACTTATAAAAAGTAGTAGTATTAATGTTTGATGTAATTTTTAAAATTAAATTGTAACTTTCTAAAAAACTGTTTAGGAGTTTATAAAAACATTAAAAAAAATGACTTCTCTCATAATATTATTACTTTTTATCATATTTCTATAAAATAAATATTTTTAGAACTAACAATCTAAACACAAAATAACTTATTTTTACAAACTACTTTTAATATAATTATTTATTATTTAAATTATTTTTTTAAAAAGAGTTTAATTAAACAGTTTCTCCAAATTGGGCAAATTCTCCTTTAAAAGCTTCATGCATTGCTATATATTAGGCTGATATTGGAATCAGTGTGTTTTGTGGTCAATGTTGAACTTTGGTTAGCCCAAAACAAATTAACTACTAATTCGACAAAAATTCTTTGAAAAATATTATCAATAAAATAATTTTTAAATAATTTAAAAATATTATAAAAATAATTAATAAATATTATATTTTTTTATGAGTGATAAAATTTTTTTATATTTAACAAATGATTTATCTATTTGATCTGAATTTTTTGACATTTAAATAAATATTTAAAAAGTGCAAAAAAAAATTTTGAAATAAAATTTGATCTCTAATTTTTTTTCTCAAAACAATGTAGTCATTCACAATAATTTTTTAAAAAAAAAGATTCATTTAACACAAATTACTAAAATTTAAGGATGAAAAAAATCCTATTATTCTACAATATTTGCAAAAATTTATATTAAAATCTAATTTTTAAAATTATTTTTTAAAATATATATTTAATATCTAGTTTTTTATCGCATTTTTAAATCTTTTCGAAACTTATTTATTATTAATATTTTTTGGGATTATTTTTGTCGTGAACTTTTGGATACTATTTTAGTTTATTTGCCAAAAAAACTAATAGATTATATAGTATATCCTTTATTGAAGAATTCTCCAATTATTATTATTATTATTATTATTATTATTATTATTATTATTATTATTATTATTATTATTATTATTATTATTCAGATGAAAACTTAGTTAATACTTTCACTAGATACAATGCAAATTGTATAGTGTCACTTGGAACTAGCCAACAAACACTATCTTCTATTATTGTTAAAATGCAATTATGTCCATTATAATGCATTTTACATTATTTTTATTTAACGCTAGTATAAAATTGTTGTATAATAGTTAATTTCTACCCATGAAGAATGCAAGTCCGTTTTATTCTGTCGTCTAATGAAAAATGTCAGAACATGTCATGTGCAATTTTTAAATTCAACTAGCACTAACCAACTACTTAACTTATTAGCTGATTATCACTAACCAACTAACACTGACTAATTGGAAAAAAAGAGTGATGCTAACCAACTAACACTGACTAATTGGATTGAACTAATAAAAAAAGAGTGATGCTAAGTGTATAAGTTTTTTTTTTAATTATTTTTGTAATTAAATTAGTGCAAAATCTAGCATAGTATATACATCATTACTTTTTTTTATTATTTTTGCAGCACACAAATTTTTATTAGAAAATATAAAAATTTATTGATATAAACATAAATTTTTGTTAGAGAATTCAAAAATTTATTGATATAACATACAATATTTTTACATAACACATATTTATCAATATAGTACAAATATTTTTATCATAACATACAATTTTTGTATATAGTACATAAATTTTTGCATATAGTACAAATTTTTGTTACAAATGTATTTTGTTAGTTGAGTAAGTCAATATTTTAGGTATGTAGTCTTCCAAAAATTTCTATCCTATATATAAAAAATTCTATATTATGCAATAAGATTAGATTTTTATGTTGTTCACACAAATTTATTTGTTACATAAATGAATAATGGTGCATTTAGATCATGGAAGAAGAAAATAAAATTGTGTTTCAAGAAAGAATTATAATAGAAAAAAAACTAGATGAAATTGAGTTATAAAAATAAATTATTGTATTTTCTACAACTAAAACACTTATAATTATATATATACAAGTTCATCTAAGACTAACTAAAGAAACTAACTACAACTTCAATAAAATTTAACCAACTAAAAAAACTAAGAAACTGTTTTTTGGATTTTTTTATTTTTTAAGTTTGTAACTTGCTGTGATATATACATTAGTACCTTGTATACTACATGTATTTTATTGGTATAATATAAAATTTTTTTGTACATAACACATAAATTTTCAAAGTATATTACCTAAATTTTGTTGTACCAAAATTTTTGTGGTGCATCAAAATTTCTATGATTTAGTTTTTTGAATATTTATAGGAAAAGAATAAGATGAAGATGAAGATGGTGATAAAGAAGGATGAGGAAGAAAAAAAGAAATTTGTTCGGTAGTTCGGGTACCGGACGGTTCGGGGAGATCTTTCGGATAGTAAGATGGGGTTTCTGTTTGGTTCAGGGCTGCGGAGAAAGAGCTAGAGCAGACGACTTCTCGAGTTCTTGGTGTGGAGAGGGGGTGTCACCTGCAAAGACACTCCGACGCCCAAGTCAATTGAGTGTGCAGGCAAAAAAGAGGAATAAAGTGGTGTGTGACGTACCTCGGGGAGGGGTAGGTCCCTCCCCATATATACCGTGTCAGAGGTGGGTCCCACAAGAGCAGACCCACCTTCCCCGAAATTTCCCCATACAAATGTGGCAAAGCTGATAGGGACGCGTGTCTGGGTCGCTGGTCAAGCGCCTCGCACCCGACCGTTCAGGTCGGGTGGTCTATGGGTCGGGCGGACCCACATTAGATTTGGGCCGGGCCGTAACAGTGCCCCCAACGCGCCAGCAATGGACGCGAACATTGTTGGTGGCGCGTTACGTATTCGCTGTGTCATCGCCAGGTCGGCCGCTCGTGGAGAGGACGTGCCTCTTGTGCGCGTCTCTCCATTGAGAGTGATAACCGTTTGTCGCCTCGTTCTTCGCGTTGGGCATTAAATGCTTGCAATGAATTATTTCAAAACCCTACACGTAAAGACTGTTTTGCCCTTCGTCTTTCCCGCTTCTTGAGTCAGTTTCTTAACTCCTCAGTCATTCGTTCTAATTCCATTTTCTTTGCATTCTCCTTCTTCCTTCTTGAATTCCCCATTGTGATTTTCGCGTTTCTGAGCATCCATCCCTTCCTACCTTCAACTATCACAGTCAATCAGGTAAGCATTCTTCTCTTCTTTTTCTGCTTTATGGTTATTTTGTCTTCATTACAAATCCTTCCGTATGCATGTTGCTTGCTTGGTTTGCATGTTAGATAAACTTAGTGCTAGGTAGCTTTTTAGGTTTTTACTTGGGTTCTGCTTCAGCCATGCTTGATCTTAGTTTGTTAAATAGGCTAAATGTGGTTTTTGGGCTCTTTCCGGATTCCCGATCTCATAGACTAACCGAGTGGTACCCCACTGTAGGTATGCCTCGCATCGTCTCACGAGCTTCCACCTCCGCCGCGGATTATGACCCATATTCTTGGGTGGCTTCCGACTTGAGGGACTCCCCAAACCAGGTGAGCGAGGAGGAGCTTACCGAGTTTCGTCAAGCCGAGTACCTGTGCGGGGCTACTGACGAGGAGGCCAACTACGACGTCTTTGTTCATGCCCCCAGCGAACGGCTGTACGAACTCAATTTCCATTCCCCCCGGGTTGCCGATTGGGTTTGGTTTTACAAAGCCTTGTTCACCCAAGTGGGGGTTCGCATTCCCTTTTCCGCTTTTCAAATGGCGCTCCTTAATCGGATCTCCGTGGTGCCGTCGCAGCTACATCCGAACAGTTGGTCTTCCATCCGCTGTTTCGAGATGGTGTGTGAATATTTGGAGCTGCCGGTGTTCGTCGACATTTTCCTTTATTTTTTCAACCTCACGAATCCTTCCAAGGAGGAGAAGGCGAGGAAAGGGTTCATGTCCTTCCGATCTGCCTAGGGTTGGAGGATCTTTGGCTTGTTTGAGGACTCTTATCACGAGTTTAAGGATAAGTACTTTAAGGTGCATCCGGTCAAAGGCCGCCATCCCTTCTGGTTGTCGTTAGAGGGGGAGCGCCTCATCCCGATGTATCAGAGTTTCGGGGCGGGGTCTAACACCTTTATTAAGGTGACCTACAAGGGGATGTCTGCCGTGGATAAAAAGATTGCCGACATGTTGTTGGCCATTTTTGGGAAAAATCATGTGAACCCCCACCTTCTTATGGGTAACTGGGAGGTCACTCGGAATTATATTTGTGAGTAGCTTTGTCTTGTGTTTCTTGCATTATCGTCACTTTGGTTGGTTACGCCGATTAAACGACTAACTTGTTTATTTATTTGTTGTAGTGGGAATGTCTGCCGAGGTGATAGTCCTTGAGAGTTTGTACAAAACTTTTTTGGAGGAGAGTGATGAGGAGCCGGGGACCCCTCCCGGGAACAAGGAGGACCAGACGGCGCCTTCACCCCGTGATGTCGACATGTCGGACAAGCACTCTGACGGGGCCCACGTTTCTCCTGTTCATGGGGAGGCGGCCGGTACCAGGCACTCGTCTTCTGCTCAACAGGCCGAGAAAGACTACTTGAGGGTCATCCCCACCCCCAAGAGGTAGAGGTCATTCTCCAGCCCCGAAGGAGCCCTCATCGTGATGGAGAGGAACTTTGATGCCGGGACATTCATAGACTCCCAGTTGCTTCCCGACACGGAGGAACACTTCCATGGCACCGACCTTGCAGGGCAGGTGCGGTGGATGTATCGTACCCTCCTTCGTGGTGCTGCCATAGCTCGGAAGGCTGAGTTTGAGTTGTCGGGTATGCAGTCGCTGCGTAGGAAGCTCGAATCTGCTGGTACAGCCAATAATCAATTCAAAACTCAAGTTGAAACGCTTCGGGAGTAGCTGTCCGAGGCGAAGGAGAAGCTTAAGACTGCCCATGAAAAGGCTGCGTCTGCCGAGGCAAAATTGAAGACCTTTGATGCTACCATATCCCATCTGACCAAGCAGGAGATGACTTTGGAAAGCCAGCTCAATGCCGCACAAGGTCGGGTGGTCGCTTTGGAGAAAGAATGTGACACGGCGGTCTCATCGGCTAAGGCCGCTCAAGCCGAGGCCGAAGAGTTTAAGAAGAAGCATAGAGAGACCGTGAAGTAGGGAAAAAGTGCAATCCTGATAACAGAAGAGGCTCTTAAAGCCCAGGTGAAGATCGTGGCCCCTGACTTCGACACGTCGGCGATCGGGGTCTTCGAGACAATTAAGGATTCCAAGATTGTCGATATGCCTAAGAAATGATCTCTTGTATTTTTACATTGAGTTTGTGATTTTGTTGTGGAACTTGTGGAACTTTCCTTTTGATATACTTTAGTAGTCGCTTGGTCGGCTTGTGATTATTATCTTTTTCTGCTTGTCTGGTAGCATTTTCATTTTGTTTTGTTTGCTGTTTTCTTGGTATTGGCTTGTCGCTAGCGTTTGTTTACCGTTATGTTGGTAATTTGGCGGAGCCAAGTCGTGGCTTTGTTGTAGCCGTTCGCTATGGTGTTAGCTTAGTCGGCTCCTGGGGTGATCAGTCCCGGGGTGTCGTATCGTCGTCCCGTTTGACATGTATTATAGGGAACTTGTTGTCGTGGGATGCGTAAATGGGGAAAAGTAAATGGGAAAGTAATTTTGACAAGTGAACATTAATTGGTAGTTAAACAAGTCTATTGTCAATAGGTATTTAACAAAAGTAATCCCTTGAGCTCGTCGGATCGCCTAATCGGCATGTTTGAGCTAGGAATAAAATCTTCTCAAGTTACCTGCATTCCAAGTTCTCGAGACTTCCTTGCCATCAGCTTCTCCAATTTATAGGCGCCCTTGCCAATCACCTCTCTGACTCTGTAGGGGCCTTCCCAGTTTGCCGCCAGTTTACCTTCCCCTTGAGTCGGTAGCCCGATATCGTTGCGCCGCAGGACGAGGTCATTTTGTTTAAATTATCTCTTGAGCACTCTGGTGTTGTAGCGTAAGGCCATCCTTTACTTTAGTGCTATTTTTGATAAATGGTCTGTCTCCCTAGTCTCATCTACTAGGTCCTTTTCGATCTCAACGGGTATCATCGCATCCATTCCGTACGTCAGGCGGAAAGGGGTTTCTTCTGTGGACGACTACTCTATTGTCTGGTAGGACTAGAGGACCGAGGCGAGTTCGTCGGCCCATGCACCTTTTTTGTTTGCCAGCCGCTTCTTGAGGCCCAGTAAGATGACCTTGTTTGCGGCTTCTACTTGACCATTCGTCTGGGGGTGCTCTACAGAGGAGAACTTCTGCTTTATGCCTAGACCGGTGAGGAACTCCATGAACTTCTTGTCAGTGAACTGTGTCCCATTATCGGAGACAACGACTTCTGGGATACCGAATCGAGTTATCATCTACCTCCACATAAACTTTCGACAAATGGATGAGGATATACTGGCCAGTGGTTCAGCCTCTATCCATTTGGTGGAGTAGTCGATGGCAACTATAAGGTATTTGACTTGTCCCCGGCCGGTCGGGAAAGGTCCCAGTAGGTCGACTCCCCACTGTACGAAAGGTCGGGAAGAAGTCAATAGACTTAGTTCGGTTGCTGGTGCTTTGTGGAAGTTGGCGTTCTCTTAGCACTTAACGCATTTTCTTACGAATTCTTTGGAGTCCGTCATCATTGACGGCCAGTAATACCCGACTCGGACGAGTTTTCTTGCCAGGGCTTTGCCCCCAATGTGATGACCACAGCACCCCTCGTGGACTTCTCTGAGCACGTAGTCCGTTTGGCCGGGATATAGGCACTTCAGTAAGGGCTGGCTAAGTCTCTTTTTAAACAGTTGGCTCTGTATAATCGCATATTTGGCCGCCTCCCTTCTCATCGCTTTAGCTTTCTTCTCGTCGTCAGGGAGCTTGCCGTTTTCTAGTAAATTAGTGATGGGGTCTATCCAGGAAGGGCCTATCCTTGTCAGGTGGAGGGTAACTACTGGTTCTTTTACCATGCCTTGAATGAGGGATCGGCTGCCGAGTCCCGATTTCGTGCTTGCTAGCTTGGATAGGAGGTCTGCCCGTGTGTTCCTTTCCCTCAGAACGTGTTGGACCGTGACCTCCTCAAACTGCTTGCTCAGCTCTTTGACCTTCTCCAGGTACCTCTATAGCAGCGAGTCTCTGGCTTGGTAGCTTCCGTTTACTTACGAGGTGACGACCTGTAAGTTACTGCACACTTCCAGCCTCGTAGCACCGACTTCCCGAGCTAGGGTCAAGCCGCCCAGGAGGGCCTCGTACTTGATGATTAGATTTTTGATGGTTTAGAATTTCACTAATGAAATCTCGTTGTAAAGTATAGTTTCTAAACCAAACAATAATCCTTTCATACAAAAAGTTGTTTGTCACTAAAACAAACCCCTAAAATTTATAAACCGAAGTATTCAAACCTCGGGTCGTCCTCCCTAGGAATTGTAATGAAGTGTCTTGTTATTGGTTATGAGTTATTTTGGGGTTTTGGATAGGAGGCATGAAAAGTAAATGGTAATGAAAATAAACTAACAACTATAAAAGGCTCTTGGCAAGATATGAGAATTAGAAGTCCTATCCTAGTTATCCTCTTCAATTGTGATGAGAATTGTTCATTGCTCCCACTTAGTTAACCTCTAACCATGGAGGGAAGTCAAGTGGATGAATCAATTTGATTCCTCAAGTCCTAATCAACTCCTAAAGGAAAGACTAGCTTTAGAGGCATTCAAATCAATTAGCAACTTCTAATTATCAATCAACAAAGGAATTAGATAACTCAAGAGTCACTAGTTACTCTACCTAGGCCAAGAGGAACAAAACCTACACTAAAATCCAACCAAGCAATTCATCAAACACTTGGAAGGCATAAAAGGAAAACATAGTAAATCAACAACAAGAATAGAATCTAACAACAATTATTGAAATGAATTAACAACAACAATCAAGGAAATCACAATTATCATGAATTACCTCAAATTGCATTATTGAAAGGAACAAAGGAACAACAATCTATCCAAAACAAAATGAAGGATTACAATTATTAAAACACATAACTAGAAAGAGGAAGAGGAGAAGATTAAGAATTGGTAAATGAAAAGTGAATCAAAGCATGAATTAAACCTAGATCTAAGAAGAGAGATTAACCTAAACCTAATCCTAATTCTAGAGAGAAGTGAGAGCTTCTCTCTCTAAAACTAACTCTAAACTAATCCTAATTATGCTATATGATTGCCCTAGATTCAATAATTGCCTCCCTCTTCCATCCTTGATCCTTTTATTCTTTCCTATCAGCAATTGGTGCCAAAAATGGGTTCAGAAACCCTCTCAAATCGCCAGGCACGTGTTGCATTAATGAAGTCATGTGCTGTCACCGGCGTGTGCGCGCACGGTACGCGTGCGCGTCCCTGGTCGATTCTGCAATGTGCGCGCGAGCGCCTTGTGCGCGTGCGCGTGCTTGGCCGAGATCAATTCTTTTGTCTTTTGTGCTTCTCTCCATTTGCATGCTTCCTTCCTTGCTCCCTTTGATCCATGCCTAGCCTATTTCAATCCTGGAATTACTAGCAAGCACATCAAGGCATCCTATGAAATCAAGGAGAAATTAGAATTCATCAAAATAAGGCTTAAAAAGCATGTTTTTACACTTAAGCACAAATATGGGAGAGATAACAAAACTATGCTAATTCATAGGCTAAATGTGACAAAAGGTTATCAAAATACTCTAAATTCAATACAAGATAAACCCTAAAAATGGGGTTTATCAACCTCCCCACACTTAGACCTTAGCATGTCCTCATGCTTAAATAAGAAGGAACTAAGGGGTGTGACATTATTGAATGCAACTAACTATATGAGTCCTATTTAAATGCAACTACCTATAGTAAATGCAAATGCTTAGTTCAAACAAATCAATTCCCAAGAGACATGTGTAAGCACAATAGTTAGGGCAATAGGAGTTAAGTCCAACCACAATTGTATTGAATTCATCACAAAGAGTTCAAACTTGCAAGAATACAGATAATATGGGTGAATACATGTAATTGACTTTTGAACCCTCACCGGATGTGTATCTGCTCTATTCACTCAAGTGTTTAAGGGTTAATTCACTCAATTCTCTTCTATTCAAGCTTTCCAAAATTTGATTTTTCTTCTAACAATCAACACTTATTCAATGCATGCATACATTCATCATGAGGTCTTCCATTTAGGTTGTAATGGGGTTAGGGTCAGGGTAGGATCATTTATGGTTAAGTGGGCTAGAGTTTGAATCTTGGATTAGTATAGACTTTCCCACCTAACCTACATAATGACCTATACAAATTCAAACTACTCTAACTACCGATTCTTCACTTTTTCTTACATACTCATGCACTCTATTCCTTAATTCATAACACCTATGCATTGATTCCTTTTTATTGACTTCACTTTGGGGCATTTTGTCCCCTTTTTATTATTTTTCTTCTTTTTTTCTTTCTTTCTTTTCCTTTCTTTTGTTTTTTTTTCTTTTCTCTTTTATTTCTCTCTTTTTTTTTTTTTCTTTCAACTATACACAAGGGCATCAATGCATAAGGTCTATATGTTTAATCAATACATGAATATGTTCTCATTTCCTAATTATGAAAGTGTAGTACCCTTTTTATCCCATCCAATGTTCCCAAGCCTCACCAACTTTGAATAATGAACACTCTCACTAGCCTAGACTAATCAAAGATCCAAACAAGAACTTTCATTGGTTTTTCGCCTTGGGCTTGTAATGTGCTAAAATGAGAATAAGTTGGTTAAGCATAGGCTCAAATTGGCTAACAATGGGGAGTAAAAGGTTGGCTATTTGGGTAAGTGGGCTAATGAAATAATGGCCTCAATCATACAAATGCACAAATACAAGAAATAAATGGACATATAGAATCAAGCAAATCAAGGATCACAATCATAGATAGAGAACAATATCACACAAGAATGGGAAATAAGTGGTTATAAAATGTAACCACATCAATAGGCTCAAGTCTCACAAGCTTGTGTTCTTAATTCAATACATGCTTCACAAAGTATGAGTTCAAGCAAGTTTCACCAAAAGTTTTCTTTCAATCAATTGGGTTGGTGCCCTATAATTAAATTTCTTGAAAAATCTCAATATTTGACTAAGCATTGTTGTGATTGAAAAATTCAAAAATTTTCTTAGTTCACCCTTTCCTTTTTTTCACTTAAAACCAATTTCTTATGCAAAAAGGGTGACTAAGTGTTTGCAATTCAAAGTATGATTTCTAATCACAACCACAAACTAAAAAGAAAGATATGCAAAGAATGTATAAAGAAAAATCTAACTAAAAGTATGGAATCTATAAAAAATCCAACTAAAAATATCCATAAGCATCAAAATATCTAAAATCCAAAATAAGCAGTAAAAGTATTCAAAGTAAACTAAAAATGCATCAAAATATATACAAAAGATATGCAAAATAAGATAACTAGGAGATGGCCAAAATGTTCACCGGTTCCCTCCCCACACTTAAGATCAAGCATCGTCCTCGATGCTAAACCGGAGGATCAGTGGAAGGTACAACGGTAGGTGCTGAATCTGTCTGAGGCGGTGGGACTAGCTCCTCATGAGGCTGTGGTGTCTCTATGGTGGCTGGGGCATCCTGCTGAGTCGGTGCCTCCGCATCCTCCTCCTGATGATCCTGCTCATCGGAGGCCGGAGAATCGGTAAGCAGAGGTAACTCAGCACCCAGAGAAATGAGCGCATGGTCCATCCGATCTAATCGGCGTCTGACATGGAGTCTCTCTCGCTCTAAAAACCGGAATAGACGCTGGACCAGTAGATAAGTGGGCTCGGGTGCTGCAGGAGGAACTGTAGATGAAGATGGAGCTGCTGTTGTGGAGGAGGACGGGGCTGCTGTAGGGGCTGATGGTGAAGGTGTCCCCGCTACTGCTCTGGCCCTAGAACGGCGTCTAGCAGGGGGCTTCTCGTGCACCCAACCACCCCAAGGAATAGTAACCTCCCTGTCATCTGCATCAGGGGGTGGTGGTAGCACATCATTGTCCAGCCAGGGGACCTCAGCTAGGGCCGCCATACTCGTGACCAAGGTAGGAAATGGAAGTAGGCCACGAATATGCGCCCGCCACATGCACTGTCGGATAAGCCGAGGAAAAGAGACATCCTTCCCCTCCATAACACACCCAATCAGCAGAAGCATCTCCATAGGGATCTCGGAGAAGTGAGTGGTAGGCAAGACGTAGTGGGCAAAGATCATCTGCCAAATCTTGGCCTCTCTAGTCAAGTGAGCAAACAGCATCCCCTTAGGCTTGGTGTTGGTCGCATCCATGACCCATGTAGCATCCGGTAACCCAATCACGCGCCTAAGCACCTCATAGTCAAAGGTCATGGTATGGATGGCCATCTCTGCCTGCTGATGGGCACACATGTCATCAGGAATGTGCCGACACTGTAATGCCTCTCCAATGGCAGTCTCAGTAATCATGATCTCTCTACCCCTCACCTGAACCGAATCCAAAGTAGGACGGAAAAAGTTGCAGTAGAATTCCTTGACCCAAGAGATGTTAATATCCTCCAAATCTCTGTCAACAAAATCGATACCCAACTCAAGGATGCGACCAGTAATGGATCGTCTCACATCATTGGGCAGGAGCAATTTCTTCTCAGTATTTAGCTTCGTTGTTCGATATTTGAAAAATCGAAGCTCACAGTAGAGATTGAGGAACTTAGTTGGATCAGTAGAAGGTAACTGCTGATTTTCTTTTTCTTCGTCGTTTAACGAATTCTTAGCATAATTCTTGTAGATGGAGGGAATAGAGGGGGCAGAATGTTTTCTCTTCTTGGAAGAGGTGGCAGTGGCTATAGCTTTCTCTTTATCCGACATCCTGGGAGCTGGGAAGAACTGAGAATGATAGGGGCAGGGGCAGCAGAGGCGATGAATTGCGCCGCCGTGGGTGGTGGCGGTGAGGATGGCCGGCTGTGGTGGTTTGGCCGAAAGGAAGAGGAGAGCGTGAGGGCGAGGTGGATGGACGAGAGAGAGAGGACGAAGTTGGGTGGTGATGAGGGAGGAAGAGAGGATGGCCGCGGTGGTGGTTGCTGGCGGAGCAACAGCGGCGGAGGTTGAAGGTGGAAGGGAGAAGAAGATGGTGAGGGGGAAGAAAGAAGGTGCGCGACTGCGCAGTGCGCGACTGCGCAGTGCGCGACTGCGCAGTGCGCTTCGCGCATTAGGGTTATCCTATTTTTGAATCAACGCGAGCGCACACCATGCGCGTCCGCGTACATTGATGAAAATTTGGGACCCGCGCGTGAGCGTACAGTGCGCTCAGGCATGGATTGGCAGACTATGCAACGGCGCATGCGTGTACAGCGCGCGCACGCGTACATGTGGTTGGGCCTGAGGCTTAGAGTGGGCTTGAGGCACGCCCAACTCTCGGGACGAAGGCCTAGAGTGGCGGCAGCATGTAAGGGCGCGCGCGTACAGCGCGCGTCCGCGTACATTGATGAGTTGCTAGTAGGCGCGCTAACGCGACAAGTGTGTGTCCGCGCACATCGAGTTGGGCTAGGGGCCTAAATTCGGCCCAGATCCGGCTCAATTCTCTGTGGCGTGGCTCAAAAATTTGCTGCAGCAGATCGACGCGGGCGTGGCAGGTGCGCGTCCGCGTACATGTCCATGTTCTCATGATCGGCGCGCACGCACGTAGTGCGCGTCAGTGTGGGTCAGGTTGGGCTCATGGCATAGTGTTTGCCCAAGAGAGGCCCAACGCTCGGGTATGTGGGTGATGATGCATCCGCACAGGGACGCGTGCGCGTACATTGTGCGCGCGCGTCCACCCCCCCTTTTTTTCAGAAAAATTATGCTGGGTGCTCCCCATACTGTTCACAACTCTTTATTCAATCAACCATCATACAATTCACAAAAAATGCAATTTGATATTATTCATCTACTACTAAACACAACATACATGTGACTAAGCTAACAATTAAGTGGTACAAACAAATTTATGTGAAACATCTACCTACAATGGTAACTCAAATCACTTATTGAGCAAATTTAGAAGAGAATGGAAAGAGTTTACCATGGTGGGGTGTCTCCCACCTAGCACTTTTATTTTAAGTCCTTAAGTTGGACATCTTGAGGTGCTTATTGTCATGGTGGCTTATGTTTGTACTCATCCTTAAATCTCCAAGGATCCATGCTCCTCAATTGGTTGACAGAATTTCCAACCATTTTCATTAAGCTTGGGCAAAGTTCTACCCAAGATATGAGTCCCCATAGTTGGTCTTCACATAGCGAACCGGGATCCCATATCTTATCTTCGCACCCGTCTTCAATTTGATCTTCATACTTTTTCTTTCCGGGTGGTTGGCATATAGAATTCTCTTTAGCATACCAAACCTTCCTTCGATACCGTTGTACAGTGGCATTCTTCCCATCATCGTTCCTATACCTTGAAGCCTTTACCCTAATGAGCCTAATTCCTAACTTGCAACCACTACACAACTCATTCTTGCTTTTAGTTCCACAAAGAGCTCTAAGTTGACCATCATTTTCAATTAAACCATGTTCAAGTGAGAAAGTAAAGCTTAGGGATAGAAATTTTACCCACTTGAATGTTGTGTTAGGTGGTGACTTGGGAAGGGAGACTTCCCCACACTTAGACAATGCAAGGTCTACTTCTTTAGGCTCTACTTTGGTTGTTTCCACCTCTTCACAAGCTTCTTCAATTTCAACCTCATCCCCTTTGTTACGTGGCTTGGTGTTGTCCTCAAGAACTTCATCTTGTCTAATGGGAGGTGATTCAATTTTAGATAGGAATTCATTGATGAATGAATTCATCTCTTGATCAACCTCTTCATATTCTTCAATTTCGATATACACCATGTCATTTTCGTTTTCCTTGGGAGGTTGTGCACACTCTTTTATAATTTTAACTTCATGTCCAATGGGAGAGGATTCCATTGTGGAGAGAAATTCATCCATGATTGAATCCATCTCTTGGTAAGCTTCTTCCAAGTCTCCAATGATGACATGCTTTGGAGGTCGCGCACCTTCCTCAACATCAATATCAAGCTTCTTGGAAGAATTCTCCATGATGCTACATTCCCATGGACTTTCAATGTCTCCTAAATCTTCGACCACGTCTCCCTTTTCTTCAATAATCATAGGCTCCTCCAATTGTTCTAGCACAAAATTCGACTCCTTCTTTTCCACCGAATTTTCCAATTTCTCCCTCATACTTTGCTCTTCTTTTGACATTTCACATGTGGTCACGGAATTACCTTGAGTATTCAAACATTGGTGGGCTAAGGTATGCACCACTTTGGTCAAATTGGTCACAAACTCAAGTGTGTCCCGCTTCATGGCTTCTTGTCCTTGAAGTAACAAAGTGAGAGAATCGTCTATTGGGGCTTGGGGTGAATAGGAAAGTTCATTATTTTGGAGAGAGGGTTTATAGTAGGAAGGTGGTTCTTCTTGGTAAGGGTATGGAGATGGTGTGCATTGAGGTGGTTCTTGAGAGTAATTGTGTTGGAATGGTGGTGGTTTCATGTATGGTTCATATGACTCATAAGGTGGTGGGTATGGTGGATAAGGATTGGGGTCATATGGAGGGTTTTGGTGATATGGGGCTTGTGAGTATGGTTGAGCATCATGTTGAGGATAAGATTCATAGGTATATGGTGGTGGTTGATTGTCATAAAAGGAGTCACCATAACCATTGAATTGACATGCATTAGGATGAGAATTATACCTATAAGTGTCCGGAGGTTGATGCCAATGGGAGTGATCAATTCCTTGAGGCTCCTCCCATCTTGGAGTGTTCCATCCTTGGTACATGTTAGCATTGAAGTTCACATTCCCTACAACACAATTAGAACCAAACTCAAAGCCAAAGTGAGAGAACAAAATAAAACTAACAAAAATTAAGAAACAAACAAAAGAGAAACCTATTCACAATATTCACATATGTACAATAACCAATAACATAACACCATTGCAATTCCCCGGCAACGGCGCCATTTTGATGATTAGATTTTTGATGGTTTAGAATTTCACTAATGAAATCTCGTTGTAAAGTATAGTTTCTAAACCAAACAATAATCCTTTCATACAAAAAGTTGTTTGTCACTAAAACAAACCCCTAAAATTTATAAACCGAAGTATTCAAACCTCGGGTCGTCCTCCCTAGGAATTGTAATGAAGTGTCTTGTTATTGGTTATGAGTTATTTTGGGGTTTTAGATAGGAGGCATGAAAAGTAAATGGTAATGAAAATAAACTAACAACTATAAAAGGCTCTTGGCAAGATATGAGAATTAGAAGTCTTATCCTAGTTATCCTCTTCAATTGTGATGAGAATTGTTCATTGCTCCCACTTAGTTAACCTCTAACCATGGAAGGAAGTCAAGTGGATAAATCAATTTGATTCCTCAAGTCCTAATCAACTCCTAAAGGAAAGACTAGCTTTATAGGCATTCAAATCAATTAGCAACTTCTAATTATCAATCAACAAAGGAATTAGATAACTCAAAAGTCACTAGTTACTCTACCTAGGCCAAGAGGAACAAAACCTACACTAAAATCCAACCAAGCAATTCATCAAACACTTGGAAGGCATAAAAGGAAAACATAGTAAATCAACAACAATAATAGAATCTAACAACAATTATTGAAATGAATTAACAACAACAATCAAGGAAATCACAATTATCATGAATTACCTCAAATTGCATTATTGAAAGGAACAAAGGAACAACAATCTATCCAAAACAAAATGAAGAATTACAATTATTAAAACACATAACTAGAAAGAGGAAGAGGAGAAGATTAAGAATTGGTAAATGAAAAGTGAATCAAAGCATGAATTAAACCTAGATCTAAGAAGAGAGATTAACCTAAACCTAATCCTAATTCTAGAGAGAAGTGAGAGCTTCTCTCTCTAAAACTAACTCTAAACTAATCCTAATTATGCTATATGATTGCCCTAGATTCAATAATTGCCTCCCTCTTCCATCCTTGATCCTTTTATTCTTTCCTATCAGCAATTGGCACCAAAAATGGGTTCAGAAACCCTCTCAAATCGCCAGGCACGTGTTGCATTAATGAAGTCATGTGCTGTCACCGGCGTGTGCGCGCACGGTACGCGTGCACGTCCCTGGTCGATTCTGCAATGTGCGCGCGAGCGCCTTGTGCGCGTGCGTGTGCTTGGCCGAGATCAATTATTTTGTCTTTTGTGCTTCTCTCCATTTGCATGCTTCCTTCCTTGCTCCATTTGATCCATGCCTAGCCTATTTCAATCCTGGAATTACTAGCAAACACATCAAGGCATCCTATGGAATCAAGGAGAAATTAGAATTCATCAAAATAAGGCTTAAAAAGCATGTTTTTACACTTAAGCACAAATATGGGAGAGATAACAAAACTATGCTAATTCATAGGCTAAATGTGACAAAAGGTTATCAAAATACTCTAAATTCAAAACAAGATAAACCCTAAAAATGGGGTTTATCAGTACTCCGCTTGGTTGTTCAATACGGAGAACTCGAACTTGATCGATTTTTCGTATATGACCCCAGCAGGGCTTTCCAAAATGATCCCGGCACCTCCGGACGTTTGGTTGGAGGCCCCATCCACATGGAGCCTCCACTGTGTGCCCGTTTCCTCAGTTGGGTCTCCCGTCACTTCAACCAGGAAGTCTGCCATCGCTTGCGCCTTAATCGCATGTCGGGGCTCATATCGCAAATCATACTGGGAGAGCTCAATTGCCCAGGACATTATTCTTCCCGCCAAGTCGGGTTTTTGGAGCACCTGACAGATTCCTTGGTCTGTTCTCACGATAATCTGGTGGCCTTGGAAATATTGCCTTAGTCTACGGGAAGAGGTCAGGAGTGCCAGTGCCAGTTTCTCCAATTTGGTGTATCTCAGTTCTGCTCATTGCAGTGCTCTACTCACAAAGTAAATGGGTTGTTGAACCTTCCCTTCTTCCCGCGCCAAAACCGCTGCAAGCGCTTCTTCCGTTATGGCTAGGTACAGGTAGAGTGGTTCTCCGGCCCTAGGCTTCCCGAGTACCGGGGGTGTTGCAAGGATGTCTTTGAAGTGACTGAACGCTTCCTCGCACGTCGGGTTCCATTCAAACGCTATCCCCTTTCTCATCAGGTTGAAGAAGGGTAGGGACTTCGCTGCCGATGCTCCGAGGAAGCGGGACAGCGCGGTGAGTCTTCTTGCCAGCCTCTTGACATCTTTGACACAGCCCGTGCTCTTCATTTAGAGTATTGCTTGACATTTTTCAGGGTTGGCTTCCACCCCCCTTTGGGTTATCATAAATCCTAAGAACTTTCTGGCCTCTATGGCAAAGGCACACTTGAGCGGGTTGAGCCTCATGCCGTGTTGCTGGAGGGCCGCGAACACATTTCTCAGGTCGCTCAGGAGGTCATCAGGTTGGGTGGTCTTTGCAAGGATATCATCCACGTAGACTTCCACTATCTTGCCTATGAGGTCACTGAATATCTTGTTCATCAACCTTTGGTATGTGGCCCCTGCGTTTTTCAGGCCAAATGGCATCACCTTATAGCAATAGATTCCTCCTGGCATTTTGAACGCTGTTTTCTCTTCGTTAGGGCGGTGCATCGGTATTTGATTGTAGCCGGAATAAGCATACATAAAGCTCAGATACCGGTATTCTGTCGCCGCGTCGATGAGTGCATCAATGTTGGGGAAAGGATAGCAGTCCTTGGGGCATGCTTTGTTGAGATCGAAGTAATCCACACACATCCTTCATCTCCCATTGTGCTTTTTTACCCGAACCACATTCGACAGCCAGGTCGAGTAGTCTAGCTCTCGGATAAACCCCGCCTCAAGGAGGCTGGCCGTCTGCCTGGCCACCTTCTCTGCTCTCTCATGTGACATCTTTATTCTCCTTTGAGCCACTAGTCCGGCCTCCGGCTTGACGGCCAAGTGATGTGACATGAGTCGGGGGTCTATCCCCGGCATGTCGGCTGGCGTCCAAGCAAACAAATTGCCATTGGCCCTGATCATTTCCACTAGAGGCTCTTTCAATTCATGTGGGAGGTTTCTGTTTATGAATGTGAACTTCTCCTCCGTGTCCCCGACCCTAAACTTTTCCAGGTCCCCCTCTAGTTCGGGTCGGGGCTTGTCGCCGACTCTAGCGTCCAGGTCAGCGAGGAACACCCCTGATGCTTCTGTAGATTTTTTTCTTAAGGAGAGACTGGCGTTGTCGTAAGCGACTGCCGTTTTCAAATCTCCTTTTATGGATCCTACCGATCCGTCATCAGTGATGAACTTCATTACCAACATCTTCGTATTGATTACTGCTCCGAGATCGTTGATAGTCTTCCTCCCTAGGATGACGTTGTAGGCCGTGGAGTCTCGTAGGACCACGAACTCGGCCATTACCGACCTTCGCCCCGATCTTGACCCTATGGATATTGGTAGGGAGATTATCCCATCTGGCTTGATGAAGTGGTCGCCCAAACCCACAACACCATGTTAGTGCGTCTTTAAATCGGCATCCCGTAGACCTAAGGCATCAAACATGTTGCGGAACATGATATTCGAGTCAGCCCCGGTGTCCACGAGGATCTGCTTGATGAGGCTAGTTCCCACTCTGGCCGTGATAACCATGTGAGGGTTTTCCATGGCCTCATCGAACCACTGGTCCTCCGGACCGAATGAGATGGGTGAGAGCCTCTTGGAGCTTCGCACAGAGGATGAGGAGACCGCCAGGACCTTGGCATCTTTCTTGTATGCTGACCTCGACCTTAGAGGTGCGTCTCTTGCCGTTACCACGTTCACTATGGTAAGGCCGTGCTCGTTGTCCTCTGGCTCATGATGTCGCTTCACCGCGGGAGTCTTGTCCTCTCCCTCGCGGTCGCGATCTCACCTCCTTGGCTCCCTGATGAGATGGGAGAACTCGGCCAGTTTTCCATCCCGGATCGTTTGTTCCAGCGCGTCCTTCAGGTCGAAGCAATCCTGTGTCTTGTGTCCGTAGCCTTTGTGATAGTCACAATAGAGGCTCTTATTTCCCCCGGTCCGATCCTTCAGAGGTCGGGGCTTCGACAAAATTCCCTTCTCGGCTATCTGTTGATAAACTTCTATGATGGGGACGGTGAGGAGAGTGTAATTGGTGAATTTCCCAACTCAAGGAAACGGCCTTTGTGTCTTGCTCGGACCGCCATCTCTGGCGTGTTCCTTCTGTCTTTCTCCACTACCGTGCTGCCGGGTTTGATTGTAGGAGGGCTGCCGCTTGTTGGCAGCCACGACCTAGTTGACTTCTTCATCGTTAATGTATTCCCTGGCTACACTTTGGATCTCCTGCATTGTCCACACCGACTTCGTGGTGAGGTGCTTCCTAAAATCCTCATTTAGAAGTCCGTTCGTCAGACAAAGGCTGGCCACCGAATCGGTTAGGCCATCTATTTCCAAACACTCATCGTTAAATCGATCTAAGTATTTTCTAGTTAGCTCACCGTGCCTTTATGTCACCCCGAGTAAGTTTATCGGGTGTTTCGCCTTCACGATTCGGGTAGTGAATTGGGCTAGGAAGGCATGGCTAATGTCCAAAAACCTAGCCACCGAGCCCAGCGGGAGGTTATTAAACCACCGTATTGTAGGTCCCGCTAGGGTGACCGGGAAGGCGCGGCACCTGACCTCGTCGCCTACCCCCTCCAAATTCATTCTGGCCTCGAAGGCCGTTAGATGTTCCTGTGGATCTTGAGTTTCATCATACCTCATATCCGTCGGCTTATCAAAGTGCTTTGGTAGCCGGACCTCGAGGATGGAATGGTGAAAATGGGTTGCCCCCATGATCATAGGTCGTCGTGCTCTCGTCATTCTTTCTCCGCCATCCTCCCGATCTCATCTCGCGGCGCGAGTTCCTTGAGGTCGGGCGTAGATGAAGGGGTTGTGTTGTCTTCTCGGGTGTTCCTGGTCCTCCCGGTTACTTTTCGATTCAGATCTTGAGGTGGGAGTGCCCTGGGAGCGGCTTCTGTGGGAGGTCCTTCCTGGCTCTCGGGAGACGAGGAGTAGTTGGGGTCGAAAGTTTGTTGATGGTGCTCCTGATCCGCTAGTTGGCGCTCCAGGTTCTGCACCCTATGGCGCAGTTCCTGCATAATCCTAGCGCTATCACCGCCAGTTCTCCCAAAGGGGCGTCTTTCTTGGGCCCTTGAATGTGGCTTGGTACGTCGCGGGGGGGGGGGGGGAGGGAGGGGACCTCTGCCGCTCCCAGGGAGAGGCGACGGAGGCTGCCCCCTAAAGGCCTGCTCCGCGGCCATGGTCCCCTGGACCCTGTACGATGTCCATTTAGGTAGTCCCCACAGACGGCGCCAATGTTCGATAGTTCGGGTACCGGACGGTTCGGGGAGATCCCTCGGATGGTAAGGTGGGGTTTCTGCCTGGTTCAGGGCTGCGGAGAGGGAGCTGGAGCAGACGACTTCCCAAGTTCTTGGTGTGGAGAGGGGGTGTCACCTGTAAAGACACTCTGACACCCAAGTCAGTTGAGTGTGCAGGCGAAAAAAGGGAATAAAGTGGTGTGTGACGTACCTCGGGGAGGGGTAGGTCCCTCCCCATATATACCGTGTCAGAGGTGGGTCCCACAAGAGCAGACCCACCTTCTCCAAAATTTTCCCATACAGCTGTGGCAGAGCTGGCAGGGACGCGTGTCCAGGTCGGCGGTCAAGCGCCTCACACCCGACCGTTCGGGTCGGGTGGTCTATGGGTCGGGCGGGCCCATATGAAATTTGGGCCGGGCCGTAACAAAATTAAACAATAACAACAACATCAAGAAGAAGAAGATGACAATGTTGAATAAGACATTGATGACAGTAACAACGATGACGATGGTCGGTAGCAATGACGATGACAACGACGTTGAAAGAAGAAGAAGAATAAAGGAGAAAGAAAGTGGCAGGCACGTGAATGATTTTTTCTTGTGACTTCATGAATAGTTTTAATTTTTAACCAGTTAATTAAATTTAATTACTCAAAAAACTTGAACATCTAGCTTTTTTAATTAAATAATAATATTATCATTTTAGTTTTGATAATATTAATTTTTTTATAACTTATAAAAAAAATACAATACCAAAAATTATGTGTGAAATGAGATTATGAAAACATTTAACTACTAAATTAATTTTCTTTGCCAATATCACTATTTTTTTAAATTTTAAATTTTAAATAATAAATTATATATCTTAAATTTTATTCGAAATCTTAAACTTCTCAAAAAATAAAAATTAAAAATAATTTTATAATAAAATAAAACTGACTATTATTAACAATAATTTAAAAATGAGTTCTCCATATTTTTTTAATTTATTATTTCAAACGACCAGAATTTACAAAAAGACTAATTTGGTTTATAGATTGTAATTTGTAAATTTAGAGGCTAACAAATTAATAACTAAATTAAAAATTAAAGTGGCCTTAAAAAATGTTTAGATGGATTTGAGATTTTACCTTTATTTTTTTATTTATTTTAAAAAGGAAACTATAAATATACGTGTGAAAGTAAAACTAAAGAGCAAGAGTAATAATTAGGACTTCTAATTCAACTTCTTAATTATATTTTTAATATTTAAATGAGTAAACGTTTATATATATTATTTTTAAAAATATAAAAATTAAAAATTAAAACTTTTTTATTTAAAATTAAGAAATTTATTATATATTCTATTATATATTACTAATTTTACAACAATTCCACATGTCATTCTCTTACTGCAATTGAAATTAAATTTTTTTCTTTAAAAATTACAGAATTCTCCTCTCCTCCTTCTCCCTTTCTCTAGCTCTCTTATTCCTTCACCTACTTTATCTTTCTTATATATCATTATCAATGACTAGTTACAAATTTGACCATTAAAATATATAACATGATCTTCGGTTTGACGGTTACTGAACGGGTCGGATGTGTAGAGTATGTGAAGGAGACGGGGGACCTGGATCTAGGTCGCTCGTGCTTGATCAGACCTTCTGGGCTAACGCCAGAGGGAGAGCGATAGAGTTTCACAGCCTTCCGGGTTGTTGGAATGGAGAGGAGGGGGAGTCACCTGCAAAAGGGACTCCGACGCTCAAGTCATAATTCGTACAAGGTGGCAGAAAAGGTGAGGGTTAGGTAACGTACCTGGGGGAGGGGTAGGACCGTCCCCTTATATAGTTTGCACCTAGAGCGGGTTCCACAGGAGCAGACCCACCTTCCAGGAAATTTTCTCTCCCAGTTGTCATGTAGTTCACAGGAAGAGTGGCGGTGTCGTGGGCTTCTTCCCAGTTCGGGTGTTCCGTACCCGTCGGGTCGGCCGGCCGGGCCGGGACATTGGACCATGTGGGTTGGGGCAGAACAGTGCCCCAATGCGCCAACTATGGTCGTGAGCGTCGTTGTTGGTGCGTTCCATTCTACCTTCTCTGTGGTTGGATCCTCGTGGGGGTTGGCCGCTTGTGATAAGGGCGTGCCCCCTACGCGCGAGTGGGTTTTACCATTTCGAGGGAATGTCAATCATCGTCTCGTTCTCCGCGCCTATCATTTATTGCTATTATGGCTGATTTGAAAGCTTGGGAAAAAGTCAGTCCTACCCTTGGCTTTCACGTTCTATCTTCTCATTTATGCCTTTTGCACTATTCCTTGCCATTTTTCCTCACCTGCTTTCTGGATTCCACTACCATTATTTGCTTCCAATTCAATTGCAACCGCATCTTGTCGGATTTTTCCAATTTTTCTCGACAACAATCTTCCTGGTAAGCATCTCCTTTTTTAATGAAGGATTATTGTTATTATTGCTACTATTGTCATCCCCTTGCATTTTGGTAGCTTTTAGGCTATTGCATGTGCGTTGTTTGAGTCATTCTGCTGTTAGCTAGGCTTTAGAGGGAGTTACCATTTAGATTTATGGTTTTTGGCCTTGTTTAACTGTAGATAGGCTCACTGTTATATAGTGTTGGTTCCGGTTTTCCCGGTATCCCGATATATTAGTCTGACTTTGAGTGGTGTCCCCACTATATGCACGACGCAACTTCTCCTCCCGAGGCCCCGTATTGACCGATATGCCTGGATCACCTCAGACGTGAAGGACACACCTTCCCAAATAACCCTAGAGGAGCTCACGGAGTTCTGCCAAACCGACCAATTATGCGAGGGAGGCCCCGAGGAAGAACGCTACGAAGCATTTGTTCCTACGGACTACGAAGAAATATATCAATTTTACTTGAACACCCCCCTGAGTTGCCGACTGGATTTGGATGTATAAGGCGATGTTTACCGTCCTGGGGGTTCGAATCCCCTTCTCCCCTTTCCAAATGGCACTTCTAAACCGGTGCAACGTGGCACCGTCTCATCTGTATCCGAATAGTTGGGCCGTTATTCGGTACTTCGAGATGGTTTGCGAGTACCTGCAGTTGTCGGCCTCTGTAGAAGTGTTTTTATGGCTCTTCATTTTGACCAACCCTTTCAAAGAGGGAAGGCATAAGAAGGGGTTTATGTCCTTCCAGGATGCCCAGGGTAGGTGAATCTTTAGGGTGTTCGAAGATTTGTTTCATGTCTTCAAAGACAAGTTCTTCAAGGTACCACCTGCCGAAGGCCAGCACCCCTTCTGGTTGACCTTGGAGGGGGAGCGGCGGATTCCGACCTACTGAAACTTCGGGGCTGGGTCCAATGCTTTTAACAAAGTAACGTACAAAGGGCTGACCCAACGAGATAAGAACATAGCTGACATGTTGTTGGCTATATTTAATAATAATAATATCAACCCACATCTTTTAATGAGTGACCGAGAGATAGGTAAGAGCTATGTAGGTGAGTGGTTGATTGGTTCTAGTGTTGCCCTCTCCCATTTTTTTACGAGCTAATGGGTTGTTGTCTGCACTGCAGTGGATATGGCCGCCGAGCACACCGGACTTGAAGATTTAATGGCCCAGTTTCTCCCCGGTCATAGTGAAGACAGCTCCGCAACCCATACTGCTGAGCACCCATCCTCCCCTACTGCTGAAGTGCAATCAGCTCTACCTCCTCCTCTGAGACCCACCGACCCCAGCGCAATGGCCGCCCCAAGTAGCAGCTGCATGGTTCCTACTGAGGTAGAGCCAACCGGGGGAGGTCCCGATGTGGCGATAGTCGAGAACCCTCGCAAGCGGAAGTCGACCTCCAGTCCTAAGGGGTTCGCTTACTGGTGCACGAAATTGTGATCATCAACCATGGCGCCAAAGACTTGGTAGCGCTCTCAAACGTGAATCACACTTTGTCACAACTTCGCACAACTAACCAGCAAGTGCACTGGGTCGTCCAAGTAATACCTTACGTGAGTAAGGGTCAATCCCACAGAGATTGTTGGTATGAAGCAAGTTATGGTCATCTTGTAAATCTCAGTTAGACGGATAATAAATGGTTATGGAATTTTCGAAAATAAAGATAAATAAAGCATAAAGTAAAGATAGAGATACTTATGTAAATCATTGGTAGGAATTTCAGATAAGTGTATGGAGATACTGTGTTCCTTCTGAATCTCTGCTTTCCTATTGCTTTCATCCAATCCTTCTTACTCATTTCTATGGCAAGGTGTATGTAGGGCGTTGGTGCACGAAATTGCAATCACACTTTTGCAATCCCGCACAACTAACCAGCAAGTGCACTGGGTCGTCCAAGTAATACCTTACGTGAATAAGGGTCGATCCCACGGAGATTGTCAGCTTGAAGCAAGCTATGGTTATCTTGTAACTCTTAGTCAGAATATCAATAATTCTCAGGTTTAATTGTGAAAAGTAGAAGAACATGAAATAAATACTTGTTTTGCAGTAATGGAGAACATGTTGAGGTTTTGGAGATGCTCTATCTTCTGAATCTCTGCTTTCCTACTGTCTTCTTCTTCAAGCACGCAAGGCTCCTTCCATGGCAAGCTGTATGTAGGGTTTCACCGTTGTCAATGGCTACCTTCCATCCTCTCAGTGAAAATGTTCAACGCGCTCTGTCATAGCACGGCTATTCATCTGTCGGTTCTCAATCAGGTTGGAATAGAATCCAGTGATTCTTTTGCGTCTGTCACTAACGCCCAGCCTTCAGGAGTTTGAAGCTCGTCACAGTCATTCAATCCTTGAATCCTACTCAGAATACCATAGACAAGGTTTAGACCTTCCGGATTCTCTTGAATGCCGCCATCAATTCTAGCTTATACCACGAAGATTCTGATTAAGGAATCCAAGAGATATCTACTCAATCTAAGGTAGAACGGAGGTGGTTGTCAGGCACACGTTCATAGGTGAGAATGATGATGAGTGTCACGGATCATCACATTCATCAAGTTTAGGAACAAGTGATATCTTAGAATAGAAGCAAGCGTGATTGAATGAAAAACAGTAGTAATTGCATTAATCCATCAAGACACAGCAGAGCTCCTCACCCCTAACCATGGGGTTTAGAGACTCATGTCGTAAAAGATACAATAAGAAACGTGTAATGTGTCATGAGGTGAAGATACAATGTCAAAAGATCCTATTTATAGTGAACTAGTGACCTAGGGTTTACAAGAATGAGTAAATGACGTAAAAATCCACTTCTGGGGTCCACTTGGTGTGTGCTTGGGCTGAGCATTGTAGCTTTCATGTGTAGAGACTTTTTTTGGAGTTAAACGCCAGCTTTTGTGCCAGTTTGGGCGTTTAACTCCAATTTTTGTGCCAGTTCCGGCGTTAAACGCCGAGAATTCTGAAGCTGATTTGCAGTGCCGGTTTGGGCCATCAAATCTCGGGCAAAGTATGGACTATTATACATTGCTAGAAAGCCCAGGATGTCTAATTTCCAACGCAATTGAGAGCGCGCTCATTAGGCTTCTGTAGCTCCAGAAAATCCACTTCGAGTGCAGGGAGGTCAGAATCCAACAGCATCTGCAGTCCTTTTTTAGCCTCTGAATCAGATTTTTGCTCAGGTCCCACAATTTCAGCCAGAAAATACCTGAAATCACAGAAAAACACACAAACTCATAGTAAAGCCCAAAAAAGTGAATTTTAAATAAAAACTAATAAAAACATACTAAAAACTAACTAAAATGTACTAAAAACATACTAAAAACAGTGCCAAAAAGCGTATAAATTATCCGCTCATCAGGCGTCACCGTTGTCAATGGCCACTTCCTGTCCTCTTAGTGAAAAGGGTCCTCTACGATTTCCCACATGGCTAATCAGCTGTTGGTTCTCGATCATATCGGAATAAGATCCATTGATCCTTTTGCGTCTGTCACTATGCCTAACAATCGCGAGTTTGAAGCTCATCACAGTCATTCAATCCCTGAATCCTACTCGAAATACCACAAACAAGGTTTAGACTTTCCGAATTCTCATGAATGCTGCCAATGGATTCTAGCTTATCCCACGAAGACTCTGATGTCACGGAATGGAAGGCTCGGTTGTCAGGCGAGGGCAACCATGCGTCATGCATCAGGAATCCAAGGTATATGCGCTCGGTCTAAGGTAGAACGGAAGTGGTTATCAATCACGCGTTCATAGGTGAGAATGATGATGAGTGTCACAGATCATCACATTCATCATGTTGAAGTGCAACGAATATCTTAGAACAAGAATAAGCTGAATTGAATAGAAAATAGTAGTAATTGCATTAAAAGTCGAGGTACAGCAAAGCTCCACACCCTTAATCTATGGTGTGTAGAAACTCCACTGATGAAAATACATAAGTGATGGTCTAGGCATGGTCGAATGGCCAGCCCCCTTTGAAGGTCTAAAATCGCATACACTGATTAAAGATCAATCCAAAAGATAAGACGCCTAGTACGATAGTAAAAAGTTCTATTTATACTAAATTAGTTACTAGGGTTTACAGAAATAAGTCTAAATATAGAAATCTACTTTCGGGGCCCACTTTGGTGTGTGCTTGGGCTGAGATTGAGCTTTACACATGCAGAGACTTCTCTTGGAGTTAAACGCCAAGTTGTAACGTGTTTTTGGCGTTTAACTCTGGTTTGTGACGTGTTTCTGGCGTTTTACTCTAGAATGCAGCATAGAATTGGCGTTGAACGCCAGATTGCATCATCTAATCTCGAATAAAGTATGAACTATTATATATTGATGGAAAGCTCTGGATGTCTACTTTCCAAGGCCGTTGAGAGCGCGCCATTTGGAGTTTTGTAGCTCCAGAAAATCTATTTCGAGTGTAGGGAGGTCAGAATCCAACAACATCAGTAGTCCTTTTTCAGTCTGAATCAGATTTTTGCCCAAGTCCCTCAATTTCAGCCAGAAAATACCTGAAATCACAGAAAAACACACAAACTCATAGTAAAGTCTAGAAATGTGAATTTTGCATAAAAACTAATGAAAACATCCCTAAAAGTAGCTAGATCCTACTAAAAACTACCTAAAAAAATGCCGAAAAGCGTATAAATTATCCGCTCATCACAATACCAAACTTAAATTGTTGCTTATCCCGAAGCAACTGAAAATCAAATAGGATAAAAAGAAGAGAATATACTATAAATCCCAAAATATCAATGAATATTAGTTCTAATTAGATGAGCGGGACTTGTAGCTTTTTGCTTCTGAACAGTTTTGGCATCTCACTTTATCCTTTGAAGTTTAGAATGATTGGCATCTATAGGAACTCAGAATTTAGATAGTGTTGTTAATTCTCCTAGTTAAGTATGTTGATTCTTGAACACAGCTACTTTTATGAGTCTTGGCCGTGGCCCTAAGCACTTTGTTTTCCAGTAATACCACCGGATACATAAATGCCACAGACACATGGCTGGGTGAACCTTTTCAGATTGTGACTCAGCTTTGCTAAAGTCCCCAGTTAGAGGTGTCCAGAGCTCTTAAGCACACTCTTTTTGCTTTGGATCACGACTTTAACCACTCAGTCTCAAGCTTTTCACTTGGACCTGCATGCCACAAGCACATGGTTAGGGACAGCTTGATTTAGCCGCTTAGGCCTGGATTTTATTTCTTTGGGCCCTCCTATCCATTGATGCTCAAAGCCTTGGATCCTTTTTACCCTTGCCTTTTGGTTTTAAGGGCTATTGGCTTTTTCTGCTTGCTTTTTCTTTTTGTTTTATATATATATATATATATATATATATATATATATATATATATTTTCGCAAGCTTTGTTCTTCATTGCTTTTTCTTGCTTCAAGAATCAATTTTATAATTTTTTAGATAATCAATAACATTTTTCTTTTTCGTCGTTCTTTCAAGAGCCAACAATTTTAACATTCATAAACAACAAGATAAAAAATATGCACTATTCAATTATTCATTCAGAAAACAAAAATTATTGTCACCACATCAATATAATTAAACTGATTTCAAGGATGAATTCGAAACTCATGTACTTCTTGTTCTTTTGTATTAAAAACATTTTTCATTTAAGAAAGGTGAAGGATTCATGGAATTATTCATAGCCTTAAGACATAGACACTAGACACTAATGATCATGAAGTAGAGACACAAACATAGACAAACATATGGCATAAAAACCGAAAAACAGAGAAATAAGAACAAGGAATGAGTCCATCTTAGTGATGGTAGCGTCTTCTTCTTGAAGGACCAATGATGTCCTTGAGCTCTTCTATGTCTCTTCCTTGCCTTTATTGCTCCTCCCTCATTGCTCTTTGATCTTCTCTAATCTCATGGAGAATGATGGAGTGATCTTGGTGTTCTACCCTTAATTGGTCCATGTTATAACTCAAGTCTTCTAGAGAAGTGTTGAGTTGTTCCCAATAGTTGTTTGGAGGAAAATGCATCCCTTGAGGAATCTCAGGGATTTCTTGATGATGAGCTTCCTCATGCATCTCTTGAGATCCATGGACGAACTCTCTTATTTGCTTCATCCTCTTCTTAGTGATGGGCTTGTCCTCTTCAATGAGGGTGTCTCCTTCTATGACAACTCCAACTGAGTAGCATAGATGGTAAATAAGATGAGGAAAAGCTACCCTTGCCATGGTGGAGGACTTTTTGGCTACTTTGTAGAATTCAAGAGAGATGACTTCATGAACTTCTACTTCCTCTCCAATCATGATGCTATGAATCATGTTGGCCCGATCCACAGTAACTTCGGATCAGTTGCTAGTGGGGATGATGGAGTGTTGGATGAACTCCAACCATCCTCTAGCCACGGGCTTAAGGTCCAGTCTTCTTAATTGAACTAGCTTGCCTTTTGAGTCTCTTTTCCATTGAGCTCCTTCAACACATATGTCCATAAAGACTTGGTCCAACCTTTGATCAAAGTTGATCCTTCTAGTGTAGGGGCGTGCGTGTTCTTGCATTATAGACAAGTTGAACGCTAACCTTATATTTTTCGGACTGAAATCTAAGCATTTCCCGCGAACCATTGTAAGATAATTCTTTGGATTCGGGTTCATACTTTGATCATGGTTCCTAGTGATCCATGCATTGGCATATAACTCTTGAACCATTAATATTCTGACTTGTTGAATGGAGTTGGTCAGAACTTCCCAACCTCTTCTTTGGATCTCATGTCGGATCTCTGAATACTCATTTTTCTTGAGCATGAAAAGGACCTCGGGGATCACCTTCTTCTTGGCCACAACTTCATAGAAGTGGTCTTGATGGACCTTTGAGATGAATCTTTCCATCTCCCATGACTCGGAGGTGGAAGCTTTTGACTTTCCTTTCCTCTTTCTAGAGGTTTTTCCGGCCTTAGGTGCCATAAGTGGTTATGGAAAAACAATAAAGCTATGCTTTTACCACACCAAACTTAAAATATTGCTCGCTCTCGAACAAAAGAAGAAAGAATAGAAGAAGAAAATATGGAGGAGGGGGAGAGAGATGTGTATTCGGCCAAGGGGGAGAAGAGAGGGTTGTGTTGTGTGAGAATGAAGAAGGATGGAGGGGTTTATATAGTGGAGTGAGAGGGTATTGTTTCGGCCATTTAGGGTGGGTTTGGGTGGGAAAGAGATTTTGAATTTTGAAGGTAGGTGGGGTTTATAGGGAAGAGAGGATGGATGTGAGTGGTGAAGAGGTGATGGGGAAGAGAGAGTGAGGTGATTGGTGAAGGGTGTTTGGGGAAGAGTGTTATTGGATTGTGTGAAAGAAGAGAGAAGGTGAGTTGAGGTAGGTAGGGATCCTGTGGGGTCCACAGATCCTGAGGTGATCCTGTGGGGTCCAAAGATCCTAAGGTGTTAAGGATTTAACATCCCTGCACTAATTAGGCGTGTAAAACGCCATCTGAGTGCAATCCTGGCGTTTAACGCCAGATTGCAGCATGTTTCTGGCGTTAAACGCCACTTCCATGCTTGTTTTGGGCGTTCAACGCCAGTCTGCAGCATGTTTCTGGCGTTGAACGCCAGTTCCATGCTTGTTTCTAGCGTTTAACGCCAGCTCTCCTCAGGGTGTAATCCTGGCATTTAAACACCAGACTGCTGCTTGTTTCTAGCATTCAACGCCAGATTCATGCTCTGTTCTGGTGTTAAACGCCAGCCAGATGCTCCTTACTAGCGTTTAAACGCCAATAAGCTCTTCCTCCAAGGTATGATTTTTCTTCTGCTGTTTTTGATTATGTTTTAAATTTTTGCAATTGTTTTGTGACTCCACATGATCATAAACCTAATAAAACAAAAAAACGAGAACAATAGAAATATAGATAAATAAAAATTGGGTTGCCTCCCAATAAGCACTTCTTTAATGTCAATAGCTTGACAGTGAGCTCTCATGGAGCTTCACAGATGTTCAGAGCATTGTTGGGACCTCCCAACACCAAACTTAGAGTTTGATTGTGGGGGCTTTGTTTAACTCTGTATTGAGAGAAGCTTTTCATGCTTCCTCTCCATGGTTGCAGAAGAAGATCCTTGAGCTTTAAACACCAGGTAGTCCCTATTCAATTAAAGGACTAGCTCTCCTCTGTCAACATCAATCACAGCTCCTGCTGTGGCTAGGAAGGGTCTTCCAAGGATGATGGATTCATCCTTATCCTTCCTAGTGTCTAAGATTATGAAATCAGCAGGGATGTAAAGGCTTTTAACCTTCACTAACACGTCCTCTACCAATCCATAAGCTTGTCTTATTGACTTGTCTGCCATCTCTAATGAGAATGTGGCATTCTGTACCTTAAAGATCCCCAGCTTCTCTATTACAGAGAGTGGCATAAGATTTATACCTGACTCCAGTTCACACAGAGCCTTCTCAAAGGTCATGGTGCTATGGTACAGGGTATTAAGAATTTACCAGGATCTTGTTTCTTTTGAGGTAAAGTTTGTTGAACCCATGTATCTAGTTCACTAATGAGCAAGGGAGGTGCATCTTCCTAAGTCTCATTACCAAACAACATGGCATTCAGCTTCATGATAGCTCCTAGATATTGAGCAACTTGCTCTCCAGTTACATCTTCACCCTCTTCAGAGGAAGAATAGTTTTCAAAGCTCATGAATGGCAAAAGGAGGTTTAAAGGAATCTCTATGGTCTCTATATGAGCCTCAGATTCCTTTAGGTCCTCAATAGGGAACTCCTTCTTGTTTGGGAGACGTTCCATGAGGTCTTCCTCATTGGGATTCACGTCCTCCCCTTACTCTCTAGGTTCGGCCATTTTGATTATGTCAATGGCCTTGCACTCTCTTTTTGGATTCTCTTCAGTATTGCCTGGGAGAGTACTAGGAGGGGTTTCAGTGATTTTCTTACTCAGCTGGCCCACTTGTGCCTCCAAATATCTGATGGATGACCTTCTTTCACTCATGAAACTTAAAGTGGCCTTAGACAAATCAGAGACTATGTTTGCTAAGCTAGAGGAGCTCTGCTCAGAATGCTCTGTCTGTTACTGAGAAGATGATGGAAAAGGCTTGTTATTGCTAAGCATGTTTCTTCCACCATTATTAAAGCCTTGTTGGGGCTTTTGTTGATCCTTCTATGAGAAATTTGAATGATTTCTCCACGCAGAATTATAGGTGTTTCCATAAGATTTACCCATGGAATTTACCTCTGCCATTGTAGGATTTTCAGGATCATAAGCTTCTTCCTCAGAAGATGCCTTTTCAGTACTGTTGGATGCATTTTGCCATCCATTCAGACTTTGAAAAATCATGTTGACTTACTGAGTCAAAATTTTGTTCTGAGCCAATATGGCATTCAGAGCATCATTTTTAAGAACTCCCTTCCTCTGAGGCGTCCCATTACTCACAAAATTCCTCTCAAAAGTGTACATGAATTGGTTATTTGCAACCATGTCAATGAGTTCTTAAGCTTCTACAGGCATTTTCTTTAGGTGAATGGATCCACTTGCAGAATGGTCCAGTGAGATCTTAGAGAACTCAGATAGACCATAATAGAATATATCCAAAATGGTCCACTCTGAAAGCATGTCAGAAGGACACGTTTTGGTCATCTGCTTGTATCTTTCCCAAGCTTCATAGAGAGATTCATCATCTTTTTGTTTGAAGGTCTGAACATCCACTCTAAGCTTGCTCAGCTTTTGAGGAGGAAAGAACTTAGCCAAGAAGGCCGTGACTAGCTTATCACAAGAGTCCAGGTTATCTTTAGGTTGTGAGTCCAACCATGTTCTAGCTCTGTCTCTTACAGCAAAAGAGAAAAGCATGAGCCTGTAGACTTCAAGATCTACTCTATTAGTCTTAACAGTCTCACAGATCTGCAAGAATTCAGTTAAAAACTGATAGGGATCTTCTGATGAAAGTCCATGAAATTTGCAGTTCTGTTGCATTAGAGCAACTAGTTGAGGTTTCAGCTCAAAATTGTTTGCTCCAATGGAAGGGATTGAGATGCTTCTTCCATCAAATTTGGAAGTAGGTGTAGTATAGTCACCAAGCATCCTCCTTGCATTATTATTTTTGGCTGTCATCTCCTCTTTCTTTTCGAAAATTTCTGTAAGGTTGTCTCTGGATTGTTGTAATTTAGCTTCTCTTAGTTTCCTATTCAGAGTCCTTTCAGGTTCAGGATCTACTTCAACAAGAATATTTTTGTCCTTGCTCCTGCTCATATGAAAAAAAGGGAACAGAAAATAATAATAGGGATCCTCTTTACCACAGTAGAGAGATTCCTTTTAGAAGAATAAAAGAATAGAAGAAGGAAAAGAGGAAAATTCGAACTCAGAGAGGAAGAGAGGGTTCGAATTTTAAGATAAAGAGAAGAGTGTTAGTAATTAAATAAATAAATAGAAGAAGATGAGAGAGAGAATTTTGAAAATAATTTTTGAAAAAGGGTTAGTGATTTTCAAAAATTAAGAGAAGAAATAAAATTAAAATTAAAATTTGAAACAATTAGTTAATTAAAAGAATTTTGAAAAAGAGGGAGGTAATTTTCGAAAATTAGAGAGAGAAAAGTAGTTAGGTGGTTTTGAAAAAGATAAGAAATAAACAAAAAGTCAATTAGTTAGTTGAAAAAGATTTGAAAATCAATTTTAAAAAGATCAGAAGTTAGAAAAGATTTTTGAAATCAAATTTTTGAAAAAGATATGATTTGAAAAATATATTTTAAAAAGATATGATTGAAAAAAATTTGATTTTTAAAATTAAAATTGATTACTTGGCTAACAAGAAACTAAAAGATATTATTCTAGAATTTAAAGATTGAACATTTCTTAACAAGAAAGTAACAAATTTCAAATATTTTGAATCAATCACATTAATTGTTAGTAAGGTTTTCGAAAATTATGAAATAAAGATAAGAAAAAGATTTTGAAAAATAATTTTAAATTTTCGAAAGTCATAAAAGAAAAATGAAAAAGATTTGATTTTTGAAAAAGATTTTGAAAAGATAGGATTTTTAAAATTGAAAATTTGACTTGATTTATAAGAAATAGCTAAGTTTTAAAAATTTTTGACTAAGTCAACTCAAATTTTTGAAATTTTATGAGAGAAAAAAAAGGAGAAGATATCTTTTTTATTTTTGAATTTTTTAATGATGAGAGAGAAAAACATAAAAATGACCCAAAACATGAAAATTTTGGATCAAAACACATGATGCATGCAAGAACACTATGAATGTCAAGATGAACACCAAGAACACTTTGAAGATCAAGATGAACATCAAGACTTATTTTTGAAAAATCTTAAAGAAAAGAAAGACATGCAAGACACCAAACTTAGAATTTTTTCATATTTAGAAACTAAGAATTCAAAAATGCATATGAGAAACAAAAAAAAACACAAAACAAGAAAATATCAAGATAAAACAAGAAGACTTACCAAGAACAACTTGAAGATCATGAAGAACACCATGCATGAGTTTTCGAAAAATGCACAAATTTTTAAAGACATGCAATTGACACCAAACTTAAAAATTGACACTAGACTCAAACAAGAAATACAAAATATTTTTGGTTTTTATGATTTTATTATTTTTTTGGATTTTTCGAAAATTAATTTTTGGAAAAACGAAAATAAGTAAAAAAATTTTGAAAGATTTTTGAAAACTTTTTGAAAATAAAGTTACCTAATCTGAGCAACAAGATGAACCGTCAGTTGTCCAAACTCGAACAATCCCCGGCAACGGCGCCAAAAACTTGGTGCACGAAATTGTGATCATCAACAATGGCGCCAAAGACTTGGTAGCGCTCTCAAACGTGAATCACACCTTGTCACAACTTCGCAAAACTAACCAGCAAGTGCACTGGGTCATCCAAGTAATACCTTACGTGAGTAAGGGTCGATCCCATGGAGATTGTTGGTATGAAGCAAGCTGTGGTCATCTTGTAAATCTCAGTTAGGCGGATAATAAATGGTTATGGAGTTTTCGAAAATAAAGATAAATAAAGCATAAAGTAAAGATAGAGATACTTATGTAAATTATTGGTAGGAATTTCAGATAAGTGTATGGAGATACTGTGTTCCTTCTGAATCTCTGCTTTCCTACGGCTTTCATCCCATCCTTCCTACTCCTTTCTATGGAAAGCTGTATGTAGAGCGTCACCGTTGTCAATGGCTACTTTCCATCCTCTCAGTGAAAATGGTCCTCTACGGTTTCCCGCATGGCTAATCAGCTGTTGGTTCTCGATCATATCGGAATAAGATCCATTGATCCTTTTGCGTCTGTCACTACGCCCAACAATCGCGAGTTTGAAGCTCGTCACAGTCATTCAATCCCTGAATCCTACTCGGAATACCACAGACAAGATTTAGACTTTCCGGATTCTCATGAATGTTGCCAATGTATTCTAGATTATACCACGAAGACTCTGATCTCACAGAATGGAAGGCTTAGTTGTCAGGCGAGGGCAACCATGCGTCGTGCATCAGGAATCTAAGAGATATGCGCTCGGTCTAAGGTAGAACGGAAGTGGTTGTCAATCACGCATTCATAGGTGAGAATGATGATGAGTGTCACAGATCATCACATTCATCATGTTGAATTGCAACGAATATCTTAGAACAAGAATAGGCTGAATTGAATAGAAAATAGTAGTAATTGCATTAAAACTCGAGGTACAGCAGAGCTCCACACCCTTAATCTATGGTGTGTAGAAACTCCACCGTTGAAAATACATAAGTGATGGTCCAGGCATAGCCGAATGGCCAGCCCCCTTTGAAGGTCTAAAACCGCATACACTGATTAAAGATCAATCCAAAAGACAAGACCCCTAGTACAATAATAAAAAGTTCTATTTATACTAAACTACTTACTAGGGTTTACAGAAATAAGTCTAAATGCAGAAATCCACTTCCGGGGGCCATTTTGGTGTGTGCTTGGGCTAAGCTTGAGCTTTACATGTGCAGAGGCTTCTCTTGGAGTTAAACGCCAAGTTGTAACATGTTTTTGGCGTTTAATTCTGGTTTGTGACGTGTTTCTTACGTTTTACTCCAGAATGCAGCATAGAACTGGCGTTGAACGCCAGTTTGTGTCATCTAAGCGCGAATAAAGTATGAACTATTATATATTGTTGGAAAGCTCTGAATGTCTACTTTTCAATGCCATTGAGAACGCTCCATTTGGAGTTCTGTAGCTCTAGAAAATCTATTTCGAGTGCAGGGAGGTCAGAATCCAACAACATCAGCAGTTCTTTTTCAACCTGAATCAGATTTTTGCTTAGGTCCCTCAATTTCAGCCAGAAAATATCCGAAATCATAGAAAAACACACAAACTCATAGTAAAGTCCAGAAATGTGAATTTTGCATAAAAACTAATAAAAACATCCCTAAAAGTAGCTAGATCCTACTAAAAATTACCTAAAAACAATACCAAAAAACGTATAAATTATCCGCTCATCACAACACCAAACTTAAATTGTTGCTTGTCCCCAAGCAACTGAAAATCAAATAGGATAAAAAGAAGAGAATATACTATAAATCCCAAAATATCAATGAATATTAGTTCTAATTAGATGAGCAGGACTTGTAGCTTTTTGCTTCTGAACAGTTTTGGCATCTCACTTTATCCTTTGAAGTTTAGAATGATTGACATCTATAGGAACTCAGAATTCAGATAGTGTTGTTAATTCTCCTAGTTAAGTATGTTGATTCTTGAACACAACTACTTTTATGAGTCTTGGCCGTAGCCCTAAGCACTTTATTTTCCAGTATTACCACCGGATACATAAATGCCACAGACACATGGCTGGGTGAACCTTTTCAGATTGTGACTCAGCTTTGCTAAAGTCCCCAGTTAGAGGTGTCCAGAGCTCTTAAGCACACTCTTTTTGCTTTGGATCACAACTTTAACCACTCAGTCTCAAGCTTCTCACTTGGACCTGCATGCCACAAGCACATGGTTAGGGACAGCTTGATTTAGCCACTTAGGCCTGGATTTTATTTCTTTGGGCCCTCCTATCCATTGATGCTCAAAGCCTTGGATCCTTTTTACCCTTGCCTTTTGGTTTTAAGGGCTATTGGCTTTTTCTGCTTGCTTTTTCTTTTTCTATATATATATATATATATATATATATATATATATATATATATATATATATATATATATATATATATATTCGCAAGCTTTGTTCTTAACTGCTTTTTCTTGCTTCAAGAATCAATTTTATAATTTTTCAGATAATCAATAACATTTCTCTTTTTTATCGTACTTTCAAGAGCCAATAATTTTAACATTCATAAACAACAAGATCAAAAATATGCACTGTTCAGCATTCATCAGAAAACAAAAATTATTGTCACCACATCAATATAATTAAACTAATTTCAAGGATGAATTCGAAACTCATGTACTTCTTGTTCTTTTGTATTAAAAGCATTTTCCATTTAAGAAAGGTGAATGATTCATGGAATTATTCATAGCCTTAAGACATAGACACTAGACACTAATGATCATGAAGTAGAGACAAAAACATAGACAAACATATGACATAAAAACTGAAAAACAGAGAAATAAGAACAAGGAATGAGTCCACCTTAGTGATGGTGGCGTCTTCTTCTTGAAGGACCAATGATGTCCTTGAGCTCTTCTATGTCTCTTCCGTCAATCCTTGTGAGAGATCAAGAGCTTAAGGTCTAAGGTCGGGATCTTGAAGGAGAAATTAGCTGACTCGGAGGGAAAGTTAAAAACTTCTGACGAAGCGGTGCCCACCTTACCAAGCGGGAGATGACCTTGGAGAGTCAGCTCAACTCTGCTCGTGGTGAAACCGTTGCGGCCCAGACTAAGATTACTGCCTTGGAGGCCAAGCTTGAGGAGGCCGTGAAGTCGGCAAAGGATGCCAAGGATGAGGTCGCTAGACTGAAGGGGGAGGTTGCCAATTTGAAGAAGAACAAGGAGACGGTGAGGAATGCACGAGAGGTGATCTCCGGGATCGAGGAAGCAATCAAGGCCCAGGTCAAGCTGCTTTCTCCCGATTTTGACACTTCTGCAATTGGAGCTTTTAAAACTATTCGGGATGGTCAAATTGTTGACATCCCAAAGAAGTGATGTACATTTACCTTGTAATATCTTTAGTATTTTGTGTAAACCTATTTGCCGTTTTGTTCGACATTGATAATTGACGAACTGTGTACCGTTTTGTTTTGTCCTTGGTAATTAGCGAACTGTTTACCGTTTCGTTTTGACATTGGCGATTGACGAACTGTCTTCTGTTTTGTTTTGTCATTGGTAATTAGCGAACTGTTTACCGTTTCATTTTGACATTGGCAATTGACGATCTGTCTACCATTTTGTTTTGTCAGGACATTGGTAATTAGCAAAGCCAGGTCGTGGCTTTCATATTAACAAGTTCAAATTGTGGCTTACTTTGTAGCCGCTTAGTACAGTGTTCACGGTGTCATTGGCTCTCGGGGTGATCAGTCCTGTGAAGCCGTAATCGCGCTAAACTGGTTAGTTGACAAGCCATATAATGATAAAAGTAGAGATAAAGATGGAATAAAATGAAATAAAAACATGTTAGGCATTGACAAAAATTAGCAAGATAATTCAACACGAAGTAAAACGGGCGTTACTGAGTCAGGGAAACGAGTGGTCATTCTGGATTCTAAGGGTAGAACCTTGTCAAATTTGCCACGTTCCATGTTCGGGGTACCCCTTTTCCATTAAGACGTTCAAGCTTGTAAGCCCCTTGTCAACCACTTCCTTTACTCGGTATGGGCCTTCCCAATTGGCCATCAGCTTCCCTTCTCCGGGGGTTGGTAGGCCTACATCGTTGTGTCGTAGGATAAGGTCGTTTGGTTCAAAACTCCTTTTAAGCACTTTGGCATTGTACCGCAGGGTAATTCTCTGCGTTAACGAAGTTTCCGACAAGTGGGCCATTTTCCTTGTCTCGTTAACCAGATCCTTCTCCACTGCTTCCTCCACTCTACCAAGGAGTAATCTTGGGCTCGGCTCTCCCACTTCCACAGGGATCACCGCATCGACCCCGTAGGTAAGTTGGAAAGGCATCTTCCCGATGGAGGATTATGGTGTTGTCCTGTATGATCATAAAACAGATGCGAGTTCGTCTGTCCATGCTCCCTTTTTCTGGTCAAGTCATTTCTTAAGGCCTTGGAGGATGACTTTATTTGCTGCTTCCACTTGGCCATTGGTATGCGGGTGCTCTACTGACGAGAACCTCTATTTTATCTCTAGGCCCATAAGAAACTCCCCAAACTTCATGCCCGCGAACTCCATCCCATTGTCCGATATCACGGACTCTGGGATTCCGAATCTGGAAATTACCTATCTCCACATGAACTTTCAGCAATTTGCAGATGAAATGCTGGCCAGTGGCTCCACTTCGACCCACTTTGTGTAGTAATCAATGGCCACGATCAGGTATTTAACCTGTCCAGGGCCTACCGGGAAGGGTCCCAAAAGGTCAATCCCCATTGGCTGAAAGGTCGGGAGGCCATTAGTAACCTTAACTCGGCTGCTGGGGTCCTATGAAAGTTAGTGTTCTCTTGGCACCTCTTGCATCTCTTGACGAATTCTTGGGAATCTGACATCATCGAGGGCCAAAAGTAACTGGCTCTAACGAGCTTCCGGGCCAAAGCATTTCCCTCGATATGGTGGCCGCAACACCCCTCATGAACTTCCCTTAACACGTAGTCCGTCTGGTCGGGGCGTAGGCATTTCAATAGGGGTTGGTTCAGTCCTCTCTTGAATCCACCTCCCTTCTTAATACCTTCGCGATTTTGTGGTTGTCGAGGAGCTTGCCGCTTTCTAAGAAGTCGGTAATTGGGTCGATCCATGAGGGAGCGACATCTACTCGGGTCACACACAGGGCGACTGTTGGCTCTTTCACCAATCCTTGGTTCAAAGACTGGTTTTCTGTTCCTGGCTTTGTGCTAGCCACTTTCAATAGGAGGTCAGATCGGGTGTTCCTTTCTCTTGGGACGTGCTTCACCACGACCTCGTTGAATTCTTCACTCAACTTTTTGACCCTTTCCAAGTATTTTTGCAGCATGGAATCTCTGGCTTGGTATGTTCTGTTGATCTCGGACGTGACGACTTGGGAGTCACTGTTCATTTCTACTATTGTCGCCCTGACTTCTTTTGCTAAGAGTAGGCCACCAATAAGGGCTTCATATTTTGCTTGGTTGTTAGAGACTGAAAACTCGAACTTGATAGACCGTTCATATACCATTCCGGTCGGGCTCTCTAGGATTATCCCTGCTCCCCTGAATGTTTGGTTGGATGCTCCGTCCATATATATGGATCTTCCACCACATGTTCAGGATCTTGTGGGGGTCACCAGTTACTTCCACCAGGAAATCCGCCATTGCCTGGGCCTTAATTGCATGACTGGGTTCATATTGCAGGTCATATTGAGATAGCTCGACTACCATGTCACCATCCGTCCTGCCAGGTCGGGTTTTTGCAAGACCTAGTGGATCACTTGATCTGTTCTGACGATTACCCGATGTCCCTAGAAGTACTGCCGCAACCTTCGGGACGAGGTCAAGAGCGCATATGCTAACTTTTCCAATTTTCTTTATCCTAACTCTGCCCCTTGTAGTGCTTTGCTAACAAAGTAGACCGGCTGTTAGATTTTTCCCTCTTCTCGTACCAAAATTGCTGCCAAGGCTTCGTCTGTTACCACTAAGTACAAAAACAGTGTCTTCCCGTCCGTGGGCTTGCCGAGAACTGGGGGGTGCCGAGAGTATGCTCTTAAAGTGGTTGAATGCCTCTTCGCACGCTGGAGTCCACTCGAAAGCTATTCCTTTTTTCATCAAGCTAAAAAATGGGAAGGCTTTGGCCGCCGATGCACCGAGAAAACGGGATAGGGCCGTGAGTCTCCCAGCTAACCTCTGCACGTCTTTGATGCATCTCGGGCTAGTCATTCGTAAAATTGCCTCGCACTTCTCAGGGTTGGCTTCAACTCCTCTCTGGGTTATCATGAAACACAGGAACTTCCCGGCCTCCATAGCAAAAGCGCATTTGAGGGGGTTAAGCCTCATATTGTGTCGTCGGAGGGACACGAACACGGTCTTTAGGTTGCCAACTAGGTCTTCTGATTGGGTGGTCTTTACCAGGATGACATCCACGTACACCTCTACTGACTTCCCTATAAGTTCGTTGAAAACTTTGCTCATCAGCCTTTGATAAGTCGCTCCCGCATTCTTTAATCCGAACGGCATTACTTTGTGGCAGTACGTGCCACCTGGCATTATAAACGCCATTTTCTCCTCGTCAGGCTGGTGCATCGGTATCTGGTTATAACCCGAGTACGCGTCCATGAAGTTCAAAAAATGATATCCCGAGGCCGCGTCGATCGAAGCATCAATATTGGGAAGGGGGAAGGAGTCCTTAGGGCATGCCTTGTTGAGGTTAATTAGTCCACACACATCCTCCACTTCCCATTGGCCTTCTTAACCAGTACTACATTTGACAGTCAAGTCGAGTAGTCTAACTCCCGGATGAACCCTGCTTCTAGTAAGCTGGCCGTCTGCTTGGCCACCTCATTGGCTCTCTCATGGGACATCTTCCTTCGTCTTTGGGCTACGGGCTTGGCGTCTGTCTTCACGGCCAGGCAATGTGACATGAACTGGGTGTCGATTCCCGGCATGTCGGCTGGTGTCCAGGCAAATAAGTCGCCATTTGCTCGAATAATCTCTATCAAAGGCTCTTTTAGGTTATGGAGGAGGTTTCTATTCACGAAAGTGAACTTGTCCTCTAAGGCCTCGACCTTGAACTTTTCCATATCTCCTTCAGGCTCTGGTCTTGGTTTGTCGTCAACCCTGGCGTCTAGGTCGGCTAGGAAGACCCTATATGCCTCCTTTGACTTCTTCCTTAGGGAGAGGCTGGCATTGTCATACGTGATCGCCGTTTCCAGGTCTCCCCTAATGGATCCCACCGATCCATCATTGGCCACAAACTTCATGATCAGCAGCTTGGTACATATTACCGCACAGAACTCATTGATTGTTTTCCTCCCCAAGATAAGGTTGTATGCTATGGAGTCCCTTAGAACGACAAACTCCGCCATGAGTGACCTCTTTTCTTGGCCTCCTCCTATGGAGACCGGGAGGGAGACTATCCCGTTAGACTTTATAAAATTATCTCCCAAGCTGACCACCTCGCGTTGATGAGTTCTTAGGTCAATTTCTCGGAGGCCTAGAGCGTTAAACACGTTTCAGAACATAATATTGGAGTCGGCCCCGGTGTCAAGGAGAATCCGCTTAACCAGACTTGTTTTTACTCTTGCCGTGATTACCATAGGAGGGTTCTCCGGTATGTCATGGAACCATTGGTCCTCCGGTCCGAATGATATCGTTGGGGTTCTTCTGGGGGAGGGTTCATGGTTAGCTAATGATACGGCCAGGATATCATTGACAAGATACCTTTGTTGGCTATCTGCTGGTACATTGATGAGCGATAATTTATATGCTTTTTGGCATTATTTTTAAATAGTTTTTAGTATAATCTAGCTACTTTTAGGGATGTTTTCATTAGTTTTTATGCTAAATTCACATTTCTGGACTTTACTATGAGTTTGTGTGTTTTTCTGTGATTTTAGGTAATTTCTGGCTGAAATTGAGGGACCTGAGTAAAACTCTGATAAAAGGCTGACAAAGGACTGCTGATGCTGTTGGATTCTGACCTCCCTACACTCGAAATAAATTTTCTGGAGCTACAAAACTCCAAATGGCGCGATCTCAATGGCGTTGAAAATTAGACATCCAGAGCTTTCCAGAAATATATAATAGTCCATAATTTATTCGTGATTAGACGACGTAAAATGGCGCTCAACACTAGTTCCATGCTGCATTCTGGAGTCAAACGCCAGAAACGCGTCACGAACCAGAGTTGAACGCCAAAAACACGTTACAACTTGGCATTCAACTCCAAAAGAAGCCTCTGCACATGTAAAGCTCAAGCTCAGCCCAAGCACACACCAAGTGGGCCCCGGAAGTGGAATTCTGCATCAATTACTTACTTCTGTAAACCCTAGTAGCTAGTCTAGTATAAATAGGACATTTTACTATTGTATTAGAAGTCTTTTGACTAATCCTGGATTGTATTTTGATCCTGTGATCACGTTTTGGGGGCTAGCCATTCGGCCATGCCTGAACCTTCATCACTTATGTATTTTCAACGGTGGAGTTTCTACACACCATAGATTAAGGGTGTGGAGCTCTGCTGTACCTCAAGTTTTAATGCAATTACTACTATTTTCTATTCAATTCCGTTTATTCCTGTTTAAGATATTCTTTGCACTTCAACATGATGAATGTGATGATCCGTGACACTCATCATCATTCTCACCTATGAACGCGTGACTGACAACCACTTCCGTTATACCTTAGACTGGGCGCATATCTCTTGGATTCCTTAATCCAAATCTTCGTGGTAGAAGCTAGAATTGATGACGGCATTCATGAGAATCCGGAAAGTATAGTCCTTGTCTGTGGTATTCCGAGTAGGATTCCGGGATTTAATGACTGTGACGAGCTTTAAACTCGTGATTGTTGGGCGTGATGACAAACGCAAAAGAATCAATAGATTCTATTCCAGCATGATCAAGAACTGACAGATGATTAGCCATGCCGTGACAGAGCATTTGGACCTTTTTCACTGAGAGGATGGGATGTAGCCATTGACAACGGTGATGCCCTACATACAGCTTGCCATGGAAAGGAGTAAGAAGGATTGGATGAAGGCAGTAGGAAAGCAGAGATTCAGAAGGAGCACAACATCTTCATATCTGAAATTCCCATCGATGATCTACATAAGTATTTCTATCTTTATTTTCTGTTTATTTATTATTATTATTCGAAAACTCCATAACCATTTATTATCCGCCTAACTGAGATTTACAAGATGACCATAGCTTGCTTCATACCAACAATCTCCGTGGGATCAACCCTTACTCACGTAAGGTATTACGGTATTACTTGGACGACCCAGTGCACTTGCTGGTTTGTTGTGCGGAGTTGTGACTAAGTGTAATTCACGTTTGTGAGTGCTACCAAGTTTTTTGCACCATTGTTGATGATCACAATTTCGTGCACCAAGTTTTTGGCGCCGTTGCCAGGGATTGTTTGAGTTTGGACAACTTACGGTTCATCTTGTTGCTCAGATTAGGTAATTTCTTTTTTTATTTTCTTTTCAAAAAGTTTTCAAAAATATTTTTCAAAATTTTCCCTTTGTTTTCGAAAAATCCTGCAGAGTTTTTAAGAATGAATTCTAGAGTTTCAAAATGATATGCTGAAGCTTGGCTGCCATCAAGCTTTAGACTAACCTGGTATGATTCCTGGGATTTTGATTGAGGACTTTGAATTCATTACTTCCTTTTTCCTATATGTTTTTCGAAAAATATAAAAAAATAAAATCCAAAAAAATTAATAAAATCATAAAATCAAAAATATTTTGTGATTCTTGTTTGAGTCTTGTGTCATGTTTTAAGTTTGGTGTCAATTGCATATTCATCTTGTTCTTGCATTTTTCGAAAATTCATGGATTCATAGTGTTCTTCATGATCTTCAAGTTGTTCTTGGTGAGTCTTCTTGTTTGATCTTTAAATTTTTTTTGTTTTGTGTTGTATGATGTTTTTCATGTGCATTTTTGCATTCATAGTGTCTAAACATGAAAGATTTCTAAGTTTGGTGTCTTGCATGTTTTCTTTGCATCAAAAATTTTTCAAAAATATGTTCTTGATGTTCATCATGATCTTCAAAGTGTTCTTGGTGTTCATCTTGACATTCAAAGTGTTCTTGCATGCATCATGTGTTTTGATTCATAATTTTCATGTTGTGAGTCATTTTTTTATGTTTTTCTCTCATCACTAAAAAATTTAAAATAAAAAAATATCTTTCCTTTTTTTCTCAAAATTTCGAAAATTTGGGTTGACTTAGTCAAAAACTTTTAAAATTAGTTGTCTCTTGTAAGCCAAGTCAAATTTTCAAATTTTAAAAATCTTATCTTTTCAAAACTTTTTCAAAAATTAAATCTTTTTCATTTTTCTTATTAATTTACGAAAATTCTTTAAAATATTTTTCAAAAATCTTTTTCTTAGTTTTATCTTTATTTTCAAAAATTATGCTAACAATTAATATGATTGATTCAAAAATTTGAAGTTTGTTACTTTCTTGTTAAGAAAGGTTCAATCTTTAAATTCTAGAATCATATCTTTTAGTTTCTTGTTAGTTAAGTAATTAATTTTAATTTTAAGAATTAAATCTTTTCTAACCATATCTTTTTAATCATATCTTTTTATCTTATCTTTTATATCATATCTTTTTCAAAATTTTATCTTTTTTCAAAAATTTGATTTTAAAATATCTTTTCTAACTTCTTATCTTCTTATATTCTTATCTTTTCAAATTTGACTTTTTGTTTGTTTCTTATCTTTTTCAAACCACCTAACAACTTTTCTCTCTCTAATTTTCGAAAAATACCTCCCTCTTTTTTTCAAAAATTCTTTTTTAATTAATTAATTGTTTCAATTTTTAATTTTAATTTTATTTCTTATCTTAAATTTCGAAAATCACTAACTCTTTTTAAAAATTTATTTTCGAAATTCTCCTTCTCTTATCTTATTCTATTTATTTATTCATTCACTAACACTTCTCTTCATCTCAAATCTCTGCCCCTATCCTCACCTTTGTGTTTGGATTCTCCTTTCTTTATTCCCTTTCTTCTTCTACTAACAATAAGGAACCTCTTTACTGTGACATAGAGGATTCTTATTCTTTTTCTGTTCTCTTCTCTTTCGTATGAGCAGGAACAAGGAAAAAGGCATTCTTGTTGAAGCTGATCTAGAACCTGAAAGGACTCTGAGGAGGAAACTAAGAGAAGCTAAATTACAACAATCCAGAGACAACCTTGCTGAAATTTTCGAACAAGAAAAAGAGATGGCAACCAAACCCAACAACAATGATGCAAGAAGGATGCTTGGTGATTATACTACACCTCCGTCCAAGTTTGATGGAAGAATCATCTCAATTCCTGCCATTGGAGCAAATAATTTTGAGCTGAAACCTCAACTAGTTGCTCTAATGCAACAAAACTGCAAGTTTTATGGACTTCCATCAGAAGATCCCTATCAGTTTTTAACTGAATTCTTGCAGATCTGTGAGACTGTTAAGACTAATGGAGTAAATCTTGAAGTCTACAGGCTCATGCTTTTCCCTTTTGCTGTAAGAGACAAAGCTAGAGCATGGTTGGACTCTCAACCTAAAGATAGCCCGGACTCTTGGGATAAGTTGGTCACGACCTTCTTGGCTAAGTTCTTTCCTCCTCAAAAGCTGAGCAAGCTTAGAGTGGATGTTCAGGCCTTCAAAAAAAAGATGGTGAATCCCTCTATGAAGCTTGGGAAAGATACAAGCAGATGACCAAAAGATGTCTTTCTGACATGTTTTCAGAATGGACCATGATAGATATATTCTGTTATGGTCTATCTGAGTTCTCTAAAATGTCACTGGACCATTCTGCAAGTGGATCCATTCACCTAAAGAAAACGCCTGCAGAGGCTCAAGAACTTATTGACATGGTTGCAAATAACCAGTTCATGTACACTTCTGAGAGGAATTCCGTGAATAATGGGACGCCTCAAAGAAAGGGAGTTCTTGAAATTGATGCTCTGAATGCCTTATTGGCTCAGAATAAAATATTGACTCAACAAGTCAACATGATTTCTCAAAGTCTGAATGGATGGCAAAATGCATCCAACAGTACTAAAGAGGCATCTTCTGAAGAAGAAGCTTATGATCATGAGAACCCTGCAATAGCAAAGGTAAATTATATGGGTAAATCTTATGGAAACACCTATAATTCATCATGGAGAAACCATCCAAATTTCTCATGGAAGGATCAACAAAAGCGTCAACAAGGCTTTAATAATGGTGGAAGAAATAGGCTCAGCAATATCAAGCTTTATCCATCATCTTCTCAGCAACAGACAGAAAATTCTGAACAGAGCACCTCTAACTTAGCAAACTTAGTCTCTGATCTGTGTAAGGCCACTTTAAGTTTCATGAGTGAAACAAGGTCCTCCATTAGAAATCTGGAGGCACAAGTGGGCCAGCTGAGTAAGAAAATCACTGAAACTCCTCCTAGTACTCTCCCAAGTAATACTGAAGAGAATCCAAAAAGAGAGTGCAAGGCCATTGATATAATCAATATGGCCGAACCTAGAGAGGAAGGAGAGGACGTGAATCCCAATGAGGAAGACCTCATGGGACGTCTCTCAAGCAAGAAGGAGTTCCCTATTGAGGACCCAAAGGAATCTGAGGCTCATATAGAGACCAAAGAGATTCCATTAAACCTCCTTCTGCCATTCATGAGCTCTGAAGACTATTCTTCCTCTGAAGAGGATGAAGATGTAACTGGAGAGCAAGTTGCTCAATATTTAGGAGCTATCATGAAGCTGAATGCCAAGTTATTTGGTAATGAGACTTGGGAAGGTGAACCTCCCTTGCTCATTAGTGAACTAGATACATGGGTTCAGCAAACTTTACCTCAAAAGAGATAAGATCCTGGCAAATTCGTAATATCCTGCACCATAGGCACCATGATCTTTGAAAAAGCTCTGTGTGACCTGGGGTTAGGTATAAATCTTATGCCACTCTCTGTAATGGAGAAGTTGGGAATTATTGAGGTACAACCTGCCATATTCTCATTATATATGGCAGACAAGTTAGTAAGACAAGCTTATGGATTAGTAGAGGACGTATTAGTGAAGGTTAAAGGGTTTTACATCCCTGCTGATTTCATAATCTTAGACACTAGGAAGGAGGAGGATGAATACATCATCCTTGGAAGACCCTTCCTAGCCACAGCAGGAGCTGTGATTGATGTTGACAGAGGAGAACTAGTCCTTCAATTAAATGGGGACTACCTTGTGTTTAAAGCTCAAGGATCTTCCTCTGCGACCATGGAGAGGAAGCATGAAAAGCTTCTCTCAGTGCAGAGTCAAACAAAGCCCCCACAATCAAGCTCTAAGTTTGGTGTTGGGAGGCCACAGCCAAACTCTAAGTTTGGTGTTAAATCCCCACATCCAAACTCTAAGTTTGGTGTTGGGAGTCTACAACATTGACCTGATCACCTGTGAGGCTCCATGAGAGTCCACTGTCAAGCTAGTGACATTAAAGAAGCGCTTATTGGGAGGCAACCTAATTTTTATTTATCTAATTTTATTTTTCTTTTATTGTTCTTTTATGTTTTATTAGGTTTATGATCATGTGGAGTCACGAAAAAAATACTAAAATTAAAAATAGAATAAAAAACAGCAGAAGAAAAATCACACCCTGGAGGAAGGACTTACTGGCGTTTAAACGCCAGTAAGGAGCATCTAGCTGGCGTTCAATGCCAGAACAGAGCATGGATTTGGCGTTGAACGCTAGAAACAAGCAGCATCCTGGCGTTTGAACGCCAGGAATATTCTCTGAGGAGAGCTGGCGCTGAACACCAGAAACAAGCATGGAACTGGCGTTCAACGTCAGAAACATGCTGCAATTGGGCGTTGAATGCCCAACATAAGCATCACTTCGGCGTTTAAATGCCCGAATTGGATGCAAAGGCATTTTACATGCCTAATTGGTGCAGGGATGTAAATCATTGACACCTCAGGATCTGTGGACCCCACAGGATCATTCCAGGATCTGTGGACCCCACAGGATCCCCACCTACCTCAACTCACCTTCTCTCCTCTTCTTCACATTCATCCTCTCTTCCCCATAAACACTCTTCCCCAAAAACCCTTCACCAATCACCTCAATCTCTCTTCCTAATTACCCACCTTCACCACTCACATCCATCCACCCTTCCCCATAAACCCTACCTACCTTCAAAATTCAAAAACACTTTCCCACCCAACCCACCCAATATGTCCGAACCATAACCCCTCTCCATCCACTATAAATACCCCTCCATTCTTCTTCATTTTCACACAACACAACCCTCTCTTCTCCACCTTGGCCGAAACACAACCTTCTCTCCCTCTCCTCCATATCTTCTTCTTCTTCATCTATTCTTTCTTCTCTTGCTCGAGGGCGAGCAATATTTTAAGTTTGGTGTGGTAAAAGCATAGCTTTTTGTTTTTTCATAACCATTAATGGCACCTAAGGCCAGAGAAACCTCTAGAAAAGGGAAAGGGAAGACAAAAGCTTCCACCTCCGAGTCATGGGAGATGGAGAGATTCATCTCCAAAGCCCATCAAGACCACTTCTATGATGTTGTGGCCAAGAAGAAGGTGATCCCTGAGGTCCCTTTCAAGCTCAAAAAAATGAGTTTCCGGAGATCTGACATGAGATCCAAAGAAGAAGTTAGGAAGTTTTGACCAACCCCATTCAACAAGTCGAAATCTTGATGGTTCAAGAGTTCTATGCCAATGCATGGATTACTAGGAACCATGATCAAAGTATGAACCTGAATCCAAAGAACTATCTTACAATGGTTCGGGGAAAATACTTAGATTTTAGTCCGGAAAATGTGAGGTTGGCATTCAACTTGCCCATGATGCAAGGAGCTGCACGCCCCTACACAAGAAGGGTCAACTTTGATCAATGGTTGGACCAAGTCCTTATAGACATATGTGTTGAAGGAGCTCAATGGAAAAGAGACTCCAAAGGCAAGCCGGTTTAATTAAGAAGACTGGACTTCAAGCCTATGGCTAGAGGATGGTTGGAGTGCATCCAACGCTCCATCATCCCCACTAGCAACCGATCTGAAGTTACTGTGGATCGGGCAATCATGATTCATAGCATCATGAATGGAGAGGAAGTAGAATTTCATGAAGTCATCTCCCTTGAATTCTACAAAATAGCCGAAAAACCCTCTACCTCGGCAAGGCTAGCTTTTCCTCATCTTATTTGCCATCTATGTTACTCAGCTGGAGTCATCATAGAAGGAGACATCCCCATTGAGGAAGACAAGCCCATCATTAAGAAAAGGATGGAGCAAACAAGAGAGCCCACTCATGGAACCCAAGAGACGCATGAGGAAGCTCATCACCAAGAAATCCCGGAGATGCCTCAAGGGATGCACTTTCCTCCCAACAACTATTGGGAACAACTCAACACTTCTCTAGAAGATTTGAGTTATAATATGGATTAATTAAGGGTGGAACATCAAGAGCACTCCATCATTCTCCATGAAATTAGAGAAGATCAAAGAGCAATGAAGGAGGAGCAACAAAGGCAAGGAAGAGACATAGAAGAACTCAATGACATCATTGGTTCTTCAAGAAGAAAGCGCCACCATCACTAAGGTGGACTCATTCCTTGTTCTTATTTTGTTTCTGTTTTTTTTTGAATTTATGCTATATGTTTGTTTATGTTTTGTGTCTCTACTTTATGATAATTAGTATGTAGTAACTATGTCTTAAGGCTATGAATAATTTCATAAATCCTTCACCTCTCTTAAATAAAAAATGTTTCTAATTCAAAAGAACAAGAAGTACATGAATTTCGAAATTATCCTTGAGTTTAGTTTAATTATATTGATGTGGTGACAATACTTTTTGTTTTCTGAATGAATGCTTGAACAGTGCATAATTTCGATCTTGTTGTTTATGAATGTTAAAATTGTTGGCTCTTGAAAGAATGATGAACAAAGAGAAATGCTATTGATAATCTGAAAAATCATGAAATTGATTCTTGAAGCAAGAAAAAGCAGTGAATAGCAAAAGCTTGCGAAAAAAAGGGGCGAAAAAAATTAGAAAGAAAAAGAAAAAGCAAGCAGAAAAAGCCAATAGCCCTTAAAACTAAAAGGCAAGGGTAAAAAGGATCCAAGGCTTTGAGCATCAATGGATAGGAGGGCCCAAGGAAATAAAATCCAGGCCTAAGCGGCTAAATCAAGCTGTCCCTAACCATGTGCTTGTGGCATGCAGGTCCAAGTGAAAAGCTTGAGACTGAGTGGTTAAAGTCGCGATCCAAAGAAAAAAGAGTGTGCTTAAGAGCTCTGGACACCTCTAACTGGGGACTTTAGCAAAGCTGAGTCACAATCTGAAAAGGTTCACCCAGCTATGTGTCTGTGGCATTTATGTATCCGGTGGTAATACTGGAAAACAAAGTGCTTAGGGCCACGGCCAAGACTCAGAAAAGTAGCTATGTTCAAGAATTAACAAACTTAACTAGGAGAATCAATAACACTATCTGGAATTCTAAGTTCCTATAGATGTCAATCATTCTAAACTTCAAAGGAGAAAGTGAGATGTCAAAACTGTTCAGAAGCAAAAAGCTACAAGTCCCGCTCATCTAATTAGAATTAATATTCATTGATATTTTGGGTTTTATAGTATATTCTCTTCTTTTTATCCTAATTGATTTTCAGTTGCTTGGGGACAAGCAACAATTTAAGTTTGGTGTTGTGATGAGCGGATAATTTATACGCTTTTTGGCATTATTTTTAGATAGTTTTTAGTATAATCTAGCTACTTTTAGGGATGTTTTCATTAGTCTTTATGCTAAATTTACATTTCTAGATTTTACTATGCGTTTGTGTGTTTTTCTGTGATTTCAGGTAATTTCTGGCTGAAATTGAGGGACCTGAGCAAAACTCTGATAAAAGGCTGACAAAGGACTGCTGATGCTGTTGGATTCTGACTTCCCTGCACTCAAAATGGATTTTCTGGAGGTACGAAACTCTAAATGGCGCACTCTTAACAGCGTTGGAAAGTAGACATCCAGAGCTTTCCAGCAATATATAATAGTCCATACTTTATTTGTGATTAGACATCGTAAACTGGCGCTCAACGCCAGCTCCATGCTGCATTCTGGAGTCAAACGCCAGAAACATGTCACGAACCAGAGTTGAACGCCAAAAACACGTTACAACTTGGCGTTCAACTCCAAAAGAAGCCTCTGCACGTGTAAAGCTCATGCTCAGCCCAAGCACACACCAAGTGGGCCCCGGAAGTGGAATTCTGCGTCAATTACTTACTTCTGTAAACCCTAGTAGCTAGTCTAGTATAAATAGGACATTTTACTATTGTATTAGAAGTCTTTTGACCGATCCTGGATTGTATTTTGATCCTGTGATCACGTTTTGGGGGCTGGCCATTCGGCCATGCCTGAACCTTCATCACTTATGTATTTTCAACAGTGGAGTTTCTTCACACCATAGATTAAGGGTGTGGAGCTCTGTTGTACCTCAAGTTTTAATGCAATTACTACTATTTTCTATTCAATTCAGTTTATTCCTGTTCTAAGATATTCGTTGAACTTCAACATGATGAATGTGATGATCCGTGACACTCATCATCATTCTCACCTATGAACGCATGACTGACAACCACTTCCGTTCTACGTTAGACCGGGCGTATATCTCTTGGATTCCTTAATCTGAATCTTCGTGGTAGAAGCTAGAATTGATGGCGGCATTCATGAGAATCCGAAAAGTCTAAACCTTGTCTATGGTATTCCGAGTAGGATTCCGGGATTGAATGACTGTGACGAGCTTTAAACTCGTGATTGTTGGGCGTGATGACAAACGCAAAAGAATTAATGGATTCTATTCCAGCATGATCGAGAACTGACAGATGATTAGCCGTGCCGTGATAGAGCATTTGAAACTTTTTCACTGAGAGGATGGGATGTAGCCGTTGACAACGGTGATGCCCTACATACAGCTTGCCATGGAAAGGAGTAAGAAGGATTGGATGAAGGCAGTAGGAAAGCAGAGATTCAGAAGGAGCACATCATCTTCATACGTCTATCTGAAATTCTCATCAATGATCTACATTAGTATTTCTATCTTTATTTTCTGTTTATTTATTATTATTATTCGAAAACTCCATAACCATTTATTATCCGCCTGACTGAGATTTACAAGATGACCATAGCTTGCTTCATACCAACAATCTCCGTGGGATCGACCCTTACTCACGTAAGGTATTACTTGGACGACCCAGTGCACTTGCTGGTTAGTTGTGCAGAGTTGTGACTAAGTGTGATTCACGTTTGAGAGCGCTACCAAGTTTTTGGCGCCATTGTTGATAATCACAATTTCGTGCACTATATACCTTAACGATCGGGACCGTCAAGGGGTATAGGTCGTGAACTTTCCTACCCGGGGGGAACAGTTTGAAGGGTTTGGTCGGTCCTCCGTCCCTGGAGTTCTCCTTGGGCCTTTCCCCATTTCTGTGCTGTCTCATAGGAAGTTGGGCGGGCTATCGTTTATTGGCCGCCACCACTTGGCTGACCTCCTCGTCGTTGATGTACTCCTTCACTACATTCTAAATTTCCTGCATGGTCCACACATGTTTGGTAGTGAGGTATTTCCTGAAGTCCTCATTCAACAACCCGTTTGTAAGACACAAGCTGGCTACCGAGTCGGTTAGGCCGTCAATCTCTAGGCATTCGTCGTTGAACCTCTCAAGATACTTCCTGGTCGGTTCTCCACTTTTTTAGGTCACCCTTAGAAGGTTGATCAGGTGCTTGGCTTTGGCAATGCGCGTGGTGAACTTCTAGGAAGGCACGGGTTATGTCCGCGAAAGTCGTCACAGACCCTTGAGGGAGAGCATTGAACCATCGGATTGCCGGTCCTGCCAGGTTCACGAGAAAAGCGCGGCATCTTACCTCGTTGCCCAGACCCTCCAGGTTCATCCTGGATTCAAAGGCCGTTAGGTGTTCCTGGGGGTCCTGGGTTCCGTCGTATCTCATGTTCGTTGGCTTATCGAAATGCTTCGGCAGCCGAACCTCGAGAATGGAGTGGTGAAAAGGGGTTGCTCCCATGATTACGGGGTGTCGTCGCCTTCAGTCTCTCCCTGCTCTCTTCCCAGTCTTCCCCCTCCGCGTGTCTCGCTAAGGGCCGGGTGTAGATTATCGGGTCTTGTCGTCTCCTCAGTACTTCCCTGCTTTTCCCTTGGCCCTCCGACTCCGCGTGTGTTGGAGGTGATCGGGAGCCCGATGTACGCTTGGAGCAGTTCCTCTAAGGGCTTCTTCCTCGAGTTTCCCTTCTCCTCTAAGGAGACTGGGAATGGGGTTGACTCGAGCTGGGCTGGTAGCGTTCCTTGGTAGCCAGCTCCCTCTCTAGGTTTTGCACCCTATGGCGCAACTCCTGCATTATTCTTGCGTTGTCGCTTCCCGTTCCTCCGAAAGGACGTCTTTCCTGGGAACCAAAAGGAAGCTCTTCCCCTCGGGAGGGGGATCTTGTACGTTCAAGGAGGCCACCCTACTGGTTCGTTGAGCGTTCTCATCTACGCCGGTTTGCCTCCGTCTTAGCCTTCTACTGGGCCCAACAGGAAGTCCATTCAGGCAAGGTCCCCACAGATGGCGCCAATCTTCGGTTTGTCGGTTACTGAACGGGTCGGATGTGCAGAGTATGTGAAGAAGATGGGGGACCTGGATCCGGGTCGCTCGTGCGTGATTGGACCTCCTGGGCTAACGCCGAAAGGGAAGGATAGAGCTTCACGACCTCCCGGGTTGTTGGAATGGAGAGGGGGTGAGGGAGCCACCTACAGAAGGGACTCTGACGCTCAAGTCAGAATCCGTGCAGAAAAAGTGAGGGTTAGGTGACGTACCTGGGGAGGGGTAGGACCCTCCCCTTATATAGTCTGCAACTAGGGCAGGTCCCACAGGAGCAGACCCGCCTTCCAGAAAATTTTCTCTCCCATCTGTCATGTAGTTCACAGGAAGAGTGGCGGTGTCGTGGGCTTCTTCTTAGTTCGGGTGTTGCGTACCCGTCGGGTCGGTCGGCCGGACCGGGGCATCGGACCATGTGGGTTGGGCCGGAACACATGATATTCTCTAATTACATTTAAATTAAAATAAAATTAAATATTAAAATTAAAATCCAAATATAACTATATTATATATTACTAACTAATTTAATAACTAAAATATGTCACATGACACTCATTAAAATTAAGAGGAAATATTTTCTTTCAAAAGTAATAAATTCTTTTCTTATATTCTCTTATTTACCTCTCTTCCTTTTTCTATTTCTTTCTACTATTTTCACTCTATATATAATTTATAATTTATATTTTATATTAGTAATATGATAAACTAAAATGTGTCACTAAATATTTTTTCATTACAATTAAAATAAATTTTATTTTTCCAAAATTAACAAATTTCTTCTTCGTTTTTCTTATTTATCTTTCTCTCTCTTTTTTCTCATTCTCTATTTTTTTCTGCCTTTTTATTCTATAAAAAATGAAATTAACAAAATAATATAATTCAAATTAATATAATAATAATAATAATAATAATAATAATAATATTATTATTATTATTATTATTATTATTATTATTATTATTATTATTATTATTATTATTATTATATGCATATTTTTTATTTAATTTTAAATTTTTACTGCTTATGTTTTTAGTTTATATTTTTACTTCTCTTTCTTCAAATATTTATTACATATAATTTAGAGAGGATACTAATGTTGTGATTAAAAGTTAGAATCAAAGTTCAATTATTTAAAACAAAAATTTGGGTTAATTTTATAACTATCAATATAAATTTTTTTATACTAATATCTAATTATATTTTTATATAAATAGAAAAAAAAATTATTTTTAAATAACAAGTATAAAAGTTAATTATTTCTATTTGTTTACCAGACTTAACACCTAATTAAATATAAAAATATACACATTAAATTTTTTAAATTTTAGACAATAAATATTAAAATTAATTATTAGTAAAAAATTAAACTCCTTTACATGAAAATAAAAACTAAAAATCTTATTATTTGAATTTTTATCTACAAAGTCTCTGATCTTTTTAGCCGATAAAAATTTTTGTTTTCTATGATTTTTTTATAAAAATAATTTTATTTTATAATTTTTTTGTTATCATCTATCTATAATATAATGACAAAACTTACATAATTTTAAAAAATTTATATTTACATATAAAAATACTAGTTAAACATATGATTAGAAAGATGAATTATGTTTAAAAAGCAAAATGGTAAACAGGGGAGAGAGATAGAGAGAGAGTGTGCATATGTTTAAGAAGGAAACAAAGGTCCAAAGGTCGTTAGTTACGTTCCTTTTCTTTCTTCTTCGTCTTTGTTTGCTTCCCTTCTCCAATTTTCCTTTCTTCTTCTCTCTCACAAGTCACTGATTCATTGATCGGTGGATATTCCCTCACACAGAATCACGACCATGGCCGAATCGGTGGAGCTTCCGAGTCGCTTGGCGATCCTTCCTTTCAGGAACAAGGTCCTCTTACCCGGCGCCATCATCAGAATCCGATGCACTTCCCCTAGCAGGTACCAATTTTCTTTCTTATTTTGCGCCTTCTATTGTTCCTAACCAAATTTGCAAATTAATTTGATCCCTAATAACAGCCTTAGTTGAGTTTTTGCTTTTTGCTTTTGCTTTTGTTTATTATTGTTATTATGGTTTTTTACCTTGTTCTTTTTGTTGTTTGTTTCGGATTATCTTATTTTGTGTTCAAAATAGGTTATAAACTTATAATCAATAGTAATAAAGCTGCTTACTCCGAGAATTTTCCAACTTTTAGAGGCAAAAAGCGATTTTTCCTCAGTAAAGTGGATATTTTGAACCAATTATTGGCTGGCTTGAGTGCTTTGCCATGTATGAACTCTTGATTCGAGTATGAGAATATGGTCTCGTTATATTTTACAAGTGTTAGACAACTTTCACCAATTGAGCTAGTTTTTTGAATGAGTTAGGTCTATTCAATTCTAATAAAAATAAAAAAATACCGGAAGAGGTTTACTTTCTAGTTGACAGTTGACTGACGCTAATGTATCTAAAGTCTAAACACAATTTATGTCTAAATTCGTTGAATTTTCAATATTTAAAAAAGTGAAAAAGACATGTTTTTATACGGAGGAAGTAACAATTTTCGTTGTTGATTTCATTTATCACGTGCTGGTCAGATATTTAGTCTATTTTTTTAAATAAAAAAATTATTGGTATCAATGGTATGCTATCATGGAGAACTCGACAGTTTCTACTTTTGAATGGATTGGCATTTAGCTAACAGTTGAATTTATTCATTTATTGTCTTCAAGCTTGTGCATACTTGTGACTACTTTTCTCTTTTATATTTGTGTCAATGAAGTGTGAAGCTGGTGGAGCAAGAACTTTGGCAGCGAGAAGAAAAGGGGTTGATTGGCATCTTGCCAGTGCGTGATGCTGCTGAAATTAAGCCCCTGGGCCCAGTTGTATCTCAAGGTTTTAAACGGATTAGTTTTTTTCTTGGTCTTTTTAAAGGGAAAAAAATTCGCCAGTTTTGTAATGGTCATTTTTATTCATGTTCCTTGTGGGTGCAGGTACTGATTCTGTAGACCAAAGCGCAAAAGTCCTAGGTGGTTCATCTGATTCTCATAAGCTTGAAACAAAAAAACCGAATGATGTTGTTCATTGGCATTCCAGGTATAGCTAGATTAAACGAGCAGCTTTTGTTCCACTTTAAAATCTAGTATCAAGTTGGTTTGATGATAACATTATAAAATTTAGATATATATAAATTCATCCTTTTCTCACAAGTTTTGCAATGGTACAAAATGAGAAATTTATGGATTTTGGGAATTTCAGAGGGGTAGCTGCTCGAGCATTACATTTATCAAGGGGAGTGGAGAAACCAAGTGGGAGGGTCACATACATAGTTGTTCTTGAAGGCTTATGCAGATTTAGTGTCCAGGAACTTAGCACAAGAGGAACATACCATACTGCAAGGATATCGTCCCTTGAGATGACTAAGACTGGTAATTCCATTATCTTTAACTTCAGTATTAACTTTTGTTTATACTTGGCTTTTCTCAATATTGAAATTGATAAACAGCAGTTGGAAAGAATAATAACATGTTAGAGATGTATCCTTGTGGCAATAATAACTTGCCTTTTGATATTATTTTTTCTCCCCAAGAATAAAACCAATAGTCTTGTGGCAATTGGTTCTTCCCACAAGTACTTTCTTGTTCTATATCAGTCTTGTTTTCTTGCTATGAAGTGCATGGTGATGCATTTGCACAGTTAGCAATTAAAGCACCATCATAAATATGTATGTGAATATGTGATGATGTAATGTAGTATGGTAGATATGCTAATGTGAGTTATATTTGAAGTCTTGAAGATATATGTGAGGTATCATTTCCTATTTGAAAAAGATGTCAAAGGTCAGATAAGACAATAATACTTTTTTTGTTTTTTTGTTTTTTAATTATGAACCTTCTATTGAGGAGTGGGTATGTGGGTTTACAAGGTCTTGAAGTAGTTTATTCAATTATGATTCTTGTCTTTCGTTTTATCAAACTTTGCCAAATTTTTAGCATTATGATAAAAAGGCAAAAAGGAAGTCTAAATATGTTTTCTTGTGATCTTATTACTGGTGAGATGTAATCCATTATCTTTGAAGATGCTGAGTTACTTCCATTTTTCAAATTTAGAGATGGAACAAGTGGAGCAAGACCCAGATTTCATAATGTTGTCTCGCCAATTTAAAGCAACTGCTATGGAGCTTATTTCTGCTTTGGAACTGGTAATGCTTCTCCTTGAAGATTTCTTCCACCGACATTGACTGAATACGTGAAATGCCATTTGAATATTGGACTTTAAAAACCTTGGTGTACTGTTATAATCTGTTGAATAATACAGTTAGATTTGATATGGTGGCTCAACATATACCTTGACAGCTTGTAGATAGGCTAATCTTTAGGTAATCTGTTGGACTTTTATGTTGTTGATAGAGACCATCATTTATAATATTTTGGGCCAGTCATGCTTTCTTAATTGCATTATATTATGTGCTGACAATTTGAGCTTAATTTACAGAAACAAAAAACTGGTGGAAGGACAAAAGTCCTTTTGGATACTGTTCCAGTTCACAAGTTGGCTGATATATTTGTTGCTAGCTTTGAGATCAGTTTTGAAGAACAGCTATCTATGTTGGATTCAGTTGACCCCAAAGTCAGGCTTTCAAAAGCAACCGAGTTAGTTGATAGGCACTTACAGGTAAGCAATATAGGTAATGGTTCCTAGTGCTGGCCTGGTTTCATATTGTCTGTCTCTAATTCCTGGCATGTCTTCTGCGAACAGTCAATTCGTGTTGCGGAGAAAATTTCACAGAAGGTTGAAGGACAGTTGTCAAAATCCCAAAAGGAATTTCTTCTGCGCCAGCAGGTTAGGGTTCTGGCACCATTTTGGCTAATATATTCGTTAAATGTAAAGCAAGGACATGGGTTTTGATGATATAGTTTCAACCTTGTTAAATTCATTGACATGTTTCAAGCCAACAATTTACAACGATGACTGTGTTGGCTGAACTTCACTCAAAGCAATTTGCTTTAGCATTTCAGTAGGAAACATTTCCTTTATTATTTTAGGATTTCATATTGATGTTGAGTTTAACCGACCCTACTTAGTGGAATAAGATTCTACTGTTTTTGTATATTAATTGTAGGATTCTATCTCATATTTAGGCACTACATTGTAATACCTATTTTTAAGAGAGAAACTTATGTAAAACCTTTTAGTTTCTCTCTGTTTAGATGTAGGTTTAACATGATTGATGTGACCTTGTTGCTTAAATGGCATTGCTATACTCTCTGATGTTTCATATGACAATTGTGTGCATGTTTTTATGCCCAGCCATTGAATATTCTTGGTCTGTAAGGCGCCGGAAAATTCTTGGTAGTTAGTTGTTCTGGTTTTATGATAGAATATGCTGGGATATTGTGTAATGATCAGAAACTTAGTGATATCCACGTAAGCAGCAATCTATTATGTAATGGGTTTAGAATTTTCTGGTCAGCTCAGCAGGGTAACATTTTACTATTGTTTATATGTGCTATCCTTTTTTGGCTTTGATTTAATAGCAGTATATTGTTTTCCTTGTTTTTCTAAAAATATTTTAGATGAGGGCTATCAAAGAGGAACTTGGTGATAATGATGATGATGAGGATGACCTGGTTGCCCTGGAACGAAAGATGCAGGGTGCTGGAATGCCTCAGAATATATGGAAGCATGCACACAGAGAGTTGAGGTACTTTCTGATGATGGTGATTATTGATCTTTATGATGAAATTACCAGTTATGGAGATAATCAGTTAAATTTACTGTAATTTCGGTCTCAGGAGACTTAAAAAAATGCAGCCTCAGCAACCTGGGTATACCAGTTCACGGGTTTACCTAGAGCTTCTTGCTGATCTTCCGTGGCAGAGGGCCAGCGAAGAGCTTGAGCTAGACTTAAGAGCTGCGCGGAAGCGTTTGGACAGTGATCACTATGGTTTAGCAAAGGTCAAGCAGCGGATAATTGAATACCTAGCCGTTCGCAAGGTTGTCAATTACTATGACTTTTTTGCCTGTATATATATTGTACTTTGTGAAATTTAATCTGTTTCTAATCAAGTATATGTATGAATCACAGCTTAAACCAGATGCAAGAGGCCCTGTGTTATGCTTTGTTGGACCACCAGGTGTTGGGAAAACATCATTGGCATCTTCCATTGCTGCTGCCTTGGGAAGGAAATTTGTGCGCATATCCCTTGGTGGAGTCAAGGATGAGGCTGATATTAGAGGACATAGGAGAACATACGTTGGAAGCATGCCTGGGAGACTTATAGATGGATTAAAGGTTAATGACATAATATCCACCTAAATTTTGAAGATACCTATATTACAATCTGTAGGGCCTTTGTAAACATATGCTGAAAATTATTGATAGTTTTAGATTTTGATACATGGAATTCTTGCATTTTCTTTTGCCTTTTGCAATTTGTTTTTGTCCTAGTGAATGAAACTAGAGATCAGATGGGTTAATATTAGGAAGCATGAAGACAATTTAGATGCCAAATGTTTGCAAACAAACCACAGAATATTAGAATGAACAATGCAGATTTAGCATAATAGAGGTAGTGGATTCCTACTCCATGATGGTTTTTTGTATGAGGTGTGACTCTTTTCTGAGCATTCAGTGCATATGATTGGAGTTTAGATGAGATGAAGTCTCATTTCCTTCAATAAGATAAGAGTTTAAAAGTAGGACAGATGGCATGAGGGATATTGCCACTTTCATTAGTAGTTCAGGAGTTAGAATCTCTCTCTCTCTCTCTCTCTCTCTCTCTCTATATATATATATATATATATATATATATATATATATATATCTTTCTGGTAATCTCATTTCTTTTGTAAATTCATGTGGCAGAGTTCATTTATTCTTTCATTATCATATGATGTAAAGTTAATTTTAGTTACTCTAGTGTTGGACTAAAGAATAGAATTTGTAAAATTTAGTTCATGCTGTTTGGTCTTACACTGAAATGCTTTTGTGCATTTGACCTGTAGAGAGTAGCTGTTTGCAACCCAGTTATGTTGCTTGACGAAGTTGACAAAACAGGTTCTGATGTTCGTGGAGATCCAGCTTCAGCGTTGCTCGAAGTTCTTGATCCAGAGCAAAATAAAACATTCAATGATCAGTATCCTATGCTGCAGTAGTAATTTCTTGATTAGAACACATGTTCTATTGCATTTTTACTATCGGGTTGTCAGCCCCAAGTGATCTTTTCCTATTATAAGGAAGTTTCTTATATAGATCTGGACAGAGTTGGCAATATGTTTGTGTGTTTTCACTGTTTGGCTTTGTCCATTTAAATGAAAAGGCTTAGATGATTATCAAGGATTAAGTCATTAGTCAATTCTATTTTTACCCTTTTAATTAGGCTATCGTCTTAACAAGCTGTATATCCTGAATAATCTTTGGGCCTTCACTTTATTTGTCATCGCTGAGGAATGATATATATGCTCTCCTTATTACTGTTGTCTTATCTTACTTCTCTCTTTTGTTTTTGTTTATTTGTTTTTTTCTTTTACTTATCTTTTTTCCTTTCTGTTTAAAATTATTGCGTAACGGGACAGGATTAGTTCAAAAGTTGTTCCTTAATCTTAGCTAGCTATTTGAATGTTCCGTTTGATCTATCCAAGGTAATTTTTGTGGCAACAGCAAATAGGATGCAGCCTATTCCTCCACCACTTCTGGATAGGATGGAAGTTATTGAGCTTCCTGGATACACACCTGAGGAGAAGCTCCAAATTGCCATGCATCATTTGATTCCAAGAGTTTTAGACCAGCATGGATTGAGTTCTGAGTTTCTTCAGGTTCCAGAGGTACTGCTTGTCTTCAATATGGTAGTTAGGGAGTGATGCAGATTTTCTGTTCATTTGCCAGAAGAACAAATATTTTAAGTTCCATCTAGGGTTAAATTTAAGCAAGCAAACAAGTAAATATTCTAGTGTCCACCTTTCAAAGGAAAAAAAGGGACTAAGATGTTATTTATGAATCTGTCATCTTTTAAATAAATCTATGACTTAGCAATTAAATTTATATTTATCCAGCCTAGCAGATATCTTTTCTTAATCTGCAAAATCTTTGGAAGATCAATGGTATGTTTTAAACTTAGGTCATACTGTTGTTGATTGAACACCAGAAGTCTCGCTTTAGTAGTTCTTGGGAAGGATGCAAGTAATCTTTTGTTACAGAATTTTAATGAACTCCTTTGATGTAGGAGATGGTGAAACTTGTCATTCAAAGATATACCAGGGAAGCTGGTGTGCGAAACTTGGAAAGGAATCTGGCTGCCCTGGCACGTGCTGCTGCAGTAAAAGTTGCAGAGCAAGAACAGGTAGTTCCACTAAACAAAGGGATGCGGGGACTTGCTACACCACTTATGGAAAACAGACTTGCTGATAGCACTGAAGTTGAAATGGAAGTGATACCGATGGGTGTCAATAGTCGGGAAATATCAAACACGTTCAAGATTGCCTCTCCTCTCATTGTTGACGAAGCTATGCTTGAAAAAGTGCTTGGGGTAATTAATATAGAATGATATGTTATAGTACATAGAGAAGGCTTTGTTACATTTAAATGAGTTACCCTGCTTATAGTTCTCAACTTCTCATCCTGAAAGGTTTTCACTAAAAAATCTAAGATTTGATAATATGCTTGAGAAGTACTGCCTATTTATTGATATCGTTGAATGCAGCCTCCAAGATTTGATGATAGAGAAGCTGCAGATCGTGTTTCAACCCCTGGAGTCTCTGTTGGACTGGTTTGGACTTCTTTTGGTGGAGAAGTTCAGTTCGTGGAGGCTACGGCAATGGCAGGGAAGGGTGAACTGCATCTCACTGGACAACTTGGTGATGTTATCAAAGAATCAGCTCAAATTGCATTGACATGGGTAAGCTATAATATCTAATTCTATTTTTCCTCCCATCTTCTTACATGCATCTTATGAGCTCTCTGTTTCAAATATTTATGGCACCTGTGCATATATGATTAATTATCTAAGGGGTTTCATTTGCCAATAAGTATTGTTTCAAGGCACTGTCATTCCCTTTAGCAGCAAGGTGGTGTGTACTTTAACATTGTGTGTGTGACATGTAGTGAATCAATTATCATTACATGCTCGTGACTATAGAGGATTGATTTTATAGGTAAGGGCAAGGGCAACTGACTTTGGGCTGGCTACGGCAGACGGTATTAATCTTTTAGAGGGCCGGGATGTACACGTTCATTTTCCGGCTGGCGCTGTACCTAAAGATGGTCCTTCAGCTGGTGTGACGTTGGTCACAGCGCTGGTATCACTCTTCAGTAAGAAGAGGGTAAGATCAGATACAGCTATGACTGGAGAAATGACATTGAGGGGGCTTGTACTCCCTGTTGGTGGCGTCAAGGATAAGGTAAAGTTCTTATGTCTTCATCATCTGTATAAACTTTCTATGAAGCTACGATGGGTCTTTGTTCCATACAAGGATGAAATAGGATGTTAGCCCAAATTAACTACTATACTGATTAGTACGACTGTACGAGCAAGAAACGTAACTCGGATAAAATTCATAAGAAAAATAAGAAATACAGGTTCATTTGCTTGTGAAACTTATTCTGTTCTTAAATCTTAGTTAGACTCTGTTAGGGAATTGGGTATTATGGGGTGCTCAAAGTTCCACATCGAGTAGTATGGGATGTTTGATGTTGTATATAAGAAGAGTGATTCTTCCCTCTTATGAGTTAGTTTTTAAGGTGTGGTTTTCCACTTTCCTTAGATACTTAATACAATTTCTTTTTGATCTAATCTGCCGACTCTTTTGCCATTGGCCATGGCCACCACATTGTCCACCATAAAGCAGGAATTTGGCCATGGCCGCCTGTTAACTAGATCAAATCAAAATCAGATTCCTAATTTTTTCCATGTATCGTTTTTGTAAATAGAATCAATTATAATATCCTTTTTCTAGTGTAGCTTAATTTTAGGAATTTTACTATTAGAAATCTTTTTTTTTATTTATTTTAGGCTAGAATTGTTTTCTATTTTTTAGTTATTTTTATGTCAGTAATTCCTCTCTAAAGAGAATGATTCCCTGCATATTTGATATACATAATATTCAAACACTTCAAGTTAGTATTAGAGCAGGATTTTTGCATTGTGCCTCTGATTTATAGCTATGGCTGACAGTTCCTCAGTCACTAATCATGAACAGAAGGAGAATACCATTCCTACTCCATCAGATTTAAAATCTGAACAATAGGTACTAGTTAATGGGTCAAACTACTAGTTAATGGTGACTCCCATTCAGTTCAGATCACCACATTTCGACTCAATGGGTCAAACTATCTTAGGTGGTCTCAATTAGTTCAGATGTACATCCGTAGAAGATGGAAGATTGAATATCTCATCGGTGAGCGAAGCCAGCCCAACGTCACTAACCCACAATATAATGTGTGGTATACCAAAAATTTCATGGTGATGACATGGCTGGTGAACTCAACGGAGGAGGATATCAGTAGTAACTATATGTAATATACCACTGCTAAAAAATTGTGGGATAGTGTCAAGGAGATGTATTCTGATATTGGGAACAAATCCCAAATTTATGAATTTACTCTGAAAGTTAGAGAAATTCAACAAGGGAGTGACAATGTCACCAAATATTTTCACATTGAAACGTGTGTGGCAGGACATTGATGATTTCAATAACTATAAGTGGAATTCAGCCGCTGATGCCAAACACCACTAACAAACAGTGGAAGAAGGGAGGATATTCCAATTTCTTGCAAGCTTCAATGTGGAGCTAGATGAAGTTCGTGGCAGAATTATTGGAAGAACAATCCTACCCTCAATTGGAGAAGTATTTGCTAAAGTTGGAAGAAAAAAAACTCGTAGAGCTGTGATGATGGGAAAACACAAGACTGAACAGACTTCTTTGGAGTTTAATGCACTTTTAGTGGCATCTGCTACACTTAAAAGTTCATCAAATCAGAAACACCCCTCCGATCTTTGGTGTGACCACTTCAATAAACCTCGTCACACCTGAGAAACCTGTTGGAAGATTTATGGAAAACCAGCACATCTTAAAGGCAGCAAATCTGATTAAGGAAAATTCATCAAACTTGAATAAGGAACAGGTTGAGCAGCTCATAAGGCTGTTAAATTCCAATTCTGTGTCTAGTACTCCTAGTGGTTCTTTGGCTCAAACAGGTAATTTTAGTATTCTTATGTCCCTTAACTGCACCTCAAACTTGAATGCACTATAGATTGTCAATTCAGGTGCATCTGATAATATGATTAGCCCGTCCTCTTTATTTAAAACTTATTCTCTTTACTTTGGAAATGAGAAAATTAGAGTTGCTGATGGCAGTTTTTCATCTATTGTTGGAAAAGGTACAATTAAATTGTCCAAAAACATTGATCTAAGAAATGTCTTACATGTACCAAAGCTTTCTTGTAATCTTCTCTCTATTAGTAAAATCTGCAAAGATTCCAATTGTACTGTGACATTCGACGCTCATGATATTTTTTAGGACCGGACCTCAGAAAAGATGACTGGTAATGCTAAGATGATGGATGGACTTTATCATTTTGAGGATATTTCGGAGGATAAAGTAGCTCAAAAATTTAGTGGTATAAGTTTTATGTTTATAAAAGACCAAATAATGTTCTGGAACAATAGACTAAGGCCTAATTTGGATAACCAATTTAATTAAGCTCCTTTTGATAAAATAATTTAAACAATAAATGACTCTGTTGGTAAAGGTTCATGTATGGGGTCCATCGAAAATAACAACTCAATTTGCAAAAAAATGGTTTGTAACGTTTATCGATGACCACACATGACTATGTTGGATCTATCTCATGCATGAAAAATCTGAGGTTTCTAAAATTTTTCAGTATTCTTTCACAATGGTAGAAACACAATTTGACAGAAAAATTTTTAGAAGTGATAATGGTACTAAATATTTTAATAAAAATCTTGGTGAATTTCTTCAAAAAAAAAAAGGTATTCAATATCAATCTACATGTCCCAATACACCCCAACAAAATGACATTGCTGAAAGGAAGAATAAACATCTTCTTGAAGTAGCACGTGTCCAAAGTATTCATGGGGAGATGTCCTAACAGTAGCCTATTTCATAAATCGAATGCCCACGCGTGTGTTAAATTACTGCACACTGTTGGATACATTCAAAAAGAATTTTTCAGCATGTAGGTTGCATTCTGATTTACCTTTAAAAGTATTTGGTTGTACTGTATTTTTGTATACACCTTCATATTAAAGTAAACTTGATCTAAGGACAGAAAAATGAATTTTTATTAGCTATTTTCCAAGTCAAAAGGGTTATAAATGTTTCAATCCACACAATGAAATTTCATGTAAGCATGGATATTTTTTTGGAACATGAAACATTTTTTCAGAAAAATTCTCTTCAAGCGGAGAGTTTAAGTGATTTTTTTTTTACATGAACTTTTACCAACTCCTATATTACATATTGAGGATACAACTTTCACTGATTAAGCAAATTCTGAAATAATTGTGAAACAAGATATGAAAACTAATTTTAAAATTGTGCCAAAACTAGTTAGAACTCAAACAGGAAAAGAAATACCACAATCAGAAAAGGAGTTTTGATGTTATGTTTGGAAATATCCCAAGAAGACTAGAGACCATCCCATCATCTCTGTATCAACCCAATCTGAAAACCCGAAAAACGGCACAATTGTAGTACTTTGGGAATTTCTAGGTAAATCTGAAATTGCCACTTCTAATAATAACTTACCACTAGTTCTTAGTAAAGAAACCAGAACTTGCACAAAAAAAGCACTCAAAATTAGCACCAACCATCTTATTTCCAATTATGTCTCTTACCAAAATTTCTCTCAAAATCAAGTCCTTACTTCTAAAATTACAAATCCGTTTGAGCCTAAGACTGAATGTTTCCAACTGAAAATAACAGTGTTAGAAGAGTGGCATGCACTCAAGAAGAATAAAACTTGGGAGATTATAGACTTGCTACATGACAAAAAATTGGTTGGCTGCAAGTGGGTTTTCACAATCAAGTGCAAGGCTGATGGAAGCATAGAGAAGTATAAGACTAGGTTAGTAGCTAAGGAATTTACACAAATCTATGGAGTAGATTATCAAGAGACCTTTACTCTAGTTGCTAAACTCTATTTTGTGAGGATTCTCTTATCTCTTGCTGTGAATTACAATTGCTCTTTACATCAATTGGATATAAAAAATGCTTTCCTAAATGGGGAGCTAGAGGTGGAGGTGTTCATGAAACTTTCACCCGAATTTGAGCTGAACTAGGGAGGAATAAAGTATACAAACTAAAGAAGTCTCTTTATGAATTAAAACAATCCCCAAAAGCTTGGTTTGAACGACTTGGAATGGTGGTGAAAGAACTTGGTTATATTCAAAGCCAAGCTGACCATACACTTTTTTATAAACATTCAACAGTTAATAAAACTGCTATTTTAATTGTATATGTGGATAACATTATTCTGACAGGTGATGATATCTTAGAGCTAAAAGACTTGAAGGAGAAGCTTGCCAAAGCATTTGAAATCAAAGAATTTGGCTCATTAAAATATTTTCTTGGAATTGAATTTGCAAGGTCTAAGGAAGGCATTTTTATGAACCAACAAAAGTACATCCTAGATCTTTTAAAAGAGACGGAGTTACTTGGTTGAAAAGCTGCTAAACCACCTATAGAGCCTCACTTAAAATTGAAGCCAGCTGAACCAAAAAATGTAATGGACAAAGGGAGATATTAGCGGTTAGTGGGAAGGCTAATCTATTTATCTCATACACGTTCGGATATAGCTTTTGTTGTGTGCATGGTAAGTCATTTTATGCATACATTTAGCCGAGAACACATGGATGTTGTCTTTAGAATCCTAAGGTACTTGAAGGAGTTGCCTGGAAAAGGATTATTCTACAAAAACTATGGACATCTTCAAGTAGAAGTCTATACATATGCAGATTGGGTTGGGAATGTGTTATATATCCTACAGAGAGAGAGAGAGAGAATAATTCCTTTACCTTATCATTATTCTAGAAGAAGCAATAAAGAAAACAGAAGAATAATAGGGCAAGAAAAATATGTAATTATAAGTGATAATTAATTTGGTTACAGAGAGGGAAGGCAACAAAAGGAGGAGCTGATTAGGTTAGAGGTAGAAAAAGATTTGGAAAGACTTAAGCTAGGAGAGAAGAGGACTCTCAAAGTTCTGTTATTTTTTACCGTTTTATTGTATTTCTATATTTTTCTTAAAATAAATTCCAGTATTACAACTGGTATCAGAGAACCGATTTTAGGTGTTCTGTGCATGGTTTCCACGCGAGTTGCCATGGAGTCGAGGTTGGAAGTCTTGGAGAAGTAAATGGAGGAGATGAGGGAGGCCCGTAATCGTTCGCTGGAAGCTCAAAACCGATCGTTTGAACTTCTATCCACCAACCTGCTGAGACAGGTGAGGGAAATGCTTCTGCAACAACACGACCAGGGAGGAAACGGGGCTGGAAGGAGAAGCAGGGGAGATGGAGGAGGTTTAGAAGGCAGAGGCGGCGCCGATAATGAAGGTGAAACAGCACAGAAGAGATTTGAGCCTACCAGGAAGCTTGACATTCCCATCTTATTGGGAGATGATGCAAATGGCTGGCTGGTGAAGATAGAAAGATATTTTTGTGTCACCCAGGTGGCTCCAGCAGAAAAGATGGACTTTGTCACTCTTGCTTTTAAGGGAGAGGCTCTCTCATGGATGGAGTGGTGGGAACAACACACCTTTTCAGGCATGGAGACAATTCAAGGAAAGCTTATTGAAACGTTTTCAACCTGGAGCTACTTTCAACCCTATGGCTTCGTTACTAGAGGTGAAGCAAGTGGATGACGTTGCTCAGTATGGGCGTGAGTTTGAGGATGTAGCACAAATGCAGAGAAACCTGGAAACATAGGCTCTCATGTGCATCTTTGCAAATGGACTCAAAAAGAAAATTCAGGCCGAGTTGGAGGTGGCTCGGTTCGATAATTTACCAGCTCTAATGGATAGAGCCACAGCTATTGAATTAGGCGAAATCAAGCATGGAAGGAGACTAGGGTTGACCCTAACGGCAGGAGGGCGGAGGGGTTGCCGAAAGGGAGCGGGTCAAGAAGATCTGGTTTGGTGGGAGCTAGATTTGGATTTTTCAAAAATCCTAGTTCGGCGAAGTACAACACCTACGACATCAGAGGCGAATCGAGGGGCGAGATTGGATCCATCACAAGCGGAGGCACCCTTATTCCTCGTACATGCCTTAACACCAGTTCAAACGGAGGTAGCAATGCTTCTCATTCGCAGACGACTCGTAACAGCTTAATACGGCGACTCGAACAAAGAGTGGACAGAGAGACAGAGAAAAGGGTTGTGCTTCAGATGTGGAGAGAAGAGGGGACTTGATCATAGGTGTTCCATGAAGCACTATCAAATCATACTCCTAGGAGAAGATGCAGAAGAGGAGGCAGAAGGAGACATAGGGATGAACAAGAGCAACATGAAAGGGAACCTGAACGGGAAGAACTGCAAATGTCATCATATGGCTATTGGGGATTTACTACTCACAAGACCTTTAAGGTCCAAGAGGAGATTCAGGGCAGAACAATCGTGGTGCTCATCGACCTTGGGGCTTCAGCAAATTTCATTGCCACCGAGGTGATTAGGCGGCTGGAGTTACCAGTGAGAAAGATAAGGGAGTTTCAAGCGGAGGTGGGGAACGACCCTATAGAAAAGGAGCATGAAGGCTGGGAAGGAGTTCACTTGAATATTCAAGGGGTCCAAATAGTCCAAAACTTCTTTGTAATAAAGCTGGGCTATTCGGAAGTGGTGTTAGGAGCAGGATGGCTGGCAAGTCAAGGGAGGTTTGTGGGAGATTATGGAGAATTAACATTGAACTGGAAGCAAGATGGCAGGGAGATGCAACTAAAAGGTGATCCTTCCTCGAGCAGAAGCAGGGCTTCATGGAAGAAAACTTTGCACACACTAAAAAGTGATGGGGAGGGTTATGTTATCACCACCGGGGTTGCTGCCACCGAGGAGCAAGAGCAAGAGCTAGAGGTGATTTTTGCAAAAGCTAAACAATTTCTACAACAATATGGGGACTTATTTCAGACCCTCTGTAGGCCCCCCATCCAAACGCGAGAAGAACCATGCAATCATATTGAAGGAAGGGTCAGAGATTCCTCGCATCAGACCCTATAGATACCCACAATATCAGAAAATCGAGATTGAGAAAATTGTAGAAGAGATGCTGAATTTTGGCATCATACGTCCAAGCACTAGCCTGTTTTCAAGTCCGGTGATCTTAGTTAAAAAGACAGATGGAGGCTGACGATTTTGCATAGATTACCGAGCATTGAATCGAGAGACCATAGCTAATAAATTTCCAATTCCGGTGATTGATAAGCTACTAGACGAATTGGGAAATGCAAGAGTATTCTCTAAACTAGACTCAAGTCCGGCCATCACCAAATAAGGATGAGAGAATATGACATCCACAAAACTGCTTTTTGAACTCATGAATGACACTATGAGTTTCTCGTGATGCCTTTCGGGCTCACAAATGCTCCTTCCACTTTCCAGGCACTCATGAATCAGGTGTTGCGGCCATTTTTGAGGAAGTTCGTTTTGGTTTTCTTCGATGATATACTCGTTTATAGCTTGAGTTTGGAAGAACAGTAGGGTCATTTGCAGCAGATTTTTGAAGTCCTCCCGTGCAACTAGCTTTACCTCAATAAGAAGAAACGCAGATTCGCCCAAGAACGTATTGAATACCTGGGTCACATTATATCTAAAGAAGGAGCGGTAGCACACCCCAAAAAGATTCAAGACATGATGGATTGGCCAGTTCCAAAGGACCTCAAAGGGTTGAGGGGATTTCTTGGGTTAACCAGTTACTATCGTCGTTTCGTGAAAAATTAGAGAGGCATAACTTGGCCCCTTACACAACTATTGAACAATGATCAATTCAAGTGGAGTAATGAGGCACAAGTAGCTTTCGAAGCACTCAAGACTGCCATGGCGACAGTCCTGGTGCTAGCGGTCCCTTCATTTTCAAAGCCCTTCGCAGTGGAAACTGATGCTTCCGGGAAGGGAATAGGGGCAGTACTGCTGCAGGAAGGCAGACCAGTGGCTTACATGAGTCAGAAACTTTCTAAATAGGCTCAACATAAATCTGTTTATGAGAGGGAATTGATGGCTATGGTCTTGGCAATTCAAAAATGGAGGCATTACCTCTTGGGTAAACGGTTCACAGTATATACAGACTAGAAAAGTCTTAAATTCTTTTCAGAAAATTCCAATTTGATGCTGTTTCCATGGTTTTAGCTGCTGAATGGGCAAACTTAGAAGAGGAGGTGCAACACGACCTAAAACTCGAGCATCATGCATGATCTGATTTTCGGAAAGGAGGTTACTGCTGGATATGCATTGAAAAAGGGGAGGTTGCTGCACCAAGGGCGTTTGGTTATTCCAAGGCATTCGAAGTTGATTCCCAAGATATTAGAGGAATTCCATGACACAAAGTTGGGAGGATATTCTGGTTTTTTCCGAACTTACAAGAAGATAGCTGGAGTACTGTATTGGGAGGGAATGAAGAAGGCTATCATGGATTACGTGAGACACTGTGAAGTATGCCAAAGGAACTAACATTCCACCTTGACTCCAGTTGGGTTGCTACAGCCACTCCCTATCCTGACAAACATTTGGTCGAATATAGCTATGGACTTCAGTGGAGGACTACCAAAGGCACAAGGGAAAGATTTCTCACCCTTATTCAACAAAGGAAGTTGCAAACCTTCTTGTGAAGGAAGTGGTGAGACTTCATGGGTTCTCTACACGGATTGTTTTTTACTGTGACCGGCTGTTCATGAGTGGTTTCTGGTGAAATCTTCAAAGCAGCAGGCACATCATTAAATATGAGCTCAGCCCATCATCCCCAAATAGATGGGCAAAGCGAAGCGGTCAACAAGTGCATAGAAACTTGGGTAGAATATTGGTATAACACCAGTTATCATGGGTCGATCAAAATGACCCCTTTCAAGGCCCTTTATGGAAGGGATCCCCCGATTCTGCTGCGAGGTGAGGGAGAAGCTGCGGTTGAAGAAGTAAGAAATCTTATGGAGGAAAGGAATTAGATGTTGGATGAATTAAGGTTTCAACTAGAAAGGGCCCAAAACCGAATGAGGACATATGCTGATAGGAAGAGGAGGGACGTAACTTTTGAGCCAGGAGAGTTTGTGTACCTCAAACTGCAGCCTTATCGAATGAAGACCTTGGCAAAAATGGTCAACCAAAAACTGAGTGCAAGATTCGATAGCCCTTATGAGATTCTGGAGAAGATTGGGCAGGTTTCCTACAAGCTTAAATTACCGGAAGGAGCTCGGGTGCATCCGACCTTCCATGTTTCTTTAAGAGTATGAACTACAAGCTAAACCCCAAAAAATCCTAGCTGTTGGAAAAAATGCGGCTGGTAAATTGGAGGTGTTGATCAAGTGGAGGGACCTTCCAAAATTCAATAATTCGTGGGAAGCAGCAGCTGCAATTCAAGAAGCCTTTCCTTCCTTTCACCTTGAGGACAAGGTGATGCTTTAAGGGGAAAGTAATGTTACATATTCTGGAGAGAGAGAGAGAGAGAATGCTGAGTCAGCAGCAAAGGCAGCTTAAAAAGGAAAGAAAATAATTCCTTTACCTTATCATTATTCTAGAAGAAGCAATAAAGAAAATGGAGGAATAATAGGATAGGAGAAGTGTGTAATCATAAGTGACAATAATTGATGATTCGATTAGTTAGATTAGAGAATCAGGGAGGCGTAATCATAGGAGTTGAATGCTTGATTTTAGGAGATAATTATGATAATTAATTTGGTTACAAAGAGGGAATCCAATAAAAGGAGAAGCTGATTAGGTAAGAGGTAGGAAAAGATTTGGAAAGGCCTAGGCTACGAGAGAAGAAGATTTTCAAAGTTCCTCTGTTCTATTGTATTTCTCTTAAAATAAATTCCAACATAACAACTAACAATACACCACCCCTGGAGAGTCGACGTCCACAGTGGCTTCACTCTATTGACACTGATCCAACGGTAGCCACTTTGCTACCTGCTATCCGTATTCGGTATTCACCTTAATCCGGCCTATAGGTAGCCCTTTCCATGGCGTCAACAGCCACGCTCTGATACCATTGTTAAGTATCTAAAAAAAGTGGGAAACTACACCTTAAAAGCTAGCTAATAAGGGGGAAGAACCACTCTCCTTAGATACAACGTCAAGCATCCATACTATTTGATGTGAGACTTTGAGCACACAACAATACCCAAGTCCCTAACAAAATGTCATGGATAGAAGTTCAACATTTGGGTATTGTACTTTTGTTGGAGGAAACCTGGTTAGTTGGAGGAGTAAAAAACATAGTATTGTGGCACGAAGTAGTGCAGAAACTGAGTTTAGAGTAATGGCTCATGGAATATGTGAAGCACTATGGGTAGAGAAAATCCTACAAGAACTAAAGGTTCCCATTTCTCCACAAATAAAGTTGTATTATGATAACAAATCTGTAATTTCTATTGCCCATAATTCACTCCTACATAACAAAACTAAGCGTTGAAATTCACAAACATTTTATAAAGGAAAAGATTGAGAGAGGATAGATTTGTATCTCATATGTTCTGTCCACGGAACAATTAGCAGATGTTCTAACTAAATGATTACCCAAGAAGACCTTTGATAGCATAATAAGTAAGCTGTCAATGAAGGATATCTTCAAGCCAACTTGAGGGGGAGTGTTGACTAGATCAAATCAAAATCAGATTTCTAATTTCTTTTATGTATTTTTTCTGTAAATAGAATTAATTATAATATCTTTTTCTTTTTAGTTTAGTTTAATTTTAGGAATTTTATGATTAGAAATCTTTTTATTTTAGGCTAGTATTTTCCCTATTTTTTAGTTATTTTTATTTCAATAATTCCTCTATAAAAAAGATGATTTCCTGTACATTTAATATACATAATATTCAAACACTTAATTGTCCACCATAAAGCAGGGAACTTTTTGTTATTTAATTTTTATATTTTCACACTCGCTGCATCCAACCAATAATCCTCACTTATAATTCATAGATATGGTTAAGTGCGTTCATTTGTGCGCTCTGTTTACTTGTGTTAATTTCGTCCTTTAGACAAGCAAACAATTTGTGTGCTTTGTTTGTGGGCATGCTACAGTGATATTTCTGGGGAAAAGAGTTTGCGAGTATGTAGTGAATTGTTTGACAGACATGCAGAAAAATAGGCATCTCATCAATTATGTGCTTCAAATTATTGTATAGTTCAGTGATTTAGAACTATGCATTTTCTTATCAAGGACCGTCATCTAATTTTTGTCAATCATTCACAGGTGTTAGCAGCACATCGTCATGGTATTAAGAGAGTTATCCTACCTGAAAGGAACTTGAAGGACTTGGTTGAAGTACCATCATCAGTTCTGGCCAATATGGAGGTAATTTTACTTATTTCTACTTCATGCTGGTATGTAGATTTAAGATGTCCCACATTAGCTGTCATACAATAAAGTGCAAATCTACCATGGGTTTTGTATTGGATATTCCTGTGTTCTTAATTTGGTAAAGTATTATTTTGGACGATTCAACCGATAAAAACGAAATTAGAATTTAACCCAAACGTTAGGGACTATCCTTCTTAATTCCCATAGTTCTCAATGCATGTCCTAAATGGCTAAATAGCTTATATTTTAAATGAAATATTAAACCACATCTTGCTTCTGAACTTTCCTTAACAGATACTGATTGCGAAGCGGATGGAAGATGTGTTAGATAATGCTTTTGAAGGTGGGTGCCCTTGGAGACAACACTCAAAGTTATAGCATAGCAGTTTGGTCTTTAACTAGCAGCAATCTGTGTGTTTCAATCACAAATGGCTTTTACCTGGCATCAACATCTGGTCCCATTCCTTGATCCTTGATTGATTTTAAAGACATTGGGAGACCGAGTATGTAACAATAACAATAACTCGGATGCGCAAAAATTCAGGAAAAATATATAAACAATTCAGATGCGAGCCAACTTCTCCATTGGAGCAGAGGTACTTGTGGAACTTTTACATGACCACCATATGGCATGTTCTTACCCCACCCCCCAGCTGCCCAGCACCCTTCATGATGTAAATTAAACTAAATTGTTTTTTTTTTTTTTAATTTCATAGTTGTGCATATATAATTAATTTCTCTAAACAAGGGAGCTAGCTCTCTCTCTCTCTCTTTCTTTTTCTCTCTTTCTCTCTCTCTATATATATATTTGGTTGTTTGGCCATTTTTTAGGTTTTTCTTTAAATAAATTAAAAAAATATATATTTACTCTTTTAATCAATTTTTTGTTTATTTATTTATTTTTTTTTATCGTTTATGGTAACTTCGTACTGTACTTCCACAGTTACACCCAGATGAGAGAAAAGCTACTCCAAAACGGTTTATTTGTTGAACCTGCTCATTTTCTAAATATTAGAGTTAAAACACATGATTTGTTAGGGAGCATTATAAAGTAAGCACTTTTTTATGTATTTTAGCTTTTTGCATATGGAACAATGACATCGTACTTTTGAAGTTTCAAGTTTGCTGTCATATTGTAATAGAGTTATGTTACATATACACTAAAATTAGCCATCAAAATCTACTAGCAATATAAAATACACATTAAAAATAAATTAAACAATACATGTATTTATACACAAATATATTAGTGGTTGATTTTGGTATACAATCAGTATTTTTTATTGTAATATGCTTTTGACGTAGTCTGTTGACTTAGACTTGGTTTCCGAGGATATTGTATTTTACGTGAAGGCTTTCTCAAGTTTACATTTCACCTAGTTTTTTTTTATATTAATTAAAGAAATTTTTCTTAGTATATTATAGACTTGAGTAAATGTTAAATAATAATTAATAAAATTATTAAACTATATTTGTGCTTGTTAATAATCAAAATTTAATCTGAGATGCAGTAAAGTTAATAATCTTTTTCCTTTTTGTGATTACAAAACAAACTTCAAAATTTTTTCAATGATTTTGAGAGATGCATATCAAATGATTAAGAGTATAAGAGCCTAAGGTAATCGTTTTTCAAAAAAATCGAAGTACCATATCAAAAACCAACTTAACCAATTCTAACTCAAGTTATGTTGTCAGTTCCTATAATCGACACGATAAACTCCGACACAAAATCAGAGGTGAGGATAACATGACACTTCATATAGATAAGATATACGTATGAAGCACAACAGTATATCAGAAATAAGGGTAGGGCATAGGCATACAATACATCTCAAAATGAGCATCATATTATTGATCAATTCAAGGTCTAGAGTAGTAAGACATAAATGAATAAGAATGGAATACAAATGAAACTAAAATGGCTAAATCTACATGATGTCAAATGAGCTTTGTAATATACTCTATCATATAAATCCTTACGTTATAGTCGTAAATTAGAGATGGTGAAATATTACGACACCTAAAAACAAAATACATACATATATTCCAAAGCTAGTAATATAGTTAGGAGTTTGTGAAAAAAGAATAACAAAACGACAATAGCATCGCACTCGAAATATTAAAGATAGAAAGCATCGATTACACACACACATCAGATTTGAAAAAAGATACATAATAAGTATTAGTCTCGATTTACGAAGAAACGACCGGTTAGAAAAGATTACAAACAGAAATATACTCAAAAGACAATCATATTTCTCCAAAATAAAACCTCTAAGAGGGATATACAATACGTATTTAAAAGTGGAGAATAAATATATACTAATTACAAAAATACAAAATACAAAATACAATCCCAAAATAATTTTCGCTTTTCAATGAGATATCCAGCACGCTCAACGAGGTGCACTACATCTTGTATATGAAAATAAACAAATTTCACAACGGATGAAAATCTGAAGGTTTTCAGTAGAGTAATAGTTCCAGATAGAGACTATGTATAACTACTTGAACTCGCTAGGTAATCTTAAACTCCAAACACACAAGGTTCAAGCCTAAAATTTTACTAAACCAAACTGGGTAAATATGCTAAGTTCTCAGCTAGATCAGTGGTTCTTAATCTCCGTTCTTCACAACACATCTCAGCATCTTTCTCTCTAGTATCACAGTTGATCAGTATTTAATTTAGTAATTAGTTTAGTAGTAGCAATCATAAGTAGTAAGATTCAAACACAAACAAAGGCAAATACAATAAATATGGCAATTAGCAGTTAAATAGAGTTATTCACATAGACAATCCAAGTACAATATGCAAACCCAAACAATAACAGATAGATGCACATGATGCACGCCTGCCTTATGGCCATAAGCTCATGGGTTGGTTATACTGCTAAACCCGACACTAAATCCACTTGACATCTCATGGATCGGTCTCTCGGTGCACTTCACTAGAAGAAAAATCAACAAGTTGTGGAACCATTATCTCAATGAAGTGTGTCGTCTCACCTTCCCCTAGAGGTACAATCGTGCCAAGACAATGGATTAAAATGCCGTCTCATTCTAACAGAGAGTGTTGCCTCATTTTGCACCCAAAAGAAACCATAAACAAGCAGGATTAACCACCATTCTTGTGATGTATGAGCATCTTAAGTATTTTTCATGGGCATTTCTTATAGAAAATTTATGACTTTTGCTTGATAATTATATGATTTTCAAGCCTATTCTATTAGTACTTTGATTTATTTGGCTTCATGATTCTTGTAGAGAAATTTTAGGAAAAGAGAAGTAAAAGAACAAGGAAGAACCAAGAATTGAAGACAAGTGCAAAGAGAATTCATGGATGTTATCAACCCTGACCTCTTCGCACTCCAACGAGCGTAACTTGAGTTACAGATGTCCAAATGACACATTTTTAGTGGCATTAAAGAGCTAACTTTCAAAGCTTTCCAACGATATATAATAGTTCATATTTGCTCTCTGGCATCATGGCGTTAAACACCGTGACATTGGCGTTGAGCGCCAAACTGCATCCAACATCACATTCCTCTCTACCTTGTTGCCGCTAAACGCCACATCACCGGCGTTTAGCGCTGGAGCAAGAATTTCAAGCCTTTCCTCTCAGGCGTTGTGGTGCTTAATGCCACATCACCGGTGTTTAGCCCCGGAACAAGGAACTCATGCATAACCTCTCTGGATAGGTGGCGCTAAACGCCACAGCATTGACATTTAGTGCTGCAAGGAGTGAGGATCACGTCTGCATTGGAATCACACAAAAGATTTTATTTGGTTTAAATTTAAATAAATAAATAGAAAAGATATGGTTAGGTTTTGTATAATTTGAGTTTGAATAATTTAGGATTTGATATAAAAGGGAAGATTAGAAACCCTTCTTCTCTTCTCCGACTTTCGCACTTTTCAGTTTTACACACTTTTACACTTTAAGATTCTCTCTGCACCATGAGCCACTAAACTTCCATAGTTAAGGTTAGGACCTCTGTTTATTTTGATGAATTAACAACTGTTTGTTCTTTTGCTCTTGATTAATGCATTCATTTATATTCAAGAGTTGGTTTTGTTCTTCATCCTAAATATGAGTGTATATTGAAAAATAACCCTAATTTAAATTGAATTCCTTTAAATCTTGAAAAAGTTACATCATTGGAATTAAAGATTGAAATCCTTTTCTCATAATTCTTTAATTATCTAGATTTAATGTGATACGTGATATATAATCGGATTATTTTTGGATTCTTAAGAATTGTGTGGCTTATAAATTAGAATTTGAACTTAACCTTTTGAGATAATTAATGGTTGATTAGGTTAGAAGAGACTGAATTGGATTATATATCACACATTCAAGACTAGATAATTCTAAAATTAAATTTTCCAAAGTAATAACAGAATCCAAGATAGAATTAGAATATTTTTCAATACTTCTAACTATTAGTGATGAAGAACGAAACCTAATCTTGAAAAAGTAGAAAAGCATGAATTAAAATAAAGAAAATAGTCACATTATAAATCCATAAACCAAACAGAGCTCATAACCTTCACCAGTGGAGGTTTAGTTACTCATGATAATGAAAAAAACTAAAGAGATGAGAGATATACGTATGTGGATTCTGGATCCCACCAGATTTTCTCTTTTGTAAATCTTGTTCACTTATTTATATCCTAAGTTATATTTAAAATTCAAATTCAAAACTAACCCTAATCTTATTTTTCGGAATGATAAGATAACTACCTACTTGAATTCAAATCAGATATTAACAATAATTCAAATCTAATATAGAAATAAATTCTAACAACCAAATCTTATCTTTCTAGAAAGAGTTAAATACTAACTAATCACTTGAATATTGAATCCTAACAAGAAAGTAAGGCTTCCCAGGGGTGCATTATTGGATTTGGGCCTTGGCAAATGTTTCATCTTAGGAGTTTTAAAGTTTGGAGCGCCAGGCGTTGCTTCTAGAATTTGGGTGTTGGCCCATTTGTGCCTCCAGGGGCCAAGGAGCGTTGGGCATCAGTGACTGGGCATTGGGCATCGATGAGGGGCGCTGGGCACCGATGGTTGGGTGCCCATTATGATGTTTTGGTCACCCAGTTTTGTTGTTTGGGATCCTAATTGGGCATTTCTTGGACTGTACTTGTGTTTCCTTGTTCAAAATGCTTTAATCATTGATTACTTTGAGAACAAAAACTCCTGAAAACACAATAATACTAAAAAAACTCCAAATACTTGATTAGTTTTATAACTTCACTAGAAAACATAAGAATTTTTATTAAAACCTAGAAAATCTAATGAAAGAGAAACCTAAAAACTACTAAAGATGCCTAGGCATCACAACACCAAATTTAAAACTTTGCTTGTCCTCAAGCAAAATGAAAAGTAAGTAGAAGTTAACTTAATGAAAAGAGTTGAAGAGTTTATAAATCTAAGTTCAAAATAGAAATGGAGTTTATGATAAACATAGTGATTACATTTGGGCTTCTCTTATCTTGATGAATCTTGTATTCTTAAGATTTGAGAATTTTTCAAAACTTTCCAAATTGTATTATAAGAATCCTTTTGGGCTTGTATGATTTGAAAATAGTTACTTCGTAAACTTATTCAGGAAAAGATAATTGCGATTTTTGACTCTAAGTGATTTATCACAAGGCAGCTCTTAATGGACTTTCAATCAATAATTCCGAGCTTGTTGGCCTAAGTTACCAGGTGATAAAACACCGCTCAGACCTAATTACCCAAGCTTTTTCTTGACACAACAACACCACAAGCACATAACTAGAAAATGGTTGATCCATAAATTGATGCTCAAAGCCTCTTTGGATTCTAAATGTTTTATTTCAAGGCAACTTTTGGGCTTTCAATTGATATTGTCGAGCCAATTGGCCCAAGTTATCGAGTGATGAGGCACCCCTCGGATTTACTTACGTAAGTCTCTCCTTGAAACACAAACATTACAGGCAAATAACTGGGCTCTAGTCATTGGTTCTTAGAGCTTTATAGCTTTAGAATTTTTCGATCTTTCCAGGATGTTTTTTTCACTGCTCCAAGGAATTGATCGTTGAATTCTCATAATACTCCTTCAGAACTTTATTTTTGGAGACTCTCCTTCCGTTTCCATTAGATTCAAATATCTTAAGTTCATTAAATGTAACCCACACACTTTTGAGAACCACCACTTTTGTTTTGAACTCGTCTTTTTATTATCCAATTTTTTCCATCAAGACATCCTCCAGGCAAACCGATCATTGGAGGAAAAAGCATGCAAGTTTAAGAACTTAAACAAAGAAAAAAGAGAAAAAAGTAAATAGTAAATGTAATGCATGCAGAAAAAAGCAGGGGTAACTGGTACGGATTTCTAATGTCCACAATTAAACCGGCAAGTGCATCGGGTCCTACCAAATAATACCTCAGGTGAGTGAGGGTCGATCCCACGAGGATTGATGGACTGAGCAACAATAGTCAAATGACTCACTTAGTCAGCCAAGCAGAAAGTGATGTTTTAAGGGTCGCAAATCACATTAAACAGTACTTTAGAGAGTGAGAAAGCAAATAGTAGAGTTGGTGTGAAATATATGTGAGAAAACATTTAAGATTCCGGAGTTATTTATTCGTCCGGATTAAGTTTTCTTACAAACTATTCTAATCATACAAGATTCATTTCATGTCAAACTGTAATTAACTAAACCCTAATTCCTTAGTGATTTAGTCTCCTCTAACCTAATCAACCGCCAATGTCTTGGTCACTTAATGTAGATTAGAGGATTAAGTTCAAATCTAGTTTATTAGCCACAAAACCCTAATTACTCAAATAGAGTAAAGTATCGTTTTTGTCCTCAACGTTTGGGGTAAGTCCCAAAGTTGTCCCTAATGTTTCAATCGTCCTATTTAAGTCCCTAACGTTTCAAAATTGACTCAATATTGTTTTGCCGTTAGGGATCCATTAATAGAATTGACGGTGGGACAAAATTGAGACGATGTTGAAACGTTTGGGACTTAAATAGGACGAAAATGTTGGGGACAAAAATGATACATAGAAATAAATTTAATTTTATCCTTCAATAATATCAAGTTTTTGCTATACATAGTATTTAATTATTTTTTAATCACATCTAAATAAATTACACTTAATCATATTACTTTCATTTTAAATAAATTACTTTTTTTATAATTTTACTCTTAAAGATTTTAGTTATGATAAAATGTTTGTAGAATGACTAGTATATAAACTTGGAGAAAAGAAAAAAATAATATATATACAATAAAATATAAATTATACCTTTTGTCTCTAATGTATCAAAATTCTTTATAATTATAAAAAAAATTTATTTAAAATGAAAGTAATGTGATTAAGTGTAATTTATTTAGATATAATTAAAAAAAATTGAATACTATATATGTATAGTAAAAAATTAATATTATTGAAAGATAAAATTAAATTAAAATTTATTTTTATGTATCTTTTTGTCCCTAATGTTTTCGTCCTATTTAAGTCCCTAACGTTTTAAAATTGTTTCAATTTTGTCCCGTCGTCAATTCTGTTAACGGATCCCTAATGGCAGGATAACATTGAGTCAATTTTAAAATGTTAGGGATTTAAATATAACGATTGAAATGTTAGGGACAACTTTGGGACTTACTCCAAATGTTAGGGACAAAAATGATACTTTACTCTACCCAAATATAAGAGGATTATATGTCACGTATCCCGTTAAGTCCAAGTAATTAGCAATTTAGGAGGAATTTACTTTCAAGCTAGTGTTCAAGTGAGATAACTCTTCCAAAAATCACAAGAATTCATATAAAATAAGGGTTATTCTTACGATCTACCCAGATTCATAAGATGAAGAACGAAAGTAATCTTTGAAACTAAATCAATACATTAATTAAAATAGAACAATAATAGTCTTAATTCATAGAAATAAACAAAGCTCCTAACCTTAACCAAGGAGGTTTAGTGGCTCATGACCCAGAGAGAAAATTAGAGTTCAAAAAACGTGATAGTGCACAAGAGAGAAGATCCCCCGAAGGGCTGAATATTTTTCCTTTTATATCTAACCAAATTTGATTTAAAACTAAGATAAAATAATAAATTCTAAACCTAATAGATTTTGTTTGTAATTAAAAATAACTAAAATAAAATAAAATAGAATAATTAAAAGCTAAATCCAACCAAAGTTACTCTTTTTATGAAGTGTGATCCAGATCATTCCCGTAAAACGCCAGATCCAGCGTTTAGCACCCTTGTGGGCAAAAATCTTCCATTCATCTCTGGCGTGTTGGCGCTAAATGCCAGGCTTGGCGTTTAGTGCCCTAGTAGGCAGAAAGCTTCCTCACATTGCTGAGTTGCTGGCGCTAAATGCCCAGGTCTGCGTTTAGCGCCAGCTTAGTAGATTCGAGTTCCTTCTCTTTTCTTGCAATGAACTTTGCCAAACCTATCCAAACTTCACCTGAAATTATTAAAACACCAAAGAAACTCAAAATAGCATCCAAAGAGATTTCAAACACCAAAATTTAATTAAAACTCAATAAATTCTAACTTAAAATAAACAAAAATGAGGAAAAGATGCTCATATATCAACAGACCAAACTTGAGAAGAGAAAATGCGTAAGACTTGAGTGCTCATTTAAGCTCCTGTCCAATTACTGAGTGGGGTTAGTGCCACTGTGATTTTAAATAGGTTTGGCATCTCACTATCCTTTAAAGCTCAGAAATATTGATATCCTTCAGAACTAGAACTCAGATGATATTATGGATTCTCTTACTCTTTAAGCTCTGATTGATCCTTGAACACAACTTTTTCTTTTCTTTTCTTCGGTGCTTTGTACCTTGAGCCAAGTCGCGACTCTAAGTGTTTTGTCTCATGCTTAATTTGACACAACACCACAAGCACTTAACTGGGGAATTCTTTGAGTTATAATTTTTCTTTTAATTCCTCCCAGTCAGTGGTGCTCAGAGCCTTTGGCATATTCTGTAATTGCACTTGGTCTCAACTCTTAGTGCTCTGTCTCAAGGCTTACTTGATACTTTCGCACCACAAGAATATGGTTAGGAAAATAACTCTTTGAGCTTTTAATCATGTTTGACCTTCCTAACCATTGATGCCCAGAGCCTTAGACCTTGCTTTCTATTTGTTTATTTGTTTGCTCTTTGTTTTGCTTCAAGGATTAATGTCTTACTCAATTTAGAGAATCCATAATATTTCTCTAAGTTCCTGTGCCTCAAGAATCAACACTCTTAACTTCAATATCAATTATGCACTGTTCAGTTAATACATTCAGAGTCATAGATAATACCACCACATCAAAGTAACCAGAATAACTCAAAATATATATAACTCAAGTCTCATACATTTTACTACTTCTTTTCTTTTTCTTTTGATTTTTCAAGCTCACTGTGCAATACATAGACATTTTTTAAAATAAACATAAGATATCAAATTAAATAACTAAGCTAGAAAAATAATAAAATACTGCTAATAATCATGCAAAGGCTTTCAAACAGATAATAGAAAATAAGATAAAATACTAAAAAATAGAAAATAAATAACACAGCAGATAATGAAACTCAACCACGTCAGTCCTGGTGGTTGCTCCCTCCCGGGAATACTCTCCAATGCCTCAGCTCTTCCAACTCTCGCCTTTGGCTCTGCTATTCCTCCACTAGCTGATGAAGGATGGGAGAATGGTCCTAATGCTCTTTCCTCAGCTGATCAACAGAAGATGTTAGCTCCCCAATAGATGTGGTCAACTAATCCCAATAGTGACGATGAGGGAAATAATATCATGACGCATCTCAGGCTGCTCCTGCTGAGGAGGGAAAATTGGCTCTTGAGGCGGTGCTCGTCTAAGCTCCTTGGTGTACTCCATACCTCTCTGTGTGATGGGCCTCTCAATGTCAATATGGGTATCCCCATTAATGTGAACTCAGGCAGCCTCACACAGGAAGAAGATGAGGTAGGAGAAGGCCAATCTAGCAGAGGTGGAGGCCTTCATCGCTATGCTATACGGTTCCTATGGGATCAAACGTTGTACCTCTACCTCATTACCGAGCATGATACAGTGAATCATTACAGCTCGGTCAACGGTAACCTAAGACCGGTTACACTAGGGATGATAAGCACTAAATGAACTCTAACCATCCTCGAGCGACCGGCTTGAGATCATGCCTTCCCAGCTGGTACGACTGACCTCTAATATCCCTCCTCCATTGTTCTTTAGGGAGGCATATGTTTGTGAGGATCTGATCCAGTCTCTTATCAGTGTTGACCCTCTGAGTGTAAGAGTGAGGGTCATCTCCGGATGGTGGCAACTGTAGTATATCCTTCATCCTCTCTGGATCAAACTCTAAGATCCTCCCTTGGACCATAGTATGCTAGTTCTTTGGATTGGGGTTCATGCCCTTGATATGCTTATAAGTTACCCAAGCATTGGCATAGAACTCCTTGAACATCAGAACACACATCTGTCATAGGGTTACATACCACTTGCCAACTCCTTCTCAGAATCTGTTCCCGGATTCTCGGATACTCATTCGGCTGCAAGTCAAATAAGACTTCTAGGATTACCTTATTTGTTCTTTCAATCTCATTAAAGTGATCCTCGTGGGTCTTGGAAAAGAACCGACTAAAATTAAATAGACCGGTTGCAGGAGCCTTTTCTTTTCTCTTCCTTGAAGAGGATTCTCCAGTTTTTGGTGCCATGTATAAGATGATGGAAATGAAAAAATAGAGTGTCCTAACACCAAACTTAAAGCTTTTGCTCATCTCCGAGCAAAGAAAAATAGACGGAAGAAGGGAAAGAAAGAGAAGGGTACAAGGGAAGATGTGGTGAACGGGGTGTGTGGTAAAAAGTGAAGCTAAAATTAAGAGTAGTGAAAAGAAATGATGCCTGGGGGGAGGGGGAAGGGGGGGAGGGCTTACGGCTAAGATAGGAAAAAGAAAAGAACAAACAAAAATAGTGAAGGGGGAAGTATGAATGTTAAAAGGGAGAAAGAAATTGAAGGTGGAGAATGGTAATGTAGTGAAAAGGAAAAAAGAAAAAATGGGTATTTATAGAAGGGGGAGGGTTTACCATTGGGAGGGATGAAAAAATGTTAAAAAGGGTGGTGTTGATGGGAAATGGAGTAGGTGGGTAGGGTATAGGGAAAGGAAAGAGAGTAAATAGGGGAGGGGTTTTGAAAATGGTAAAAACAATTGGTGAAATAGGGATGGAAAAGTGGTTAAGAGGGGGGGTAAGAGGGAGTGGGATGGGTGGATGTGATGGTCAAAGGGGTGGGACCCATGTAATTTTATCGTTTTCAGCATGCATGTGTGTTCTTCAAAGTTGATGTTCGTGCTGTTGGCGCTAAATGCTAGTTTTGGCATTTAGCGCAGTAGCGTTTCATTGTTGATGCCAATTGGGGAGTTAAATGCCCTCCTTGGCGTTTAACACCAGTACACTATTCACATATTTTTTTGAACCGAGGACGAGCCCTGGGGCGTTTAGCGCCCTATGAGGCATGGAAGCTATGAGTTTTGTGCCCTTTAGGGCGTTAAATGCCCTCCCAATGTTTAATGACAGCACCCTGGCTGCCATTCCTAGCACTAAACGCTCTCCCTGACGTTTAACGCCCAAATCGACGCAACTCCACCTTGATTTGGATGCTCCTCAGTGCTAAACGCCTAGCTTGGCATTTAGCACTGGAGCACCCGAATGGAAATTCCCTCCCGAGTGTTCTGTTATTCTTCCTGATTTCTTTATTCCTATTCTAAATACTTTGCATGACCATAAACATCATAAAACCTGGGAAAACTATGAATAAAAATGAAATATCAATAAAAATCAAACTGAAAGAAAACCAAAGGATACTCAGGGTTGGGTTGCCTCCCAACAAGCACTTCATTATCTTCACTAGCTTGATGGTTAAATCTGCTAAAGAGACGGGTGGTCATAGGGCCTTAGCTCCTCAACTCTCACTATGAATCTTTTTCCTGTGCTCTCATGGATTAACTCTATATGCTCAAGAGAGAGGATCCTGTTCACTGTATGAGGCAGGATTGGAATTTTAGTAAATACTACCTTTATTTTTGGTGAGAAATCATTAGTGGGGATCTTCTTGTTTCTCCAACCCTTGGGTATCTTCTTCTTGGGGCCTTCCTTCTTAGTGGATGATGCACACCCAACACCAAACTTAGGTTTAATGTCAGGGAAAATTGTATTGGTTTTTACCAAAGGAGGTTTGAGTTGTGAACTCTGCTTTACTTCAGTCAGGGATCCTTGGGGACTTGGGTTAGTGATCTCACTTTTCATGCAAGTGCCTCCTTCACTAGAGTGACGTAAGGGTCTAAAAATGTTGAATACCAAGTAACCCTCATGCATCCTCAGAACCAATTCACCATTTTTCACATCAATCAGAGCTCTCTCAGTAGTTAGGAATGGTCTTCCTAGGATTATAGAGTCATTTTCATCTTCTCCCGTGTCAAGGATTACAAAGTCTTCAGGGAGAAAAAAATTCTCCAACCTTGACCAAGACATTCTCCACTATTCCATGTGCATATTTCAGAGATTTGTCTGCCATTTGTAATGCTATCCTTGTTAGTTGTGCCTCTTGGATTTGTAGCTTTTTCATCACAAACAAGAGCTTTAGATTGATACTTGCACCAAGATCACATAGGGCTTTGTCAAAGGTTATGTTCCCAATAGTGCATGGGATCTGAAAGCTCTCAGAATCTAGCATCTTTCTTGGCAATTTACTTTGAATTATTGCACTACATTCCTTGGTCAGGACCATTATTTCATCTCTCTTTAAGGTCTTCTTCTTAGAGAGTAAGCTTTTCATGAACCTAACATAGAGAGGTATTTGCTCTAGAACCTCAGCAAAAGGAATATTGATTTACAACTTTCTAAAATCTTCCAAGAACTTTGAGAATTGATTATCCTTGGTCTCCTCTTGAAACTTCTGAGGATGTGGCATCTTCGGCTTGTGCTCAAGTGCCTTGGGTGAGGCGTGTGCTATGGTACCCTCAGTCTTTTCTGGAGCTTCTGTTTTCTCTTATTCCTTGGCAATTTGTACGTCTCCCTCTATCACTGGTTCACTTACGAATGTGATATCCTTGCACTCTTCTCTTGGGTTAGGCAATGTGTCACTAGGAAGAGTGTTGGGAGGCCTCTCAAGTACTTGCTTACTCAATTGACCCACTTGTATCTCCATGTTTTGAAGTGAAGCTCTGGTCTACTGCATAAAATTATGAGTATTCTTAGAGAGTTCTGAAACTATAGAGGCCAAGTCAGAATTATTTTGAGGCTGAGAGGCTTGAAACTGATGGTTATTGAAATTATTCTGATTAAAGTCACCCTGAGAATTTTTAAAGTTCGGTTGTCTCTGAAATTGGTCTCTCTACCAAAAGTTGGGGTGAGTTCTCCATTCCTGATTAAATGTCTTAGAATAGGGATTATTATTGGGATTTCTAGAGGAGTTGCCTATGAAATTAACCTGCTTAGGAGTAAACTAGCCATAGTCATAAGTCTCACCTTGAGAAAAGCTAGCACCCATATCATAAGAAGTGTCTTGAGTATTGATGGATGAGACTGCACGCCACTCAAGTGTTGTGTAAAAGCATTAATTTGCTGAGACATAGCCTTGTTTTGGGTAAGAATAGCATCCAAGGTATCCAACTCCATGACTCCTTTTTTCATCGAAGTCCTCTCAGAAGAGTATAAGTACTGGTTGTTAGCAACCATTTTAATCAAATCCAAAACCTCATCATGGGTCTTTTTCATATGGAGTGACCCTTTTGTAGAATTATCTAGAGACATCCTGGCAGTCTTAGAGACTATCATAGAATATCTACAACTGAATCCAGTCTGAGAATATATCAGGAGGACACTTCCTGAGCATCAACTTATACCTTTCGCAGGCTTCATAGAGAGATTCAGCCTTTCTCTACCTGAAGGTCTGAACATCCATCCTCAGCTTAATTAGCTTCTGAGGAGGAAAGAACTTGGTTAGAAACCTGTTCACCACTTTATCCCAAGTGTTCAAGCTTTCTTTGGACTGAGTATCAAGCCATTGCTTTGCTCTATCCCTCATAGCAAATGGGAAGAGAAGTAGCTTGTAGACATCAGGTTTCACTCTATTAATCTTCACAGTATTACAGATTTGCAGAAAATTAGAAATAAACAAGTTGAGGTCTTCCTGCGGGCGTCCATGAAACTGGAAATTTTGTTGCACCAGAGAAATTAACTGTAGCTTCGGCTCAAAGTTATTTGCACCAACAGGGGTACAACAATGCTATTCCCATAGAAATCTGGGCTAGGAGCAGTATAAGAGCCAAGTGTTCTTCTCGGTTGTGCAGGAATATTAGGAGGATTAACAAAATTGGCATTGACTCCATTATAGTTGTTGTTATTGAGCTCCATAGTGGACTCTTCAACTTTGTTATAAAAATTATCCCTGATAATTTCACCAGCTTTATAAGCTCTTGCTTGTAAACGGTGCCTCAAGGTCCTCTCAATTTTAGGATCAAAATCTAGGAGAGGCTCTTTGTTCCTGTTCCTGCTCATAAACAACAGAAAATAAAGAAAAGGTGGGAGTTTCTACGCCAGAGCGTAGAGAATTCCCAATGGGGTATCTTGTGTAAAAGAAATAAAATAACATAAACTGAATAACTAACACCAAAAACTTTAAAAAATCAACTAAGAAATAAACACCAAATTTGAAAATAAATGAAAAGAAAATTTATCAAGAAAAATAAAATACAATTACTAAGGGGGACACCAAACTTAGTTGCAGAAATTAAGGAAAGATTTTAACTAAAATAAAGCTAAGATTTCGAGAATTTAAAGAAGAAAGTCAAATAAAAACTAAAAGCTAAAAAATGCCTAATCTAAACAATCAGACAATGGTTAGTTGTCAATCACAGTCAATTCCCGGCAACGACACCAAAAACTTGGTGCGGATTTCAAATGTCCACAACTGAACCGGCAATTGCACCGGGTCGTACCAAGTAATACCTCAGGTGAGTGAGGGTGAATCCTACGATTGATGGACTGAGCAACAATAGTCAAATGACTTACTTAGTCAGTTAAGCAGAAAGTGATATTTTGAGGGTTGCAAATCGCATTAAACAGTACTTTAGAGAGTGAGAGAGCGAACAGTAGAGTTGGTGTGAAATATATGTGAGAAAATAATTAAGGTTTCAGAGTTATTTATTCATTCAGATTAAGTTTTCTTACTAACTATTCTAATCATGCATGATTCACTTCATGGAAAACTATAATTGACTAAACCCTAATTTCTTAGTGATTTAGTCTCCTCTAACCTAATCCACCGCCAATATCTTGGTCACTTAATGTAGATTAGAGGTTTAGGTTCAAATCTAGTTTATTAGCCACAAAAATCCTTATTACCTAAATAAAAGAGGATTACATATCATGTATCCCGTTAAGTCTAAGTAATTAGAAATTTAGGAGGAATTTACTTTCAAGCTAGTATTCAGGTGAGATAACTCTTCCAAGAATTATAAGAACGCATATAGAATAAGGGTTATTCTTCCGATCTACCCAGATTCATAAGATGAAGAACGAAAGTAATCCTTGAAACTGAATCAATACATTAATTAAAATAGAACAATAATAGTCTTAATCCATAGAAATCAACAGAGCTCCCAACCTTAACCAAGGAGGTTTAGTGGCTCATGACTCAGAGAGAAAATCAGGGTTCAGAAAATGTGATAGTGTGTAAGAGAGAAGATCCCCCGAAGGGCTGAATCTTTTCCCTTTTATATCTAACCTAATTTGATTTAAAAATAAAATAAAATAATAAATTTTAAACCTAAAAGATTTTGTTTGTAATTAAAAATAACTGAAATATAATAAAATAAAAAAAATTAAAAGCTAAATCCAATTAAAGATGCTCTTTTTATGAAGTGTGATCCGGATCATTAGCGCTAAATGCTAGATCCAGCATTTAGCGCCCTTGTGGGCAGAAAGCTTTCATTCATCTCTTATTTGCTCCCTAGTAGGCAGAAAGCTTTCTCGCACTGCTAAGTTGCTGGCGCTAAACACCCAGCTCCGCATTTAGCGCCAGCTTGGCAGATTCGAATTCCTCCTCTTTTCTTGCACACGAACTCTGCAAAACTGATCCAAATTTCACCTGAAATGATTAAAATAATAAAGCAAATCAAAGTAGCATCCAAAAAGGTTTGAATCACCAAAATTCAATTAAAAATCAATAAATTCTAACTTAAAATAAACAGAAAATGAGGGAAAGATACTCACGCATCAATAACATGACTTTTAAGCAATGTGGTTAAAACAGAGGGATATTTGAAAAAAAATTTGAGAATGATTTTTAAAATTCCATGGACTGGGTTTGCAAAAGAAGAGAAATGCTTTATAGGCACTTGACTTGAATTCAGGGTGTTGGGCACCCTTGAATTTTTGCTTCCTTGGGAGCCCCCCTTTTATTGGGCACTAGAAGTCCTTTCCTCAGCAACTTGGGTGCTGGGCGTCCATCTAGGATGCTGGGCATCCACCCCCCTTTTATTTTGAGAAAGATGAATGCAAAAGAAAGAAGATAAAGAAGAACGCAATTATGGATTAATTTAATGAAAAATACAAGAAAAGAAACTAATGCTTCTCAATAAACGCTCTTTTAACGTCACTAGCTTGACATTGAATCTTTTAAGTTGGGGGTTGGGATGCCTTATAACAAGATTCGGTGCCATCTTTTATTAAAAAATCATTGTCTAGCTCTTCTTTTGTTTCAGAATCCATGTGTTGCAGAGGGTCTTCGAATGCTCCTTGGTCCATAATTTCTTGGACTAGGGAGTCAATTAAGTCAATTCTCATGCAACTTTCTGATTTAGTAGGGTGTTGTATGGCTTTGAAAATATTAAAAACCATTTTTTTTCTCATGCACTCTCAACGTTAGCTCTCCTTTTTAGACATCGATAAGTGCCTGTCCGGTAGCTAAAAACAATCTTCCTAAGATGATGGAGGCATCCTCATCTTTCTCCATGTTGAGGATTATGCAGTCAGCGGGAAGATAAACTTTTCAACCTTGACCAATGGGTTTTTCACTATCCCATGTGAAAATTTATTGATCGGTTGGCTACTTGCAATAAGATTCTGGTTGGCTTCACCTCTTCAATTTATAGCCTCTTCACCATGGATAGAGGCATCATATTGACGATATCTACCAAGTCACAAAGAGTTTTGCCATTGGTGACATCCCCAATGGTGCAAGGGTTTTGAAAACTACTGGGATCTTTTAACTTCTATGATAGTTTTCTTTGAATGATGGCACTACACTCTTTGGTATTGAGAGGTATTTGTTCAAGGATTTCAACGAAAGGAATGTTGATTTGTAATTTCTTGAACACATCCAAGAACTTCGAAAAGTTATTTTCTTGATCTTGCTTCTGCAACCTTTGAGGATATGGAAATTTTGGTTCACGAGCTTTCACTTTTTCCTTCTTGAGTTCTGTTGGTGCAGGAGTTTTCTGTAGATTCTCCTTCTTTTTCTCTTCTAAAGGATCTTTGGTTCTCTTTTCATTCTCCTTGGGAAGCTCCTGGTTAATCAATTTTCCGCTCCTTAGAGCGATGGCTTTGCATTCTACCTTAGGATTTGGTATGGTGTCACGAGGGAATGTATTAGCAGATTTTCCTGCCAATTACTTGACAATTAATCCTACTTGCACTTATAAAACCCAGCTAAACGGTAATTAAATAAGTAATAAATTAAGTATAGGCTGACGGGGTCAGAAAATTTAAAAATTCATAATTTGGAAATTTAATGGTGATAATTGGATTCGAAGGATTTTTTCGAGTGGGAAAATGTAAATTTCTGCGAAAAATGCGTATGGACGCGTGCCGGTAATTTAACTGGCAGTATCGACTTAAGTTGTCCAGCACTGCTAGTGAGAAAATTTATTATGAGCCAGAGAAATTAAGAAAGTAGAAATTATAATTTGCAAAAGTAAAACTCTTGAAATACGAATTAAAACATCAATCTTAAAGATTTTGACCCAAAATTAGACCAACGGGATAAAACGAATGAACTGAGCCCAAGAGAGCCCAAGTCCACATATATAATACTCCAAACAATAGCCATTTCAGCACATTGCATTGAGAGAGTGAGAGGGAAACGGATTGAGAGAGAGGAGAAGTGAGAAACCCTAACTCATTATTCACTACAAATTTTAATCACTTATAACTTTCGATTCGAAGCTCCAATTGGCATACTGTTTACAGCCACGTGAAGCCCATCTCGCTCTCTTTAATTCTATCCAAACATTTCGGTAAGCACTTCCCACACCAATCTCCAGTTTTGGTTTTGGTATGAAAATCATATTTTTGGCTTGTGTGTTCATGGAACTGGTGATTCTTGTATTAGTGGGAGCTCTAGCTTGAGTTCTAGCTAGATATCATCATCAATTTTAGTGGATGAAGGTAAGATCCACTTTTCTCATGTATTTATTGATGACTTGCATCATCTACCCTTCTTTCTTGCATAAAGAAGACCATAAAGGAGCATAAATCTCATTTGATCAGTACAATTCATGCATTATTTGATGAATATTATGGTACACTACTTTGAGATGAGTTGTGCTGATTTTCAGGTGAAAAAGGACATCAAAAATGGGAAGAAGACAAATAAGAAGCTGGGCATGTGAAACTGGCGTGCCACTTGACAGTAAACGCCACAAAAATGCATTGGCGTAGCACGCCAGGAGCTAAGCGTGGCACGCTAGTACTAAAATCCAGAAGGGAGATCCAAGCATGCAGGTGGGCATGGCACGCCAGGGACTGGGCGTGGCACGCTAGCACAAAATTTTAGAGAAAAAAATGGAGAACACAAAAGGAGCGTCGCACACCAGGTTGGCCGTGGCACGCCTGGCCCATCAACTACTATGGGCGTGCCACTTGGTGTCGAAGGCGTGGCACGCCAGCTCCAAAAAGTCACTTTGGCGTGTCACTTGAAAACCCAGGCGTGGCATGCCAAGCTTGAAGAGTGCACAAATACATGGGCGTGCCACTTGAGCAGCACGACGTGGCACGCTGGTACAATGATCCAGAGAAGGGGCTGAAGGCAATTGAAGACTGGGGGTGCCACTTGAAGTCGAAGGCGTGGCTCGCCAATACCTCAACCTCACTTTGGCGTGCCACTTGAGTAACCAGGCATGGCACGCCAATACACAAGACAACATGAGCAAGGACTGGGCGTGCCACTTGGTGTCGAAGGTGTGGCACGCCAATCCGAGCATGTCACTATGGCGTGCCACTTGAAGGCCGAGGCATGGCACGCCACTTACTAGAACGAGACAAGATCATGGGTGTGGCATGCCAACCTTTGGGCGTGGCACGCTGGTATAAATTTCCAGAGAAGATGGAAGAAGCAAATTACATGGGGCATGCTAGTTGGTATCGAAGGCGTGGCACGCCATTCACTATTCTTCACTGAGGCGTGCCACTTGAGCAACCAGGCGTGGCATGCCAGTGTCATTCAGAGGCCAAAGAAGCATTGGAGTGTGCCACTTGAGTTTGTGGCATGGCACGCCAAGCAGAGGAACCATTCACTCACGAAGGACATGGCACGCCAGACCCTGGGCGTGCCACGCTAGTGCAACTTTCCAGAAGAGCTAGCCAATAACACAACAAGGGCGTGGCACGCCAGACCCTGGGCGTGCCACGCTAGTTCAAGTTTCCAGAGGCAAAGGAGAGTGAAAAAAGCAAAGGGCGTGCCACTTGAGCTCGAAGGCGTGGCACGCCAACACAAGAATTCCACTATGGCGTGCCACTTGAGTTCGAAGGCGTGGCACGCCAAGGTTGACTAAGGGACGAGCGTGCCACTTGAAGGATTGAGTGTGGCACGCCAAGCTATTTTGAAGGGCACATGACACGCCGGTGATGCGCTAGCCACACGCTAGCTAAGAAGTCACGCTTATTGGGTGTTTTCTTTCCCTCCAAAAATGTAATTTTCCCTTTTTCACTTTTGTAATTCTTTTATTTTCACTAGGAGTAGTATAAATACCCCCAAGGAGTACTGAATAGGGGTTAAGCAGTTAGTTCTAGATCCACTTTTACATTCCACTTTTGAGTACTTTTCAAGCTATGAGTAGCTAACTTCCCTCTCATTGAGAGAGGGAGCTCTGTTGTACTTGATGAATTGATAATAGTGAAATTCTCTTTTCTTCATCTTCTCTTTGATTTGCTAGAAGGAATTTCAGTCTTAATGCTTAGTGTTCAATTATCTTGGGAAAGAGATTGAATGAAATTAGGTTTCATGGGAACCTTGGGAAAGGAAACATGAAACCATGCTTGAAATCCCTTCTCACACTTGAGTAGAATCTGGGTTTTGGTGATGGGATACGTGACATATAATCTCCCCTCTACTGGGCTCTACAAGGGTATGTGGTATAATCAGGGACCAAGCATATCTCTCTTAATGAGCAATTAGACCAAGGAATTGGCTATTGATCAAGATTTGAGAGATTAAGTCACCAAGGGATTGGGGCTCAATCAATCATGATTGCCAAGAGGTCAGTGAGTTGCATGATTGAAGAGGATCTAAGCTAGATTTGATCCAAAGAGACAACATCTCCCAATCTCAATGAATTCCCCCATTCTTATCTATCCGTTTCTTTACTGCTTAATTTTACATTCAGCAATTCCCCATTCCCTTTTACATTCAAGTCATTTATGATTCAGCACTTTACATTCAGCAATTTCCATTTCTGCACTTTATTGCTTTTCTTTACATTCTAGTCATTTACATTAACGTCATTTACAATTCTGCATTTCACAATGTTATTGATCCGCTTAACTAATTCATCAATCAATTAAAACTGCTTGGATTTGCCAATCTCTGTGGATACGATCCCACTCCACTGTGGGTTATTACTTGTCGATAATTTTGGTGCGCTTGCCAAAAGAACTAATTCACTAAATTTTTTAAAGGGGTATTGAATTTTGGTCATCAAGTTTTATGGCGCCGTTGCGGGGGATTGGCTTAAATTTGACAGTGATTAAATTGATTTGAGAGCTAGATTAAGCAATTTAATTTCCCTGCTATTTTAATTTTCTTTTATTTAGCATTTTTTTATTTTTTTCTTATTTTGAGCTCAATTTCCTTCTTCTTTGATTATCTATATTTCCACTCTTCTAATTGTTTGATCAATTGCACTACTCACACTAACAACCACTTTAACACAAGTAATTCATTCATCCACTTTCTTTTTTGCTTTTTGCCTTGATTGGTTGTATGACAGGTAGGAGAAGCGGAGCTTCAACTTCCTTTGATTCTGAACCTGAGAGGACCCTCTTTAGATTAAGGTGGAAAGCAAGAGGGAAGAGAGTCGTTGGTGCTGAGGAAGAGGAAGAGTATTTTGAAACAAACATGGAGGAGAATATGGAGAATCACCATGAGGAAGAAGTTCATAACCATGCCAGAGGAGGCCTAGTCAATCATGATGGGCATGAAAGGAGAGTCTTAGGCTCCTACATCAACCCAAACCCAGGGAATTATGGCAGCAACATCCTAAAGCCAACAATTCATGCCAATAACTTTGAGCTGAAGCCTCAGCTCATCACACTTGTTCAGAATAATTGCTCATATAGAGGAAGTGCCCAAGAAGATTCTAATCAACATCTCAGCACATTCTTGAGGATATGTGATACTGTTAAGTCCAACGGGGTACACCCTGACATCTACAAACTACTCTTGTTCCCTTTCTCACTCAGAGATACGGCAGCAAAGTGGTTGGAATTATTTCCCAAGGATAGCCTAACTACATGGGAGGAGGTCATGAATAGATTCATTGCAAGATTTTACCCTCCACAAAGAATTAATAGACTGAGAGCTGAGGTACAAACTTTCAGACAACAAGATGGAGAAACACTCTATGAAGCTTGGGAGAGATTCAAAGATTTGACAAGAAGATGCCCACCCAAAATGTTCAATGAGTGGATACAACTACATATTTTTTATGAAGGACTATCCTATGAAGCAAAGAAGGCAGTGGATCATTCTTTAGGAGGCTCACTCAACAAAAAGAAAACCATTGAAGAGGCCATAGATGTCATTGAAACTGTAGCTGATAATGAGTATTTCTATGCCTCAAAAAGGACTCAGAAGAAGGGAGTGCTAGAACTCAACTCCGTAGATGCCTTGTAAGCTCAGAACAAAGCAATTGCAGCACAAATAGCAGCATTGACCAAGAGGATGGAGGCCAACCAAGCCTCAGTCATTCGAGATCAAACTCCTCAACAAGAAGGGAATGCATCAGAATCTGAAGGTGACTGGGAACAAGCTAATTATGTGCACAATTCATCCAGAACACCATATGATCCACACTCTAAGACATACAACCCAGGTTGGAAGAACCACTCAAACTTTGGGTGGGAAAATCAACAAAACCACAACAAGCCTTATCCATCAAATCAGCATCCCAACCACAACCCCAACCATCAAACAGGGAACCATATACCCTACCATAACTCACAAAACACATCATACTATAACAACCAACCCATACACAACAACCTCAATCAAGATGCACCATCCTTAACTATGCAACCATGCAAAATCAAGAGCAACTTTGAGAGGATGGAGGCTGCAATAGCACAACTATCATCCCAGATTTCAGGGGCAGTCACCTCTCTCATGGACAAACAAGCACAAACTGACAGAAAGATAGATGCTAATCAAGAGGAATACAGGTCAAATCTGAAAAATCAAGGTGCAGCAATCTCAAAGTTGGATGCACAAGTGGGCATCCTATCCAAGCAAATCCTACTTTCCACACACACATTTCCTAGCGATACCATGGCTAATCCAAGAGGGAAATGCAAAGCCATAACTCTAAGAAGTGGGAAGATTGTAGAGGAAGGAACCTCAAGCAAAGATAATCATGAAGATGTTGTATCAAAACATGGGAACGAGGATGAAAGGGAGACCCCAGCTTCACCTCTACCCAAACCAGTCTTGAAGCCTTATGTGCCAAAGGCACCATACCCACAAAGATTGAGAAAAGATGGGAAAGATGGCCAGTTCTCTAAGTTCCTAGAGATCTTCAAAAAGCTCCAAATCAACATTCCGTTTGCTGAGGCATTAGAACAAATGCCACTCTATGCCAAGTTCTTAAAGGAGCTTATAACCAAAAAAAAGGAACTGGGAGGCAAAAGAAACCATAGTATTGACTAAGGAATGCAGCGCTATCATACAGAAGAAGTTGCCTCAAAAGCTGAAAGACCTAGGGAGTTTTCAAATCCCCTGTATCATAGGGGACATTACTATTGAGAAAGCTTTGTGTGATTTGGGAGCTAGCATAAACCTTATGTCGCTAACTATGATGAGAAGGATGAAGATTGAGGAAGCCAAGCCAACAAGAATGGCACTCCAATTGGCTGACAGAACATTTAAGTTTCCACATGGGGTGGTGGAAGACTTGTTAGTGAAAGTAGGAGAATTCATTTTCCCTGCTGATTTCGTTGTGCTGGACATGGAAGAAGAGGCCAACACATCAATTACTCTAGGAAGACCATTTCGTTGTGCTGGACATGGAAGAAGAGGCCAACACATCAATTATTCTAGGAAGACCATTTCTAGCTACTGCTGGAGCCATCATTGATGTGCAGAAAGGGGAACTAGTCTTGAGATTACATGAAGAGAAAATGGTCTTCAACATTTTCAAAGCAATGAGTTACCCCAAGGAACCCATAGGAGAATGCATGTTGGTAGACACCATGGAACAGACAGTTCAAGAAGTTATGGAAGAAGAACAATATGGAGAAAGCATTGAGTTAGAACAAGCACCAGATGGGGAACTACCACAAACAACCATGAGGAACTCAATCATGCCAACTACCACAGACAACAAAGATGTAGAGTCACCAAAACTAGAGCTGAAAGCCTTACCACCCAGCTTGAAATATGCATATCTGGGTGCCAACAATACTCATCCAGTGATCATAAATGCAAGTCTGAGTAAGGAACAAGAAGAGGAACTTATCCAAGTGCTGAGACAACACAAGGATGCCATAGGCTGGACACTTTCAGATTTAAAGGGGATCAGTGATAAACCACTATTTCATGGTTTATCTTGTGCTCAATTGAGTGGATTTTATCAACTCTTTACCCACTTATTCATACTATTTGTCTGGTTTTACATTTGCCTTCCTAATTATGTGCTTTGATTGAAAACATGCTTCTTTGGCCTTAAGTTCCCTATGTTTAATCCTCTCTTATTACCATTAGATGCCTTGATATGTGTGTAAAGTGTTTTCAGATATTATAAGGTAGGAATTGCTTGGAGGATGGGAAGGAAGCATGCAAAAGCGGAAGGAATACAATAAGTTGGAGAAATTGCTAAGCTGTCCAGCCTGACCTCTTCATACTCAAACGGCTATAACTTTAGCTACAGAGGTCCAAACGACACGGTTCTAGTTGCGTTGGAAAGCTAACGTCTGGGGCTTCGATTTGATATATAATTTACCATAGCTGCTTTGACGCCAGGTGATGCGAACGCGTGAGTCACGCGGACGCGTGACCTGGCAGGAACGTAACCCGCGCGGCCGCATGAGCCATGCGGCCGCGTCACTTTTCCGTGACCTGTACGGACCAAAAAGCGCTGGAAGTGACTTCTGGGCTATTTCTGACCCATTTTTCGGCCCAGAGAACATACATTAGAGGCTATAAAGTGGGGGAATGCATCCATTCATAATCATGCTTTTCATAATTCACTTTTCATGTTTTAGATGTAGTTTTTAGAGAGAGAGGTTCTCTCCTCTCTCTTAGGATTTAGAAATTAGGATTTTTAGAAATTAGTTTTAGGACTTCTCTTAGTTTTAGGAGTGACTCTCGATCCCAGGTTCAATGTTCTTTGTATTTATTTATTTTCAATGTTCCATGTTTAGATTGATTTTCTTAATTAATGTTATTTGAGATATTTCAGATTGATGATTGCAGTCTTTTATTTATATAAATAATTTGGATTTTCCTGTTACCCTTTTGGCTTTGGTTAAGTAATTGGTGACACTTGAGCTGTCAAATAAAGCAGTGGTTAAAATTGGGAGTTGCTAATTAATTTGACTTCCAATAACTCTAGCCTTTCCAAAGGAAAGACTAGGACTTTAGGTATCAAATTAATTAGTCCACTTGACCTTCCTTTGTTTAGTAAATGTTAACTAAGTGGGATTAAAATCCAATTCTCATCTCAATTGATAAGGATAGGACTTCCAGTTCTTATACCTTGCCAAGAGTCTATTTTACAGTTATTTATTTATTCTTATTGCTTTGAAAATATACTTGTGCCCATTGCCCAAATTCCAAAAACCCCAATTTTACCTTTTTCATAGCCAATAATAAGAACATACCTCCTTGCAATTCCTTGAGAAGATGACCCGAGGTTTAAATACTCGGTTATCAACTTTAAAGGGGTTTGTTACTTGTGACAACCAAAACGTTTGCACGAAGGGATTTCGATTAGTTTAGAAGCTATATCTACAACGCGAATATTTTTATAAATTCTTTACTAGCAAAAATCCTAACGTCAAAATGGCGCCGTTGCCGGGGAATTGCAAACGTGTGCCTTATTATTGGTTATTGTAAATATTTTTCAAAAATTTTTTTTTTCCAGATTTTATTTTAAAATTTTTGTCTAAAAATTTTTCAAAAATCATCTCTTTTTCAAAATATTTTCTTTTTGTTAGTTTTTATTTTTATTTTCTCCTACTACCATGAACTCTCACCCCTTTGGCTATGAGTCTGGTTATAATTATGTTACAGGAAGAGGAAATTATAATGACAACATGCATCAAGGTTGGAACAATCAAAGATGGGAGGAGCCACAAGGATTTGATCAACCCTCATGGCAACAACCACCTCCAATGGACTATCAACAACCATTCTGTGATGCATATCAAGGCAATGGCTATGGTGAGCAATCTTTTGACTATCAACAACCACCACCATACGCCTATGAACTCCCTCCTCAACATAGCTTTGGACCACCATACTCACAAGTCCCTTTTCACCATTCACCTCCATATGACCCTAACCCTCATCCACCATACCAACCACCTTATGAGCCAAATGAACCATACACAGAACCACCACCTTTCCAACACAACTACTCTCATGAACCACCACCTCAATATTTACCATCTCCATATCATTATCAAGATGAACCACCTTCCTATTATGAACCCTCTCTCCCAACCAATGAATCCTCATATCCACCCCAACCTCCAATGGATGACAAACTTCGTGTTATTCTTCAAAGGCAAGAAAAGATGAATACGAGTGTGCTAAATTTCGTGGCCGCCTTAGGCGAGATAGTAAATATATTAGCTTCCCGACGTTCGGACACTCAAGGAACCCCATGGCTTCATGTGGACAATCTAATGAAGAACGTAGCATGAAGGAGACATTAGAAACTCCGGAGGACAATGCGGAACATGGCTTTGTATTGGAACAAGTGGAGAAAACCATAATAGTTGCAGAGGAAGAAATGGTTGAAGATTTAGGAGATGCAGAACCTCCATGGGAAAGTCCAGTCATAGAACCCCTTTCCAAAATGTTTGAAATTGATGCTGAGGAGGGTGTACAACCTCCAAGGCATATCACAGTTGAAGACTTGGAAGAGGTTGATCAAGAGATGGAGATTCGAGAAGAAGAAGCCAAACCTCTCATGCCCTTGGAAAGCAATAAAGAGGAGATTGAATTGGAAGAGAGCTACCAAGAAGAAGAGGTTGAAATTGAAGAAGCTTGCAAAGAGGTGGTAATTATCAGAGAAGAGCACAAGGGAGTGGAGCTTGCAATTTCATTAAAAATACCTCCCCTTAAGTTGCCATGATCCTTCACAACATTCAAGTGGATAAAATTCATATCCCTTAGCTTTCTAATTCCACTTGAGTACGGGCTACTGGAGACGGATGGTCAACTTAGAGCTCTTTGTGGCATTAAGAGTAAGAAGAAGATGGTCAGTGGTAAGATCTGTCCGGTAAGGTTCATTATGGTTGGAAGCTCAAAATTTAAACGCAAAGGTTGGTATAGAGCTCAATTGAATGGGTTTAGGAAGTTTTTTGGACGCTTCAGTGAGAATTCTAAAGCTGAACCACCCGGATGGAATCATGATAATCAACTTGAAGACGGGTGCCGAAACAAGATTTGGGATCCCGGAGGATATTGGAATTGCAAACATTAGTGGAGATTCCTGGATCAGTACAAGCATAAGCCACCATGACAAGGAGCTCACCATATGTCCAACTTAAGGACTTTAACTAAAAGTGCTAGGTGGGAGACAACCCACCATGGTATGATCGTCCTTTTTCAGTTTTAATTTTAGTATGTTTTGTTTATTTTTTAAATTTTATTGAACCTGGAATCATGCATAGCATTCATATTAAGCGTTGCATTCTGCATATTGCATAAAAAAAGAGAAAACATGCACGCGACGCTGCACCGTTGCTGACGCGTCCGCGTCACTAGTGCGTTGGGAAGAAAAGACTTGAACAGAGAGTCACGCGAGAGCGTGGCTTGAGGCGTGCATTTAGCATACTTTGACCCCACGCGACCGCGTCATGTGGAACTTTGGCCTCCCACGCGACCACGTCACCCACGCAGCCTCGTGCCATGAAAATCGACGTAAAAAAGGTGCATGGCCGAAAGTTATGCTGGAATTGGGCTGGACTCGTGCTAGAAGCCCAAGCCATCCCACGCGAACGCGTGCTTCACATGGCCGCGTCGTCTTTCAAAAAATGGCCATCCACGCGATCGCGTCACTCACGCGACCGCGTCACCCAGATTTTTGGCAAAATAAGATTTTGAACAGAAAGTTGCGTGAGCGCGTGGCTGCTCTCGCGCTAGTAGCATGAATTCACTCACGCGACTGCGTGCCCCACGCGGCCGCGTCACTTGACAATAGCGCCAACCGCGCGAACGCGTCACTCACGCATTCGCGTCGCCTGCGCCGCATAGCTTAGATCAGCCAAGATATCTTCTCTTTTCTCCCCCAAATCTAAATCTTTTCTTTCCCTTCTTATTTCTTTCTTCCTTCCTTTCTTTTTCTTCTTTTTTCTTTTAATTGGTGTTGGAAATTTATTTGGGTCATTATTTCCCATATTTTGCTTATGGATTATTTGGGATTTGTTTAAACAACTATATATTATTATAAGGGTGCTTGCATGTTCTAATTAATATTTTCCATACCTTATTTAACATGCATGCTATGTGTTTGTGAAAACGCCCATATGGCATTTTGCACTATTTTTAGATTTCTTTTAAATCTACTACTCTAAATGCCTGCTTTTCACATAACCCCTTCTCTATTTTATTATTTAAATATAATTGTTTTTACAAATATATTATTAGTTTGGAAGACTTGGTAATCCAACTTTGACATTGAATGCTTGATCTCTGCTACTCATGCCTTTGCCAGCATGCCAATAAACATCTTGCATTTAACTGTCATCACATGCACTTACTATATTTCCATTGATGACTTTTCACATGTAGTCATGACCATGTGTTAACATAATTCTTCTTTACTGTGCATTGATTACCACCTTTCCCGCTCTCTTCCTTGCTGGATCCCCTAGCTTTGCTTGTTACTTTCCTTTTTCCCCTTTCAGGATGGCCACCAAGAAGGGTAAAGAGAGAAAGCTACTCCCAAACCACCGGCAAGGAAAGGAACACAAGAGAGCACTAGCTGAGGAACTACAACCCCCATCCACCTGCACATCTCAGCATGCACCGAGGACGGTGCAATCTTTAAGTGTGGGGAGGTCGATATCGATCTCCACGGGTTAGTTAGTCCCTTCTCAACACCAATTTTTGTTTTTCATTGTTGCATTTGCATGTTTGATTGCATGTTTATTTTTTTGTGCATATCTTACCACTTGGTTAAAGTAATAAAATTCTTTTAAGACCCTATCTTTGAAAATTTTCACTAATTTAAATTGAAAAATTTTTATGTTAAAACTTGTTGGAAGTTGTATTTGGAACATGGTTTTTGAGCTAAAGAACACACAACCTGTGAGATTTGAGCTTATTTATATGGTTACATTATTTAACCCTAAATATTTTATTTTATTCCTGTGTGTTTCCTTCTCTATGATTGTGATCTATATTTTGTTCCAATCTATATATCCATTATTTAGTGTATTTACATGCTTGCATATGATTGAGGCCATTGTTTGATTTTCGCTCACTTATCCCAAATAAGCCTACCCTTTAAATCACCCTTGTCAGCCACTTTGAGCTTTTTAATCCCCATTTGTTCTGTATTTTACCACATCACTAGCCTTAAAGCAGAAAAACAATTAAATATCCCAATTGAATCTTTGGTTAGCTTAAGATAGGGATTGTGTAACAATTAAGTGTGGGAAAACTGTGGGAACATGGGTTAATAAGGGAATGTATCATGTTTCTAATTTATTTGAATATTGGGAATTTGGAAACCTACTCATGAAAAACCAAAATAGAAAAATAATGGAAAATCCATGTGCATTGATAAGTTATGTTTGCTTTTATGATTCAAAAAAAAATTCAATAAATAAGCAAACAAATAAGGGGACAGAATTACCCCAATGTCAAGTTGAAAGATCAATGTACATGTGATAAAAGTAAAGAAATATCAATAATTTGGTACATGAGTATGAGAATCATACAAAAGTGGGAATTATGGGAGGCTAAGTATAATTTTAAAATTTTTATAGAGTATGTATATGTTAGGTGAGATCTTAGACTACTCAAGAATTCACTTTATAAAGATCACTTGGCCATACATATATCCTTACCTTTACCTCAGCCCCATTACAACCCTAAAAAGACCTCATGATGTTTGCATTGGTATGCTAAATATTTGTTGATTGGCTAGATGAAGAACAAGGTTTTGAAAGCATGACTAGGGAAGATTAGAGTGATTTACCCTATACACTAGAGAGATTAAAGTGATATACACTACCAGTGAGGGTTCAGTGCTTAATTCTATGTTCCCTACTTTCATGAGCTATCTTCTTACAAGTTTACTTGTCTTTTATTGTATAATTTGAATTAGTGAAATCTGATTTATGTTTGTCTTGGAGAACTTATTTATTTTTAACCAAAGTAGGTAGAAGCATTTCACATTTAGTTGCATTCATATAGATAGGATTGCATTTCATACTTTCTACTATTCCTCTTCATCTTTATAGCTTTTCTTGAGCTTAGCATGAGGACATGCTATTGTTTAAGTGTGGGGAGGTTGATAAACCACTATTTCATGGTTTATCTTGTGCTCAATTGAGTGGATTTTATCAACTCTTTACCCACTTATTCATACTATTTGCATGGTTTTACATTTGCCTTCCTAATTATGTGCTTTGATTGAAAACATGCTTCTTTGGCCTTAAGTTCCCTATGTTTAATCCTCTCTTATTACCATTAGATGCCTTGATATGTGTGTTAAGTGTTTTCAGATATTATAAGGTAGGAATGGCTTGGAGGATGGGAAGGAAGCATACAAAAGTGGAAGGAATACAATAAGTTGGAGAAATTGCTAAGCTGTCCAGCCTGACCTCTTCGCACTCAAACGGCTATAACTTTAGCTACAGAGGTCCAAATGACGCGGTTCTAGTTGCGTTAGAAAGCTAACGTCCGGGGCTTCAATTTGATATATAATTTGCCACAACTGCTCTGACGCCAGGCAACGCGAATGCGTGAGTCACGCGGACGCGTGACCTGGCAGGAACGCAACCCGCGCGGCCGCGTGAGCCATGCGGCCGCGTCACTTTTCCGCGACCTGTACGGACCAGAAAGCGCTGAAAGTGACTTTTGGGCTGTTTTTGACCCAGTTTTTGGCCCAGAAAACACAGATTAGAGGCTATAAAGTGGGGGAATGCATCCATTCATAATCATGCTTTTCATAATTCACTTTTCATATTTTAGATGTAGTTTTTAGAGAGAGAGAGGTTCTCTCCTCTTTCTTAGGATTTAGAAATTAGGATTTTTAGAAATTAGGATTTAGGACTTCTCTTAGTTTTAGGAGTGACTCTCGATCCCAGGTTCAATGTTCTTTGTATTTATTTATTTTCAATGTTCTATGTTTAGATTGATTTTCTTAATTAATGTTATTTGAGATATTTCAGATTGATGATTGCTATCTTTTATTTATATAAATAATTTAGATTTTCCTGTTACCCTTTTGGCTTTGATTGAGTAATTGGTGACGCTTGAGCTGTCAAATAAAGCAGTGGTTGAAATTAGGAGTTGCTAATTAATTTGAGTTCCAATAACTCTAGCCTTTCTAAAGGAAAGACTAGGACTTTAGGTATCAAATTAATTAGTCCACTTGACCTTCCTTTGTTTAGTAAAGGTTAACTAAGTGGGATTAAAATCCAATTCTCATCACAATTGATAAGGATAGGACTTTCAGTTCTTATACCTTGCCAAGAGTCTATTTTACAGTTATTTATTTATTTTTATTGCTTTGAAAATATACTTGTGCCCATTGCCCAAATTCCAAAAACCCCAATTTTACCTTTTTCATAGCCAATAATAAGAACATACCTCCCTGCAATTCCTTGAGAAGACGACCCAAGGTTTAAATACTCGGTTATCAATTTTAAAGGGGTTTGTTACTTGTGACAACCAAAACGTTTGCACGATGGGATTTCTGTTAGTTTAGAAGCTATATCTACAACGCGAATATTTTTATAAATTCTTTACTAGCAAAAATCCTAACGTCAATCAGTCCTTCAATGTGCATGCACAAAATCTTACTTGAAGGGGATGCCAAACCCTCAAGACAGCAACAAAGGAGGCTGAACCCAACTATGAATGAAGTGGTTCAGAAAGAAGTGCTGAAATTATGGCAAGCAGGGGTGATCTACCCCATCTCAGACAGCTCTTGGGTAAGCCCGGTGCAAGTGGTCCCTAAGAAGGGAGGGATCACTGTTGTGGCAAATGAGAAGAATGAATTGATACCCACAAGAACAGTGACCGGATGGCGTATGTACATTGACTACCAGAAACTTAATGAAGCCACCCGAAAGGATCACTTTTCCCTGCCTTTCATGGACCAAATGCTTGAAAGATTGGCAGGACATGAGTACTACTGTTTTCTAGATGGATATTTGGGCTACAACCAGATTGTTGTAGACCCCAAGGATCAGGAAAAAATTTCATTTACTTGTCCATATGGCATTTTTGCTTATAGGAAGATGCCCTTTAGATTGTGCAATGCACCTGCCACATTCCAAAGGTGCATGCTCTATTTATGGACGATTTCTCTATGTTTGGGGACTCATATTCTGATTGCCTATACCATCTTTCTCTTGTGCTAAAAAGGTGTCAAGAAACCAACCTGGTTTTGAACTGGGAGAAGTGCCATTTTATGGTAACTGAATGGGTGGTTCTTGGTCACAAGATTTCAAAAGATGGCATAGAAGTAGACAGAGAAAAGTGAAAGTAATTGAAAAATTACCTCCACCTTGCAATGTCAAAGCAATCAAAAGCTTTTTGGGACATGCTAGGTTCTATAGGAGGTTTATTAAAGATTTTTCAAAGATTGCAAAACCCCTTAGCAACCTACTTGTCTCAAATACTCCCTTTGTTTTTGATAGAGAATGCATGGTAGCCTTTGATGAACTCAAAAAGAAACTCTCCTCTGCACCTATTATAGCACCACCAAGCTGGGATCTTCCCTTTGAACTAATGTGTGATGCATCTGATTTTGCTATTGGTGCTGTTCTAGGACAGAGGAAAGACAAGCTAGTACATGTTATTTACTATGCTAGCAAGGTCCTTAATGAGAATCAAAGGAACTATACCACCACAGAGAAAGAACTTTTGGCCATAGTTTTTGCTTTTGATAAATTTAGATCATATCTCATTGGCTCAAAAGTAATTGTGTTCACTGATCACGCATCACTCAAATACTTGCTTACCAAACAAGAATCTAAGCTCAGATTGATAAGGTGGATCCTGCTGCTCCAAGAATTTGATATAGAGATTAAGGATAGGAGCGGAGCAGAGAACAAGGTAGCTGACCACCTCTCAAGGATCCCATAAAAAGAAGAAATACAGCAAGTAGCAGTAAATGAAAGCTTCCTGATGAACAATTGATGATGATTCGAGTAGCCCCTTGGTTCGCAGACATAGCTAATTTCAAGGCTAGTGGGGAGCTACCAACTAATATTAATAAGCACATAAAAAGGAAGCTAATCAAGGATGCCAGACACTACATCTGGGATGACCCCTATTTGTTCAAAAAGTGCAATGATGGTGTCCTAAGAAGGTGTATATCCCATGAAGAAGGGCAGAAAGTGTTATGGTAGTGCCATGGGTCAGCATATGGAGGTCACTTCAGTGGAGAAAGGACAGCAGCAAAAGTGCTTCAATCCAGATTTTACTGGCCAACAGTATTTAAAGATGCCAAGTAAATGGTGTCAAGGTGTGATGAATGTCAAAGAGCTGGTAATCTAACCAAGAGGAATGAGATGCCATAGTAATACATACTAGAGCTGGAACTAATTGATGTATGGGGAATAGATTTCATGGGACCATTCCCAACCTCATACTCAAATAGCTACATATTAGTGGCTGTTGATTATGTTTCAAGATGGGTAGAGGCCATAGGTACTGCAACAAATGACAACAAGGTTGTGATGAGCTTCTTGAGAAGGAACATCTTCAGCAGATTTGGAGTTCCCAGAGCTCTCATTAGTGATGGAGGATCACACTTCTGCAACAAACAACTGGAAGCACTCCTTCTCAGATATAGAGTCAAACACAAAGTGGCAACTCCATACCACCCACAGACCAACGGGCAAGCCGAGATCTCCAACAGAGAGATGAAACGAATCCTTGAAAAAACTGTTGGAAGCTCAATAAAGGACTGGTCTAGGAAGCTAGACGATGCTCTATGGGCCTACAGGACAGCCTTCAAAACCCCCATTGGGATGTCACCATACCAACTAGTATTTGGTAAGGCCTGTCACCTACCAGTTGAAATGGAGCACATAGCCTTCTAGGCTCTAAAACTACTGAATTTTGATGAGAAAGCTGCTGGAGAAAAGAGATTAATGCAACTCAATAAGCTGGAGGAGTTTAGAAATCAAGCATATGAGAATGAAAAAATCTACAAAGAGAACACAAAAAGGTGACATGACCAAAAGATAGCAAGAAGGGAGTTCACTGAAGGACAGAAGGTGTTACTCTACAACTCAAGACTCAAGTTCTTCCTTGGGAAACTTAAGTCTCGATGGTCAGGACCTTTCACCATACTCAAAGTGTTTCCCTATGGTCATGTGGAGCTCATGGAAGACAAGACTCAGAGAACTTTTTTTGTCAATGGCCATAGACTTAAACACTACTTGGGAGGCTCCTTGGAGGAGCAGAGAGAGAGCTACAAGCTCAGCTAAAGATGAAGGAATGTCAAACTAATGACAATAAAGAAGCGCTAGTTGGGAGGCACCCCAATACTTTATCCTTTTTTGATTTAATTGATTTTCTTAAAAGTAGTTTAAATTCTTTAGATAGTTTAATTTTCAGCATTTAGGATTAGTTGCAATTGTAGATTAGAAAGTTGATATTAGCTTTGATAGTTAGATCTTCATTACACTCTCTTATTTTTTTTATTTCTACTTGGGAGTTGCAACTTGATGAATGCATAACTAATGATGAGTGAATGGGCTGAGAACTAGTTAAAGTGCTAAGTTTGGTGTGGCCTCTCACCACTTAATATAGGCTTACAAACAATTAATAGTTTGATTTTGAAGAGTAAGCCCAGAAATTAAGTTTGGTATGGCTACCACCAATGATATCACAGCAGCCCAAATCACCCAATTTGAAAGCACTTAATGCTTTGAGTAAGAACATGAACGTGATTTAATGAGTTCAGAGGAGTTGGAATCAAACGAAAATGAAAAGATTGATGCTATTCCACTCTTATGAACACATTAAACACACAATGATGAAACCAATTTATTGAGATGCCAAAGAATTAAGTTTGGTGTCCCAAGGGACATCCATCAGTTGTAACCCAATTTGTTCTTGATGAGAAAGAATGTGAAGGAGTTATTTTATCATCACTAATGGGTTCAATTTCAATTTCAGGAGAGAAGATGGGGCCCACATGGTAAACGACTCACAAAACAAGGAAGTCAAAGTGTACTTGCACTTTTGAACTCAACACACGTAGAAGAAACTATGAGAAAAGAGTTGGCGCCTCTTCCCACGCTAGGCGCCACTTTCCAAAGTGGGAAAACATTTAATCTCTTTTATTTCCTACCTTCGAACCACATCATTCACCCATTATAAAAGCCTCACTCTCCCACTTCAACAACCCCTACACCACTCACCTTCGCTTCTCTTTTCATATTCTACTATCCCTTACTTTCTTCTTTTTCTTGATTGGGACAATCAAGTACTAAGTTTGGTGTTGGAGCAAAATATTATTTTTCCTTCTCTTTCTTTCAACTTATCCCATTTTTTTTCACACTCTCCCAACCTAATGGCACCACCAAAAAGCTCAACCTCAAAGAAAAGAAGAACCAAGGAACCAACCTCTGGATCCTCAAGCTCTTTTAATGACTACAAGTTCCTCTCCGTATTCAACCAAAATCAATTTTATGGTTGGGTGAGTGAGAGGGAAATCATTCCAGAAGTTGGGTTTCAACTAGGGAGGAATAAACACATCGAAATCAACATTGAGATTGAACAGAGGGGTTGGTCACTTCTATGCAACCCACCAAGGAAAGTGGTAGAAAGCTTGGTGAGGGAGTTCTATGCCAACGCATTACCTCAACCAGGGAAACAATATGGCTACATTAGCTATGTGAGAGAGAAATCCATTGACTACAGCCCCTCTGGCATAGAAAGAATGCTAATGGTGAAGAGGACAAGCTCCACTCGGAGCTATGAAGAGAGAATGAAACAGTAAGACCCTGGGTTTGAGGAAATTCTGAGTGAAATCTGTGTGATGAATGTGCATTGGATCAATGACAAGGATGGGATACCCAACCAATTGAGGAGAAGAGATTTGAGCCCCCAAGCTAGAGGGCGGATAGAATTTGTGAGGAGGTCCCTGATCCCCACATCCAACATTTCAGAGGTGACTAAGGAGAGAGTTGTGCTTATCTACATCATCATGAAAGGAGAAAACATCAATGTGGGGGAGATGATCGCCAACAACATCAATAAAGTGCTGAAAAGCACCAGTGACAACACACGGTTGGCATTCCCCAGTATTATACAAAGGCTTTGTGATAAGGCTGGAGTTGAAAAGATTATTGATGAGGTGCTTGTGAAGCAAGACAAGTTCATAACTGCCAAGAAGATAGCCAAAGTTGTGGCTATCCATCCACTCAACAGGGCTAGAGAACGAAGAGCTCATGCTCATGAACCACAACAACAATAAGAAGAAGGAGAGGCAGAAGAGCAACCTCAATTTTTAGTACTTCAACCACCACCATACTACCAATATCAAAAATTTCTAGAGGGATTTAACTGGGAGCAATTGCAAGGAGATGTACACCAAATGAAAGGAGATCTACACCACTTGAGGGAAGATGTCAACCAATTCAAAGAGGCTCAACAACAAGAATGGAGCCAAGTCAACCAAAACATCCAACAACTCCAAGAGAATTGGGAGCATATGAGGAAGGAGCAACAGGAACAATTTGACTGGGGAGAGGTGCAAAGCGTACTGGAGAAAGTAACAGAGCAAGGCAAGTGGCAACAGAGGAACTTGGCTGAATTCAGGCATCTCTATGATGCCAAGACCATATCCAGGAGGCAGTATGACATCAACACACAAGCAAAGCTGAATCACTTGTGTAACGCTATTGCCGCTCTGAACCTAGGATATCCAACCTTCATGCAAGGGATGGAAGAGCTAAGTGCAAGACAAGAAGAAATCCTAGCCAACATAAGGAAGATGAGAAAAACTACATGAGAAGGCTAGGATTTTGGAAGCCCAAGGATACCAAAGCTCAAGAAGGTTCCTCCAAGCCGGGTGAAGGTGGCTCATCCCCTCCCAAGAAGAAGGACAAATGAAAGGGGCCAATGAACTGAAGATGAAGCTGCTCAAGGTTGTTGAGTCCCATGGTTGACACTTTCCAATTTCTAAATTCTATTTAAGCTTTTGTTTTATTTATGTCTTGAATAATCATGCTAGGATAGTTTATGTTTTATGCTTAGTTTCAATTCCTGTTTGAAGTCTTTATGAGTTTTTTTACAAGAAAGAAAATGCCATGTATTTCAAGTCTTAATTACAACTTAAATAAAAGTAGAGCTTGCTTCCATAAGAGTTACTATGAGTTGTGCAAAAACAATAAGAGAGAACAAAGCCAAGAAGGATCATCAAACAAACTAAGAAACTAAGTGTAGAACCTTGGATGAACTAAAAAGAAAATGAGTCATGGAGAGTAACTAATCCTAGAAGGTATAACAAAGCGAAGACTAATGGGTGTTCCTTGAATATCCATAGAACCAAGAGGTAGTAAGCAATAAAGACCCAAGGCTCTAAGCATCAACTACTGGGATAGAAAAAAATAAAGAAACATTAAAAAGCTCAAAAATAATCAATGATCCTAGTAAATGCTTGTGGTGAAGATATGTCAAGAAGAGACATGGGCAAGTAGATTGTTAGGGGTGTCTCAACACCCAGTACCCTAAAACCAACTGGTTTGGGAGTGCTAGTTGAAAGCCTAATTAAAGGGTTGTCTTAAGACAAAACACTTAGAGTCGTGGTCAAGAAAGCAAAATAACCTTTACTACCTCAAGGTGACAATCAATAGAAAGGACCCCTAAAGCCTATACCTGAGGGAACCCTCAAGGATTCAAGAGCTTTCCATGACAATTAAAGTATTCATGCATGTGTTAGACACTTAGTTTTGCTCTTTGTTGTTTTACAATCATTCGAAGCCAAGGCCTCAATATATAAAAGTTTACTGACATTGATTTGCTTGGGACAAGCAAAGCTTAAGTTTGGTGTTGTGATGACTTGCATCATCTACCCTTCTTTCTTGCATAAAGAAGACCATAAAGGAGCATAAATCTCATTTGATCAGTACAATTCATGCATTATTTAATGAATATTATGGTACACTACTTTGAGATGAGTTGTGCTAATTTTCAGGTGAAAAAGGACATAAAAAATGGGAAGAAGACAAACAAGAAGCTGGGCGTGTGAAACTTGCGTGCCACTTGAGAGCAAATGCCACAAAAATGCACTGGCGTAGCACGCCAGGAGCTAAGCATGGCACGCCAGTACTAAAATCCAAAAGGGAGATCCAAGCATGCAGGTGGGCGTGGCACACCAGGGACTGGGCGTGGCACGCTAGCACAAAATTTCAGAGAGCAAAATGGAGAACACAAAAGGGGCGTGGCACGCCAGGTTGGGCGTGGCACGCCTGGCCTATCAACTACTATGGGCGTGCCACTTGGTGTTGAAGGCGTGGCACGCCAGCTCCAAAAAGTCACTTTGGGGTGTCACTTGAAAACCCAGGCGTGGCACGCCAAGCTTGAAGAGTGCACAAATACATGGGTATGCCACTTGAGCAGCACGGCATGGCACGCTAGTACAATGATCCAGAGAAGGGGATGAAGGCAATTGAAAACTGGGCATGCCACTTGAAGTCGAAGGCATGGCACGCCAATACCTCAACCTCACTTCGGTGTGCTACTTGAGCAACCAGGCGTGGCACGCTAATACACAAGACAACATGAGCAAGGACTGGGCGTGCCACTTGGTGTCGAAGGCGTGGCACGCCAATCTGAGCATGTCACTATAGCGTGCCACTTGAAGGCCGAGGCGTGGCACGCCACTTACTGGAATGAGACAAGATCATGGGTGTGGCACGCCAACCTTTGGGCGTGGCACGCTGGTATAACTTTCCAGGGAAGATGGAAAAAGCAAATTACATGGGGCGTGCCACTTGGTATCGAAGGCGTGGCACGCCATTCACTATTCTTCACTAAGGTGTGCCACTTGATCAACCAAGCGTGGTACGCCAGTGTCATTCAGAGGCCAAATAAGCATTGGAGCGTACCACTTGAGTTCGTGGCATGGCACGCCAAGCAGAGGAACCATTCACTCACGAAGGGCGTGGCACGTCAGACCCTGGGCGTGCCACGCTAGTGCAACTTTCCAGAAGAGCTAGCCAATAACACAACAAGGGCGTGGCACGCTAGACCCTGGGCGTGCCACGCTAGTTTAAGTTTCCAGAGGCAAAGGAAATTGGAAAAAGCAAAGGGCGTGCCACTTGAGTTCGAAGGCGTGGCACGCCAAGGTTGACTAAGGGACGAGCGTGCCACTTGAAGGATTGAGCGTGGCACGCCAAGCTATTTTGAAGGGCACGTGACACGCCGGTGATGCGCCAGCCACATGTCAGCTACGAAGTCACGCTTATTGAGTGTTTTCTTTCCCTCCAAAAATGTAATTTTTCCTTTTTCACTTTTGTAATTCTTTTATTTTCACTAGGAGTAGTATAAATACCCCTAAGGAGTACTGAAGAGGGGTTAAGCAGTTAGTTCTAGATCTACTTTTACATTCCACTTTTGAGTAATTTTCAAGCTATGAGTAGCTAACTTCCCTCCCATTGAGAGAGGGAGCTCTATTGTACTTGATGGATTTATAATAGTGAAATTCTCTTTTCTTCATCTTCTCTTTGATTTGCTAGAAGGAATTTCGGTCTTAATGCTTAGTGTTCAATTATCTTGGGAAAGAAATTGAATGCAATTGGGTTTCATGGGAACCTTGGGAAAGGAAACATGAAACCATGCTTGAAATCCCTTCTCACACTTGAGTAGAATTTGAGTTTTGGTGATGGGATACGTGACATATAATCCCCCCTCTACCTGGCTCTACAAGGGTGTATGGTATAATCAAGGACCAAGCATATCTCTCTTCATGAGCAATTAGACCAAGGAATTGGCTATTGATCAAGATCTGAGAGATTGAGTCACCAAGGGATTGGGGCTTAATCAATCATGATTGCCAAGAGGTCAGTGAGTTGCATGATTGAAGAGGATCTAAGCTAGATTTGATCCAAAGAGGCAACATCTCCCAATCTCAATGAATTCCCCCATTCTTATCTATCTGTTTCTTTATTGCTTAATTTTACATTCAGCAATTCCCCATTCCCATTTACATTCAAGTCATTTATGATTTAGCACTTTACATTCAGCAATTTCCATTTCTGCACTTTATTGCTTTTCTTTACATTCTAGTCATTTACATTTACGTCATTTACAATTCTGCATTTCACAATCTTATTAATCCGCTTAACTAATTCATCAATCAATTAAAACTGCTTGGATTTGCCAATCTCTGTGGATACGATCCCACTCCACTGTGAGTTATTACTTGGCGATAATTTTGGTGTGCTTGCCAAAAGAACTAATTCACTAAATTTTTGAAAGGGGTAGTGAATTTCGGTCATCATTTATGTAGTTTTATGAAGCCCTAGTTATTGAGTATTGTGTATATTATGTGAAATTAGTGTGGATTGAGTATTATAGGCATTGAATTGATCATTGGTGGTGCTTGAGCTTGGTGGAGGTGATCTTGGAATCTGGACTTGGTGGACTTCAGGTTTGAGAGTTTAGTTTTGACTTCATTAAGGTACGGTTTAAGTTTTATTTAAATATCATGTAATGTGACATGAAGTCCTAGGCTAGACGCCCCTAGGAATAAGATCAAATTGCATGATTAGATGAAATTAAAATGTTGTAATTGATGAGTTGTTGGATTTGATTCTGAGTGGTGATTGGTTGCTTATGAGTTATTGATTGAAATTGATAAGTTGATATATTGATGAGTTGATGAATTGGAATGTGAGAAATATGATGTGAAATAATAGTTGAGTTGGTAGTTATTTGATGACGATAGAAATTGTTGGAATGAATGATTAGGTTTGTGATTGTGTTGGAGATTGTGGAATTTGTTGTTGATGAAATAAGGCTTTTAATGATTTTTATAATTGGAAGTTAAATTTCTAGGTGATGAATGGTTATGATGGTAAAGAATGATGATATGTATATTGATACTATGTAGGGATTGCTTTAGAATGATTTTGGTTTGTTTTTGAGATAAAGAGATGATTAGGTTTGAGGAAATCAGGAAGTTCTATTTTTGGGAAAAAATGGATTTTTGACCAACTTCGTGGTGCGTGAATTAGGATTTCACATAGCCTAACCGGCAAGTGCACCGGGTCATCCAAGTAATACCTCTGGTGAGTGAGGGTCGATCCCACGAGGATTGTCAGACCGAGCAAACAATGATTTTTAGGTTAGTTTAGTTAGGCGAATCAGAAAGGAGGGTTTTGATAGTTGAAACATATAAAATAGTAAATAAGCAAGTAAATAAAGCAAATAAGATGTTTGGTGTAAAAACAGTATGAGAAAATAGCTAAGGCTTCGGAGACGTTTATCGTTTTGGATTAAAAGTTTTAACCAACTATTTTAATAATATACGATTCATTCTATGGCAATCCGTAAATGTCTAAACCCTAATCTCTTAGTGATTTAGCCTCCTCTAACCCTCATCAACTGCCACTCTCATGATCACTTAATTTCGATTCAAGGGTTAAGTTCAAAAACTAGTTGATGGCTACAAAAACCCTAATTGCCCAAAGCTAACAGGATTATACGTCACATATCGCAATTAGTTAATGTAATTAGCAATTTAAGAGGAATTTGTTTTCAAGCTGTAGTTCAAGCGAGATAACTCTCTCGAGAATCACAAGAACACATGTAAAATAAGGGTTATACTCTCGTTCCACCCAAATTCATAAGATTAAGAATGAAAACAATCCTTAGAATTGAATCAAAACATTAATTAAAATAGAAAAGCAATAGTTCTAATCCATAGAAATAAACAGAGCTCCTAACCTTAACCAAGAGGTATAGTTGCTCATGAATTATAGAGGAACTAGGGTTCTGAAAACGTGTGGAAGGGCGAAGATCCGAATCCCCCCTAATGGGTGAATCTTTTTCCTTTTATACTAACGTAATTTGATTTGAAAATAAAATAGAATAATAAATTCTAGGCCTAAAAGATTTTGTTTGTAAATAAAATTACTAAAATATGATAAAAGATAACACTTAAAAGCTAAATCCCACTAAAGATGCTCCCTTGGGTGAGTTTGAGCCATCTGCTGGCATTTTTCTGGCATTTTGCACCGGCAAGGGGAGTTCTGGCATTTTTTTTGGCGTTCTGCACCAGGAGTGGGCGGTGAGTTCTATCCTCTTTGGGTGCTAAACACCATGCTCAGCATTTAGCACCAAATTTGGCTATGATTCCAGAAGAAAGGTATAAACTATTAAATATAGTTAGAAATCTCTGAAATTTGGCTTTCCAATGCCATTAAAATCGTGTCAGTTGGACCTCTGTAGCTCAAATTATACTCGTTGGAATGCAGGGAGGTCAGGGTTGACAGCATCTACTTTCTTCCTTTGTTTTTGCATAAAAATCTGCCAAATTCGCCTGAATTTCATCTGAAATAATAAAAACACTAAAACAACTCAAAGTATCATTGAAAGAGGATTTTTTCACTAAAATATAATAAAACTTAATAAATTCTAACTAAAATAACTAGAAAATTAAGGGAAAAAGGGTACAAGATGCTCACGCATCACAACACCAAACTTAAACTGTTGCTTATCCTTAAGCAACCAAAACAATATAGGACCAAGAAGAGAAAATGCCTAAGACTCGAGTGTTCCTTTAACCTTAGATCTAGTCACTGAGTGAGGCTAATGACTGGTGCGTGAAATTAAAACACACACAACTTCACTGGCAAGTGCACTGGGTCATCCAAGTAATACCTCAGGTGAGTAAGGGTCGATTCCATGAGAATTGTTGGATTGAGCAAGCAATAGTTATCTTGCTGGACTTAGTCAGGCAAAAAGTAAAGAGAGTAGTTGTCGAAAGCACATGAAACAAAATAATAAAGAAAAGCAATTAAAGGTTGCTGTAAAATCAATTTAGGAAAATAGTTAAGGTCTCGGAGATGTTTATCTTTTCGGATTAAAACTTCTTACTAACTATTTTAACAATGAATGATTCATTCTATGGCAAACTGTAAGTGATTAAACCTTAATTCCTTAGCAATTTAACCTCCTCTGATCCTCATCAAGCGCCATGGTCAGTGGTCATTCAATTCGAATTGGAGGGTGAAGTTCAGAAAATTAGTTTATACCACAAAGGTCCTAATCACCCCAGATCCCGACTGAACAGATGTTCCCATGTCCCCAACGAGTTATGGATTAGCCATCTAGGAGGTGTGTTCTCAAGCTGTAGTTCAAGTGACCTTGGTCAGAGTATCACAATAACTCATGGAGAAAAAGGGTCATACTTCCGTTCCACCTAGTTTCATTTAGATTAAGAACGAGACACACCTTAGAATTAAATCAAACATATATTAAAATAGAAAGGTAATAATATTAATCCATAGAAATAAACAGAGCTCCTAATCTTAACCATGAGATTTAGTTACTCATAAATTTACAAAGAAAAAAAGATTCTGAAAAGTTATGGAAGAAGAACTGAAGTAATGTCCCAAAACCTACTGGATGTTCTCCTATATATAATAAATTCTAAACTTAAAAGATATTATTTAAAATAAAAATTATAAAGATAAAATAAGATAAGTCTAAGAAGTGCTAAAATCTCTTGGAGGCCCAATAGCATGTGAAACAGACAGCAAGCTGGTGTTCAATGCCAAGATTGGAAGTTGAACGCCCAAAAGGGAGTAGTGCCTTTGCCTTCATGCCCCCTTGCTGGCGTTGAACGCCAGGTTGGGCGTTCAACGCCCAAGGGGGAGCTGACAGCTTTTTCGTTCCTTGCTCCAAACTTCTCCAAACTGCTCCAAATCTCACCTAAAACCATAAGAAAGACAAGGAAAACTCAAAGTAGTATCAAAGGTGAATTTTGCACTAAAACATAATAAAACTTAATAAAATCTAACTAAAGACAATATAAAAACAACTAGAAAAAGGGTATAAAATGTTCACGCATCAATGACACTCTAATTCTGAATAAGTTTGGCATCTCACTATCCTTTGAAGCTCAGAAGCATTGGTATGCTTCAGAACTAGAACTCAGATGATATTATAGATTCTCTTCTTTAGGCTCTAATTGATTCTTGAACACAGCTTTTTCTTTTTTTCTTTGGGTGCTTTGCACCTTGAGCCTACCCGTGACTCTAGGTGTTTTGTCTTCAAGGTTAACTTGATACATGAACACCACAAGCACTTAACTAGGGAACTCCTTGAGTTCTAATTTTTCATTTTTTTTCTTTTATTTCCCCCAGAGAGTTATGCTCAAAGCCTTAGGCATACTCTGTAACAGCAATGGGTCATGACTTTAAGTGTTCAGTCTCAAAGGTTACTTGACACCTTCAAACCACAAGCACATGGTTAGGTGATGAGCGGATATTTTATATGCTTTTTGGCATCATTTTCATATAGTTTTCAGTATATTTTGTTTAAGTTTTGTTAGGTTTTCATAGGTTTTAGTGTAAAATTCACATTTTTGAATTTTACTTTGAGTTTGTGTGTTTTTATGCAATTCAAGGTATTTTATGGCTGAAATTGAAGAGCTGAAGCAAAAGTTTGATTCAGAGGGAGAGAAAGTGCTGCAGATGTGGTCCGGATCTGACCTCCTTGCACTTTAAAGAGCTTTACAGGCGCTACAGAGATCCAAATGGAGAATTCTCAATAGTTGTGGAAAGCTAACATTTAGAGCTTTCCAGAAATATATAATAGTCTATGCTTTGCTTCATAATCGAAGGCCCAAAACTGGCGTTCAACTCCAGCCTCCTGCCCTATTCTGGCGTCCAGCACCCAAAGGAGAAGAGACCAGCGTCCAACGCCCATAACGGACCCCCTAGCCAGCATTCAATGCCTTAGAGGCCTTCTAGCACGTGGATCTCAATCAAGCTCAGCCCAAACACTCACCAAGCAGGCCCCAGAAGAGGATTTTAGCACTAAAATAATGTTTTACCCTTCTTATGTAATCCTTTGTTATTAGATTAGTATATATAGAACAAGGATCACCCTTGTTTAGAACTTTATGCCATATTTTCAAATTTCACATTTTATTTTCTGTCAGTATGAGTTTCTAAACCTCTTAGATTGAGGGGAGGAGCCTTGCTGAGTTTTATGGATTAATAAAGTACTACTGTTGTAATTCAATACGTGTCTGATTCTCTATTCTAAGATGTATATCCGTTCTTCATCATTATGAATGCGTTGAACTGGCACAAGGTTATCTCATTCTACAGAGGTTCAGAGTGAGTCTTTCATCGGACAATGATGAACCACCAGCTGGATCATACATCTCTTAGATGGCTAATCCATGACTTCGTTGGGGACTTCTCGAGACACCAGTTCAGCCAAGGTACAGAGAGATTAGAGTCTTTGTGGTAGAGGCTAGAACCAAAGGCACAACATTCCCTGATCTAGAAGATTTGACCTTGTCTGTGGCGTTTTGAGTAAGATCACTAAAGAGAATAAACTGCATGAGCTTTACCCTCAATCAGAATGGATCCACACTAAGCCTGGAGTTCAGATCTGGAGGAGCATTGACGACCTCTTAACAAAGGCGTTGATCACATACAGCCTACCATACAAGAAATCATTCACATTTGAAGAAGACAGTAAGACTGAAATTAATCTAGAAGAACAAAGCATCTCCAAGCCTTAACCATCTTCTTATCACTGGTTATAATCAAACATAGTATTTCCATCTTATTCCAATTTTATGATTTTAAACAATCAATCAAATTTTCTATCCACCTGACTAAGATCTACAAGATAACCATAGCTTGCTTCAAACCACAATCCTCGTGGGATCGACCCTGACTCACTCAGGTATTACTTGGATGACCCAGTGCACTTGCTAGTTCAGTTGTACAAAGTGTGGGAATTCATGCACCAAGTTTTTGGTGCCACTGATGGGGATTGTTCGAGTTTCGACAACTAATAGATTATCTTATTGCTTAGATTAGGTATTGTCTTTAATTTTGTTAGAGTCTTTTATTTTATTTTCTTTTTTTTTGAAAAATAAAATATTTTTCAAAAAAAAATCTTTCAAAACCTTTTATGTTTTTGGCTATGTATTTCCTTTTGAGTTTCTTACTTTGAGTCTTATCTATTTCTTGTTTTCTTTGTAAAAAATTTTTCAAAAACCTTTTCTTTTCTTTATTTAATCTTTGTTTTTGGGTTGAGTCCTTTCTTTGTGTTTTTGTTGAATTTTTCGAATTTCTTGAGTCCTTTTCTAAAAAAGTTTTCAAAAATAGTGTTCTTTGTTTGAGTCTTGTACCAATCTTTAAGTTTAGTGTCTTCTTGAGTCTTTTCTTTCAATATTTTCGAAAATTTTGTCTTTGGTTTTCAAAATTTTTAAGTTTGATATCTTTTGCATGTTCTTGTTTTCTTTTTGTTTTGATCTTAAAACTTTTAAGTTTGGTGTCTTTTTGTATTTTTCTTTGCTATTTTCGCACACTAGGTAGTCTTAGATCTAAAAACTTTAAGTTTGGTGTCATTTAGTTGTTTTTCTCTTTCTTCATTAAATTCAAAAATAAAAAAATAAAATATCTTTTCTTATCTTTAATTGTAATTTCGAAAATCTTACCCATTTGAATTCAAAATTTTTAATTTTGGTGTTTTCTTGTTAGTCAAGTCAAGATTTAAATTTTAAAATCATATCTTTTTCAAATTTCTATCTTAACTTTCTATCTTTCTTTAAAATTCAAAAATCTTATCTTATTTTATTTAAAATTAAAATTTTAAAATTCAATTTTAAAATTTAAAATTTCAAATTTCAAATTTTAAAATAAAATCTTTTTCAAAAATCAAATTTCAAATCTTGTCTTCTTCAAATCTTTTTCAAATCTTTTCAAATTCTTATATTATCTTTTCTAATTTCAAATTTTAAATCAAATCTTTTTAAAATCTTTTCAATTTCTATCTTATCTTTTCTAATTTCAAATTTTAAATTCAAATCTTTTCTAATCTTTTATCTTATCTTGTTTTCAAATCTTTCTTAATTAGTTACTTGTTTCCTATTTCTTCTTTTTCAAAACTTCCTAACTAATTCCCCTCTCTTCTAATTTTCGAAAACTTCTTGCTTCTTTCTCTTTCTTCTTTTTCGAAATTCATTAATTAATACTCTTAATTAATTAAATTTTATTTTTGAATTAAATAAATAAATAAAATAAAAACAAAAATATTTTAATTCCTGTTTCTCTTTTACTTCTAATTTTCGAATTAGTCCTCATCTCTTTATTCGAATTCTTCTTCTCCTTCTTGTATATTCATTCATTCTTCTCTTCTTCTTCACATCTCATTGGGAATTCTCTGTCCTCTGGCATAGAAGCTTCCTTTTTTGTCGTATATGTGTTTTCTTGTTTATGAACAGGAACAGAGATAAGGAGCCTCTCTTTGGACCTGATCCTGAACCTGAGAAAACTCTAAGGAGGCGTTTACAACAAGCCAAAGTACAACACTCCAGAAGAAACCTCTACTAAAATTTTAAACAAGAAGATAAAGACATGGCAGACAATGCTAATAATGGAGGATATGCATGAAGGTTCTTGGTGACTTTACCATGCCTACCTCTGACTTCTATGGCAGAAGTATCTCTATACCTACCATTGGAGCTAACAACTTTGAATTTAAGCCTCAGTTAGTCTCTCTTCTGCAACAGAATTGCAAGTTCTATAGACTTCCACTGAAAGATCCACATCAGTTCCTAGTTGAATTATTGCAAATCTGTGACACTGTTAAGACCATTGGAGTGAATCTTGAGGTCTATAGACTTATGCTCTTTCCTTTTGCTATAAGAGACAGAGCTAGGATATGGTTGGATTCTCAATCTAAAGAAAGCATAGACTCTTGGAAGAAGCTGGTCAATGCTTTCTTGGCCAAATTCTTTCCTCCTCAAAGGATGAGCAAAATCAGAGTGGAAGCTCAAACCTTCAGACAAAAAGAAGGTAAATCCCTCTATGAAGCTTAGAAAAGATACAAGCAACTGATCAGGAGGTGTCATCCTAACATGCTCTTAGAATGGTCTATCCTAGGTATCTTCTATAATGGTCTGTCTGAGATGTCCAAAATATCACTGGATAGCTCTGCTGGTGGATCACTCCACTTGAAGAAAATGCCTGCAGAAGTAAAAGAACTCATTGAGATGGTTGCAAACAACCAATTCATGTACAATCCACTGGAATGCAAGCTACAGCTGACAGCACTCAAGAAGCTTCTTCTGAAGTAGAAGCTTATGATCTTGAACAACCCACCCTGGAAGAGGTGAATTACATGGGAGAATCCTATGGAAACACCTACAATCCCTCATGGAGGAATCATTCTAATCTTTCATGGAATGATCAAATGAAGCCTTATTAAGGCTTCAACAATAATCAAGGTGGAAGGAACTAAAACAGGTTCAACAACATACCACCATTCTCATCTTCTCAGGAACATATGGAGACCCCTAAGCAGAGCCTTTCTGACTTAGTCACTCTGGTCTCCAGCCTCTCTAAGACCACTCATAGTTTCATAACTGAAACAAGATCCTCCATTAGAAATTAAGAGATACAAGTTGGTCAACTGAGTAAGAGAATCCTTGAGATACCTCCTGATATTCTTCCTAGTAACACTTATGTAAATCCAAGAGAAGAGTGCAAGGCCATCACCATTGATGATGAGGCCAAATCTGGAGAGAATGGGATGACATTGAATGCCAGTGAGGGAGACCTCACTGGGTTTTCAACACCCAATCTGGCCAAGAGCCTGGTGCTGAATGCCAGTGAGGGAGTCCTCACTGGGCGTTTAACACCCAAAATGGCACTAGAGCTGGCGTTGAACGCCAGGAAGGAGGTCCCTCTTGGGCGTTCAACGCCCAACTTGGTATAGGAACTGGCGTTGAACGCTAGTGAAGGGATGCATGATGGGCATTCAATGCCCAAAGAACCACCAAAACTAGCATTAAACGCCAGTAATGACATACCTACTGAGTGTTCAGCACCCACTGAAGCAATTCCTATCTAAGAATTAAATGAATCCAAGGCTCATATAGAGACCATAGAGGTTCCTTTGCATGCACTCCTGCAGTGCATGAGTTCTGATAAACACTCATCCTCTGATGAGGATGAGGACATTAGGGAAGAGCAAGTTGCTCGGTGCCTAGGAGCTCTCATGAAGCTAAATGCCAAGTTATTTGGTAAAAAACCTTTGGAGGAAGAACCGTCAATGCTTACCAAAAAATTCAATGCTTTGGTTCGGCAGAAGCTGCCTTGGAGGCTTCCAGATCCCAGACACTTCGTAATTCCTTGCACCATAGGGACCATGACTTTTGAGAAGGCTCTATGTGACCTAGGATCAAGTATAAACCTCATGCCACTCTCTATAATGGAGAAGCTGGGAATCTTTGAGGTATAAATTGTAAATATCTCACTAGAGATGGCAGACAAATCAATAAAGAAAGCATATGGCTTAGTAAAGGATGTCTTGGTGAAAGTTGAACACCTTTACATCCCTGAAAACTTTATTATCCTAGATAATGGGGAAGATGAGGATAAATCCATCATCCTTGGAAGACCTTTCCTAGCTACTGCCAATGCTATCATTGATGTAGCTAAGGGAGAACTGATTCTACAAATAGGAGAGAATCACATCTTGTTCAAGATGCCTCATCCTATCTCTCCCTCTAAAAATAGAGAGATAACTGTGCAATACTTAATGTTCCAACCATCTCTTTTAGTGCAGAGCTTTACTAAGCCCCCAAACATCAATTCTAAGTTTGGTGTTGGGCAGCCATTAAGTAGAACTGAGAATAAAGGTACTAAGAAGAAAGTACCTAAAGGCTGCAGGGATAAGAAAGTTCCCACTGAAGGTCTCTCACCTGGCATGAGAGTTGTCTTCACCAAGAAGCCAGTCACACTATATACAGTGAGTTGTGTCCTGTCTCTAGAGCATGTGGAGATCATCCATGAAAAGATAGGAAGAAAGTTCACTGTAAGGGGTGAAATTCTGAGCCCATATCCATCTCTGTAAGGAGCTAACCATCAAGCTAATGACATTAAAGAAGCGCTTGTTTGGAGGCAACCCTATTTCCTTTAATTCCTTAAATATGTTTTTCTTAAATTATTTCTTTAGGTTCATGATCATGTGCAACAGTTAGAATAGAGACAGAAAGGTTCAGCCATGAAAATAGAACACTCTGGATGGAGTGTCTTACTGGCACTGAATGCCAGTCAGGGAGCACTGTTTGGGCGTTCAACGCCCCAAATGGGAGCAAAGCTGGTGTTGAATGCCAGCCAGGGAGCACTGGCTGGGCGTTCAACGCCCCAAGCATACTGGCTGGGCGTTCAACGCCCATGAAGTAGGACAGGGAATCTGAATTCGCTAGCCTCTCAGGACCAGCGGGTCTTACAACACCTTCACCTACCCTACTTCTTCCCTCTTCTTTTCACACTTCCCCATACACTCTTCCCTATAAACCCTAGCCCAATCAAATCCATATCACTTTCGCAAAACCATCATAGATCCCACCATCCCCCACCCACTTTAAAATCAAATTTCCCTCCCATTTACCCCACCCATGACCGAACCCTACCCTAGTGCACTCCTATAAATACCCCCTCTTACTAACCCTTCACACACACACTTCATACACTCTAAAGCCCCCTTGGCTGAATTACCTTCTTCCTCAATCTCTATCTATTTTCTTCTTCTTCTACTCCATTCTTCTCTTTTATTTATTTTTTGCTCGAGGACGAACAAAACTTTTAAGTTTGGTGTGGGAAAAGCGTTGCTTTTTTACTTTCTATTACCATTTATGGTACCCAAGGTTGGAGAATCCTCTAGAAAGAGGAAAGGAAAGGCCGTAGCCTCCACCTCCAAATCTTGGAAGATGGAGAGATTCATCACCAAAGACCATCAAGACCACTTCTATAAAGTAGTGGCAGAGAAGAAGGTGATCACTGAGGTGCCTTTCAGGCTCAAGAAGAATGAGTATCCAAAAATCCTAAGAGAGATCCGGAGAAGAGTTTGGAAAGTCCTAACCAATCCCATCCAAGAGGTTGAGATCTTAATGGTACAAGATTTTTATGCTAATGCATGGGGCACGAAAAAGCATGACATTAGTGTGAACCCAAATCCCGAGAATTAGAACACCATGGTTTGAGGGAGAATCTTATATTTTAGCCCAAAAAGTGTGAGGTTGGTGTTCAACTTGCCTTTGATGCAAGAAGACCCACACCCTTACACTAGAAGAGTCAACTTTGATCAAATACTGGATCAAGTGCTCTCAGACATCTGTGTGGAAGGAGCACAGTGGAAAATGGATTCCTAAGGGAAGCCTACTCAACTAAGAAGGCTTGACCTCAAGCCTGTAGCTAGAGGATGGTTGGAATTCATCCAATGCTCTATCATCCCTACTAGCAACCGGTCAGAAATGACCATTGAAAGAGCTATCATGATTCATTGCATTATGATTGGAAGTGAGGTGGAAGTACATGAGGTGATACCTCAAGAATTGTACAAGATAGCTGAAAATCCTTCCAGCAAAGCAAGGTTGACGTTCCCTCATCTCATATGTCACCTATGCAATTGTCATAGAAGGAGACATCTTTATTGAGGAAGACAAGCCCATCACTAAGAAGAGAATGGAGCAAACTAGAGAGCATGCACATGAGCCTGTGCAGCCGCCTTAACATGAGATCCCTGAGATGCCTCAAGGGATGTATTTTCCTCCTCAAAGCTATTGGGATCAATGGCATACTTTTGTGGGAGAATTAAGCTCTAATATGAATCAGTTGAGGATGGAGCATCAAGAGCATTCTAGGATCCTCAATGAAATAAGAGAAGATCAAAGGGCTATGAGGGAAGAACAACAAAGACAAAGGCGTGACATTGAAGAGATCAAGAACTACATTGGATCCTCAAGGAGGAGCACTAGCCGCCACCATTAAGGTAGATTCTTTCTCTTAATCCCCTTTTCTTTATGTTATTTTTCTATTTTCTGTTATGTTTTGTTGTTTGTTCTCTTGTTCTTGTTGCATGATCATCTATGTCTTAAAGTTATAAAATGTTCCATATGTCTCTCACCTTACTTAAAAGAAAATTTTATTTGAAATAAATTGAGAGATACATGAATTACAAGTTTTATAATAAGAATAGTTCAATTATCTTAATGTGGTAGTATTGCTTTTGTTTTCTGAATGTATGCATAAATAGTGGATAATTGAAATTGGAATTAAGAATGTTGGCTCTTGAAAGAATGAGGATAAAAGTGAAATATTATTGGTAATATGAAAAATCTAAAAATTGATTCTTGAGGCAAGATAAAGCAGCAAAAAGAAAAAGAAAAAGCATGTTGCAATAAAGGAAAAAGAATGCATGCGAAAAAAAAGAAATAAAAAGCAGAAAAAGCCAATAGCTCTTTAAACCAAAAGGCAAGAGCAAAAAGCCAATAACCCTTTAAACCAAAAGGCAAAGGTAAAAGGATCCAAGGCTTTGGGCATCAATGGTTTGGAGGGCCTAAAAGAAACAAAAAGTTCTTAGCCTAAGCGACTCAACCAAGCTGTCCCTAACTATATGCTTGTGGTGTGAAGGTGTCAAGTAAAAAGCTTGAGATTGAGCAGTTAAAGTCGTGATCCAAAGAAAAAAGAGTGCCCTTAAGAACTTTGGACACTTCTATCTGGGGATTCTAGCAAAGCTGAATTACAATCCGAAAGGGTTCACCCAGTTAAGTGTTTGTGGCATTTATGTATCCGGTGGTAATACTAGAAAACAAAGTGCTTAGGGTCACGACCAAGACTCTAAAAAGCTTTGTTCAAGAATAAAAATGAACTAAACTAGGAGAGTCAATAATATCATTTGGATTCTAAGTTCCTAAAGATGCCAACTATTCTAAGTTTCAATGGATAGTGAGATGCTCAAACTATTCAGAAGCAAAAAGCTACTAAGTCCCGCTCATCAAATTAAAACTGAGCTTTATTGGAAACTCTGAGATTTATTATTGTATCTTACTCTTCTTTTTATCCTACTTTGTTTTTAGTTGCTTGGGGACAAGCAACAGTTTAAGTTTGGTGTTGTGACGAGCGGATATTTTATATGCTTTTTGGCATTATTTTCATATAGTTTTCAGTATGTTTTGTTTAAGTTTTATTAAGTTTTGATAGGTTTTAGTGTAAAATTCACATTTTTGGATTCTACTTTGAGTTTGTGTATTTTTATGCAATTTTAGGTATTTTCTGGCTGAAATTGAGGAGCTAGAGCAAAAGTCTGATTCAGAGGCAGAGAGAGTGCTATAGATGCTATTTGGATCTGACCTCCTTGCACTCGAAAGAGCTTTTCTTGAGCTACAGAAGTCCAAATGGAGGGGTCTTAACAGCTATGGAAAGCTAATATCTAGAGCTTTTTAGAAATATATAATAGTCCATACTTTGCTTCAGAATCGAAGGCCCTAAACTAGCATTCAACGCCAACCTCTTGCCCTATTCTGGCGTCTAGCGCCCAAAGGATAAGAGACCAGCGTCCAATGATCATAAAGGACCGCCTAGCCAGCGTTCAACACCCTAGAGGCCTTCTAGCACGTGGATCTCAATAAAGCTCATCCCAAAAACTCACCAAGTGGGCCTCAGAAGAGGATTTTAGCACTAAAAGATTGTTTTACCCTTCTTATGTAATCCTTAGTAATTAGATTAGTATATATAGAACAAGGATCACCCTTGTTCAGGACTTTATGCCATATTTTCAAATTCCACATTGTATTTTCTGTTAGAATGAGTTTCTAAATCTCCTAGGTTGAGGGGAGGAGCCCTGCTGAGTTTTATGGATTAATAAAGTACTACTGTTCTAATTCAATACGTGTCTGATTCTCTATTCTAAGATGTATATCCGTTCTTCATCACTATGAATGCGTTGAACCGGCACAAGGTTATCTCATTCTATAGGGGTTTAGAGTGAGTCTTTCATCGGACAATGATGAACCACCAGCTTGATCATACATCTATTAGATGGCTAATCCACGACTTCATTGGGGACTTCTTGAGACACCAATTCAGCCGAGGTACGGGGAGATTAGAGTCTTTGTGGTAGAGGATAGAACCAAAGGTGTAGCATTCCCTGATCTAGAAGATTTGACTTTGTCTATGGCATTTTGAGTAGGATCACTAAAGAGAATGAACTGCATGAGCTTCACCCTCAATAAGAATGGATCCGCACTAACCTTGGGGTTCAGATCTGGAGGAGCATTGACGACCTGTTAACAAAGGCGTTTATCACATACAGCCTGTCATAGAAGAAATCATTCACAGTTGAAGAAGACAGTAATACCGGAATTAATCCAGAAGAACAAAGAATCTCTAAGCCTTAACCATCTTCTTATCACTGGTTATAATCAAACATAGTAATTTCATCTTATTCCAATTTTATGCGTTTAAACAATCAATCAACTTTTCTACCCGCTTGACTAAGACTACAAGATAACCATAGCTTGCTTCAAACCACAATCCTTATGGGATCGACCCTGACTCACTCAGGTATTACTTGGACGACCTAGTGCACTTGCTGGTTCAGTTGTACGAAGTGTGGGAATTCATGCACCATTAGGCAAGACCACTCTTTTGAGCTTTAGATCAATTTTGACCCTCCTAACCACTGATGCTCAAAGCCTTGGACCTTTTTATCTTTGATTTTTACTTTCTTTTCAATTCTATTTGCTATATATTTTGCTATAAAAATTAATCTTTTTTTTTTCAGGGAATCAATAATACTTCTCTAGGTTCCTGTTCCTTAAGAACCAGTATACTCAATTCAAATATTAAGTATGCAGAGTTAATTCATACATTCAGAAACATAGATAGTGCCACCACATCAAAGTAATCAGAACAACTTATAATATATAACTGAAATCTCATGCATTTTATTGCTTCTTTTTCTTTTAAATTTTCTTTAAGCTTAGTAAGCAATACATGAGACATCTTTTAAAATAAATATAAAATAATAGAACAAGGAACTAAACTAGAAAGTAAGGAAATCCTACTAGTGATCATGCAAAAGCTAGAATAAAAAACTGGAAATAAGCTAAAAATACTGGAAAAATAGAAGATAAGATAAGGCAAGGGAGAATGAAACTCAACCACCTCAGTCATGGTGGCTGCTGCTCCCTCCTCAAGTTGTGCTCTTCCATGAAGATGATTTACCTTCCTTTGGTGCCATTGATGATAATATAAACCGAGAGCTCACTCTGCAACACCAAACTTGAACGTTTTCTTGTCCCCAAGCAAAGAGAATTGAAAATGGGAAGGGACATGAAGAGAACATAGATGAGTAAAAAATAATACAAAAGAAGATAAGAGTGATAGAAGGGGAGGAATTTAAATTTAAAATTCTCTCTCTTTTTTATCGTTGGTGGCGTTAAATGCCCAATTTGGATGTGAAACACCCATGAGGGGTAAGTTTTTGGGTTGGAACGCCCATTTGGGGCATCAAACGCCCCATCCAAAATTCCTTTGATGGCGCTAAACGCTCTCCCTGGCATTTAGTGCCCCCAGCATGTTTTTCCCAGGGTGTTCTGTTCTTCTGTCTGACTCTTTCTGTCCCTGTTTGAAGTGCTGTACATGACCACCAACATTAGAAAGTCTAAGAAAACTTTGAAAATCGATGAAAAATAAAATGAAATGAAATCAAACCAAAATAAAACTAAAACAAACTAAAGGATACTTATAGTTGGGTTTTCTCCCAACGAGTGCTTCTTTACCATCACAAGCTTGACGGTCAGCTCTTTTAAGGAGGAAGATAGTCATAGAGGCTTAAATCATCACCTCTCACTGTGAGTTTCTTTCCTGTGCTCTCATGGATCAGCCCAATATGCTCAAGGGAAAGGATTCTGTTCAGAGTATGAGGTAGGACTAGACTTCTAGCAAACACAACTGTCATCCTAGGTGAGAAGTCTTTAGTGGGAATCTTCTTGTTCCTCTAGCTCTTAGGTATGTTTTTCTCAGAACCTCCTTTCTCCTTGGTGGGTGATGAATGCCCAACACCAAACTTAGGTTTGATGTTAGGGGAATTGTATTGGTTCCCACCAAGGGAGGAGGCTTAAGCAGTGAATTTTGCATGCAAGTACCTCATTCTCCAGAGAGTGGTGAAGGTTTGAAAACCTTGAATACCATATAGTCCTCATGCATCCTCAAAACCAGTTCACCTCTCTCAACATCAATTGGAGCTCTCTCAGTGGCAAGGAATGACATTCCTAGGATGTTGGAGTCGTCTGTATCATCTCCTATGTCAAATATCACAAAATTTGTTGGGAGGAATAGCTCTCCAACTTTGACCAATACGTTCTCCACTAGCCCATATGCTTACCTCAGAGACTTGTCAGCTAATTGCAGGGTTATCCTTGTCGCTTGGATTCCAAGCTTCTTCATTATAGATAGAGGCATCTGATTTATACTTGAGCCAAGATCACACAGGACTTTGTCAAAAGTGATATTTCCAATAGTACATGGAATCTAAAAGCTCCCTGGGTCTAACATCTTCCTTGGTAGCTTATTCTGAATTAGTGCACTGCACTCCTTAGTCAGGACTAATGCTTCATTTTCTTTTAGGGCCTTCTTTTCATAGAGTAAGCCTTTCATGAGTGCAACATAGAGAGGCCTTTACTCCAGAACCTCAGCAAAAGGAATATTAATTTGCAGCTTCTTAAAGACTTCCAAGAACTGTGAGTAGTGCTCATCCTTGGTCTCCTTTTGGGGATTCTGGGCGTGTACTTTGATGCTCTTAGTCTCTTCTGGTGTTTTTGTTTGCTCTGATCCTTCAGCAGCTTGCACTTCCTCCTTTGGCACAGATTCAGTATCCACTATGATGGCCTTGCACTTTTCTCTTGGGGTAGACACTGTGTCACTGGAAAGAGTGAGGGGTCTCTAAAGTCTCTGAGGGTTTGACAATTTGGCATTGTACTCTGGGGCCTTGGGTAATGCAAGATGTGTATCAAGAGTGATCGGAAAAGAGTTTTCAGGGTGACTTGAGGGGGCGTTCTTTAAGTCTTCTTAGGCATTCAGTGCCCTCCTTGGCTCCTTTGATGGGCATTCAGTGCCCTCCCTGGCACTCTCTGTCTTTGTAATCTCCTACTCCTGTGTCTCTTTTTCACCCAGTTCCTCATTCTTCTTATGTTGAGTGGCTACTATCTTGCTGCTCCTCAATTGAATTGTCAGGCATTCCTCTTTTATTAGCTCAGATATTCGCTGGTCTTCCTGGCTCATTTGCATCTCCAGATTCCTGAAGGAGGCTCGGGTTTCCTATATAAAGTTCTGTTGGCTCTTTGCAAGTTCTGCAATAATGGATGCCAGGTTATTGGTACTCTAAGATTGTGGAGGCTGAGAAGGAAAGTTGTTGACAGGATTTTGATTAAGACCTCCCTGAAAGCTACTAGCATAATTCGGTTGCTGACCCTGGGGCTGCTCTTTCTACCTAAAGCTTAAGTGATTCCTCCACCCCTGATTAGAAGTCTAAGAATAAGGAGTATCATAGGATTTTCTGTAAAACCCGGTTAATTAACGGTTAATTAACCCATAAATGAGAATTTATTCTAGAAAGCCTAAAATGTGATTTTTATGGCTAAATGTGATAGAGGAGATTGAGACGAGAATTTTGGTACCAATTTTATAGAATTCGGACCAAGATTGGACCGAACGGGCCAAACCGGGCCAATTGGACCCAAAGTGGGCCCTTGGCCCAACATAACTTAACCAAAACTCTAGTTTTCAGCACTCTCTCTCCTCATTTGTTACACACACAAGCTGAAATTAGAGAGAAAGGGAGGAAGAACACTCTCTCAAGTTCTCTCCCTTGGTTGATCTTCAAACCACCATAACTTTTGATCTAGAGCTCCGATTGCCGCTCCGTTTGCGGCCACGCGTTCACCGTGGAGAGCTCTACAAAACCCATACAACCAATCTTGAGGTAAGCCACGTGTTGCTGTTCGAAATCTCAGCCCTTATTTTCGAGTTTCATGGGTGAAATGTTGAGGTTTTGGGTTCTTTGATGTTATAGGACCCAACTCTCTTGAAGGAGAAGGTTAATCTTGTCTCCTTGGACCTTGGGTGTGGTAAGATTCTCAACCCTAGTGTAATTTTGTTGTTCTATGATGTTTGGGTTTTGAGATGTTGTGTATGGGTATGATGGTTGTGGCTTAGGTTGTGTGTGTGTGGATATTGGAACTTGATTGGTGATTTTGAAAAGCTTGGAAAAGGTTTGGTGGTGAAAAATCTGTTCTTGGAGGTGTTGAAGCCTTGAGAGCTTGTGGATAAGTGGTTTGGAAGTGCTCCGGTGGAGCTTGGGAAAATCGGCTAAGGTATGGTTTCGGTTTCCCGTATCTAATATGTAATGTGGTAGGAAATACTTAGGCTAGAGGCCCTAAGATAGGCATTGAATGGTTGATGTTGTTGAATGATTGAGATATATGATGTGGTCATATATGTGATGATGATTATTGATGCCTTGGTGGTATGATGTATGAGAAATATGCATGTTGTGATATATGCTTGATGATTGGTTATGGTTGAATTGTGGGTTGAACCATGTTTATGGTGAGTATGATGTTGATTGTGTACAATGATGATTTAGTGGAATTGGTGTTGTTGATAATTGGCATGAGAAAGAGTGTATGATATGTCAATATGTTCGAGTTTGAGCCACTTGGGTGAAGTGGGTTAAAATGATGAGATAGTGATTTTGTAATATGTGGTAAAGTCTCAATGTGTGAGTTGAGGAGGCTTGATGTTGAATTTGATCTATATTGATTGATTTCAAAGAAAAGGGATGAAATTGGCATGTTTTGATTGGTTTTGAAAAGAGTTGAAAATGGCATGTTTGAAAATGGCACTTTGTGGTTTTTATGAAAAACATAGTTTTTGGACATACTTTGACGGGACATAACTTGGACTACGGATCTCCGTTTTGTGTTAAATCTGTTTAGAAATGAAATTGGATCCGGGATGTCCATGCCGTTCGAAGAACGGGTGAAAAACGATTTAAAATGAGAAAGTTATGTCCGTTGGAAGATTGGGGTTTAAATTGGTGAATTCTGCAGCTTTTAACTTAGAAAATTTTTAGCAGAATGACCCCTTGCGCGTGGGCGCACTTGGCGCGTGCGCGCCGTTCTTCCCCAAAATGCCATCCACGCGTGAGCGTGATGTGCGCGGGCGCGCCGATGGTGCTGCACCCAATGCCCAGCCATTTTCCAGAGAGTTATGCCAGAACTGTGCCAGTGTTGTGCCTGGGGCACGAGGACGCCCACGCATACGCGTGGTTGACGCGTACGCGTCGATTGGCAAATGTTTAATCCACGCGTTAGCGTGCATGACGCTTGGGCGTCGATGAAGTTTTGAGGCCATTCACGCGTACGCGTGGAGTGCGCGTACGCGTGGACCTGTTTTCATCCCAAAGTTGATTTTTGAGTTTTAAAAGTCAAATCTCATACTTCTAAGCCTCCGATCTCACCACTTATATCTTAAATCATTATGATATGTCTAGCTATGAGAAGAAAGGTTAGTGAATGTGGTAACTTGCGAGTGAAGCAAGGGAAAATGAATGATCATTGAGGATCAAGCATGATTTTGTGAGATGCGGAGGATGGTGGTGGAAGTGCTGGTTATGCCATTGGCCGAAGGGCCGTAATTGTTTATATATTGGCTGGTTCTGGATTGAACCGTGAGCCGGAATAGCTGTGTATGCTATGAATATTGGCTGGTTATGGATTTAACCGTGAGCCGGAATGGCTGTGTATGATATGAATATTGGCTGGTTCTGGATTGAACCGTGAGCCAGATGGCTGATATGGATGTTGATCCATGGATGAGAATTCATGCATGTTTATGCTGAATTATTGATAATTGTGATTTGCACTTCCACTATCGGAGATAAGAGTTTCCCTGGGTAGTAGCAGTGACTAGCCACCACGTGCTCCAGGTTGAGACTCGAAGCTCTTTTGACCCTATGTCATAAGTGTGGCCGGGCACTGTGAAAGACCCGGATGAGCTCGCCCCCGTGAATATTCACCAGTGAGGGTGATGGATATAGATCATGATTATGATCAAGTTTATGACGAGTATAACTCGAGTTGGGGATGCATGACAGAGGGACAGTCCAATGGTTAGCTACCAGGACTTGTCGGGTTGGCTCTATAACCGACAGATGATATCATCAGCCACTAGGGACAGGCATTCATCATATGCATACTATATGAATTGTTTGAGATTGCCTATTTGACTGCATATAACTTGCTAATTGTCTAAATGTCTTACTTGTTCCTATTTGTACATTTCTTGTTTGATATAACTGTGTTTGCTACTTTATATCCTGCTGGTGGTTGGGAGGTTTGAAGGAATTGGAAAGGGAAGTATTAGTTAGACTGAAGAATCTTTAGTCAGATGCCCTTTATGGTTTAGCTTGTTTATAAGCTTTGATATTATCTGGAGGAAGTTCTAGAATTGCCTTTGGCTTTCCTCCATTATTATGTATTATATATGTGGAAGCTGTTACCATGCTGGGGACCTCTGGTTCTCACCCATGCGGATTTTGTGGTTTTCAGATGCAGGACGTGAGGTTTCCCGCTGAGGCATGCTGGAGACTTCTATACTTGCGAAGATCCTTTGTTCTCGGGGCTATGTTTTGGTTTATATATTTTGCTTAGATACTTTTATCTCCATTAAATAATACAAACTGTGATGACTCCTCTTATGGGAGATTTTGGAGAATAGGTTTTATGTATTTGTGTCCCTTTGGGTTTCCTTTGGGGTTTTCCTTATTTTATCATATGTATATATTGTTATGCTCGGATCGGTTATCTTCGCAGCCGGATCTTGAGCCTTGATATTCCTGTTTTTGACACTCCTTTGTATATATATAATCTCGTGTTGGTTATCCTTATTCGTTACGTTGTCGATCGGAGTGTTGCGCTTTAGAGTTGCGATGGTTTTTGTTTACCCCTTTTTCTACAAAGGCTCCTAGTTATAATCAATTATTCATACTACTATACGTACTAAATTTTTATTTTAGAAGACGTCGTAATACCTTGCCATCTCTGAATTATGACTTAAGCATAAGACTCTGTATGGTAGGGTGTTACATTATGGTATCAGAGCAGTTCGTTCTTGTAGAGCCTGAGGGATGGACTGATTATGCTTCTGTGCATTCTCTGTGTGTGTGTTATGTGCTATTAGTATATCTGCTTGATATAATTGGCATAAACGTTCATGAGTATGCATTTGGGACTTTGAAGCACTAGACTTCCGATATTGAGACTGATCAACTTAATATCGATTGTTTGGTGTGTATAGGAACCAGATGGCGCCTCGTGGACGCGGTAGAGGTAGTGCGAGAGGTCGTACGAATGCTCGTGCGCCGGAGAATAACCCTCACGACCTGGTGAACTTTATGACTGTGTTGGAGAACATGGCTGCTGCTATGCAAGCCACTGCTGAGGCTCTTGGTCAACAGATGAACAACCATGGTAATGATGGAGGTGGAGTTCAGGGCCCGATGACACTGGCAAACTTTTTGAAGGTTAATCCACCTAAGTTCAAGGGAACTACTAGTCCGACTGAGGCTGATACATGGTTTCAAGCTATAGAGCGAGCGCTGCAAGCGCAAGTGGTGCCTGAAGGACAGCGTGTCGAGTTTGCTACCTATATGCTTGTCGGTGAAGCATCGCATTGGTGGCAAGGTATCCGACGTCTTCTGCAGCAGGGTGATGATTATATCACTTGGAATGCCTTCCAAGAGGAGTTCTATAAGAAGTACTTTCCGACTTCTGCTAGGACGGCTAAGGAACTTGAATTGTTACAGCTGAAGCAGGGTACTATGTCCATATCAGAGTATACTGACAAGTTTGAGGAGCTGTTCAGGTTCTCTCGTATGTGCCAAGGGACTCCGGTGGAATATGAGGAATGGAAGTGTGTTAAGTATGAAGGAGGACTCCGGAGTGATATTTTCAGTTCAGTAGGACCAATGGAGATTAGGACTTTCTCCGAGTTGGTAAACAAGTGTAGGGTTGCTGAAGAGTGTGTGAAAAGGGCAACCGCTGAGAAAGGGATTCACAAAGGTTCATTCCCACAGAACCGAGGGAAGAGCTTTGCACCTAGAGGCCCGTCTTTCAAGAGGGGAAGCTCTTTCAGGAGGCCCAACAACAACAACAATTTCCAAGGGAAGAAGTTTGGGAAGCAGCCTCAGAATGATCAAGCTTGTACTAGATGTGGGAGTCACCATCCGGGAGCACCATGCAAGGCCGGATGGGGTTTGTGCTACACTTGTGGAAAGGCGGGGCATAAAGCCGTAAGTTGTCCTGAGAAGAAGAAACAAGGTGCTGGAAAAGCACAACAGACTGGTCGGGTGTTCACCACTTCAGTTGTAGAAGCTGAGGGATCTGAGACACTCATTCGAGGTAACTGTGAAATAGCTGGTCAAACCTTAAATGCTTTATTTGATTCGGGAGCATCACATTCATTCATTGCATTTGAGAAAGCCCATGAGTTAGGATTAAAGATTGTAACTTTAGGTTATGATCTAAGAGTGTACAATGCTACCCATGAAGCCATGGTAACTAGGCTAGGATGCCCGGAAGTTTCCTTTAGGTTCAAGCAGCGTGATTTTGTTCATAACTTAGTCTGCTTACCGATGATCGGTCTTGATCTTATCTTGGGATTGGACTGGTTATCTAAGAACCATGTTCTGCTAGATTGTTCTACAAAGTCGGTGTACTTTATGCCGGAAGATACAGAAGGGCCGATCGTGGTAAATAATTATTACTTGAATTCGATGATGGTGAATTGTTCCGGAACCGAATGTCAGGGTATAATGTTGTTAGCCGCGGGTGTTTCGGGTGATGATCAAAGGTTGGAACAGATTCCGGTTGTGTGTGAGTTTTCGGAAGTGTTTCCTGATGATATTGATGAGTTTCCATCTAACCGAGAGGTTGAGTTTGCTATCGAGTTGGTACCCGGGGCGGGACCAATCTCAAGTGCTCCTTATAGGATGTCACCGTTAGAGATGAACGAGCTAAAGTCTCAGTTAGAGGATTTGTTGGGAAAGAATTTTATACGACCTAGTGTCTCTCCGTGGGGTGCTCCAGTATTACTGGTAAAGAAGAAGGATGGGAGTATGTGACTCTGTGTGGATTACAGACAGCTGAACAAGGTTACAATAAAGAATAAGTACCCATTGCCGAGAATTGATGATCTCATGGATCAGTTACAAGGAGCTGGAGTTTTCTCCAAGATCAATTTGCGATCCGGTTATCATCAGATAAGGGTGAGGGGTGAGGATATCCCTAAGACCGCTTTCAGGACTCGTTATGGTCATTACGAGTACACCGTAATGTCTTTTGGGTTGACGAATGCTCCTGCAGTGTTTATGGATTACATGAATAGAGTTTTCCGTCCGTTTTTGGATAAATTCGTTGTTGTCTTCATTGATGACATACTGATTTATTCCAAGACTGAAGAAGCGCATGCGGAACACTTGAGGACCGTGTTGCAGATTCTAAAGGAGAAGAAACTCTATGCAAAACTGTCTAAGTGTGAGTTTTGGAAGAGTGAGGTGAAGTTTTTGGGTCACGTGGTGAGTAAGAAGGGAATAGCCGTAGATCCAACTAAGGTGGAGGCTGTGATAGATTGGAAGCAACCAACCACCGTGATGGAGATAAGGAGTTTTCTGGGTTTAGCTGGCTATTAGCGAAGGTTTATCAAGGGCTTTTCACAGATAGCTTTGCCAATGACAAAGTTAACCCGCAAAGACACTCCATTTGTTTAGACTCTTGAGTGCGAGGAGAGCTTTCAGACATTGAAGAAAAAGTTGACCACTGCACCTGTGTTAGTGTTACCCGAGCCGAATGAGCCATTTGAGGTGTATTGTGATGCCTCATTGAAGGGTCTAGGGTGCGTGCTGATGCAGCATCATAATGTGGTGGCGTATGCCTCACGACAGTTGAGACCTCATGAAGTTAGTTACCCTACGCACGATTTGGAACTCGCTGCAGTTGTGTTTGCCTTGAAGGTGTGGAGGCATTACCTCTATGGGGTTAAGTTCCAAGTTTTCTCTGATCATAAGAGCTTGAAGTATCTCTTTGATCAGAAAGAGCTCAATATGAGGCAGAGGAGGTGGATGGAATTGTTGAAGGACTACGACTTTGAGTTGAATTACCATCCGGGAAAGGCGAACGTAGTGGCGGATGCGTTAAGTCGGAAGTCGTTATATGCGGCTTGGATGATGCTTCAAGAGGAGAAGTTGCTCAAGGGATTTGAGAGTCTAAAAATCGGTGCTCGAGAAGTATCCGGAACTTTGTGTTTGAGCCGATTAGAAATCTCAAGTGACTTTAAGTCCGAACTCCTAAAGGCTCATCAAAATGATGAAGCGTTATGGAAGGTGTTACCGGCTATTGAGCAAGGAAAACAATGGAGAGTGTCGGAAGAAAAAGATGGGTTATGGAGATTCAAGGGTAGGATCATTGTGCCGGATGTTGGCACTTTGAGGCAAGATATTTTAAAGGAGGCACACAAGAGTGGATTCTCCATTCACCCGGGAAGTACTAAGATGTACCATGATTTAAAGGCAATGTTCCGGTGGCCGGGTATGAAGAATGATGTGGCGGAATATGTTTCAAAGTGCTTAACTTGTCAAAAGGTAAAGATTGAACATCAAAGACCTTCCGGGATGTTGCAACCTTTAGAGATTCCACAATGGAAGTGGAAAAGTATTGCAATGGACTTTGTGTCTGGATTGCCAAGGACTAGGGCTGGTTTTGAGGCTATTTGGGTGATTGTGGACCGACTGATGAAGTCAGCTCACTTTTTACCCATTCGTATGACTTACACCCTTGAGGAGCTAGCACGGTTATACATAAAGGAGATTGTGAGACTTCATGGTGTACCTGCTACTATAATCTCTGATAGAGATCCTCGTTTCACTTCAAGGTTTTGGGGTGCATTTCAGAAAGCTTTTGGATCCCGATTAAGCTTGAGCACGGCTTACCATCCTCAAACAGATGGTCAATCTGAGAGGACGATCCAAGCACTAGAAGATATGTTGAGAGCTTGTGTTTTGGACCAACCGGCGAGTTGGGATCGGTATATGCCATTAGTGGAGTTTGCATACAATAATAGCTATCATGCGAGCATTGGAATGGCTCCGTATGAGGCCTTGTATGGGAGGAAATGTCAATCTCCGCTATGTTGGTATGAAGCTGGAGAGAAAAGCTTGTTAGGGCCGGAAATGATAGCTGAGACTACTGAACAAGTCAAGAAAATCCGTGATAGGATGCTTACGGCCCAGAGTCGTCAAAAGAGTTACGCCGATCAGAGGCGAAAGCCCTTAGAATTTGAGGAAGGAGATCATGTTTTCCTTAAGGTTACTCCAACTACAGGAGTAGGTAGGGCGATTAAGGCAAAGAAGCTGAATCCTCGATACATTGGTCCATTTCAGATCCTGGAGAGGATTGGACCGGTGGCGTATCGGATGGCTTTACCACCTCATCTTTCGAACCTGCACGACGTGTTTCACGTGTCGCAGCTTCGGAAGTACACTCCTGATGCTAGCCATGTGTTGGAACCTGAATCGGTTCAGTTGAGGGAAGATTTGACGCTTCCAGTGGCTCCGGTCAGAATTGAAGATACTAGTATCAAACGGTTGCGTGGAAAAGAGGTTTCATTGGTCAAAGTGGCATGGAGTCGAGGCGGTGTTGAGGAACACACTTGGGAACTTGAGTCGGAGATGCAAACGGATTATCCGCATTTATTCTCAGGTAATTGTATTTGAATTTTGTGGGCAAAATTCCCAATTAGGTGGGTAGAATGTAAAACCCGGTTAATTAACGGTTAATTAACCCATAAATGAGAATTTATTCTAGAAAGCCTAAAATGTGATTTTTATGGCTAAATGTGATAGAGGAGATTGAGACGAGAATTTCGGTACCAATTTTATAGAATTCGGACCAAGATTGGACCGAACGGGCCAAACCGGGCCAATTGGACCCAAAGTGGGCCCTTGGCCCAACATAACTTAACCAAAACCCTAGTTTTCAGCACTCTCTCTCCTCATTTGTTATACACACAAGCTGAAATTAGAGAGAAAGGGAGGAAGAACACTCTCTCAAGTTCTCTCCCTTGGTTGATCTTCAAACCACCATAACTTTTGATCTAGAGCTCCAATTGCCACTCCGTTTGCGGCCACGCGTTCACCGCGGAGAGCTCTACAAAACCCATACAACCAATTTTAAGGTAAGCCACGTGTTGCTGTTCGAAATCTCAGCCCATATTTTCGAGTTTCATGGGTAAAATGTTGAGATTTTGGGTTCTTTGATGTTATAGGACCCAACTCTCTTAAAGGAGAAGGTTAATCTTGTCTCCTTGGACCTTGGGTGTGGTAAGATTCTCAATCCTAGTGTAATTTTGTTGTTCTATGATGTTTGGGTTTTGAGATGTTGTGTATGGGTATGATGGTTGTGGCTTAGGTTGTGTGTGTGTGGATATTGGAGCTTGATTGGTGATTTTGAAAAGCTTGGAAAAGGTTTGGTGGTGAAAAATCTGTTCTTGGAGGTGTTGAGGCCTTGAGAGCTTGTGGATAAGTGGTTTGGAAGTGCTCCGGTGGAGCTTGGGAAAATCGGCTAAGGTATGGTTTCGGTTTCCCGTATCTAATATGTAATGTGGTAGGAAATACTTAGGCTAGAGGCCCTAAGATAGGCATTGAATGGTTGATGTTGTTGAATGATTGAGATATATGATGTGGTCATATATGTGATGATGATTATTGATGCCTTGGTGGTATGATGTATGAGAAATATGCATGTTGTGATATATGCTTGATGATTGGTTATGGTTGAATTGTGGGTTGAACCATGTTTATGGTGAGTATGATGTTGATTGTGTACAATGATGATTTAGTGGAATTGGTGTTGTTGATAATTGGCATGAGAAAGAGTGTATGATATGTCAATATGTTCGAGTTTGAGCCACTTGGGTGAAGTGGGTTAAAATGATGAGATAGTGATTTTGTAATATGTGGTAAAGTCTCAATGTGTGAGTTGAGGAGGCTTGATGTTGAATTTGATCTATATTGATTGATTTCAAAGAAAAGGGATGAAATTGGCATGTTTTGATTGGTTTTGAAAAGAGTTGAAAATGGCATGTTTGAAAATGGCACTTTGTGGTTTTTATGAAAAACATGGTTTTTGGGCATACTTTGACGGGACATAACTTGGACTACGGATCTCTGTTTTGTGTTAAATCTGTTTAGAAATGAAATTGGATCCGGGATGTCCATGCCGTTCGAAGAACGGGTGAAAAACGATTTAAAATGAGAAAGTTATGTCCGTTGGAAGATTGGGGTTTAAATTGGTGAATTCTGCAGCTTTTAACTTAGAAAATTTTTAGCAGAATGACCCCTTGCGCGTGGGCGCACTTGGCGCGTGCGCGCGTTCTTCCCGAAAATGCCATCCACGCGTGAGCGTGATGTGCGCGGGCGCGCCGATGGTGCTGCACCCAATGCCCAGCCATTTTCCAGAGAGTTATGCCAGAACTGTGCCAGTGTTGTGCCTGGGGCACGAGGACGCCCACGCATACGCGTGGTTGACGCGTATGCGTCGATTGGCAAATGTTTAATCCACGCGTTAGCGTGCATGACGCTTGCGCGTCGATGAAGTTTTGAGACCATTCACGCGTGCGCGTGGAGTGCACGTACGCGTGGACCTGTTTTCATCCCAAAGTTGATTTTTGAGTTTTAAAAGTCAAATCTCATACTTCTAAGCCTCCGATCTCACCACTTATATCTTAATCATTATGATATGTCTAGCTATGAGAAGAAAGGCTAGTGAATGTGGTAACTTGCGAGTGAAGCAAGGGAAAATGAATGATCATTGAGGATCAAGCATGATTATGTGAGATGCGGAGGATGGTGGTGGAAGTGCTGGTTATGCCATTGGCCGAAGGGCCGTAATTGTTTATATATTGGCTGGTTCTGGATTGAACCGTGAGCCGGAATAGCTGTGTATGCTATGAATATTGGCTGGTTATGGATTTAACCGTGAGCCGGAATGGCTGTGTATGATATGAATATTGGCTGGTTCTGGATTGAACCGTGAGCCGGATGGCTGATAAGGATGTTGATCCATGGATGAGAATTCATGCATGTTTATGCTGAATTATTGATAATTGTGATTTGCACTTCCACTATCGGAGATAAGAGTTTCCCTGGGTAGTAGCAGTGACTAGCCACCACGTGCTCCAGGTTGAGACTCGAAGCTCTTTTGACCCTATGTCATAAGTGTGGCCGGGCACTGTGAAAGACCCGGATGAGCTCGCCCCCGTGAATATTCACCAGTGAGGGTGATGGATATAGATCATGATTATGATCAAGTTTATGACGAGTATAACTCGAGTTGGGGATGCATGACAGAGGGACAGTCCAATGGTTAGCTACCAGGACTTGTCGGGTTGGCTCTATAACCGACAGATGATATCATCAGCCACTAGGGACAGGCATTCATCATATGCATACTATATGAATTGTTTGAGATTGCCTATTTGACTGCATATAACTTGCTAATTGTCTAAATGTCTTACTTGTTCCTATTTGTACATTTCTTGTTTGATATAACTGTGTTTGCTACTTATATCTTGCTGGTGGTTGGGAGGTTTGAAGGAATTGGAAAGGGAAGTATTAGTTAGATTGAAGAATCTTTAGTCAGATGCCCTTTATGGTTTAGCTTGTTTATAAGCCTTGATATTATCTGGAGGAAGTTCTAGAATTGCCTTTGGCTTTCCTCCATTATTATGTATTATATATGTGGAAGCTGTTACCATGCTGGGGACCTCTGGTTCTCACCCATGCGGATTTTGTGGTTTTCAGATGCAGGACGTGAGGTTTCCCGCTGAGGCATGCTGGAGACTTCTATACTTGCGAAGATCCTTTGTTCTCGGGCTATGTTTTGGTTTATATGTTTTGCTTAGATACTTTTATCTCCATTAAATAATACAAACTGTGATGACTCCTCTTATGGGAGATTTTGGAGAATAGGTTTTATGTATTTGTGTCCCTTTGGGTTTCCTTTGGGGTTTTCCTTATTTTATCATATGTATATATTGTTATGCTCGGATCGGTTATCTTCGCAGCCGGATCTTGAGCCTTGATATTCCTGTTTTGACACTCCTTTGTATATATATAATCTCGTGTTGGTTATCCTTGTTCGTTACGTTGTCGATCGGAGTGTTGCGCTTAGAGTTGCGATGGTTTTGTTTACCCCTTTTCTACAAAGGCTCCTAGTTATAATCAATTATTCATACTACTATACGTACTAAATTTTTATTTTAGAAGACGTCGTAATACCTTGCCATCTCTGAATTATGACTTAAGCATAAGACTCTGTATGGTAGGGTGTTACATTTTCTGGAGGAATTTTCTTTATAATTAACCTGCTCAGGTGTCCACTAGCCATAGTTGTAAGGCTCACCTCGAGAAGGGCTACCACATGTACCATAAGGGACAGTGCTCTGAATTTTTACCACTGAGCTCTGCACGCTACTCAATTGTTGAGTGAAAAGACTCATCTGTTGGACTAGAGTTTATTTTGAGCAAGAATTGCATCTACATCATACATCTCCATTATTCCTTTCTGTTTCTACTCACAAATAAACAGAGAAGACAGAAAAGTGGGAATTCAACAAAACCAGATTTTTATAAAAAGTTATTTAAAAATCTTTCTAATGGTTCAAGGATGGTTGAAAAAAGAATTTTGTACAAAAAGTTATAGAATTTTAAATTGGGTTGGAAAACCAAAATTTTACAGCATATAAGCTTTTGAACCTGGTATGCATGCATACGCGAAAACACTCTGCGTACACAAGCATTTGGCTCAGCTAAGTGCTCTCGCATACACAAACGTGGCTTGCATACGCAACTCTGTCTTTTGACACTCATGCGTACGTGGCACATGTCATTCGTATGCGAGCTTTGCAAATTTACACTGATATGTACGCAAAAATGTGCATGCATATGCGACCACCTCTATTTTGCTTAAAATTGAATTTGTAAGTTCTCAACCATTCCTCTAGCCTTCTAAACCTTTGAATACCATGTGGTAGTCTAAAGCCAGTGTAATAGAGCGTAGAGTGGTTAGGAAAGGATACTTAATGAGTTGAGACATTAAATTAGAAAAAGAAGGATTAGAAGTAATAAGAGATGTGATGAGAATGATTGTGATTGATGATGATTGATTTGATTGAACATGATGACAATGATTATGATAATAAGAGATATTGATGATTGATTATGATTTTGGATGAAGTGGAGTAAGATTTAGAATGAATTTAGTAACGAAATAAAATTTGATTGAGATGTACCTGCTTAGAGAGATGCAGTAGAGTGATTCCTCTTGCTTGGGATGTGATTGAGATAGGATGATTATGATGATGAGGGGATGATGATGATTGATTATGAGGAATGTGATTGAGGATGAAAGTGATAATGAGACTGAGTCTGATGAAGTATACTTGCCTGAGTAGATGGTGTGATTCCACTTGCTTCGGGATGTGGTAAAGTATAATTGCCTGGGTAGATGTAGTGGTTAATTTTGCTTGCTCTCGGATGTTGTAATTGATAATGATATTTGATTCGAGTTTCAAATACACCTGCCCGGTAGATGCCAGTAGAGTGATTCTGCTTGCTATGGAATGTGGTGAAAACTCTGTTGACCCTTCATCGCAAGATGTGGCCAGACACTTATACCTTTTCGGATGTTCCTCCTTGAAGATGAAAAATTTCTCTTGGTAAATGCATACACGTTGGGACTGTCCAGGGTTAGCTACTGGACATGTCAGGTTCACTGTATAACCGAAAGATGAGACTCATTGGCCATGGACAGGCATGCATCATTTGCACATGTATGATTTTGTTTGGGTTTGATTACTTGTCATGGTTTGCTTAATTGTACATATTAAATGTCTATACACTAATTGTCTTAGTTAAAATTACTTGTGTTTTACTTGTCTGCTTTGTTTGCATATGTATATCTGAAAGGACCCTCATGCTGGTGTCGGTTAATGCTGAGGGATGTCTGTTTGATTGTTGAAAGGCTGTGGAGAATTGTGAAAATTAATGAGATAAGAGGGGTTAGATTAGAATCCTTTAAAGTAGTTTCCTGACTACGGATTAGTGAGAACCTAGGAATGAAAATATTGAGTGGAAACTTAAGATTGTTTAGTGAATTTCTTTCTACCTTATATTGTATTTGTTTGGCATTTTTACCATACTGGGAACGCATGGGGCGGGGGTTCTCGTTCCGTATATATCCAATGTTTTTCAGATGAGGTTCCGGTGCTTCACGATGAGCTAGAGTTTGTCTGGAAGCCGGCAAAGTGATCTTGAACTCTTTTTTATATTTTGCTTAGATTTCTCTCCCCCTTTATTTAGAAAACTTTATGATGTATATGAATTTTATTTTGGAAACTTGCCTAGAGAGGCTTTGATGTAATTGGGAGAGATAGGAAATATTATTATCAATTACTTTTATTATTGTAATCCTAGCCGACCTAAACTTCGCAGGTCGTGACTAGCGGCTATTTTACTTATATATATTTTGTCTCTATTCTATTCTTCCTTTATGTTTTTATTTTACCCCGCTTATCCGAACACTTCTCATTGATACATTGTGTGTTATGCTCGCGATTTTCTTTTAAATGCTTTCAGGCTTCTAGGTTACTACTTCCTTCTATTGATGTATCACTCAAGCATAAGGATTTAAATGGTAAGGTGTTATAGCACTTCTAGGTTTCTGATGGAAGCTTCTTAATTTTGAAATTTTGCTCGTTTATTGTATGAAATCTTGGGTTTGTTTCATGAAGGAGTGATGAGCGCTAAACACCGATTTAGAAATTCACAAGTTATAAAGCACAAGTTTCGTTGTAGCTCTAAACCGGAATTCAACACTCTTCAAAGTTTAGTTAAAATGTCACAAAGTTTCAAATCAATAACTAGAAGTTTAATCTTGCGTCATTCTTCTTAGGAATTGCAACCGAGTACTCATCGTTAGCTATGAGAGATCAGGGGTTTGATTGCAATAAATGGAAATATAAATAGCAAGAAATTAAATGGGCAAGTAATACTAAATGGCAAAAGGAACTAAACTAAGCAATTAAGAAGATTAACTAAGAAAGATATTGGCAATGTTTGATGGTTAAAGATCACTATCCTTGTAACTATCCACAACATGATAATTACAAAGAGAAAACTCAATTCGTCAACCTCTAAATGGCGAGGAAAGTCAATCAAGCTTAATTAATCCTAATCCATAAGTCCTAATCAACTTACCAAGTGAATTAGCAAAAGAATAGCGTGAATAGAAACAAGATTAATTAAAATATCTAAATTATCAATCAACTTAGACATTAGTAACCCAAGGTCACTCAAGTTACCAACCCAATCCAAGAATGAAAATTCTACTCTAAAATTAAAAGAGGCATTTTATCAAATACTTGGTAGGCATAAAAAAAGCATCATAAATTGCCATGAATTAATAAAATCTACAACTATCCAATCCAAGAAAGCAATAATAATATAACTCCAATAAGGAACAAGAAAACATAAAATATCAAATTCTTTAAAGGAAAATTACAAATTCAAGAGTTCATAAGCTAAAAATGATATAAACAAGAACTAAAAAGAAAGAGTTAACAAACTAAGGGTAGTAGAACAAGAAAATGTAATTAAAATTAAACTAAAACAAGATTAAAAATTAAAACTAGAGAGAAAACAAAGTAAAATTCTAAGAATTCTAGAGAGAGTTGGAGCTTCTCTCCCTAGAATTTACTAAAACATCATAATAAAACTAAAACTAAGACTACCTACCTCTCAAACTATATCGCATTTTTCTTTAAATACTTTTAGGCTTTGGACCTTTTTATGGCCTAAAAACAAGGATGCATTTGTTTTATTAAAGAAAGCATGTGGGCCCGTCTCTACATGCAAAAAACGCTCACGTACGGTGAGAAGTGTGGCTTGCGTGAGTAACTCACTCATCCAGGAAAGGCCTCTTGCGTGAATTTCTCACTTATGCGAGGGGTGTCCACTCATGCGAGCTATCACTCGAATTGCTTCCTGAATCGCTTTTTCGCTCCATTCTTTTCCATCCTTTGAACAATTGATACATCTTAACCCTGAAACACTTAAACAAATTAAACACGGCATCAAATGGCATAAAAATTAATATTAGGAGCACAAAAAGCATATTTTTTTACACACAACTTCATCGGAAGTAAGATTAAAAAACTCATTTAATTGCCCAAAATTGTGCAGAAAGTTGATAAACTCTATGCTTTTTAGCACAATTTATAACGATAAAATGCAAGTTTATCAATTTCCACACTTAAACACTAGCATGTCCTCATGCTATAGTACCCAAAAGATATGAGAATTTAAAGAGAAAAAAATGATAATTCCTAAATATCTCAACAAAATATTGATGAGTGAAAATCAAAGCTTACAGATACCGACAATGCACCGAATCGTTCAAAGTAATACTACGGTGAGTGGATATTGTTTCCACGAGGATTAACAGATTGAGCATCAAATATTGAGTTAAATCACTAATTAGATCAAATAGAATCTGGATTGAGGAATGTTGAAGAACCTTAGAATGCCTGAATGCTTAGAACTTGAACGCTGAGTGCCTCGAGACAGTGAATGTTGAATTAGAAGAAATCAATGGTGGAGAATGTATAGGATTTAGAGATGTTCAATTTCTTAGGAAAATTAAACTTTTTTATCCTTGTTCTAAACCTTGCAAGATCTTATCACGACGAAATTAAAAAAGGTTAAGTTCAAAAATCCAATTCAGTCCATATAAGATTCTACAATAGTCCGTAAGTCGATTATATGTCATGTATCCAAGCTAGTCCTACCCGATTGAATGTTTAAGAAAATACAATTTCAAGAATTGTCCTAATCCGAATTATATGTCAGTATTCAAAACTAGGGTAATAAAAAATCATGTATTGGTCACAACACTTAGAAAACCACTATGTCAAGTGATTGAGTTTTGAAGCATGATTTGAAAATTAGTTCGTCGAATCGGTAAACAAATCCAGAAGGGGTTAGCACACCTGTCGATGCTACTAATCCTTTAGTGATGAAGAACAAAATACTTAATCATGGAACAGATCAATGCAATACTTTAAAACCAAAGAAAACTTATTATTAATAAACATTAAACATGAACAGAGCTCCTAACCCTTGACAATGATTAGTCACTCATGGAGGATGAAAAATAAAAGAAAAGAAGAAAGAAGAGGGTGTGGAATTGGTTCAAAAGACCCTCTTCCCCACGGGCTTGCCCCCTTTCTGTGAATAAGGTCACTTATTTAAATCCTAAGGATTTTCTATTAATTCAAATTCAAAATCTAAATCTAATCTTATCTTAATCAGAATAATTAAAATAATCTCTAAATAATTCAAATTTTAGAATTCAAAATATAATTAAATCAAATTCAAACTAATTAATTATAGATCTTCTCAATATTCAATTAAAATTAAAATATTTGAAGTTAAGACTTGAGAATTTAGTATCGAAAGCCATACTGGCCAGGCAATTTGAGATTAAGTGTTGGCACACCCCTCTAGCTTATGGCACGGCCCCTTGTGTTTTGGGCTAGGGTATGGCACACCCTCTCTTTTGTTGGCCAGGGAGAGGCATGCCCCATTCTAGACGTGGCACGCCTGGGCCTTGGGCTTGCTCCCAGTGATTGGCTTGCCTTCATGTGTGACACGCCCTCTATATTTGTGGCACGCCCATTTTGCTTCTTCATTGGAGTATGGTATGCCCTCCTTTGGCTTGACACACTACTGCTTTCCTGCCTTTAGGGTTGCTTGGTTGACCTCTCAGGTGATGCGGGAGCATTTTTTCTCTATTTTCTTATTATTTTAGATATGAATTTATTGAGTTTTATTGAGATTTTTGTAACAACCTAATATTCAAATCCTTATGCTCGAGTCATAAGTCAATGATAATAAGGTGGTATAACTCTCAAAGGGAATTTTTTTTATATATAATTATAAGTAAAATTGAAAGGAGTGTTAATCGAGAAGCCTAAAAAGAGTAAAAATAAAATCACGAAGTCGTAT